>NC_053392.1:539486723-540093389 GCF_905171765.1 Bufo bufo
ATTCCCTGGATTTTATGTGGCTGTCATGGCCCATGAACAGGTGGGAACAAAAGTTAGGGACCACATAATTGAGACGACCTTGACGCGGTGAGTGGCTTACTATGCTTTGGCCAAAATATAAACCGATGTCTCATCCAGCATGGAGGGCAGAGTGCTAGATGTAGTGTGCGATCACATTTGCATTTTCCAGTTAAAATACAGCCATTTGAAATACAGCCATTTTGTGCAAAGAAATATTTCATTCAGGCCTACACTGGTTCAGACCGTGTGAGATACACCTTCTACATACAGGGGTTTGATTCAGGCATTTGAAATACCGCCATTTGGTGCATCAATATTGAATTCAGGCCTACACTGGTTCAGGCCGTATGAGATACACCCTTTACATACAGGGGTTTGATTCAGGCAATTGAAATACAGCCATTTGAAATACATCCATTTTGGGCAAAGAAATATTTAATTTAGGCCTACACTGGTTCAGGCCCTGTGAGATAGTACCTCTACATACAGGGGTTTGATTCAGGCATTTGAAATACAGCCATTTGAAATACATCCATTTTGGGCAAAGAAATATTTAATTTAGGCCTACATTAGTTCATGACCTGTGAGATACTCCCTCTACATACAGGGGTTTGATTCAGGCATTTGAAATGCAGCCCTTTGAAATACATCCATTTTGTGCAAAGAAAATATTAAATTTAGGCCTAAACTGGTTCAGGTCCTGTGAGATACCCCCTCTACATACAGGGGTTTGATTCAGGCATTTGAAATACAGCCATTTGAAATACATCCATTTTGTGCAAAGAAATATTTAATTTAGCCCTACACTGGCTCAGGCCCTGTGAGATACCCCCTCTACATACAGGGGTTTGATTCAGGCATTTGAAATACCGCCATTTGGTGCATCAATATTGAATTCAGCCCTTTACTGGTTCAGACCGTGTGAGATACACCCTCTTCATACAGGGGTTTGATTCAGCCATTTGAAATACATCCATTTTGTGCAAAGAAATATTTAATTTAGGACTACACTGGTTCAGGCCCTGTGAGATACTCCCTCTACATACAGGGGTTTGATTCAGGCATTTGAAATACAGCCATTTGAAATAGAGCCATTTTATGCAAAGAAATATTTCATTGAGGCCTACAATGGTTCAGACCGTGTGAGATACACCCTCTACATACAGGGGTTTGAGTCAGGCATTTGAAATACCGCCAATTGGTGCATCAATATTGAATTCAGGCCTACACTGATTCAGGCCGTGTGAGATACACCCTCTACATACAGGGGTTTGATTCTGGCATTTGAAATACAGCCATTTTGGGATACAGCCATTTTGGGGAAAGAAATATTTCATTCAGGCCTACACTGGTTCAGACGGTGTGAGATACACCTTCTACATACAGGGGTTTGATTCAGGCATTTGAAATACAGACATTTGAAAAATATCTATTTTGGGAAAAGACATTTTTAATTTAGGCCTACACTGGTTCAGGCCCTTTGAGATACTCCCTCTACATACAGGGGTTTGATTCAGGTATTTGAAATACAGCCATTTGAAATACATCCATTTTGTGCAAATAAATATTTAATTTAGGCCTACGCTGGTTCAGGCCCTGTGAGATACCCCCTCTACATACAGGGGTTTGATTGAGGCATTTAAAATACAGCCATTTGAAATGCATCCATTTTAGGCAAAGAAATATTTAATTTAGAACTACAGGCCCTACATATAAAGGTTTGATTCAGGCATTTGAAATACAGCCATTCTATGCAATGAAATATTTCATTCAAGCCTACACTGGTTCAGACCGTGTGAGATCCACCCTCTATATACAGGGGTTTGATTCAGCCATTTGAAATACAGTCATTTGAAATACATCCATTTTGTGCAAAGAATTTGTTTATTTAGGCCTACAATTGTCCAGGCCCTCTGAGATACCCCCTCTACCTACAGGGGTTTGATTTAGGCATTTGAAATACAGCCATTTGAAATACATCCATTTTGGGCAAAGAAATATTTAATTTAGGCCTAAACTGGTTTAGGCCCTGTGAGATACTCCCTTGACATACAGGGGTTTGAGTCGGGCATTTGAATTACAGCCATTTGGTGCATCAATATTGTATTCAGGCCTACACTGGTTCAGGCCGTGTGAGATACACCCTTTACATACAGGGGTTTGATTTAGGCATTTGAAATACAGCCATTGGAAATACATCCATTTTGTGCAAAGAAATATTTAATTTAGGAGTACACTGGTTCATGTCCTATGAGATACTCCCTCTACATACAGGGGTTTGATTCAGGCATTTGAAATACAGCCATTTTGGGCAAAGAAATATTTAATTTACGCCTACACTACGTATATATGTATCTGCCCCTTTATTGATATATATGTAGATCTGTATATATTTTTGCCCCTTATATGGCCAATATGGATATATTTCCCTGTATGGCTATATATATATATATATATATACAGTACAGACCAAAAGTTTGGACACACCTTCTCATTCAAAGAGTTTTCTTTATTTTCATGACTATGAAGGCATCAAAACTATGAATTAACACATGTGGAATTATATACATAACAAACTAGTGTGAAACAACTGAAGATATGTCATATTCTAGGTTCTTCAAAGTAGCCACCTTTTGCTTTGATTACTGCGTTGCACACTCTTGGCATTCTCTTGATGAGCTTCAAGAGGTAGTCCCCTGAAATGGTCTTCCAACAGTCTTGAAGGAGTTCCCAGAGATGCTTAGCACTTGTTGGCCCTTTTGCCTTCACTCTGCGGTCCAGCTCACCCCAAACCATCTCGATTGGGTTCAGGTCCAGTGACTGTGGAGGCCAGGTCATCTGGCGCAGCACCCCATCACTCTCCTTCATGGTCAAATAGCCCTTACTTTCAAAGTTTTCCCAATTTTTCGGCTGACTGACTGACCTTCATTTCTTAAAGTAATGATGGCCACTCGTTTTTCTTTACTTAGCTGCTTTTTTCTTGCCATAATACAAATTCTAACAGTCTATTCAGTAGGACTATCAGCTGTGTATCCACCTGACTTCTCCTCAACGCAACTGATGGTCCCAACCCCATTTATAAGGCAAGAAATCCCACTTATTAAACCTGACAGGGCACACCTGTGAAGTGAAAACCATTTCAGGGGACTACCTCTTGAAGCTCATCAAGAGAATGCCAAGAGTGTGCAAAGCAGTAATCAAAGCAAAAGGTGGCTACTTTGAAGAACCTAGAATATGACATATTTTCAGTTGTTTCACACTTGTTTTTTATGTATATAATTCCACATGTGTTAATTCATAGTTTTGATGCCTTCAGTGTGAATCTACAATTTTCATAGTCATGAAAATAAAGAAAACTCTTTGAATGAGAAGGTGTGTCCAAACTTTTGGTCTGTACTGTATATATATATATATATATATATATATATATATATATTGGCCCTATATGGCCAGTGGGGACATATGGGTCCCCTGTATGTTGAGCCAGTATATAGGTATATATGTGGGCTTATATTTGGCCATTTATGCCCCAGGGTTATTTCATGTGTGTGTGTATGTATATATATATATATATATATATATATCCCAAGTATCTATATATACAGTCGTTGCCAAAAGTTTTAAGAATTACATAAATAGTGGAAATTGGAAAAGTTGCTGCTTAAGTTTTTCTAATAGCAATTTGCCTATACTCCAGAATGTTATGAAGAGTGATCAGATGAATTGCATAGTCCTTTTTTTCCATGAAAATTAACTTAATCCCAAAAAACCTTTCCACTGCATTTCATTGCTGTCATTAAAGGACCTGCTGAGATCATTTCAGTAATCGTCTTGTTAACTCAGGTGAGAATGTTGATGAGCACAAGGCTGGAGATCATTATGTCATTCTGATTGGGTTAAAATGGCAGTCTTGACATGTTAAAAGGAGGGTAATGCTTGAAATCATTGTTCTTCCATTGTTAACCATGGTGACCTGCAAAGAAACGCGTGCAGCCATCATTGCGTTGCATGAAAATGGCTTCACAGGCAAGGATATTGTGGTTACTAAGATTACACCTCTATCAACAATTTATAGGATCATCAAGATCTTCAAGGAAAGAGGTTCAATTCTTGTTAAGAAGGCTTCAGGGCGTCCAAGAAAGTCCAGCAGGATCGACTCCTAAAGAGGATTCAGCTGCGGGATCAGAGTGCCACCAGTGCAGAACTTGCTCAGGAATGGCAGCAGGCAGGTGTGAGCGCATCTGCACGCACAGTGAGGCGAAGACTTTTGGAAGATGGCCTGGTGTCAAGAAGGGCAGCAAAGAAGCCACTTCTCTCCAAAAAAAAACCATCAGGGACAGATTGATCTTCTGCAGAAAGTATGGTGAATGGACTGCTGAGGACTGGGGCAAAGTCATATTCTCCGATGAAGCCTCTTTCCGATTGTTTGGGGCATCTGGAAAAAGGCTTGTCCGGAGAAGAAAAGGTGAGCGCTACCATCAGTCCTGTGTCATGCCAACAGTAAAGCATCCTGAGACCATTCATGTGTGGGGTTGCTTCTCATCCAAGGGAGTGGGCTCACTCACAATTTTGCCCAAAAACACAGCCATGAATAAAGAATGGTACCAAAACACCCTCCAACAGCAACTTCTTCCAACAATCCAACAACAGTTTGGTGAAGAACAATGCATTTTCCAGCACGATGGAGCACCGTGCCATAAGGCAAAAGTGATAATGAAGTGGCTCGGGGACCAAAACGTTGACATTTTGGGTCCATGGCCTGGAAACTCCCCAGATCTTAATCCCATTGAGAACTTGTGGTCAATCCTCAAGAGGCGGGTGGACAAACAAAAACCCACTAATTCTGACAAACTCCAAGAAGTGATTATGAAAGAATGGGTTGCTATCAGTCAGGAATTGGCCCAGAAGTTGATTGAGAGCATGCCCAGTCGAATTGCAGAGGTCCTGAAAAAGAAGGGCCAACACTGCAAATACTGACTCTTTGCATAAATGTCATGTAATTGTCGATAAAAGCCTTTGAAACGTATGAAGTGCGTGTAATTATATTTCACTACATCACAGAAACAACTGAAACAAAGAACTAAAAGCAGTTTAGCAGCAAACTTTGTGAAAACTAATATTTGTGTCATTCTTAAAACTTTTGGCCACGACTGTATATATATATATATATATATATGTAGTGTACGGGGACTGTAATGCCCGTCACTACAAAAGTGTCACTTGGTGTGCTGTCGTCCCCCCTTATTTATGGGGAAGTTGGTATATGTCATCTTTATAAATTGTCATGTAATGTAATGTTATGTATTTCCCTGTTACTGTGACACTTGCATGTACAGGCCTGCTAGGGGTGTCATTCCAGCTTCTAGTCACTAGAGGGAGCTAGAGAGCCCTAGTTTATATAAGGCCCAGTCAGGGAAGTGAAGGGGAGTCTAGTCTAAGTGTCTGTCTAAAGCTGCAGCCTGTAGTCTGAAGCTGGAGCTTAGACTATGTCAGAGACAAGTCCAGGCCTGAAGCCTGCGGACCAGGAGAGGGTATTGCAGTCCCTGTAACCGGGTTCCGAATCCAAGGAGAAGGTTCCCCTCCTGAATATATATATATGCAGAAGCAGGAAGACCACTGCTCAGAAGTTTCTAGAGCCTGAGGAAGCTGAGAGGGAGACAGAGGCAAAGCGCAGAGAAGCAAGAGGTACTCAAGATAACAGAGGAGGTACTTTATAAAGCTAAAACCAAGGATATAAGCCAGAGTTAAGGTATTGGGCCTTGGAGAAGATTTTCTATGTCCCAGGATCAGTCAGAAATAGAGTGCAAGCTCCTGTACTGCAAGTCCTGTGTGTCACACTCTGAAGTCACCTTGCTTAATCTGTATTGCCTGCATCGACCGTATTGAAAAATCAACTGTATGCAAAGGAACTGTGTTTCCGTTAATGTCTCTATGAAAACTACTAAAGTTGGAGTTCTGTTTTAACATCGCGGTGTTCCTCATTTATTCCTGCTATCAGCAAACGGCGTGCCACCGTTTAATTGGCACTGGCGTCACGAACATTTTCCTACCATCACCTGCCTATGCAGAGAGTCAGCCGTCTCAGGTTAGTGTCTATTGCACTACTACACCCAGGAACACATTTCTACACACAACTTGAGTACGCTGCATATGTTCCCCCCTAGTCACGGGTGCCCCCCCCCCTCCCTGGTATGTGCCTGCAGAAGGGAGAGGCCGACAACTGGACAATTATGTCCAGTTTCAGCCACTTCAAAGGACAAAGGATCAAAAAAAATCCTCTGCCCTTTGATAACATCTACGGCAGCATAACAGGGACAGGGGAGGAAAGAGCTCCCCTTCCCCTGTGTGCTGCTTACCTCCGGCGGTGTAATTACAGCGCCGGAGGTGTGTGATATCTCCACAGGTGGTAGGATCAAAGCATCCCCCCCGCCTGGAAGCGCGGGCCGGTGCGGTGACGTCATATTGCTGCGCCAGCCCGCATGGACTTGGCTGCAGGCATGCATGTGCACGCGTGCATCGCGGGAAGATGGGAGCGAGCGCGGCCGGGTTTAAATACCCCGGACGTGCGGAGCTCAGGGCGGCAGAATCCCGGACACCCTCATAGGTAGAAGAGCGCAGCCAGCGCTCAGAGAAGTTAACCCCTGCAGCCCCACTGAAGAGGGAACCATCCCCTGCGAAACGAGCCATGCCATGTGAGAATCAACCCCAGGACAATGAGCTCAAGCAAGGATCATCCCCTAAAGACTAGCATCCTCTGGAAAACGAGCTGGCTGAGTATAATACCCCTATACACCAGCAAACCCTTTGCTTATTAACCCCTGCTATACCACCAACACTTATACCCCTGCATTAACCCCTGCAATCTTACCCTTGCTGCCCTGTCCCATACCCCTGCTGCATTAACCCCTACAGACCCCAGCCTTGCTCCCCTGCCCTGATTTACCCCTGCATACCCAGGTCTAGCATTAACCCCTGCTGCCCTGAACCCTAGCATTTACCCCTTGCTGGGCTGATCCTGATAATTGAATAAGGGGTTGGGTCAGCACAACCTGCCTGTAGGTGCAGATCGCTATGGCGAAATACATATACAAACGGAAAATGCAAATGTGATCGCACACTACATCCAGCACTCTGCCCTCCATGCTGGATGAGACATTGGTTTATATTTTGGCCAAAGCATAGTAAGCCACTCACCGCGTCAAGGCTGTCTCATGAGTGGTCCCTAACTCTTGTTCCTACCTGTTCATGGGCCATGACAGCCACATAAAATCCAGGGAATGCAGGTCAGCATGCAAGCCAAGTACACTTTGCTTGTAACCCCGTCCGGTGCTGACCCAACCCCTTATTCTTTTCTTTGTAGTATATATTGGAGGCGTGGCGATCTCCTTGGAGTCATTGCACACCTGACCAGTTAATCTGTCCTTGAGGCTGGTTTTAAAGTCAGTATAAAACTGAGTCTGCTTGTATAGAACCTACCATTAGCCATTTGGCTCCAGGAGAAGTATATGGTGGGTTCAGCATGCATGTTGGTACTTGCATCCCTGGATCCGATGAAAGCTGTAATGGCACCGGACGGGGTTACAAGCAAAGTGTACTTGGCTTGCATGCTGACCTGCATTCCCTGGATTTTATGTGGCTGTCATGGCCCATGAACAGGTAGGAACAAGAGTTAGGGACCACTCATGAGACAGCCTTGACGCGGTGAGTGGCTTACTATGCTTTGGCCAAAATATAAACCAATGTCTCATCCAGCATGGAGGGCAGAGTGCTGGATGTAGTGTGCGATCACATTTGCATTTTCCGTTTGATCCTGATAATTAACCCCTTCACTGCTCCCTGCAGCCTTAACCCATTAACTGCTGCACAGCGGTTTTTGTGAACCCCTTGTGCCCATAGGGACAGTGTGTAGATAGGTTGGGTGGGTTGCTGGTATTTACCTGTGTGTAAGTGTAATGTGTATATAGTGCGTGTGGGGTGGAATTGGGAATTGAATTGTGTAGTGTAGTTAGGTTTGTATTGTGTTTATTGTAGTGATATTACTGTACTGTGGTGTGTGCGTCTATGTATATATATTTATAACCATTGATCTATAAATATATATAGATATAGCGTAATAGACTGTATTTGTATTGTGTAATAAATATTTCTTTATTTATAACATACAGTGTATAGTGTTTTTAGTGACCGCCGTAGTATAGTAGTAGTAAGTCGCACGTAGTTCAGTGTAGTGTGAGGCAACAGAGGTAGCTAGTTAGTTAGACAATTAGCTAATTCGTTAGAGGTAGTTTCTATTTTAGGTATAAATAGGCAGAGTCATCAATAGACAACTCACGCGTATTTATGACTATTAATTATTGAGATTACCCTAAATTTCAATAATTAATATTTCCCCTAACAACCACCATCCCCCGCATCTACCCCATAGAGTGCCTGCTCAGTAAGCAGCAAACGGTTTTCCAAATTGCCAACGCTTCTCAGTGTCGAAAGTCGCTCGTTTAGATATACGATGTGCGATTACAAATGGACAATTTGCTCACATTTTGAACAAAGATATGCATCCTCAAATGGTTGTTCCAGGATTGCATACATTTGACAAGATGTGCACTGAACTATGCTGTCAATAATGGGACACATACTAATGGAGATTACCCCAAAAAAGAGAGAGAAAACTAATACAGTGCAATGCAAAGCAACTTAGTGTAGTCCCCTCCTAAAGTCTCTGAATCTAAAGTCACTTAATCTTAAATCACACACTTACTACAAACACACACTTGAAATCAAACACACGAATACTCACAAACTTGACTTTGCCTTTGTCTGCTTGTATAGGTGCAGCTCTGAAACAACTTCAAACCAGACTGCTGTTTTTTTTTTCCTCTATCATAAAGGTCTTCTAAGAGATGCTATCTTAGAGTACGTCAATGAAAATTAGCGAATAATGCCGTATCAACATGGCTTCATGAGGGATCGGTCATGTAAAACTAATTTAATCAGTTTCTATGAGAAGGTAATTTCTAGACTTGACCAGTGTGAATCAATGGATGTTGTATATGTGGGTAAGTAACTGGTTCAGTGATAGAAAACAGAGGGTGGTTATTACCGGTACACACTGAGATTGGGTCACTGTCACTAGTGTGTCACGGCGGGGAGTGGGGGAAACCCTGCACTGTGTGGTGTCAAAGGGTAAAGGGGATCAGCCTGGCTAAAAGGAGTAATAAGGGAGCAGGTCACCTCCTACTGCGTTCCTAATTCTCTCCCTGACTCCTCACCGTATGAGCAGACCCCGATGGTAGAACGACTCATACTCAGGATACCTAAAGACCCTAAGTCGCCCTGGTAATCTCTCACCAAGGAGCAGGGGAAAGACTACCTGTTCATCCTCAACACGGAGGAACAGGAGTCTCTAACTAAGGCCAGGCTGCAAGCAGAGGGGAACTCATACAGCTATAGAGATGGCAGGTAAGTGAAACCAGCAACACACTGACTGGAACCCGTGCACAAGTGCTGGTGTCCACACCAACATCAAAGGACACAGCACACACCACAAAACCACACAGGGACCCAGGACACTCATAGCTGCAATAAATGTGAAACAGGGGAATGTCTAATAAACATGCTGGACACCAAACACTACCAGACATGTAACACCAAAAATAGACATACCAACACCCTGATCAAAACCCACTCCATACACAAAGGGACAGGAAGGGAAGGAGACACCGTGATAACATTGATGACCACAAGGGTGGCCCTCACTGGACAGATGGAACAGAGAACCACCAGCATACACCAAGGCTGGAGGAACACTGGGCTACAAGCATCCAGCAGAGACTAAATAGCCCAAGCAGCCACACCCACACACACACACACGTAAACCCAGTATTCACAAAACACTAGGAAGGGAGTTAACCCGTCCAACACCAGACAAGGGAAGGCTACAACTTAAAGGGGAAGTGCACACACAAGCATACTAAACCACATGTTACCACCGGCAACAGCATGCGTGGCAACCATGTCACGGCAATCACCCAGAAGGTCAAGACACTGCCGCCGCATGCTCTCACAGCAACACGTTGCCGCGGGCAACCGCAAAAGTGAAAACAGTGTCACAGCGCAAACCAAAGGCCATGACATAGTGGAGTACCATAGGGTTCAGTATTAGGCCCTATTCTCTTCAATTGTCACGGCATTTGGTTTGCGCTGTGACACTGTTGCCACACTTGCGGTTGCCCATGGCAACGTGTTGCTGTGAGAGCATGCTGTGGCAGTGTCTCGGCCTTCTGGGTGATTGCCGTGACATGGTTGCCATGCTGTTGCCGGTGGTAACGTGTTTGGTATGCTTGTGTGTGCACCTCCCCCTTTAAGTTGTAGCCTCCCTCTCTGGTGCTTTAACGGTTAACTCCCTGACTGGGTGTGGTCACTTGGCTTATATCTTCTGTGGTTTCCTGGCTGGAGTGGGTTGTACTTCAGCTGTGGTTGGTGCTGGAGCTCTGCTCCAGTCCATGGTGTTCCATCTGTCCAGTGAGGGCCACCCTTGTGGTCATCAATGTTATCCCGATGTCTCCTTCCCTTCTTGTCCTTATTTGTATGGAGTGGGTTATGTTCAGGGTGTTTGTATGTCTAGTTTGGTGTTACATGTCTGGTGGTATTTGGTGTCCAGCATGTTTACTAGACATTCCCCTGTCTCATGTTATTGCAGCTATGGTGTCCTGGGTCCCTGTGTGGTTCGTGGTGTGTGCTTTGTCCTTTAATGTTGGTGTGGACAGCAGCACTAGTGCACGGCTTCCAGTCAGTGTGTCTGTTCCAGTCGGGGTCTGCTCATAGGGTGAGGAATCAGGAAGAGGATTAGGGACGCTGTAGGAGGTGACCTGCTCCCTTATTACTCCTTTTGGCCAGGCTAATTCCCTTTTACCCTTTGACACCGCACGGTGGGGGGTTTTCCCCACTCCCCATCGGACATCAATATATTTATTAATGATCTTGTAGAAGGCTTGCCAAGTAAAATATAATTTTTTAAAATGACACTAAACTGTGTAAAGTAATTAACACGGAAGAGGACAGTATAACAGTATACTGCTACAGAGAGATCTGGATAGATTGGAGGCTTGGGCAGTGAAGTGGCAGATGAGGTTTAACACTGACAAATATAAGGTTATGTACATGGGAAGGAATAATGCAAGTCACCCATACATACTAAATGCTAAAACACTGGGTAACACTGACACGGAAAAAGACTTAGGAATTTAAGTGGACAGAAAACTAACTGTAGAAACCAGTGTCAGGCAGCTGCTGCCAAGGCCAATAAGATAATGGGTTGCATCAAAAGGGGCATAGATGCCCGTTATGAGAACATAGTCCTTCCACTTTACAAATCACTAGTCAGACCACACATGGAGTACTGTGTATAGTTCTGGGCTTCTGTGAACAAGACAGACATAGTAGAGCTGGAGAGGGTTCAGAGGAGGGCAACTAAAGTAATAACTGGAATGGGTGGACTAGAGTACAGAGATCTATCCCATCATCTATTTATCCCCAGGACTGTGACTGTGACGAGGGGACATCCTCTGCGTCTGGAGGAAAGAAGGTTTGTACACAAACATAGAAGAGGATTCTTTACAGTAAGAGCAGTGAGACTATGGAACTCTCTGCCTGAGGAAGTGGTGATGGTGAACTCGCTTAAAGAGTTCAAGAGGGGCCTGGATGTATTTCTGGAGTGTAATAATATTACAGGTTATAGTTACTACAGATGGGTTGTTGATCCAGGGAGTTATTTTTCCCCTAAAATGAAGAAAACTGGCTTCTACCTCAGTTTTTTTTTTTGTCTTCCTCTAGATAAACTTGCAGGATAACCGGCTGAACTGGATGGACGGATGTATTTTTGGAGCCTTACAAACTTCCATATTTTTTGCCCCATAAGACGCACTTTACCCCTCCCCCCCAAAAAAGTGGGGGGAAAATGGCAGTGTGTCTTATGGGGTGAATGCTGCCATTTTTACATCGCTAACGCTGATACATCACCGGCTGCGATGCTGCACAGCGCAGCGATGTATCAGCGGGGAGGGGCTGGAGGCCGGCAACTCGCTGCGGGGCCCGGTGCAGTCACTGTACTCTTACACCGTGCCCCGCCACTCACAGCAGTATATATATATTTAAACAGTAATCCTTAACCTCGAGTAACTTTAACTTTAAAGCAGCGCTATCCTGTTTACTACCTTACAATCAAGCTCCGGTAAGAGGCAGAGGGGGTGGCAGCATAACGTCACTCACTCACGTCACGCGCCTGCTCCTCCCACTTTATGAATGAAGCAGACGGAGCAGGCACGTGACGTGAGTGAGTGACGTTATGCTGCCGGCCGCTCTGCCTGCTACGGGAGCTTGATTGTAAGGTAGTAAACAGGATAGTGCTGCTTAAAAGTTAAAGTTGCCGTACTCGAGGTTAAGGATTACTGTTTAGATATGAATACTGCTGTGAGCGGCGGGGCCCGGTGTATTGGATCCCCCTCCAGATAACAGTGTCATCCAAAGATCCCCCTCCCCATAACAGTGTCATCCACAGATCCCCCTCCCCATACCAGTGCCACCCTCCTCATAACAGTGCCATTCACAGATCCCCATAACACTGCCATCCACAGATGCCCCCATAACACTGCCATACACAGATGCCCCCATAACAGTGTCATCCACAGATGCCCCCATAACACTGACATCCACAGATGCCCCATAACACTGCCATCCACAGATGCCCCCATAACAGTGTCATCCACAGATGCCCCCATAACAGTGCCATCCACAGATCCCCCCCATAACAGTGTTATCCACAGATCCCCCCATAATAGTGTCATCCACAGATCCCCCTCCAGATAACAGTGTCATCCAAAGATCCCCCTCCCATAACAGTGCCACCCCCCTCCTCATAACAGTGCCATCCACAGATCCGCCATAACACTGCCATCCACAGATCCGCCATAACAGTGCCATCCACAGGTCCCCCCATAACAGTGCCATCCACAGGTCCCCCCCATAACAGTGCCATCCACAGGTCCCCTCATAAGTGTCATCCACAGATCCCCTCCATAACAGTGTCATCCACAGATCCCCTCCATAACAGTGTCATCCACATATCCCCTCCATAACAGTGTCATCCACAGATCCCCTCCATAACAGTGTCATCCACAGATCCCCTCCATAACAGTGTCATCCACAGATCCCCTCCATAACAGTGTCATTCACAGATCCCCTCCATAAAAAAAACCAGAGCAATGAAGATAAGGAAATCTACAAGATTAGGCAGAAAGAGGCCAAGCAAGTTATAAGAACTTCTAAAGCGCAGGCAGAAGAAAAACTAGCTCAGTCTATGAAAAAAGGGGATAAGACATTCTTCAGATATATAAATGAAAAAAGGAAATTAAAACAAGGAATAACTAAATTAAAAACAAAGGACGGAAGGTATGTAGAAGAGAATAAAGGGCTAGCCGACTGCCTTAATGAATACTTCTGTTCAGTTTTTACAAAAGAAAAAGGAGAAGGACCTCCACTAGAAAGGATGACTAATAAATCGTTTGATGCATGTATCTTTACAGAGGAAGATGTTCTAAGTTTGCTGTCTAAAGTGAAGACAAATAAGTCACAGGGGCCTGATGAGATACACCCAAATTTTTTAAAAGAGCTTAGTGGTGAGCTGGCAAAACCGTTAACAGATTTATTTAACCAATCATTAGTAACAGGAGTCGTCCCGGAAGATTGGAAATTGGCAAATGTCGTGCCCATTCACAAGAAAGGTAGTAGGGAGGAATCGAGCAACTATAGACCAGTGAGTCTGACATCAATAGTAGGCAAATTAATGGAAACCCTATTAAAGGATAGGATTGTGGAACATCTAAAATCCCATGGATTGCAAGATGAAAAACAACAGGGGTTTACTTCAGGGAGATCATGTCAAACAAATCTTATAGATTTTTTTGACTGGGTGACTAAAATAATAGACGGTGGAGGTGCAGTAGACATCGCATATCTAGATTTTAGTAAGGCTTTTGACACTGTCCCACATAGAAGACTTATCAATAAACTGCAGTCATTGAGCATGGACTCCCATATTGTTGAGTGGATTAGGCAGTGGCTGAGTGACAGACAGCAGAGGGTTGTAGTCAATGGAGAACATTCAAAACAAGGTCATGTTACCAGTGGGGTTCCACAGGGATCTGTACTGGGACCAATTTTGTTTAATATCTTCATAAGTGATATTGCAAAAGGCCTCGATGGTAAGGTTTTGTCTTTTTGCTGATGACACAAAGATATGTAACAGGGTTGATGTTCCTGGAGGGAAACGCCAAATGGAAAAGGATTTAGGAAAATTAGAAGAATGGTCAGAACTCTGGCAACTGAAATTTAATGTGGATAAGTGCAAGATAATGCACCTGGGGCGTAAAAACCCAAGGGCAGAATATAGAATATTTGACACAGTCCTGACCTCAGTATCTGAGGAAAGGGATTTAGGAGTAATTATTTCAGAAGACTTAAAGGTGGGAAGACAATGTAATAGAGCAGCACGAAATGCCAGCAGAATGCTTGGATGTATAGGGAGAGGTATAAGCAGTAGAAAGAGTGAAGTGCTTATGCCGCTGTACAGAACACTGGTGAGACCTCACTTGGAGTATTGTGCGCAGTACTGGAGGCCATATCTCCAGAAGGATATAGATACTCTAGAGAGAGTTCAGAGAAGAGCTACTAAACTAGTACATGGATTGCAGGATAAAACTTACCAGGAAAAGTTAAAGGACCTTAATATGTATAGCTTGGAAGAAAGAAGAGACAGAGGGGATATGATAGAAACTTTTAAATACATAAAGGGAATCAACTCGGTAAAAGAGGAGAGCATATTTAAAAGAAGAAAAACTACCACAAGAGGACACAGTTTTAAATTAGAGGGGCAAAGGTTTAAAAGTAATATAAGGAAGTATTACTTTACTGAGAGAGTAGTGGATGCATGGAATAGCCTTCCTGCAGAAGTGGTAGCTGCAAATACAGTGAAGGGGTTTAAGCATGCATGGGATAGGCATAAGGCTATCCTTCATATAAGATAGGGCCAGGGACTATTCATAGGATTCAGATATATTGGGCAGACTAGATGGGCCAAATGGTTCTTATCTGCCGACACATTCTATGTTTCTATGTTTCTATCCACAGATCCCCTCCATAACAGTGTCATCCACAGATCCCCTCCATAACAGTGTCATCCACAGATCCCCTCCATAACAGTGTCATCCACAGATCCCCTCCATAACAGTGTCATCCACAGATGCCCCCATAACAGTGTCATCCACAGATGCCCACATAATAGTGTCATCCACAGACCACCATTAGTTCAAAACTCACCAAAAGCACACCTTTTGGTTCAAATATTTTTTTCCCTTATTTTCCTCCTTAAAAACCTAGGTGCGTCTTATGGGCAGGGGCGTCTTATAGGGTGAAAAATACTGTATGCTATTATGTTACCATGTTAGCATTGTGACACATCACACATTTATCAAGTGGTTAGTTGGAATAAAAAAAATAAAATAAAAAAAAAATAAAAAAAAAATATATATATATATATATATATATATATATATAAAAATGTTCTTTGTATTAATAGTCATAAAGATTGAACCTGGACAGTAAGCTGCATAATAATATGAATGCATCAATTACATATAGGTACGTAGAGATTAACTAAAGTGATTGTCTTTTTCTTTTGCTAGGAACTTACTTTGTCAATGTTGTATTTTTGCATTCATTATCTGTCCTGTAAGCCTGGTTGCAAATGTCATGAATAATGATCATCCATTGTGATTAAAAAAAATATATGCGTAAAGCTTTTGAAGCATCATATCGTCACCTGAAACATTTCTTTACAGTATGTGGCATATTGTTGTTATGCTTCAGTTTTTTCTAATTAGATTCCAGCTTCTTTGACAGATGGGAGAAAAGCATCAAAAATTCCATAAATACCATGCATTGTCTATCCTCCTACACTGTGTCAGGTCATCATGGGTCTAAAACTTTGTCATTTGACAGCTCAGATCTAAATTCCAATCACTTAGCTGTTCTCTAATAAACAATTAATCTCCTCTGATTAGATTTATTGATTTAATTGCCCAGAAAGCACTAGGCTATGATTAAAATGTTGACCAAAGTCCCAGCACTAATTGAAGTTTCCCCAAAACAGCTGTTTGTATTCTCATAAAAATGAGTTGAATAGCATTAGACCTGGTAGAAAGCAGTACCCTTTAGAAACTTTATGTAGCAGATTGCAGGCATTTTTTTATCTTATACCGTAAGTAGGGATGGACGAACATTGGACGGGATGATTCGCGAACGCGCGTTCGCGTTCATATGTCCGCGAACCGCGCGTTCTCGGCGGGCCACATTCACTTTAATGGCAAGCGAACCTGAAAAACCTTTAGGTCATATTTGCAGCCAGCAAACACTTACTAGAAGTAAACAAATAGTCCCACAACATGGACAGTGATATACCAGAGGGGGATCATTGGCAAAAATTCCCACAAAAAATATGTATTTTAATCCAGGGCCATTTTTATGTGTCTTAAAAGGAAACTCTCAAAAATGTGCCCTGCTGGAGCCTAGAAAAATGTTAGTTCCTATCGGTTTGATGTATACAAATGGGCAGCACTCCACGTTTTTGTATCCTGCAGTCTATTAAAAAAATTCATAAGTTAACGTATTTTTTTTTTCTACCATGGAACTGTATGGTGAACGGACGCCACTGTATGGCATCAGTCTGAGGCATCTGTTAACGCATACATTGTTGATATGCATTAAATGGATGGCAAAAATAAAATGTGAACCCAGCCCTAGTGTCAAAATAAGCACCAGTACACAGCGGAACAGCGTCGCGGAGAGGGGAGGCTGCCATGTACTGACAGAGCGCTACCTGGTTCTGGTGGTCAGGGATGAGGACTGTGTTTCCCAAGGAACATTTTCTACTGGGAAATACAGAGCACAGTATAATACATGAGAATCTACACTCACCTAAAGAATTATTAGGAACACCATACTAATACGGTGTTGGACCCCCTTTTGCCTTCAGAACTGCCTTAATTCTACGTGGCATTGATTCAACAAGGTGCTGATAGCATTCTTTAGAAATGTTGGCCCATATTGATAGGATAGCATCTTGCAGTTGATGGAGATTTGAGGGATGCACATCCAGGGCACAAAGCTCCCTTTCCACCACATCCCAAAGATGCTCTATTGGGTTGAGATCTGGTGACTGTGGGGGCCATTTTAGTACAGTGAACTCATTGTCATGTTCAAGAAACCAATTTGAAATGATTTGAGCTTTGTGACATGGTGCATTATCCTGCTGGAAGTAGCCATCAGAAGATGGATACATGTTCTCATTCTGTTTACGCTAAATTCGGACTCTACCATTTGAATGTCTCAACAGAAATCGAGACTCATCAGACCAGGCAACATTTTTCCAGTCTTCAACAGTCCAATTTTGGTGAGCTCGTGCAAATTGTAGCCTCTTTTTCCTATTTGTAGTGGAGATGAGTGGTACCCGGTGGGGTCTTCTGCTGTTGTAGCCCATCCGCCTCAAGGTTGTGCGTGTTGTGGCTTCACAAATGCTTTGCTGCATACCTCGGTTGTAACGAGTGGTTATTTCAGTCAACGTTGCTCTTCTATCAGCTTGAATCAGTCGGCCGATTCTCCTCTGACCTCTAGCATCCACAAGGCATTTTCGCCCACAGAACTGCTGCATACTGGATGTTTTTCCCTTTTCACACCATTCTTTGTAAACCCTACTAATGGTTGTGAGTGAAAATCCCAGTAACTGAGCAGATTGTGAAATACTCAGACCGGCCCGTCTGGCACCAACAACCATGCCACGCTCAAAATTACTTAAATCACCTTTCTTTCCCATTCTGACATTCAGTTTGGAGTTCAGGAGATTGTCTTGACCAGGACCACACCCCATGATGCATTGAAGCAACTGCCATGTGATTGGTTGACTAGATAATTGCATTAATGAGAAATAGAACAGGTGTTCCTAATAATTCTTTAGGTGAATGTATATAATATAAAGATATTAGCCCTATCCTCGAATAATAATACAATTAGGTGGTCATTTATTATATAGAAATACGTCTATGTTACGCGTATTTCTGACACAGATTGTGGAGCAAAGGTCGTTAGCACCGCAATCTGCATATTTTTCCTGCTCATGCCAGGTCTAAAAAAGGATGGCGTGTGCAGGGAAAGGGATAGAGTTATGGCCATCCAGTTAATGGATACCACCACCATACATTGACCGGATAACACCTCTGTACAGTGACCGGATAACACCACCATACCGTGACCGGATAAAAGGGTATAAGAGGGCACAGTACAGGGAATGACTAGGGGCACTGCACAGGGTGAGGAAATAGGGCACAATGCAGGCTATAAGGGGGCACAGTACAGGGTAAGGGGCACAGTACGGGGTGGGGGGCACAGTCACATGACCCTGTGACATTAGAAGGTCCTTATGGTGAATGCAGTTTATACACCACCATAATGAGGCAGAGGAGTGAGACAGGGGTGTGATTTTGTGGCTAGAGATAAAAAAAAATTAACTGTCGGCCAGTACAGGCCCCAAAAATTTGCCAATAGGCATTCACCTGGCAGCAAAAAACTTTGGATTCTGTGGCTGGAGGTATATTAGGCGGTCACAGGATAAATATGTAACTGTTGGCCAGTACAGACCCCAAAAATTAGGCAATAGGCATTCACCTGACAGCAAAGAACTTTGGATTCTGTGGCTGGAGGTACATTAGGCGATCACAGGATAAATATATAACTGTTGGCCAGTACAGGCCCCAAAAATTAGCCAATAGGGATTCACCTGACAGCAAAGAACTTTGAATTCTGTGGCTGGAGGTACATTAATCGGTCACAGGATAAATATATCACTTTCGGCGAGTACAGGCCCCAAAAATTAGGCATTCACCTGACATAAAAGGCCTTTTATGCCACTGTATATACATATGGCAAGAACAATTCTTTGTTCTGTGTGGTGGCGGATATGTGTGGGCTGGTATGAGGAAATTCAATTACACGTGGTCATCACAGGTGTTGAATTCCTCCGAGATCCATGCCTCATTCATTTAAAAAAAATGTGAGGTACTCCACACTGTCGTGAGCTAGGCGAGTGCGCTTATCGGTCACGATCCCACCTGCTGCGCTGAACGTCCTTTTGGACAGAACACTTGACAAGGGGCAAGCCAAGAGTTGCATGGCAAATTGTGCCAGCTATGGCCACAGGTCAAGCCTGCACAACCAGTAGTCAAGGGGTTCCATCTCAGAGCACCCACATCGGCCGTTAACCCAATGTAGTCGGACACCTGTCAGTCTAGGTGTTCCCTGAGGCTGGATCCAGAGGACGACTGTCGATGGGTTGGCTGCAAGAATGATCTTATATCCGAAGTGACCAACACATCTTAAAACCGCCCTCTTTTTGCAGGTGCGGGAGGATTGGTACCCGCACCTGTTTCGCTGTGGGTGGAAATTCCTCTGCCAGTACCCGCAACCGCAGAATGCAGCATCTTTCACAGCAAGGACTGGAAATGCTGCATTCTAACAGCCCTCTGTGATGCTGGTAACGTGTCCGCCATTTTGTGTTTGTACCGGGGGTCTAAGTAAGTTGCCACCCAGTACAGGTCCTTGACCTTTATGCTTTTTATACGGGGGTCCCTCTTCAAACACTGGAGCATGAAGACCCCCATTTGCACTAAATTGGAAGCGGTGGAGCACCCTGGCTCCTGCTCATCGCCCAGGAGAATGTTGTCCTTGGTCTCCTGCCCCCAGCCACAGACAACACCAGGGATTCCCGAAAAGCTTAAAGCCTGCTCATCTTACTCCTCCTCCTCTCCCCAGCCACCATTCACCTCTGTCTCCTCTTCAGACTCCTGCTGACTTGTCTTAGATGGAGTAGCCCCCCCTGGAAATTCATTCAGCATTGCGACTTCCTCATCTTCCAGCTCCTGCTCCTTGATAAATGACACGACGCAATGCCCGCTCCAGAAAGAAGGCGTAAGGTACATTGTCACTAATGGCGCCCTGGCTGACACTGATCAGTTTGGTGATCTCATAAAATGGCCGCACAGGAGCAGCCACCGGCACAGTGAAAAAAAAACAAGCTCCCCAGAACCTGTCCTGCCGCAGAGTTCGTACAGGTAGTCGTTAATGGCGCATTTCTGCTGGAGCAGCCTATAAAGCATATATAAGTGGAGTTCCAACGCATCGGGCAGTCACAAATCAGATGTCTGACGGGCAAGTGGTGTTGCCGCTGAACGTCAGCAAGGCGAGCCATGGCCGTGTAAGATCTTCTAAAATGGTGTGGCAATGTGAACATTGAGGTGCTGTTTGCACCAGGAGCCTGTCACCAAGGGGCCCGGCCTTGGCGGAGTAAAAGCCCTAGTCCAGGTGTCCACTAAAGTAGTTGGGGGACACCATATTGATAGTGTAGCTGGTTCAGCTATTTCAGGGCGGGCTTTTACTGGGAACAGGCAATGTGTTGGATGGGTGCCTGTTCCCCATGCTCCAGTCCTGGACTTAGGGCATGCTCATGTCCAGGGATCCTAATTTAATCCTGCTACTGGATCTTGGGTGTGGCTTACTCTGGAGTGTCTTGTGAATCAGAGTCCTGGTGGGGCTCTGTGTGAGTGGTCTCAGCTGGGTGGGCTGAGGGGCCACGAGGCTAGGCGATAGCCTGAACTTTGGGGGACGCGGTGACACCTGTGAAACAAGGATCACGAGGCCAGAGTCGGGAGGACTACTAGGCCACAATCCCCCAAAAGGTATTGAAGTGTCACAGTCTGGAGGTTGCTGGACTGAATGGCTGAGGAAAGCCGCATTTGTGTTCCATGTGTGTTCTAGGTGAGTCAGGGATACGCTTATGTGTTTAGTTAGAGCCTAGCCGGGCAAGGGTTTGTTATTTTGTGTGGATGTTACATGCGATAAGTTGAAGCTGCGACTTCTTAACCTGTGCTTTTCTAAAGTGTCTGAAATAAAGCAAGAGTTTGGACATTATAATAGTGTCTGCGAAGATATCTGTGAGTGTGAACCCCTGAAAAGAGACGATCCCCTACAATGGGCAGAGATTTTCCTGGCCTGCCACAAGACGTTCTGGACCCTGGGGTATTTGGCAACGAATCGCTGCACAACTAAGTTCATGACGTGTGCCATGTGTCATTTTACTCTGTTTCAACGCGCTCAGCAGATTGGCACCATTGTCGCACACCACTTTACCAACTGTCAAATTGAGCGGGGTTAGCCACTGATGTTGAGCTGAAAGGAGTGTAGGACCGATGTGGCTCTTGGCTTCCAGGCACAACAGCCGCAGCACAGCATGGCAACGTCTCACCTGGTATGTCGAATAGGTTCTGGGGAGCTTGGGGGGGGTGCAGCAGAAGAGGCGGTAGCAGTGGAAAAGGAAGAGTCAGCGGAGGAGGAGACAGAGGATGGAGTAGGAGGAGGAGAATAAGAGGCAGGCCTGCATGCAATCCGTCACGGTAACACCAAATCCACACGGGTGCCTCGAGTTACATGCTTGACGGCTGTCAGAATGTTCACCCAGTGGGCAGTAAAAGTTATGTACCTTCCCTGTCCGTGTTTACTAGACCACGTGTCTGTTGTCAGATGTATCTTGGCACCGACACTGTGGCCATATAGTTCAGGGAGAAAAATTTCCTTCCGGGACCTTACATTGCGGTGTGCCAATGGCCACAAATTTTCTAAAGACCTCCAAGTCCACCAATTTATATGGCAGTAGTTGGCGGGCTAGCAGTTCCGACAAGACAGCGGTCAGCAGTTGGGCAGGAGGATTATCCGGCGTCATCATCTTTTTATGCTCCAACATTTGGGCCACGGAAGCCTGCCTTGTGCCAGATGAACGCGACGACGGCACAGTGGAAAGTGGAGTGGAGGATAAATAGGAGGAGAAGGAGAAGAGTCAGGAGTGGAGCACCGGGAGTGTGGCTTTGTGGGTTCTGACGGCGTTGCTCGCACTGGGCTTGGGGATGGGAGGCCAGGTGCCTTCTTAAGACGGTCGTCCCTAGGTGAGTATTGGGTTTACCGCGACTTATGCATTGACAGCACAGGCTGCAGATGGCAACACTATTATCAGCAGTTGAGACGTATAAAAAAAAAAGCCCACCATGCGGAGCCATGTGCCGGAATCCTGGGAGCGCTAGATGCGACCGTGCATGGTGGATGGCTCGCTCCAGATACATTTGCAGTCTGCTTTTTGCCTCCTGTGCACTGCGAGTTCTGCCTGCTTCTCCTCCTTCGGCCCCTTTCACACGAGCGAGATTTCCGCGTGGGTGCGATGCGTGAGGTGAACGCATTGCACCCGCACTGAATCCGAACCCCTTCATTTCTATAGGGCTGTGCACATAAGCGGTGATTTTCACGCATCACTTGTGCGTTGCGTGAAAATCGCAGCATGCTCCTCTTTGTGCGTTTTCCACGCAACGCAGGCCCCATAGAAGTGAATGGGGCTGCAGGAAAATCGCAAGCATCCGCAAGCAAGTGCGGATGCTGTGCGATTTTCACGCACGGTTGCTAAGAGACAATCGGGATGGGGACCCGATCATTATTATTTTCCTTTATAACATGGTTATAAGGGAAAATAATACAGTAGAATTCTTAATACAGAATGCATAGTACAATAGGGCCGGAGGGGTTAAAAAAATAAATAATACAATTTAACTCACCTTAATCCACTTGCACACGCAGCCCGGCTTCTCTTCTGTTTTCATCTTTGCTGTGCACAGGAAAAGGACTTGTGGTGATGTCACTACGCTCATCACATGGTCCGTCACATGATCCACCACCATGGTGATGGACCATGTGATGGACCATGTGATGCGTGCAGTGACGTCATCAAAGGTCCTATTCCTCAAAGAAGAAGACAGAAGAGAAGCCGGGCTGCGCGATCAAGTGGATTAAGGTGAGTTAAATTATTTTTGATTTATTTTTAACCCCTCCAGCCCTATTGTACAGTACTATGCATTCTGTATTAAGAATGCTATTATTTCCCCTTATAACCATGTTATAAGGGGAAATAATACAATCTACACAACACCGATCCCAAACCTGAACTTCTGTGAAGAAGTCCGGGTCTGGGTACTAAACATGCCGATTTTTCTCACGCGCGTGCAAAGCGCATTACAATGTTTTGCACTCGCGCGGAAAAATCGTGCATGTTCCCGCAACACACCCGCGTGAAACCAGCCTTCTCCTTTCTATCTGCTGCTCCGTCTCTCCCTCTGAACTCCCCTCCTCTTCCTCTCTTGTGGGCACCCACGTGAGGTCCATCGACACGTCATCATCGTCACCTTCACCACCACTGACATTAGAGATCTCGGAGTAGGCAGCAACAGCGGGGACCACACTCCTTGGGCTGATCTGGGTACTGTCGTCAGACCGCTGGGTGGCGGCAGTGGCTACCTCCTCTTCCTCATCCGATGCCAAGAATGGCTGCACATTGGTAAGGTCTGGGAATGGATGGGAAAAAAATTCCTCTGACTCGAGTGGAGGGGCTATGGTGGTGGTGAGCCACTCAAACAACTTCCCACTTAGGCTCCGGCTTGGTGCACCTGCCCGACCCCTACCATTACTGCGGAACGGTCTGCCTCTTCCTCTGCCTATCATTTTTTAAATGACTCTCTGCCTAAGTCCGTAGAGAAGAGCATTATTTGTGGAAGAAGGTATGTTGCAGCCTTCAATCAGTATTTGGTAGAAAATGGTATAGAGCAATAGCACCCCTCAATCAGTATTTTGCGGAAGAAGGTATATAGCAGCCCTCAATCAGTATTTGGTGGAAAAGGGTATATAGCAATAGCACCCCTCAATCAGTATTTGGCGGAAACAGGTATATAGCACCCCTCAATCAGTATTTGGCAGAAACAGGTATATGGCACCCCATAATGAGAATTTTGTGGAAACAGGTGTATTGCAGCCCTCAATCGGTATTTGGTGGAAGAAGGTATATAGCCATAGCACCCCTCAATCTGTATTTGGCAAAAATAAGTATATAGCACCCCTCAATCAGTATTTTGTGGAAGCAGATGTATTGCAGCCCTTAATCAGTATTTGGTGGAAGAAGGTATATAGCAATAGCACCCCTCAATCAGTATTTTGCGGAAGAAGGTATATCGCAGCCCTCAATCAGTATTTGGTGGAAAAAGGTATATAGCAATAGCACCCCTCAATCAATATTTGGCAGAAACAGGTATATGGCACCCCTCAATCAGAATTTGGCAGAAACAGGTGTATTGCAGCCCTCAATCGGTATTTGGTGGAAGAAGGTATATAGCAATAGCACCCCTCAATCAGTATTTGGCGGAAACAGGTATATGTCACCGCTCAATCAGTATTTTGTGGAAGCAGGTGTATCGCAGCCCTCAATCAGTATTTGGTGGAAGAAGGTGTATCTCAGCCCTCAATTAGTATTTGGTGGAAGAAGGTACAGTATATAGCAATAGCACCCCTCAATCAGTATTTTGTGGAAGAAGCTATATACAGTAGCACCCCTCAAACAGTATCTGGCAGAAACTGGTATATAGCACCCCTCAATCAGTATTTGGCAGAAACAGGTATATAGCACCCCTCAATCAGGATTTTGTGGAAGAAGGTATATAGCACCCTTCAATCAGTATTTGGCAGAAACAGGTATATGGCACCCCTCAATCAGGATTTTGTGGAAGCAGGTCTATTGCAACCCTCAATCAGTATTTGGTGGAAGAAGGTATATAGCAATAGCACCCCTCAATCTATATTTAGTGGAAGAAGGTATATGGCACCCCTCAATCAGTATTTGGCGGAAACAGGTATATAGCACCCTTCAATCAGCATTTGTCGGAAACAGGTATATGGCACCCCTCAATCAGTATTTGATGGAAGAAAGTATATAGCAATAGCACCCCTCAATCAGTATTTTCTGGAAGAAGGTATATAGCACCTCTCAATAAGTATTTGGTGGAAACTGGTATATAGATCCCCCTAATCAGTATTTGGCAGAAACAGGTATATAGCACCCCCTCAATCAGGATTTTGTGGAAGCAGGTGTATCGCAGCCCTCAATCAGTATTTGGTGGAAGAAGGTACAGTATATAGCAATAGCACCCCTCAATCAGTATTTTATGGAAGAAGGTATATACAGTAGCACCCCTCAAACAGTATCTGTCAGAAACTGGTATATAGCATCCCTCAATCAGTATTTGGCAGAAACAGGTATATAGCACCCCTCAATCAGGATTTTGTGGAAGAAGGTATATAGCACCCTTCAATCAGTATTTGGCAGAAACAGGTATATGGCACCCCTCAATCAGGATTTTGTGGAAGCAGGTCTATTGCAGCTCTCAATCAGTATTTGGTGGAAGAAGGTATATAGCAATAGCACCCCTCAATCTATATTTAGTGGAAGAAGGTATATGGCACCCCTCAATCAGTATTTGGCGGAAACAGGTATATAGCACCCCTCAATCAGCATTTGGCGGAAACAGGTATATGGCACCCCTCAATCATTATTTGATGGAAGAAAGTATATAGCAATAGCACCCCTCAATCAGTATTTTGTGGAAGAAGGTATATAGCACCTCTCAATAAGTATTTGGTGGAAACTGGTATATAGCTCCCCCTAATCAGTATTTGGCAGAAACAGGTATATAGCACCCCTCAATCAGGATTTTGTGGAAGCAGGTGTATCACAGCCCTCAATCAGTATTTGGTGGAAGAAGGTATATAGCAATATCACCCTTCAATCTGTATTTAGTGGAAGAAGGTATATGGCACCTCTCAATCAGTATTTGGTGGAAACAGGTATATAGCACTCCTCAATCAGTATTTGGTGGAAACAAGTATATGGCACCCCTCAATCAGTATTTTGTGGAAGCAGGTATATTACAGCCCTCAATAAGTATTTGGTGGAAGAAGGTACAGTATATAGCAATAGCACCCCTCAATCAGTATTTTGTGGAAGAAGGTATATACAGTAGCACCCCTCAAACAGTATCTGGCAGAAACTGGTATATAGCACCCCTCAATCAGTATTTGGCAGAAACAGGTATATAGCACCCCTCAATCAGGATTTTGTGGAAGAAGGTATATAGCACCCTTCAATCAGTATTTGGCAGAAACAGGTATATGGCACCCCTCAATCAGGATTTTGTGGAAGCAGGTCTATTGCAGCCCTCAATCAGTATTTGGTGGAAGAAGGTATATAGCAATATCACCCTTCAATCTGTATTTAGTGGAAGAAGGTATATGGCACCCCTCAATCAGTATTTGGTGGAAACAGGTATATGGCACCTCTCAATCAGTATTTGGTGGAAACAGGTATATAGCACTCCTCAATCAGTATTTGGCGGAAACAAGTATATGGCACCCCTCAATCAGTATTTTGTGGAAGCAGGTGTATTGCAGCCCTCAATCAGTATTTGGTGGAAGAGGGTATCTAGCAATAGCACCCCTCAATCAGTATTTTGTGGAAGAAGGTATAGAGCACCCCTCAATCAGTATTTGGCGGAAACAGGTATATGTCACCCCTCAATCAGTATTTTGTGGAAGCAGGTGTATCGCAGCCCTCAATCAGTATTTGGTGGAAGAAGGTATATAGCAATAGCACCCCTTAATCAGTATTTTGTGGAAGAAGGTATTTGGCACCCCTCAATCAGTATTTTGTGGAAGAAGGTATATAGAACCCTTTAATCAGTATTTGGTGGAAACAAGTATATGTCACCCCTCAATCAGTATTTTGTTGAAGCAGGTGTATCACAGCCCTCGATCAGTATTTGGTGGAAGAAGGTATATAGCAATAGCACCCCTTAATCAGTATTTTGTGGAAGAAGGTATATAGCACCGCTCAATCAGTATTTGGCGGAAACTGGTATATAGCACCCCTCAATCAGTATTTGGCAGAAACAGATATATAGCACTCCTCAATCAGGATTTTGTGGAAGAAGGTATATCACAGCCCTCAAGCAGTTTTTTGGGGGGCAACAGGTATATCACACCCATTGCAATTAGTTACTCCAATAGCGTTTGTCCCTCTATCTAGCTGTGGTATCGCAGCAGAACCGCACACAACTGCTGCACAATACAAATGCACTATAATATAATTTCTATGTTAGAAAGTATAATATAAGTATATCACACCCCTCTATATCACACCTATCGATAGCACACCTATACCAGTCCTTAAAATGACTATTGTTGCCCTATTATCTAGAGTTTGGTATCCCCAACTGTCCCTGCTCCAAAATGCAACCTCTCCTTACACTGGCAAAACACATAATGTAAAATGGCTGCTAGATCGGGTTCTGTTATAGGGTTAGGGGTGTGTCCATGTGCTGAAACGTCTCAATTGGCTGTCCTGTCCCACCTGATGGATGTGTCATGGGTCAAAGTTCGGCACTATGCAAAAAAATATGGCGCATGCAAATATCACTATATGTTCGCATGTTCGGCGAATCGCTAACGAGCAAAGTTCGCTGCAAAATGACCGCCGACCGAACCGCAAGGCCATCTCTAACTGTAAGTATGCATATAGAAGATTGTGGCTAACATTCATCATTGAACACAATATCTATTTTAAGCCTTCCTGTGAAATCTACAGATTACCATGTGCATTTACATCTGCAATCCTCCTGGGCCTGAGCTGGATTCTATCGATTCAGAATTCGTCCCAAATTTCCCAAAAAAATCTGACTCTAACAAACCTAAGTTGTTGTGATTCATTTCAGTGGACAATCAGTAACAGTGGCAGAGAGAAAGACATACACTGACGAGCAAAGGGGTAACAATGTTTTGAATTTCAGGCTCCATATCTCACCATCCACTACAGCTTATAATGTGAGACTATTATCATTTTATAGACAATCATTTTGACTATCTCATACATAAATTGGACGTGCAACTATTTAGCATATGATAAGTTATGCAGATTCTTATCATGTAACTGTGTTGTTACTGTTTTGCTCCTTAAATTCTAAACTTTAATGGGGTTATCCAACCCTTATAATGCCTCCCCAAATGCCTGAGCCCCTCACACAGATTATACTTTCCTCACCCCTTGGCACCCGCATCGTTCCTGATGCCTGCACAGCCGCCACTGCATCTCCTCCTCGTCGCGTGGATGAAAACATCTGGCGATGGGGGTGGGGGGGCATCCAATAGCAGGCCGCAACAGGGATTCCCTAGCATCACCTGCAATGCTAGGGAGGCTCATTCCTATCAAGGCCTGCTATTGGCTACTCCCCACCCCCATTGCCAGATGTTTTCATCCACGCGATGGGGAGATGCAGCGGCAGCCGTGCAGGCATCAGGAGCCGGGGAGCAAGGTAAGTACAATCTGTGTGAGGGGCTCAGGTATTTTGGAAGGCATTATAGCGGTTGGATAATCCCTTTAATTTTTTGTATTTTGTAAATCCACTTTTGCCTTTCAACACTGCCTGAATCCTTTTGGACATGCTCTCAATCAGATTCAAGCATGTCTTGACTGAAATCTGTTCCCAGGTCTCTTCTACATGTTCCCAATGTTGGTGCATACTGGTCGACTTACTCGGGTATGAATAGATTTTTCTTCAATTCCACCCACGAGTTTTCGATTGGGTTGAGGTCTGGGGAATGTGGGGGCCAATCCAGCACCTTTACTTCATTGTCAATGAACCATTTCTTCGCCAATCTTGATGTATGCTTCGGGTCGTTGTCCTGCTGGAACACTATGTTGTCCTTTTTTTACCCATAGTACTCAAGTGTACGAAGTAACATGTTTTGTAGGATACTCACAGCTCATCATTGAGACCACCTTCAAACCTGGTCAAGTATCCAACGCCTTTGGCTGTGAAACAGCCCCATATCATCAAGCTTCCTCCACCGAACTTTACAGTTCCTTCAATTTCTCGATCTGTTAGCCCCTTTTTCTTCCAGACCCATTTGCACCCATCAGAGCCCAGTCTATTGGCTTTCGTGTCATTGCTCCAAATCCCCCCTTTCCAATCTTCTACTGTCCACCATTCGTTCTTTTTTGCAAGCTTGAGCCGACGCTTCTTATGATGATATTGAAGTCGAGGCTTCTTCACCTTTGTTCAGGTCACCATTCCAGACTTGTGTAATGCACGTCACACAGTGCTTGTATGGAAATCTGTGATCTCACTATTATAAATCATACAAGCAACCTCTACTGCCGTATTTGTCACGCCAGAACTGATAGACATTGTGATGAGCCGAATTGTTGACTCCATTATTTTGCCTGGACATCCACCTATTGGCTTTGGAATGGATGGACATACTTCATTACGTATTCTTGCAACTGTCATGGCACTCACATGATGCAGTTTGGCGGAGATACCACTATCGATGAGCTAGATGATGGAAAGATATTGGAAACCTTCTTCATGGCTGCTCCTGGATTTAAACCAGTATCCTTTCGCTTGGAAATCAACCTAATAGCACACTGAGCTATTAGGGAATGTGAGAACAGGTTGTAATTTTTAGTATACAAGAAAAAAAATATTGTTCCACCACCAGGAGCAAAACGGTAACAATGCAGTTACATGACAAGAATCTGCATAACTAATCATATGCTAAATAGTTGCAAGTCCAAAAATGTATGAGATAGCCAAGATGATTGTCTATAAAATGATGGTAGTTTCACATTTGAAGCTGTAAAGGATGGTGAGATATGGAACCTGAAAGTCAAAAGTTCAAAACATTGTTACCCTTTTATTCATCCATGTACGAATATGCTATTCTGTTTTTTTTGCAAACATGTATGTATTGTCCGATGGGTACTCTTTCTCTTTTAAGAGAGTGCCTAGTAAGCATGATGAGTATTCTAGTCCAGCCAACACTGTTCTGGGTTGCTTTGAAAAATATATGTGAATTAGAATATTTTATTTCGGCTGGCATCAGATAGCCTTAGTGTTCTTTTCTAGGGTTGAGCGAACCCGAACTGTAAAGTTCAGGTTCGTATCGAACTTCGGGATTTTTGGACCCCGGACCCGAACCTGAACTTTTCACTAAAAGTTCGGGATCGGGTTCGGCGATTTAATGGCGCTTTTTGAAAGGCTGCAGAGCAGTCAATCAACAAGCGTTTTACTCTTGTGCCCTTAGAAGCCATCACAGCCATGCCTATTAATGGCATGGCTGTGATTGGCCAGTGCAGCATGTGACCCAGCCTCTATATAAGCTGGAGTCACGTAGCGCTGCACGTCACTCTGCTCTGATTAGTGTAGGGATAGGATGCTGTTGCTGTGAGGGAGAGAATAGGAAAGAATCTTTAATCTGAAGTGTTTGTTAACTTAGCGATCTACCTAGATTTTGTCTTGTGGGTGCAGTGCACAATCTTTTTACCCTGCCCTGAGCCCAGTGACACAGAAAACTAACTTTTATCCGTCTGTTAGTTAGGTGGGCGGTGGCGGCCATTTTATGCAAGTTCAGTGCACCAGCACAGCATATGTGCATTTGTGACAGTCAAATACAAGCTTGAAATCCTGCAATAATATTCTGGGTTTAAAAGAAATCACCCATTTTTTGCAAGACCCTACATCTGTGGCCTTTGCAGCATTTGTCAGTGTGAAATACAATGTTGAAATACTGCAATAATTTTCTGGGTTTAAAACAGCACCCATTTTTGGCAATACCCTACATCTGGTGCCTTTGCAGCATTTGTCAGTATGAAATATAAGTTTGAAATACTGCAATAATTTTCAGGGTTTTAAAAAACACCCTTTTTGGGCAAAATACAAAATTTGCGGCGTTTGCTGCATCTGTCAGTGTGAAATACAAGCGTTAGATACCACTGTTATATTTTGCTATTAAAAAAACACCCTTTTTGGGCAAAATACTAAATTTGCAGCCTTTGCCGCATCTGTCAGTGTGAAATACAAGCGTTAGATACCACTGTTATATTCTGCTATTAAAAATACACAATTTTTGGGCAAAATAATAAATTTGCGGCGTTTGCTGCATCTGTCATTGTTAAATACAAGCTTGAAATACAGCAATCATTTTATGAGTTTAAAAAAGCACCAATTTTTTTGCAATACCCTACATCTGGGGCCTATGCTGCATTTGTCAGTGTAAAATATAATCTTGAAATACTACAATAATTTTCTGGGTTTTAAAAAACACCCTTTTTGTGCAAAATACTAAACTTGCAGCCTTTGCTGCATCTGTCAGTGTGAAATACAAGCGTTAGATACCACTATTATATTCTGCTATTAAAAAATCACCCTTTTTGGGCAAAATACTAAATTTGCAGCCTTTGCTGCATCTGTCAGTGTGAAATACGAGCTTGAAATACTGCAATAATTTTCTGGGTTTTAAAAAAACACCCTTTTTGGGCAAAATACTAAATTTGCGGCGTTTGCTGCATCTGTCATTGTTAAATACAAGCTTGAAATACTGCAATAATTTTCTGGGTTTTAAAAAACACCCTTTTCGGGCAAAATACTAAATTTGCGGCCTTTGCTGTATCTGTCGTTAGATACTGCTGTTATCTTCTGTTATTTAAAAAACACCCATTTTGGGCAAGATTCTAAATTTGCGGAGAATGAGGAGAGCGTTGAATAAGGCACATGGCCTAGGTCGTGGTGCTGCTAGTGGAGCTCCTGTTGCAGGGAGAGGACGTGGTCGATCTGTGCCAGCTACACGCACAAGTGAAACACCTCAGGTGCGAGTAGGCAACAGTACCTTCAGCGTTGTTTGGTCGGGCCTAAGGCGGCTCTACGAATGGTGAGGCCAGAACAAGTACAGGCGATAGTAGATTGGGTTGCTGACAGTGCCCCCAGCTCCTTCACATTGTCTCCCACCCAGTCTCCCTGCTGAATGATCATAGTTAGCACCTGCAGCCGATGTCCATCAGTCTTTCACCTTACCCCCTTGCAAATCAGCCAAGCAGTCTGAGCCCCAAGTCATGCAGCAGTCTCTTCTGCTTTTTGATGACTCTGCTAGCAGGGTTTCCCAGGGCCATCCACATAGCCCTGCCCCAGAAGTGGAAGAGATTCACTAATGCCCAACCACTTATGTTTCAAGATGAGTACATGGGAGGACCACCACAGCACGTCTCAGATGATGACGAAACACAGGTGCCAACTGCTGTGTCTTTCTGCCGTGTGCAGACCGACAAGGAGGGCAGTGGTGAAGACTGGGTGGATGATGATGTGGGGGACGATGAGGTCCTCGATCCTAAATGGAATCAAGGTCATGAGAGTGACCGATGTAGTTCGGAGGAAGAGGCGGTGGTCGCACAGAGCCACCAGCACAGCAGAAGAGGGAGCAGGGTGCAAAAGCGGAGCGGCCATTCTCTAGACAGTACGCCTCCTACTGCCCACCGCAGCAAGGGACCGAGCACACCAAAGCCAAAGTGGCTGTCCCACAGTACATCGTGCCCAACCGCCACTACTTTTCCAGGCGAGCCATCCCTTCCCTGCACAACCAAGTGGGGGACAAAAAAATAAGGTGTGCACTGCGCAACGCCATCTGTGGCAAAGTCCACCTAACTATGGATAAGTGGACCAGTAAGCACGGTCAGGGACATTATATCTCCATAACAGCACACTGGGTAAATGCAGTGGCAGCTGGGCCTGAGGCGGATTGCAGTTTGGCGCATGTCCTTCCACCACCGAGGATTACAGGGCGCTTCAGTTTGCCTCCTGTTGCTTCCTCCTCCTACTTCGATTCCTCATCCTCTACCGGCTCTTCATCTGGTCAGCATAACACCTTCACCACCAACTTCAGCACACCCGGAAGTAAACGACAGCAGACAGTTTTAAAACGTATCTGTTTGGGGGACAAACCCCACACCGCGCCGGATCTGTGGACGGGCATGGAACAACAGACCAATCAGTGGTTGGTGCCAGTGAGCCTCAAGCCCTGCCTAGTTGTGTGCGATAATGGGCGAAATCTCGTAGCAGCTCTGGGACTAGCCGGTTTGACGCACATCCCTTGCCTGGCACATGTGCTGAATTTGGTGGTGCAGAGGTTCCTTAAAAATTACCCCGATATGTCAGAGCTGCTGCAGAAAGTGCGGGCCGTTTGTACATGCTTTCGGCGTTCTCACCCTGCTGCTGCTCGCCTGTCAGCGCTGCAGTGTAACTTCGGCCTTCCCGCTTACCGCCTCATATGCGACGTTACCCACAAGGTGGAACTCCACCTTGCACATGCTGGCCAGACTGTGCGAGCAGCAGTAGGAGATAGTGGAGTGTCAGCTGCAGCACGCACGGGTGAGTCGCTCTGCGGAACAGCACCACTTCACCACCAATGACTGGGCCTCCATGCGAGACCTGTGTTCCTTGTTGCGCTTTTTCGAGTACTCCACCAACATGTCCAGTGCCGATAACGCCGTTCTCAGCGTTACTATTCCACTTCTATGTAAAACAAAACATGCAATGCAACAGCTCTCTGCAAACCAAATAAAGTACAAAAATGCATAATATTTGCTAATGCTATAAATTAGAGATGCTTGGAAAATACAATTTGTACAAAATTATTTGAGCCCGTCTGCCGCACGTCAAGGCGATCTCTGTAAGACGGGTTCCTAACAATAAATTCTACCTGTTATGTGCCATTACGGCTACCATACAATTCAGGGAGTGTAGGTTCCACATGCATGCTGGGCTTGCTTTAATTTCTGTCATCTTTGGTGCCAAAATGGCCTCCATTATATCCAAGGAATGCAGGTACCAACATGCATGCTGAGCCCACTCCACACCTCTCCTGGTGCCAAATGGCTTCCAGTGAATGAGGGACAGCAGTCTAAGCTAGTGCACGACTGAGGTGTCAGCCACACCTCCAGTACAAACTGCAAATAAAAAGGGGGTCAGTCAGCACATCCCAATGTGCAGGGGCACGTTGCTATGGCTGAAAACAACACTGTAAAACAAAACATGCAATGCAACAGCTCTCTGCAAACCAAATAAAGTACAAAAATGCATAATAATTGCTAATGCTATACTTATAAATTAGAGATGCTTGGCAAATACATTTTGTACAAAATTATTTGAGCCCGTCTGCCGCACGTCAAGGCGATCTCTGTAAGACGGGTTCCTAACACTAAATTCTACCTGTTATGTGCCATGATGGCTACCATAAAATTCAGGGAATGTAGGTTCCACATGCATGCTGGGCCTGCTTTAATTTCTGTCATCTTTGGTGCCAAGATGGCCTCCATTATATCCAAGGAATGCAGGTACCCTGACCAGCTCGTCTGCCCCAAAGGCTGATTTTAATTAGTGTGAGTATATAGCTTAGCCTGCTCTCCTTCATTCACTGGAAGCCATTTGGCACCAGGAGAGGTACAGTGTGGACTCTCATTGCATTCTTTGGTTGCCATTTGGCACCAGGAGAGGTGTGGAGTGGACTCTGCATGCATGTTGGTACCTGCATTCCTTGGATATAATGGAGGCCATTTTGGCACCAAAGATGACAGAAATTAAAGCAGGCCCAGCATGCATGTGGAACCTACACTCCCTGAATTGTATGGTAGCCGTCATAGCACATAACAGGTAGAATTTAGTGTTAGGAACCCGTCTTACAGAGATCGCCTTGACGTGTGGCAGACGGGCTCAAATAATTTTGTACAAAATGTATTTGCCAAGCATCTCTAATTTATAAGTATAGCACTAGCAATTATTATGCATTTTTGTACTTTATTTGGTTTGCAGAGAGCTGTTGCATTGCATGTTTTGTTTTACAGTGTTGTTTTCAGCCATAGCAAAGTCCCTTTTTCTATCCCACTTCTATGCCTCCTTGAAAAAACACTTCTGGCGATGATGGAAGAGGATGTGGCACAGGAGGAGGAGGAGGAAGAGGGATCATTTCATAGGGTTTCAGGCCACTCATTCACAAGTGGCTCCGAGGGTGGGTTCCTGCACCCACAAACGCCAGGTACACAATTGTCCAGCCAGGGCACAGTTCTGGAGGATGATGAGGTGGAGAATGAGGAGGACGAACCGTGTTCACTGCAGGGTGGCACCAAAACCAGCTCATGGCCATCACTGGTGCGTGGCTGGGGGGATACAGAGGACACAGACGATACACCTCCCACAGAGGACAGCTTGTCGCTGCCTCTGGGCAGCCTTGCACACATGAGCGATTACATGCTGCAGTGTCTCCGCAGCGACCGCCGAGTTGCCCACATTCTAACTTGTGCTGATTACTGGGCAGCCACGCTGCAGGATCCCCGTTACATGGACAACGTACCGTCCTTAATTCCGTCACTGGAGCGTGATCGTAAGATGCGCGAGTACAAGCGCACGCTGGTAGACGCGTTGCTGGTGGCATTCCCACCTGACAGCGGGGGCATAGTGGAAGCACAAGGCGAAGGCAGAAGAGGAGGAAGAAGTCGCCAACGCAGCTGGGGTACCACCAGCACCTCAGAAGGCAGGGTTAGCATGGCCGAAATGTGGAAAAGCTTTGTCAGCACGGCACAACAACCAGCACCACCAGCTGATATGGAACGTCTTAGCAGAAGGCAGCATTTCAGCAACATGGTGGAGCAGTATGTGTGCACACGCCTACACGTACTAAATGACGGGTCTGCCCCCTTCAACTTCTGGGTCTTCAAATTGGGCACATGGTCTGAGCTTGCCCTATACGCCTTGGAGGTGCTGGCCTGCCCTGCAGCCAGTGTATTATCTGAAAGTGTGTTTAGCACGGCAGGGGGCGTTATCACAGACAAGCGCAGCCGTCTGTCCACAGCAAATGTGGACAAGCTCACGTTCATTAAAATGAACCAGGCATGGATCCCACGGGACTTGTCCGTACCTTGTGCAGAATAGACATGTATGCCGGCCTTACCCAGCCATTGTTATACTACAGCACAATTGCTCATTGTTGTATTTTTGATATTTCCCACTCTTTTGGGGTGTACCCTAATTAAAAAAAAAATTATATTTAAATAAATTAATTTAAAACCAAAAACCAGTGTTTTCTACCTCGTCCTCCTCCACCGCCGCTTCCACCTACACTGCTACGTCCACCGCCTCCTCAACCTCCTACTCCATATGGACCTCCACCTCATACATCAAGAATATTTTGGGGCGTGGCTTGGAGCGCACCAGAGCAGACGCATGTCTCTGTAGCTCCGATTCTCTCAGTCTCAAAGCGGCTCAAAGGACCCTTTCACAGAAGCTATTACTAGCCTAAATCCACCTTCAACACCTAAAGGCTTGACCCCGTCATGCTCAAGATGCCGAGGGGCAAAAGAAGACCAGGAACACCAGCTAAACTTACAAGTTTCTTCAGTCCGGCATCGCTCCAAAATGGCGCCGGCGCGCGGGAACCTGCATCTCCCACGAGTGATGAAGCTGCCCCTACCTTCGGTTCTCCTCACAGCTCACCAGCTAACAGCTCACCATCTTCTGCATCGCACAGAACACAAGGCAAGTCGCAATCCTCCTCTCTATCCCCTGTTCATCCAGAGCTTATGGGTGCAGGGAAAGCTCATAACGCAGATCCCATAACGTTTGAAGCTATGAAAGAGCTACTGTCTGATTTGAAAACTTCATTTAACAATGATCTCAAGACAGCTCTCTCTTCACTAAAGGCAGATATCACTGCCATAGGGGATCGTACAGCTCATCTTGAAGAGAAAATGGAGGAGTTCACAAATGCACACAATTGCCTTGTGGACGCTCATAACTCTGCCGAAGATGATATAGCAGCTATTAAGCTAAAATTGGCAGATATAGAAGACAGATCCAGAAGGAACAACATTCGCTTTAGGAATATTCCAGAAACAGTACAGGATGATCAACTGCAGGACTATCTGATTGATATGTTCTCGGCTCTGCTACCTCATGCCTCTAACACCGATCTACTAATAGACAGAGTCCATAGACTTCCCAAACCTAAGTCTATTCCAGCTTCTCTGCCCAGAGACACTATAGCAAGGATTCATTACTACCATATTAAAGATTCAATCCTGAAGGCTGCTGCCAAAAAGCCAGATCTCCCTGAAAGGTTTCAAGAAATCTCTCTTTTCACTGATCTGTCACCTGCTACCCTCGCCAGACGCAGGGAATTTATTAAAACCACACAAATTCTAAGAGAGCAAAAAATTCTCTACAAATGGGGTTTCCCAGTTAAACTCTTAGTGTACTACAATGGCCGTACTACAGTGTTGACATCCCCCAAGGAAGCAATGAACTTTCTATTAAAGAACGCTCTTACAAAAGATCCAGAGGAACCAAGAAGCCCTCCAAAGAAAAAACAGCACACACTTGCCCAGGAATGGACAGTAGTAGGCTCTCCTAAAGCCAATATTTCCCCTAGACAAACAACAACTTAAATACTGGCTAGTATTTAAATAAGATGTTTTACTTTCAGTCTGACCCAAACAGTGTCAGACTGGTGTGATAATGTTAGATGCAAATTATTTTTCTAACTTTCACCTCTACCCCCCATGTTATGATGGCGGCCTGGGGTCGCATTGGTTCACATAGAACCGGACTTTACCATCTCGCTTTCATGTTTTTCATGTTTTTAGTTCTATTTTATTTCAATGTTCTGCTGAAAATTATCTGTTTGTGGTACATTAACACTTTATGGTACTCCTCACTATTGCAGGTATACTTTATATTATACCCCCTCTGCGCACTTCTTTCCTCTAAAGAATTATGGTCATACAAATTGCCTCCCTGAATGTTAAGGGCCTTAATAGCCCAGCCAAACGCTCTTTTCTATGGAAGGAAGCTCACAGACTGGGATGTGATATACTTTGCGTTCAAGAAACGCACCTAAATGAAGAAGATAGCTCTAGAATTGGTCATAAAGACTTTCCCACTATCTTATTCTCACATGCTGTTAACAAAAAGAGAGGGGTTTTAATAGCTGTAAAGAAATCGATCGCCTTTCAAACTCTTTCTCTGGATGTAGACCCTATGGGTAGATTTATTATTGTTACATGCTTAATCAACAACTCTCCATATACGATTGTGTCATTATATGCCCCTAACTCTAGAACTTTAAGTTTTATTAGGTCTATCTTGGAGTCTCTCTCAACCAAAAAGAAAGGCTCCACCATCATCTGTGGAGATTTTAACCTGGTAATGGACCCTCGTATTGACAAATCGTCTCCCGTAAGTAGAAATGACAACTATAAACTTAAAGATCTGTGCCATAAAGAAGAGCTGTTTGATGCATGGAGGTCACTGCATGCCTCTGAAACAGACTACTCTTTTTTTTCTAATCCGCATAACTCATATTCCCGGATAGACTTCTTTTTGGTTGACAAATGGTTACTCCAAAAAGTAGTAGACTCCAAGATAGGCCTGATTACTTGGTCTGACCATGCCCCTATTACAATATCCATCCAAGAGGACTTCAACCTCAAACATTCCTCTCCATGGAGGCTAAATAACCTTTTACTATCTAACAAACACTATAAGGAACTAATTTCAAAGGCACTAACAGAATATTTTCAACTTAATTCTAACCCAGAGATTAACCCAACTACGCTGTGGTGCGCTCACAAGGCGGTAATAAGAGGTCTTTTTATTAAATATTCTTCAGAGGAAAAAAAGAAAAGAATGCTTAAGCTAGAAGAGTTACACAAAAAACTTAGAATCTTAGAAATAGGAAACCAAAAATCCCCAACCCCCCTTATTTCTCAAAAAATCATCAGCACTAGACATGAAATATATCTCTTGATGCAAAACAACTTCGAGAGGCACCTCAGACAATCTAAAGCACAATTTTACAGACAAGGAAATAGAGCGTCTAAAATGTTAGCCAACAAACTTAAGAACAAGGCAGCAAACACTCGAATTCCCTTCCTGTGGTCCTCCAACAAGAGCAAAATAATTAATCCCCTTAAAATTGCTGAAGAATTCGCTGAATACTATCATTCTCTTTACAATTTAAAAAATGACACGAACTCCCACCAACCAACCACAGAAGACATTAACTCATTTTTAACCAATATATCACTCCCCCTATTATCCCCAGCCCAACTTTCTTTTTTAAATAAACCCATTTCTCTACAGGAAATTCTGGACACAATTTCCACTCTTAAAATAAACAAATCTCCGGGCCCAGACGGATTTATAAATGAGTATTATAAATCCTTTTCCCATATATTAGCTCCTCATTTATTGACCTGCTTTCATAATATGATGTTAGATAAAGGCATTCCCACAGAAATGCTCCAAGCAATAATAATTACCTTACCCAAACCTGGAAAAGCCCCTAACACACCAGCTAATTTTAGACCTATCTCCCTCTTAAACTCCGATCTAAAATTATTTTCCAAAATCCTAGCGAATCGTATGGCAGACATATTACCGAGTCTGATTGACTCCGACCAAGTAGGTTTTGTCAAATACCGACAAACATCGGACGGGACAAGGCGTTTCCTAGACCTAATTGAAATAGCCTATACCCGTCGGACGCCTTCCATGCTCCTTTCCTTGGATGCGGAGAAGGCGTTCGACAGGGTGCACTGGGGATTTCTTAGTTCTGTTCTGAAGAAATTCGGATTCACCGGTCCCTTACTATCTGGCATTTTAAACCTTTACTCTTCTCCCCAAGCCTTTGTGTACTCTTCCGGGTTTAAATCCAACCTCTTTCCCATTTCAAACGGCACTAGACAGGGCTGCCCCCTATCCCCTTTAATTTTCGCCCTGATAATGGAACCACTTGCTACCCATATTAGATCATCCCCCCACATTACTGGCATTTCAACTCAGGGGAAAGACCACCGTATAGGTTTATTTGCGGACGATGTTCTTTTGCTACTGTCCAACCCAGCCATATCTCTTACACACACTTGTAACATACTCTCCTCATTTACGAAGGCTTCCTATTATAAGATCAACACCACAAAATCTCAAATCCTAAACTTGGGAATCCCAGGGGAAACTGTAAAATCCCTAAAACTCGCTTTCCAATTTAACTGGGTTAAAAAATCAATCCCTTATCTAGGAATTAACTTAACAGCTATTCCGAGAGAATCATTTACCCTTAACTACATCCCTTTATTTCAAGAAATCAAGTCTAAACTGGCCAACATCAAATCACAAGGCATTTCCTGGTTAGGCAAAATTGCTGTTATTAAAATGAGCATCCTGCCTAAAATTTTATATTATTTCAGGAACCTACCTATCCCAATACCCATCAAATACCTCAAGGACCTTCAAAAATCCCTTTTAAATTTCATATGGGGAGGCAAATTTCACAGAATAAAAGCGGATATACTATATCTTCCCAGAAAAGAAGGCGGTTTAAACTGCCCCTCTATCATACAATATTACAGAGCTACGATTCTAGATCAACTTAAACACTTATGGCATAATGATCAGCAGAAAGAATGGTCTCGCATCGAAAAACTTTCTCTTGGGAAACATTCTCTAAAGGACATTCTTACTGCTATGTCCCTTTTCAAATTCACTCCCAAAAGCACCTTGGCCACCGTTAAAGCTATTTTCAACACTTGGGACATTATTACCAACAAACGTCACCTTTTTGCGTTACCCCTTCAAGACTACAACATCTCAGTTCTAGAATCTTATATTCCAGATTTGGACATTTCATTATGGAAAAAGAACGGTTTACATTATATTAACGATCTCCTAACAAACAACATTCTTAAAACCTTTTCGGAATTGTCACAACGTTATGATCTCCCTGTGAGGGATTTCTATAAATACCTCCAAATCAGACATGCTATAACCAACACCATGTTTACACAATTTCCTAGACTTAACAACAATAACCCATCCTCGATCCTTTTCACAAAATGGCTTTTAAATCATAACATTAATAGCAAAGGAATATCCAAGTCATACAAAGTTCTCATTAATCCCCTAGAAGACCCCCTACAAACGATTAAGTCTAAATGGTCCCAAGATTTCTCCATTGACCTTTCTTCTGAACAATGGTCATCTGCACTTGATGCAATTTTTAATATGTCTAGATGTATTTCGCATTTAGAGACATCTAGGAAAATTCTATATAGATGGTATTATCATCCGATGAAACTAAATAGAATTTTTCCAGATACATCCTCAGAATGTTGGAAATGTGGAACCCCACAAGGATCCTTCCTACATTGCTGGTGGGATTGCCCCCCGGTCAAATCCCTCTGGTTGAAATCATTTTGTATCTTCACAAAAGTCTGCCAATTCCCAATTGTACCCTCACCACAATTGGCGCTTCTTTTTATTGGCATTGAAACAATTCCCTTTGACTTCAGAACTATTTTTGGTCATATATGTATTGCAACACGTTATCTTATCGCCACCCACTGGAAATCTAACCAGATTCCCAATAACCCTGATGTTATTAAACTAGTCGAGGAAAACTGTTGGTATGAAGGTGTAGCTGCTTCTGCTCTCTTTAAAAAAGGGAAATTTTACAATCAATGGGGTATGTGGTTGAAAAGCAGTTTCCATACTAATTCCATTACAGCAGACTCACTAGCCATTTAATTAAACTGTAGCTGGTTCAAAATATATCGCTAACCACTTATTTTATGTTATTAATGTCCATAATGAGATGTAATGTATACCTATGGACATCACTATTAATGTACCACCTTATGTTATCTTACGTTATTTTATGTTAATGTACTTTACCATAAATTGCTGACTATCTGTGAAAAAGCGTACCTTTTACGATAGGTATCATCAGTAAATCTGGTTCGTTCATAATGTAATATTTTATTATCCTATGCCCCTCCTTTTCCTACCCCCTTTCTTTCCATACCTGCATTCTTACCTTATCCATTCTTCCCTACCCCTTTCCTATCCCTTCCTGCTCTTCCCTCCCCTCCTCCACTCCCTCCCACCCCAAAAAAACTCCCCTCATGACTACATTTGTAAACATCGCTTGATTTGTACCAATGTCATTATTCTTTAATTATTTGGAAAAATTTCAATAAAACTTTTATGTTTCAAAAAAAAAAGAATATTTTTTTTAATTTGTACGTATTTTATTTTATTTTATTTTATGTCATTTCACTAATTTGTCTGTTCCATTTTCGGGTGAAATTCAACAATTTTTGGCTGTGATATACCCCTGCTCTACCTAGTAGACAGGTTAATAAATTTCACAAATTTTTCTGTTACATAGTTGGGTGACATTTTGCCATTTTTGCCGTGAATAAACCCCTGCTCTGCATAGGTGACAGGGACCGAAATTTTATAAAAATCATCTGTTGCATTGGTGGGTGACATTAACCCATTTCTGGCGATGAAAAACCGCCGCTCTGCATAGGTGACAGGGAATTAAATTTGTAAAATTCGTCCCTTTCATTCGATCCTTCCGCTTTAATAACTTGTCCCACATTTCAGTTTGATCACTTTGCAGCCATTGACCTCCCTTGGATGTGGTATCCCTTTCTCATGCTCCCTCTCCGGCGTGGAATCCTGATTCGGCACTAACCGTGATAAACATGGTAGGCGCAGAAAAGAACAACGAAAGTTGATAGAGAAGATATCGAATTGGATCGTGGACGTCACGGGGACGTGCGATCAGGCAGAAGTTATCTAGAGTTAACAAAGTGGCAGCAGGGCCTCTCCTGTCTAACTTTTCCAAATCCAAAATATCCCAGTGACATTCCCTATAATTTTTTAATAATCATTCCAATAACAGGGCATCTTAAGAGTCCTGTATTGTTATTTATCAACAGTACCTCCCCGAGTCGGGAGTGGGTAATTGCCGTGCACCCCCTCATTTACTTGGAAGCTTCGGCTTCAATACTTTGTCCCACATTTCAGCTTGATCACATTGCAACCATTGACCTCCCTTTGATGTGGTCTCCCTTTCTCTCGCTCCCTTTCCGGCGTGGAACCCTGATTCGCCGCTAACCATGATCAACATGGTAGGCGCAGAAAAGAACATCGTAAGTTGATAGAGCAGATATTCAATTGGATCGTGGACATCACGGGGACGAGCGACATGGTGGAGCATTATGTGTGCACACGCCTACACGTACTGACTGATGGGCCTGCCCCCTTCAACTTCTGGGTCTACAAATTGGACATAGCCTGAGCTTACCCTTTACGCCTTGCAGGTGCTGGCCTGCCCTGCAGCCAGCGTATTGTCTGAAAGTTTGTTTAGCACAGCTGGAGGGGGTTATAACAGGTTATATTTCCCAATGTTTTGGGGTGTACCCTAATTTAAACAAAAAAAATAAAAAATAAAACCAAAAAGCAGTGTAGGCTACCTCCTCATCCTCCCCCTCCGCTTCCACCTACACCGCCACATCCACCGCCTCCTCAACATCCTACTCCATATGGACCTCAAGATTATAATTTTTTATTTTTACATATTTTATGTTATTTTAAGTCATTTCCCTATCCACATTTGTTTGCAGAGCACTTGCATGCTCTCAACCACATTTTGCTGCCATTTTCAGCCCTCTAGCCCTTTCCATGACTTTTTTTACAGCCATTTTAGTGCTCAAAAGTTCGGGTCCCCATTGACTTCAATGGGGTTCGGATTCGGTGTCAAGTTCGGGTCCCAAACTCGAACTTTTTTGTGAAGTTCGGCCGAACATCCAGGTGTCCACTCAATTCTATTCTTTTCTATTTGGAAGGAAAGTTACTTTAAATATCTTTACCAGAAACCCAAAAGATATGCGAATTGGTGTTCCTTTATAAAAAAAAAAAAATAATATTTGATTAAACAGTTTGAGGCTTCAACTAGAGGAAAATCTTATTATGAAAAAGCCCTGATTTAACAGTTCAAGACGATCACCAGGGTAAAATCTGGTAGTAACCTTGAACTGTTCAATCAGTGCTTTTTTTATAATAAGATTTTCCCCTGGTGGTAACCTCAAACTAGTCAATCATTACTTTTTAATTAAAAGATTTCCCTTAATGGTAGCCTCAAACTGTTCAGTCACTGCTTTTTCAAAAAAAGAAAGCTTATTTGCATAGCTTTGTAGCTTTGGGTTTCTGGGAAAGATATTCAAATTAGCTTTCCTTCCAAAAAAAAATAAAAATAAGCTTATCTGATGCCAGCAGAAGTAATATATACTAATTTGCATATATTTTTTCCTAGAGATGCAGATCAACATTGTCTGGACTAAAATACTCATGCATACTAGCCGTACTATGTGGTCAGCCTAATGAGAAAGAGCACTCCCAAGACCCCAAAAAAATCCAATCAGCTATCCAGGGCAATTTTCTCTTGAGACACTTTTCTTAATCCTTTGTAAAGAGCACTGACTTTCATTTCTCATGTAAATAAGTATAATACAGGGACACTCACTACTTTTGTCCTTTTAGAAGGATACCTGGCTTGAACATCACTTTTCCGAATTATTATGTGCAAGCCTCTTTTTCTTTCAGATTTTCCTGAAATGACTCACAAGAAATTTGGGACAAATTCCAAATTGGTTGAATTGATTTACTGATCTCTGGTATATGAACAAAATCTCACACCACCATCTGTAATGTTGCTATACAAAGTCAAGGCTCAGTCTTTAAACAGGCTATATTGTATAACATGGTTAATAGCTAAGGCAGCATCTCACCTGCAAATTAGTGTTGATCGAGCATGCTCGGCACATCGCGGAGTTCGGCCGAACACCATGTGTGATCGAGCACGATGCTCGAGTCAGGGTACTTTCACACTAGTGTTTTTCTTTTCCGGCATAGAGTTCCGTCCTAGGGGCTCTATACCGGAAAAGAACTGATCAGTTTTATCCCCATGCATTCTGAATGGAGAGCAATCCGTTCAGGATGCATTAGGCCTCATGCACACGATAATATTTTTTCACAGTCCGCAAAACGGGGTTCCGTTGTTCCGTGATCCGTTTCCGTTTTTGTTTCCGTGTGTCTTCCTTGATTTTTGGAGGATCACCAGACATGAAGGAAAGTGAAAAAGAATCTAAGTCAAGTTTGCCTTGCAAATGATAGGAAAAAAACGGATGCGGACGCGGATGACAATCTTGTGTGCCTCCGTGTTTTTTCACGGACCCATTGACTTGAATGGGTCCGCGAACCGTTGTCCGTAAAAAAAATAGGACAGGTCATATTTTTTTGACGGACTGGAAACACGGATCACGGACGCGGATGACAAACGGTGCATTATCCGAGTTTTCAACGGACCCATTGAAAGTCAATGGGTCCGCAGAAAATCACGGAAAACGGAACAACGGACACAGAACACAACAACGGTCGTGTGCATGAGGCCTTAGGATGTCTTCAGTTCAGTCTTTTTGACTGTTCAGGACAGAGATAATACCAAAGCATGCTATGGTTTTATCTCCGGCCAAAAAAACTGAACACTTGCCTAAATGCCGGATCCGGCATAGGAATGTATTAGTACCGGATCCGGCATTAAAAATACCGCAATGCATGCGCAAACCGGTATAAATCCATATGTGCGCAGACCGGTAAAAATTGGGAAAAAAAATAGAAACTGATCCGTTCTGCCTACAAATGTTGTCCGTTTGCATGCAGATTGCCAGAGCCGGCAGGCAGTTCCGGTGACTCTGCCGCAAGTGTGAAAGTATCCTCAGTGTATTTAAATGTAATTTAACATTTATTTCTGAAAAGTTTCTGCTGGGATTTGAACTCACAACCCCTTGTACATTAGAGGCAAGGCCTTTATCCACTCAGCTATAAAGCTGAATCCTGAGCTGTGTCAGAAAAACCTCTTAGAAGTTTCTGATGTAGTGACTATTCCTATTCAGCAGAAGACTTATTTTATATTTCTGGGCAGGGTAACAAGTAGCTCTATAGTGTAGTGGTTAATGTCCTTGCCTCTATTGTACAAGGTTGGAAGTTTGAATCCTGGCAGAAACATATATATATATAAGTTTTTAGCCATAATATATTTACATATATTATTATATATTTCGAATATATAATATATTATAATTAGAGTTGAGCGGACACCTGGATGTTCGTGTTCGGCAGGTTCCCCCGAACTTGAAAAAAAAGTTCGGGTTCGGGACCCGAACCCCTTTGAAGTCAATGGGGAGCCGAACTTTTGGCCACTAAAATGGCTCTAAAATAGCCCTGGAAAGAACTAGAGGGCTGCAAAAGGCAGCAAAATGTGCTTAAGAGCATGGCAAATGCTCTGCAAACAAATGTGGATAGGGAAATGAATTAAAAAAACATAAAAGACCTTAAAAAAAAAAAATTAGGAATGATGTAGGAGGAAGAGGTTGAGGAGGCGGTGAATGGGTGGATGTGGCCGTGTAGGCTCACGTGGCGGTCTAGGTGGAGGCGGTGGTGAAGGAGGAATAGGTAGCCAACACAGATCTGTGTTATTTTGCATTTTTACATAGGGGTATCCCCCAAAATATTGGGACATATAAAAAAAAATGAAAGGAATAAGTGCACTTGAGTACAAGGATGGATGGTTGAGGCTGTTAGAACTGTCTATTCTGCACAAGGTACAGACAAGTCTTGTGGGATCCAGGCCTGGTTCATTTTAATGAACGTGAGCTTGTCCACGTTGGCTGTGGACAGGCGGCTGCGTCTGTCTGTAATGACGCCTCCTGCCGTGCTAAATACATGTTCAGAGAGCACACTGGCTGCAGGGCAGGCCAGCACCTCCAAGGCATACAGGGCAAGCTCTGGCCATGTGGACAATTTGGAAACCCAGAAGTTGAATGGGGCAGAACCATCAGTCAGTATGTGTAGGCGTATGCACAGGTACTGTTCCACCATGTTGTTCAAATTCTGCCTCCTGCTAACACGCTCCATATCAGCAGTTGGGGCCGGTTGTTGCGGCGAGGTGACAAAGCTTTTCCACATGTCGGCCATGCTAGCCCTGCCTTCTGAGGTGCTGGCGCTGACACAGCTACGTTGGCGACCTCTTCCTCCTCCCCTGCCTTCGCCTTGTGCTTCCACTTGTCCCCCGGCGTCAGTCGGGAATGCTCTCAGGAGCGCGTCTGTAACGGATCTCCTAGCACCCCGACTGGGTACCTCCGTTGATAGATGCTCCTAGTGCTTCCCGAGGTCCCCAAGCACTCCACTTGACACCGTAAGTGCTGCAGACCCCACGAACCGCCGAAGCTTGGTTGAGGTCTCACCGTCTCCTACCCACCCTGGACCTACGACAAGGCTTCAGGCTCCAGTGGGGGAACCTCTCCCAAATCCCGATAGCAGGAACAGCTCTTACAAGAGCTAGTAGTTATGCCAGGGGAGTATAGCAAATCTTCAGCGTATAGCAATCCCCCAGTGTCGATCAGTTACCCAAGCACCAGCCTCAACATGGTAAATGGTAAAACAGGAACTCTTTTTTTGAACACACAAGCATTGATTTATACACATTTTCCAACAAGGTTACCACCCACAGGGTTTTGTAAAAACAGCCAATAACCACGTACAATACACTCAGACACTCCCACACAAAATCCTCCCCTCTGCCCGTGATCCAATTACCTCACTCTGGGTTGATGCAATCATCACAGGCAGGAGAATACACAATGTCTTCTGTCCTGGAGACAACCGAGACGTAATTCAATTATCTCTCAGGTCAAAGGACATCGCCAATACACACAGAGAGACAATGGAACAGACCTCACTACTCCGCGTATACAATGTTCCACCCTTTTCAATACACAAAGTCATTTAACATCCCAAAATGGCACAAATTAAACCAGGGGTTCAAGTTAGTACAAGTCCTTTGTGAACAAAGGAAGCCTGGCTGATGAGAGGGCCCATAATCCTGGGGCAAGAGGCTGGTAGCCAGGCCCCTCCAAAACCCAGTGGCGAGGTTGGTTTCGCCACACATCTCCCCCTCCCAGGGAAGACTAACCAGATACCTGACCTCACGCCGGTCGGTATCTGAGTTAGTCTGGCAGTCCACCCACAACCCAATACTGGACCTGTTGAATTTTGGGGCCTGGCTCTGTTCTGCATGTCCCCAGCTGTTGAGGGGGCATCTGCTACTCCTTTCTTCCTTGTTGTTCTCTAGCTTGGAGCTGTGGGTACTTGGTGGGCAGAGGCCGACTGCGCTCTGCCCAGATGCCAGCTCTTCCGCTGGGGTAGCCTGTGGGAAGTCCGGCTCTGGAGAAGAGGATAGGCGAGGGCAGAGGCCAACTGTGTTCTGCCCCGATGCCAGCTCTTCCTTTGGGGAAGCTGTGTGGAGTCAGTCTCCTGAGAAGTGGATAGAGGAGGGCAGAGGCCAACTGTGTTCTGCCAAGATGCCAGCTCTTCCACTGGGGAAGCCGGTGTGGAGTCAGCCTCTGGAGAAGAGGATAGAGGAGGGCAGAGGCCAACTGTGTTCTGCCCAAATGCCAGCTCTTCCGCTGGGGAAGCCAGTGTGGAGTCACCCTCTGGAGAAGAGGATAGAGGAGGGCAGAGGCCAACTGTGTTCTGCCCAGATGCCAGCTCTTCCGCTGGGGAAGCCAGTGTGGAGTCAGCCTCTGGAGAAGAGGATAGAGGAGGGCAGAGGCCAACTGCGCTCTGCCCAGATGCCAGCTCTTCCGCTGGGATGGGGTCAGGGAATCCTACCCCCAGGACCTTGTTGCGGATCAGCTGGGAAGAGGAGGGATCGCTTACCTCCTCCTCCTAGCATTCCTGCAGGGTTGGTGGGGACTCTGTACCGGCCGTCCAGCATCCCGGTAGGCCTGGTGCAGAGACTGCGGTCCCATCTGCATCATTGGAGTTAGGGGTGCTGTCCCCCTGTGGTTGGGGAGAGGGACCGGTTGTCTCCACTCCCTTACAAGGACACTGCCGCTGGGGATCAGGACCAACTGTCCCTACTCCCTGAAACTCTGGCTGCCGTTATGGATCTGGGCCGACTGCCCAGCATCCCTGTAGGGCCGGTGGAGAGATCTCGGTCCCATCTCCACCTGCCTTATGGGTTTCCCCCCAGGACCAGTCTATGAGGTCCCCTACCTCTGTAGCTGGTACTGAAGCAGGGGATAGATACTTCAGTCGGGTCTTCCCAGCTGTAGGGTTGTAGGTCTGGGACTGCCACCCAGCTCTCTGGCAGTGTATATTGGGACCAGAGTTTTTTTTTTCACCCAGTATGCCAAAGCCGTATTTCTGGACTAAATGTAACACTCACTTATGCACCTATAATCACAGATGTGCACTATATGAAACACAGGTTTTTTTTCATCCAGTATGCCCCAGTATGCCAAAGCCGTATTTCTGGCCTAAATGTGACACTCACTTATGCACCTATAATCACAGATGTGCACTATATGAAACAGAGCGTTTTTGTTCACCCCAGTATGCCCCAGTATGAGAAAGCTGTATTTCTGGCCTAAATTGAACAGTCACTTATGCAGTGATAATACTAGATATGAACTATATGAAACAGATTTTTTTTTTTCCACCCAGTATGCCCCAGTATGCCAAAGCCGTGTTTCTGGCCTAAATGTGACACTCACTTATGCACCTCTAATCCCAGATGTGCAGTATATCAGAGGTTTTTTTTAACCCCAGTAAGCAAAAGCCGTATCTGTGGCCTAAATTTCACAGTAACTTATGCACCTATAATCCTAGATGTGCACTATATGAAACCGAGTTTTTTTTTTTTTTTTTTCCACCCAGTATGCCCCAGTATGCCAATGCAGTATTTCTGGCCTAAATGTAACACTCACTTATGCACCTATAATCACAGACGTGCACTATATGAAACAGAGTTTTTTTTTTTTCACGCAGTATGCCCCAGTATGCCAAAGCCGTATTTCTGGCCTAAATGTGACACTCACTTATGCACATATAATCACAGATGTGCACTATATGAACCAGAGTTTTTTTTTTACCTAGTATGCCCCAGTATGAGAATGCCGTATTTCTGGCCTAAATTGAACAGTCACTTATGCAGCGATAATCCTAGATGTGCAGTATATCAGAGTTTTTTTTTTAACCCCAGTAAGCAAAAGCCATATTTGTGGCCTAAATTTCATAGTAACTTATGCACCTATAATCACAGATGTGCAGTATATAAAATACAGTGTTTTTTCCACCCGGGTATGCGAAAGCTGTATTTCTGGCCTAAAATGAACAGTCCCTTATGCACCTATAATCCTAGATGTGCACTATATGAAACAGAGTTTTTTTTTTCACCCAGTATGCCAATGCCGTATTTCTGGCGTAAATGTAACACTCACTTATGCACCTATAATCACAGATGTGCACTATATGAAATAGAGTTTTTTTTTTCCACCCCAGTATGCCCCAGTATGAGAAAGCCGTATTTCTGGCCTAAATTAAACAGTGACTTATGCAGCGATAATCCTAGATGTGCACTATATGAAACAGAGTTTTTTTTTAACCCCAGTTTCTCAAAGAAGTATTTCTGGACTTGCAGACATGCAGATAGCCTGTGCTGGTGCACTATCATTGCATAAAATGGCTACCGATTATGTATTGACTAACTGAAGGAAAAAAAGTTTGTTTTCAGTAGTAGTTGGCTCAGGGCAGGCTTAAAACAATTGTGCACTGCACCCACAAAACACATTTGCTGTAGATCGCTGAGTAAAGAAGCAGTTCTTTATAAGATTTCTCCCTGATCTCTCCCTCACAGCAGCTGCAGCCTCTCCCTACAATAATCCGAGCAGAGTGACGGGCGGCGCTACGTGACTCCAGCTTAAATAGAGGCTGGGTCACATGCTGCAGTTGGCCAATTACAGCCATGCCAATAGTAGGCATGGCTGTGATGGCCTTTTTGGGCAAGTAGTATGACGCTTGTTGATTGGCTGCTTTGCACCCTTTCAAAAAGCGCCATAGAAATCGCCGAACACCAAAGCCGAACTTTTACGTAAATGTTCGGGTTCGGGTCCGGGTGCCGAAAAACCTAAAGTTCGGGACGAACCCGAACTTTACAGTTCGGGTTAGCTCAACTCTAATTATAATATATGTAAATATATTATGGCTAAAAACATCAGTAGTAGTTTCGCACATATTATGCATTCATATATATCAGAAGTATGATTTTATCTATTTTTTTTAGCAATTACACATTTATTTTGTGCCATACATTTTTTACAATTACTAAAAAATATAAAGTTAATCTCTATCTCTGAAATGTTTCCACCAGGATTCAAACTCCCAACCTTGTACATTAGAGGCAAGGATGTTAACCACTACACTATAGAGGTACACATTAACCTACACAGAAATATAAAATAAGTCTTCTGCTGAATAGGAATCTCACTACATCAGAAACTACTATGACTTTTTCTAACACAGTTTAGCATTCAGCTTTATAGCTGAATGTATAAGGTCCTTGCCTTTAATGTACAAAGTTAGGAGTTTGAATCCTGGCAGAAACATTTCAGAAATAAAGATTAAATTAATATGTTTTAGATTTTTTTTTTTGTAATTGTAAAAAATGTATAGCACAAAATAAATGTGTATACATATACGGATGTAGTAGAGTTAACACTCGTGCTTTAGGAGACGTGTTATCTAAACTAAATGCGTTAAGCAAACACCTTCAATTGCTTTTCAATGGCTTTTGTCCCAAGAAATTTGAGTTAAAAGCTTGAGTGCAAACCCTGCTACATATATATATATATATATATATATATACACTCACCTAAATAATTATTAGGAACACCATACTAATACGGTGTTGGACCCCTTTTGCCTTCAGAACTGCCTTAATTCTACGTGGCATTGATTCAACAAGGTGCTGATAGCATTCTTTAGAAATGTTGGCCCATATTGATAAGATAGCATTTTGCAGTTGATGGAGATTTGAGGGATGCACATCCAGTGCACGAAGCTCCCGTTCCACCACATCCCAAAGATGCTCTATTGGGTTGAGATCTGGTGACTGTGGGTGCCATTTTAGTACAGTGAACTCATTGTCATGTTCAAGAAACCAATTTGAAATGATTCGAGCTTTGTGACATGGTGCATTATCCTGCTGGAAGTAGCCATCAGAGGATGGATACATGTTCTCATTCTGTTTACGCCAAATTCGGACTCTACCATTTGAATGTCTCTACAGAAATCGAGACTCATCAGACCAGGCAACATTTTTCCAGTCTTCAACAGTCCAATTTTGGTGAGCTCGTGCAAATTGTGGCCTCTTTTTCCTATTTGTAGTGGAGATGAGTGGTACCCGGTGGGGTCTTCTGCTGTTGTAGCCCATCCGCCTCAAGGTTGTGCGTGTTGTGGCTTCACAAATGCTTTGCTGCATACCTCGGTTGTAACGAGTGGTTATTTCAGTCAACGTTGCTCTTCTATCAGCTTGAATCAGTCGGCCCATTCTCCTCTGACCTCTAGCATCCACAAGGCATTTTTGCCCACAGGACTGCCGCATACTGGATGTTTTTCCCTTTTCACACCATTCTTTGTAAACCCTAGAAATGTTTGTGCGTGAAAATCCCAGTAACTGAGCAGATTGTGAAATACTCAGACCGGCCCGTCTGGCACCAACAACCATGCCACGCTCAAAATTGCTTAAATCACCTTTCTTTCCCATTCTGACATTCAGTTTGGAGTTCAGGAGATTGTCTTGACCAGGACCACACCCCTAAATGCATTGAAGGAACTGCCATGTGATTGGTTGACTAGATAATTGCATTAATGAGAAATAGAACAGGTGTTCCTAATAATTCTTTAGGTGAGTGTATATACAGGGAGTGCAGAATTATTAGGCAAGTTGTATTTTTGAGGATTAATTTTATTATTGAACACAACCATGTTCTCAATGAACCCAAAAAACTCATTAATATCAAAGCTGAATATTTTTGGAAGTAGTTTTTAGTTTGTTTTTAGTTTTAGCTATTTTAGGGGGCTATCTGTGTGTGCAGGTGACTATTACTGTGCATAATTATTAGGCAACTTAACAAAAAACAAATATATACCCATTTCAATTATTTATTTTTACCAGTGAAACCAATATAACATCTCAACATTCACAAATATACATTTCTGACATTCAAAAACAAAACAAAAACAAATCACTGACCAATATAGCCACCTTTCTTTGCAAGAACACTCAAAAGCCTGCCATCTATGGATTCTGTCAGTGTTTTGATCTGTTCACCATCAACATTGCGTGCAGCAGCAACCACAGCCTCCCAGACACTGTTCAGAGAGGTGTACTGTTTTCCCTCCTTGTAAATCTCACATTTGATGATGGACCCCAGGTTCTCAATGGGGTTCAGATCAGGTGAACAAGGAGGCCATGTCATTAGATTTTCTTCTTTTATACCCTCTCTTGCCAGCCACGCTGTGGAGTACTTGGACGCGTGTGATGGAGCATTGTCCTGCATGAAAATCATGTTTTTCTTGAAGGATGCAGACTTCTTCCTGTACCACTGCTTGAAGAAGGTGTCTTCCAGAAACTGGCAGTAGGACTGGGAGTTGAGCTTGACTCCATCCTCAACCCGAAAAGGCCCCACAAGCTCATCTTTGATGATACCAGCCCAAACCAGTACTCCACCTCCACCTTGCTGGTGTCTGAGTCGGACTGGAGCTCTCTGCCCTTTACCAATCCAGCCACAGGCCCATCCATCTGGCCCATCAAGACTCACTCTCATTTCATCAGTCCATAAAACCTTAGAAAAATCAGTCTTGAGATATTTCTTGGCCCAGTCTTGACGTTTCAGCTTGTGTGTCTTGTTCAGTGGTGGTCGTCTTTCAGCCTTTCTTACCTTGGCCATGTCTCTGAGTATTGCACACCTTGTGCTTTTGGGCACTCCAGTGATGTTGCAGCTCTGAAATATGGCCAAACTGGTGGCAAGTGGCATCTTGGCAGCTGCACGCTTGACTTTTCTCAGTTCATGTGCAGTTATTTTGCGCCTTGGTTTTTCCACACCCTTCTTGCGACCCTGTTGACTATTTTGAATGAAATGCTTGATTGTTCGATGATCACGCTTCAGAAGCTTTGCAATTTTAAGAGTGCTGCATCCCTCTGCAAGATATCTCACTATTTTTGACTTTTCTGAGCCTGTCAAGTCCTTCTTTTGACCCATTTTGCCAAAGGAAAGGAAGTTGTCTAATAATTATGCACACCTAATATAGGGTGTTGATGTCATTAGACCACACCCCTTCTCATTACAGAGATGCACATCACCTAATATGCTTAATTGGTAGTAGGCTTTCAAGCCTATACAGCTTGGAGTAAGACAACATGCATAAAGAGGATGATGTGGTCAAAATACTCATTTGCCTAATAATTCTGCACTCCCTGTATACAGTCCTGATCAAAAGTTTAGGGACCACTTGAAAAATGGCAAAAAATCATATTTAGCATGGCTGGATCTTAACAAGGTTCCAAGTAGAGCTTCAACATGCAACAAGAAGAAATGGGAATGAGACAAAACATTTTTTGAGCATTCAATTTAATGAAAACATCGAATAAAATGAAACAGGCTATTTTTCAGCTGATCAAAATTTTAGGACCACATGTCTTTAAAAGGCCAAATCTGTGCAAAGATGTGGATTCATTGTCATTTTCGATCAGGTAGTCACACGTTGTGATGGCAAAGGCAAAAAAACTCTCCCTTTTTTAACGTGGTCAGGTTATTGAACTGCATAAGCAGGGTCTCTCACAGCGCGCCATCGCTGCTGAGGTGGGACGCAGTAAGACAGTCATTTGGAATTTCTTAAATGATCCCGAGGGTTATGGAACAAAAAAGTCAAGTGGAAGACCCCAAAAAATGTCCTCAGCACTGAGCCGGAGGATCCAATTGGCTATCCGTCAAGACACTGGACGATCCTCGACTCAAATTAAGGCCTTTACTTGTGCTGACTGCAGCCCCATAACCATCAGATGGCATCTGAGACTGAAGGGCTTCAAAAACAAAAAACTTTTTCAAAGACCTCGTCTCCTTGAACGCCACAGAACTGATCGTTTGGACTTTGTAAGAGAGCACAAAACATGGGACATTCAAAGGTGGAAGAAAGTTTTATTCTCTGATGAGAAAAAATTTAACCTTGATGGTCCTGATGGTTTCCAACGTTACTGGCATGACAAGCTGATCCCACCTGAGATGTTTTCTACTCGCCACAGTGGAGGGGGCGCCATAATGGTCTGGGGTGCTTTTTCCTTCAGTGGAACAATGGAGCTTCAGGAAGTGCAGGGGCGTCAAACGGCCGCTGGCTATGTCCAGATGTTGCAGAGAGAATTCCTCATGACTGAGGGCCCTCGTCTGTGTGGTAACGACTGGGTTTTTCAACAGGACAACGCTACAGTACACAATGCCCGCAGGACAAGGGACTTCTTCCAGGAGAATAACATCACTCTTTTGGCCCATCCTGCGTGTTCCCCTGATCTAAATCCAATTGAGAACCTTTGGGGATGGATGGCAAGGGGAGTTTACAAAAATGGACAACAGTTCCAGACAGTAGATGGCCTTCGTGCGGCCATCTTCACCACTTGGAGAAATGTTCCCACTCACCTCATAGAAACGTTCGCATCATGCCGAATTTTTTTGATAGTGATAAACAAGTGAAGTGATAAACAATAACGGCGGAGCTACTCATTACTGAGATCATGTTTGGAAGTCGAATTTCTGTTTTGGGGGGGTTTAGGTTTTTTTTGGAGGTGTGGTCCTAAACTTTTGATCAGCTGAAAAACAGCTTGTTTCAGTTTATTCGTTGTTTTCATTAAATTGAATGCTCAATATTTTTTTTTGTCTCACTCCCATTTCTTCTTGTTGCATGTTGAAGCTGTACTTGGAACCTTGTTAAGATCCAGCCATGCTAAATATGATTTTTTGCCATTTTTTAAGTGGTCTTAAACTTTTGATCAGGACTGTATATATAATCATACTATCATACTCATGATATATATGGGAGTTTAAATCCCAGCAGAAACTTTACAGAAATTGGATTTAAATACACTGGGCTGTCCCCAAGCACTGACTCCATATATGGATATAGCTATATATGAAGTCAGAGCAGGGACTCCTAAGCCTAAATAAAGTCCTGAAACCCTCCCCTCTTCAGAGAATGAGGTGCCTGGGGTTCTCCCATTGACTTCCATTTTGCTTGGGTGCTCGGTAGAACACCTGAGCATCGTGAAGTGTTCTACTCGAGCACACGAGCACTTTGGTGCTCGATCAACACTACTGAAAATAGCTGAGAGGATTTTGTTGGGGCCTGGGGGGGGGGGTATTTTTTTGCATTATTAAGAGCACCTAGTATGCATGAGGAATATTATAGGCTAGACAATGCTGCTCTTGGTTTATAGGAAATATATACATAAATTAGCATTTCTTACGTCTGTTGGCATCAGAGAGGCTTAGTGTTCTTTTCTTTTTGGAAGGAAAGCTAATTTGCATACCTTTGAGTTTCTGGTAAAGATATTCAAATTTGTTTTCCCCACAAAAGAAGAAGAAAGCTAAGGTTATCTGATGCAGAGGACATCAGAGACTGTTATATACCAATCGTCAGAGCAATTGGAGTACATTTGATTTGAGTAGTATCAATTATGACCCAAATTTTTGTAAAAATTCACGATTTGAACATTTACGATTTGAACACAAAACAAATTTCAAGAAATTTGCTCATCTCTAATGCTGCTGCATAGGACACTCTCTGGGACCTCTCCGGTGTCTTAGACTTGCATGTATGGCTTTTCAGCATTCTACACACAATATGGAATGAACAAATATTTAAAAAGGAAATCAAAATAAATTTAAGATCATAATAGACCAGGTGTATGGGTAGAGGGATGACTCCCCTTTGCTGGCTGTCTGGTTGCCAAATAATGTCTCTAGTACGGTGTTTGGAAATATTCCCTGTCCTGTGAAAACAGAGTTTGCAACACCTATTGCACCCTTGGTGCAGGTGGTCGTGGGCATGTGTTACTTGGCCAGATGATGGAGGGCACATCATGTGGTATCTTGATTGATGCACTGCATGCACAACACATGGGCTCTCGAGGTCCAGCATGTAAGTCCAAAATTTATGTCAGAACACTGACACACCTCATGTGCCTGTCTTGGGGCACATGCCTAAAAGTAGGGTTCTACGATTTTTAACAAAGCCTCCTCCTACCCCTCAAAAATGTTTTGGTTGAGGACTTGCACATCAATAAGGGCCTGAGTATGTCTGTCCGAAAGAGGCTGATGGTGTCCCTTTCTTTTGAAGTGTTGTGTACTTGCGGAAGACATGAGGGCTAGAGATCTCTTCCTGTGACAGTTTAGGCTTGGAGACCTCTGGCCAAAAGATGTCTGTCTTTGCTAGTTTGGCAGCTGCAGTGGACTCCACAATAGCTGTTGGGTGCAACTCAAACTCTGTTGAATCTGAAGAGTCTTCTTCTGCTGCCTCCTCTACCAGAACATCAACAGTGCTGTAATTTAATTAGAAATTAGAGTTTGTGAAGAAATATTTGTGAAGCATGTTGAACTATCATCAAGGTTTTCAGTATTTACACTCCCAGATCCATACAACTACGTTAGGACCTGTAGACACAGCCCGTATGTCAGCCACATCTCCTGTATACTTTGTGCAGTTCCCCTAACCTACAAACTTGCTCTTCCTGGGCTTGTCTGCACTGTTTGCAGCTTATACATGGCTCAATAGGTTATCCCTTCAGTTTCCAGGCAATGGCTGCACAAAATGTGGATAGAAAATGGGTGATCCTTGTGCCATCCATATTTTTTGTGGACTCATTAACTTGAATAGGACAACAGACAACAGTGTGTGGCCAAGAATAGGACATGTTCTACCTTTTTTTGTCTAACAGACATATGGATGCAGACAGCACACAGATGAAATCCATGTACTATCTGCATTTTTTGTGGGCCCTTAGAAATGAATGGCCCTGCATGCAATCCACAATGCAGAATAATAATGCAGTTGTGTGCTTAAGACATAGATGTGGGTTATAGAAACTACGCTGAGGTTATGATTGCATCTGCTGACTAATTTTATTATATTGTTCGATAATATGTGTGAGTCAATGACCTTTTAGTCAGCTGATCTAATTTGCCTAAGACCCTTTTTTATTATTTATTTCCATATTAAATAAGACTCTTTTTTTGTAACTCTAAAACCTTGTAGTTCCTACACTGCGTGCAGAATTATTAGGCAAATGAGTATTTTGACCACATCATCCTCTTTATGCATGTTGTCTTACTCCAAGCTGTATAGGCTCGAAAGCCTACTACCAATTAAGCATATTAGGTGATGTGCATCTCTGTAATGAGAAGGGGTGTGGTCTAATGACATCAACACCCTATATTAGGTGTGCATAATTATTAGGCAACTTCCTTTCCTTTGGCAAAATGGGTCAAAAGAAGGACTTGACAGGCTCAGAAAAGTCAAAAATAGTGAGATATCTTGCAGAGGGATGCAGCACTCTTAAAATTGCAAAGCTTCTGAAGCGTGATCATCGAACAATCAAGCGTTTCATTCAAAATAGTCAACAGGGTCGCAAGAAGCGTGTGGAAAAACCAAGGCGCAAAATAACTGCCCATGAACTGAGAAAAGTCAAGCGTGCAGCTGCCAAGATGCCACTTGCCACCAGTTTGGCCATATTTCAGAGCTGCAACATCACTGGAGTGCCCAAAAGCACAAGGTGTGCAATACTCAGAGACATGGCCAAGGTAAGAAAGGCTGAAAGACGACCACCACTGAACAAGACACACAAGCTGAAACGTCAAGTCTGGGCCAAGAAATGTTTTATGGACTGATGAAATGAGAGTGAGTCTTAATATGCCAGATGGATGGGCCCGTGTCTGGATTGGTAAAGGGCAGAGAGCTCCAGTCCGACTCAGACGCCAGCAAGGTGGAGGTGGAGTACTGGTTTGGCCTGGTATCATCAAAGATGAGCTTGTGGGGCCTTTTCGGGTTGAGGATGGAGTCAAGCTCAACTCCGTGTCCTACTGCCAGTTTCTGGAAGACACCTTCTTCAAGCAGTGGTACAGGAAGAAGTCTGCATCCTTCAAGAAAAACATGATTTTCATGCAGGACAATGCTCCATCACACGCGTCCAAGTACTCCACAGCGTGGCTGGCAAGAAAGGGTATAAAAGAAGAAAATCTAATGACATGGCCTCCTTGTTCACCTGATCTGAACCCCATTGAGAACCTGTGGTCCATCATCAAATGTGAGATTTACAAGGAGGGAAAACAGTACACCTCTCTGAACAGTGTGTGGGAGGCTGTGGTTGCTGCTGCACGCAATGTTGATGGTGAACAGATCAAAACACTGACAGAATCCATGGATGGCAGGCTTTTGAGTGTCCTTGCAAAGAAAGGTGGCTATATTGGTCACTGATTTGTTTTTGTTTTGTTTTTAAATGTCAGAAATGTATATTTGTGAATGTTGAGATGTTATATTGGTTTCACTGGTAAAAATAAATAATTGAAATGGGTATATATTTGTTTTTTGTTAAGTTGCCTAATAATTATGCACAGTAATAGTCACCTGCACACACAGATATGCCTCTAAAATAGCTAAAACTAAAAACAAACTAAAAACTACTTCCAAAAATATTCAGCTTTGATATTAATGAGTTTTTTGGGTTCATTGAGAACATGGTTGTTGTTCAATAATAAAATTAATCCTCAAAAATACAACTTGCTTAATAATTCTGCACTCCCTGTATAAATATTCTACAAATAAGTCCAGGTAGACAGTGAAGAAAATATGAAACATATTTCTCTGCACAGAAGGAGTAGGACTATCTCCACTGATTCACTTTAAAAATATACTTTCTATGTTTGAAATTTCTTCAACCTCTTTTGGCAGAAAGGGCAGGTTATATGTATATGGGAATTCAGCGCAGATAAGGTCAGTACATTGAGGATTTAACCAGATTAGTGTTCCATTTCTGTCAAAAGAAAAAAGTAGTCTTGACTGCAATGTGAGAGAAAGAATAGGAAATCACTGAGCAGAGGTGAAGCTGTCAACTAGCATCTTAAATGTCTGAAAGTTCAATAAAGAAAACCGTCTAGATTGGCAGCTATTATACAATGATTTTCTATAGAGACATTACATCCGGGACCTGCTGATAACGCCTTACTTGTTTTAGGAATTGGGCAATGATATTACTATGGACAATAATATACAGTAAACTACATGTGTATCATTTGTATGTGACATCAGATAATGCAGCAATAGCCCATCTCTTGTAGTCAGCTCTTGTAGATATAACTAGTTATTAGACTCCTCTAACTGAAAAACAAGATGACTTATCTTTGTAGATTTGACAGTTATTCTCCGCCTATATTAGTGTTACATCCTTCAACTTGTGCAAGAATTCGTACTTTTTTTAATATAAAGGTTGCAATTTCTAAATGCAGTTAAAAAAAATTGTTGAAGGGGTTGCACTCGCTGATCAGCTGTTTGAAGAAGCCACAGTGTCGGTGAGTGCTGCAGCGTCTTCCTAGACCAATAAGGCCACGTTCATCGGTCATGTGACCTAGGCACATCTCAGTCCCATTCTAGTGAATGAGCTTGACCTTCAACAGCAAGCACATGTACAGTCGTGGCCAAAAGTTTTGAGAATTACATAAATATTGGAAAAGTTGCAGCTTAAGTTTTTATAATAGCAATTTGCATATACTTCAGAATGTTATGAAGAGTGATCAGATGAATTGCATAGTCCTTCTTTGCCATGAAAATTAACTTAATCCCAAAAAAAACTTTCCACTGCATTTCATTGCTATCATTAAAGGACCTGCTGAGATCATTTCAGTAATCGTCTTGTTAACTCAGATGAGAATGTTGACGAGCACAAGGCTGGAGATCATTATGTCAGGCTGATTGGGTTAAAATGTCAGACTTGACATGTTAAAAGGAAGGTGATGCTTGAAATCATTGTTCTTCCATTGTTAACCATGGTGACCTGCAAAGAAACGCGTGCAGCCATCATTGCGTTGCATAAAAATGGCTTCACAGACAAGGATATTGTGGCTACTAAGATTTCACCTCAATCAACAATTTATAGGATCATCAAGAACTTCAAGGAAAGAGGTTCAATTCTTGTTAAGAAGGCTTCAGGGCGTCCAAGAAAGTCCAGCAAGCGCAAGGATTGTCTCCTAAAGAGGATTCAGTTGCGGGATCGGAGTGCCACCAGTGCAGAGCTTGCTCAGGAATGGCAGCAGGCAGGTGTGAGCGCATCTGCACGCACAGTGAGGCGAAGACTTTTGGAAGATGGCCTGGTGTCAAGAAGGGCAGCAAAGAAGCCTCTTCTCTCGAAAAAAAACCATCAGGGACAGATTCATCTTCTGCAGAAAGTATGGTGAATGGACTGTTGAGGACTGGGGCAAAGTCATATTCTCCGATGAAGCCTCTTTCCGATTGTTTGGGGCATCTGGAAAAAGGCTTGTCCGAAGAAGAAAAGGTGAGCGCTACCATCAGTCCTGTGTCATGCCAACAGTAAAGCATCCTGAGACCATTCATGTGTGGGGTTGCTTCTCATCCAAGGGAGTGGGCTCACTCACAATTTTGCCCAAAAACACAGCCATGAATAAAGAATGGTACCAAAACACCCTCCAACAGCAACTTCTTCCAACAATCCAACAACAGTTTGGTGAAGAACAATGCATTTTCCAGCACGATGGAGCACCGTGCCATAAGGCAAAAGTGATAACGAAGTGGCTCGGGGACCAAAACGTTGACATTTTGGGTCCATGGACTGGAAACTCCCCAGATCTTAATCCCATTGAGGACTTGGGGTCAATCCTCAAGAGGCGGGTGGACAAACAAAAACCCACTAATTCTGACAAACTCCAAGAAGTGATTATGAAAGAATGGGTTGCTATTAGTCAGGAATTGGCCCAGAAGTTGATTGAGAGCATGCCCAGTCGAATTGCAGAGGTCCTGAAAAAGAAGGGCCAACACTGCAAATACTGACTCTTTGCATAAATGTCATGTAATTGTCGATAAAAGCCTTGGAAACGTATGAAGTGCGTGTAATTATATTTCACTACATCACAGAAACAACTGAAACAAAGATCTAAAAGCAGTTTAGCAGCAAACTTTGTGAAAACTAATATTTGTGTCATTCTCAAAACTTTTGGCCACGACTGTACATTGTATACACTACTTATTATAGCCTTATCTTGCTGAGAATAGAGGTTTTCTATGCTTAGAAAGCTAATATATATTACTGTATACAATATGTGAGAGAGAATCTAAATCGCACATCCTCATTACTATGCTTTTGATATAACAACTGTTCTAAATTTCAGCATGATAAAACATGGCTATACAGCACTATAATAAATAAATTGCTATGCACTATTAGGAGGCATTAGTATACAGTTTGATCAAAGAGCATAGGCCCACTTACCACGACAAGGTTGCCTCTTTTAAGTGGGGACCTACTCTAACTTTGGCGCAGCACAGTGCGGCGACCATCGCACCTCCACACCGCTCCAGCAGGCAATGGGACCCGGTAGCCACACAGCGCCCACTGTGCGGCATAGCCACCTAGGCCCCGGGTCCCACCACTCCACCAGCACAGCACAAAAGCAGCGACGGCCACCGTCCAGTACCGCATAATGTGAACTGGTGCAAAGAGCTCACCTGTTCACAGCCTCTCAGGAACACCAACTGAGATTTGTTAGGAATTTTAAACCCTATGCAGACTTCTGAATTTTAAACTCCTCCCCATTCGGCTTAGATGCTTTTAATTAGCAGAAGTCTGCAAAGGGTTTATATATTCCTACCACTTCTCAGTTGGAGTTCCTGAGAGGCTGCCTGTGACCAGGTGAGCTCTTTGCACCTGTTCACATTATGCGGTGCTGGACGGTGGCTGTCGCTGCGTTTGTACCGTGCTGGTGGGGTGATAGGGCCCAGGGCCTAGGTGGCTCTGCCGCACGGTGAGGGCGCAGTGCGGCTGCTGCGTCCCATTGCCTGCTGGAGCGGTGTGAGGGCGCGACAGTCGCCGCACAGTGCCGCGCCAAAGTTAGAGTAGGTCCCCACTTTATAGAGGCAACCTTGTCGTGGTAAGTGGGCCTATGCTCTTTGATCAAACTGTATACTAATGCCTCCTAATAGTGCACAGCAATAGATTGACAATAGCGCTGTATAGTCACGCATAGTATTGAGGATGTGCGATTTAGATTTCTTTTCCAATGAAAACATAATATATATTACTGGTCTATTTATAGGCACAATGTATGATTATAAAAACACCAGTAATATGTATTAGTTTTCGACGTATAGAAAACCACTCTTCTCAATATGATAAGGCTGTAGGTTGGAGGCAATTGGTAAGCCTCGCATATTGATATTCCAGGAGAGACTTCTAGATTTCTTTCCTCCCCTATTTAACCCATGATAAAAGGCTATAGCTTTACTATATTGACAATAGAGGTTTTATACACTTAGAAAACTAATACATATTACTGGTTTCTTTATAATCATATATTGCACCTATGAATAAACCAGCAATATGTATTAGCTTTCTAAGCATATAACACATATATTCTCAATATAGTAAGGACATAGCCTTTTATTATGGGTTAAATTAGGGAGAGAGAAAAAAATCTAGAAGTTTCTACTAAGATTTGAACCACGGACATCTACATGAAAGGCTGACCACTTACTACAAGGCTACAGGTAATACATGTTGCTGGTGTCTTTATAACCATGTATTGTGCCTATGAATAAACTAGTAATATGTATTAACTTTCTAAGCATATAAAACTTCTCTTTTCAACATGGTAGGGCTATAGTAAATAGTATATATGTACCGTACATGCTAGGACACAACTCTACCTCACCAGGTATTGTTTTAATCATCATGCTCAAGCCTACCAGGCAGAGGCCCTTTATTCCTAGCCCACTTTTATAAGTGGCACAGGGTGGTACAGGAGGCCAAAAGTCACAAAAAGTTGCGTGCACCAGGACTTGCGATATACATACAGTATATTAACGACAGAAAATTGAGGTACCAGATTTCCTATATATCCTCAAATGTCTTGTAGGGCTATCTTAGCTGCATGCATAGTTGCCAAAAGTCGGAGACTGTCCCTGCAAAATTAGGCTGTCTCATGCTGAAAATGCATGGGATTTATGCAAGGCTCACCCATAAATAGGCGTTGTTCAGTCAGTCTGGGGGCATTTATGGATTGGGGCTTGCTTGTGTCGAATTTGCCAACCACAATGTTGAAGTATGTGAACATATATCTTTTACTTAGCAATCGGTTGCTTATTTCAGGAGAAAAAGTACTATTTTTCTCCTACTTCTCTCTGTAACCCCCCCCCCCCTTTCTTCACGATAGACTGGGCCGGGTGAGATGATTATGCAGGAACCTGGCCCTTTAATCAAGAAGGAGAGGGAGGGACTGGCAGAGGAAGCAGGAGAAGTAAGGGTGCACAGCTTGGGTTTGGCCTTGGTGCACGTAACTGCTCATTTACATATGAAAAGTACTTTCTCTACAGTCTCAAGCAACGAATCACTAATTGAATGGTATCATAACATTCAGCTGAGCTAGTTTCTACAAGGCCTTGTGACAAATTAAAAGTTAATTTCCTGACAAATTCTCTTTAATGCTAAAAGTAGGAATGGAAAGTAAACATCAAAAAATATTATGGAAAGATTTGCACCTCTGCCTTGTTTTGGACCCACTCTTGTGTTGGCTTACAGATACTGATACGAAATATTGACCAGAATAATGCTGTGTTAAAGAAGTCATAGACTGGATTCACTTTTGCAGCTTTCGATGCAGTTTTGTGATCCAAAATTAGGAGTGGCGTCCAATCAACGGCAGGTAAGACCGACACTCTTGTGTCCAGTCCTGTTTGAATCGAAGGGCTGCATCAAAAGCCAACACAAAAACTGCAAGTGAGATTTGGGTACATTCACACAAGGCCTGCAGATTTTCCACCACAGAACTAAGGACAGAAAATCTGGAGTGTTTTGCAGTAGTAGCAAAATGGATTTAAGCAAATGTGGATTTCACACCTTGCAATACATGGGATGAAATCCACTGAAAATCTGCAGCACATCTGTGACAAATCTCCATGCGTCTCATGAGGATTTTGTCACAGGTTTTGCAGTGGATCTGCAGCAAATTACTCAGTGGAATATTTTCCTGCTGTATGTGGACATACCATAAAGCCACCTGCACATGTTGCAGAATACATGAGGTTTTTCCACGAGGATCACAACAAAGTACCAAAGTACAGTACCAGCAAAGTGTATGAGATTACACAAATGAGAATTTTTTCTGTTCAGAAATTGACCTGCGATTTCCAAGATGTTCTACAATCTCTTCCTGGTTCCTTTCATCACCCTTTTCACTACACTGAACCAGTGGCGTAGGGATCGCCATAGCAGCCATAACAATGGCTATGGGGCCCTACGCCACTGGGGGCCCCCTGCCGCCGGCTGAGGATTTAAAAAAAAAAATTTATGCGGCGAGTGGCGGTGCGATAGGGGGTGGCGTCCCCCACCATCATTGGTGGCAGCGGCAGTTCTGATCGGAGTCCCAGCAGTGTAATGCTGGGGCTCTGATCGGTTACCATGGCACCCAGGACGCAACTGAAGTCCTGTCTGCCATGACCAGTTACTCTGCAGCAGCATACTTACATGTGCTGTGGTCGCCCGGCGCTCCTTCTTGTAACTCGTCACAGGTCTGTGCGGCGCATTGCTATAAGCATAAGCAATGCGCCGCACAGACCTGTGACGAGTTACAAGAAAAAAGAGCGCCGGGCGGCCACAGCACATGTAAGTATGCTGCTGACTAACTGACCATGGCAGACAGGACTTCAGTAGCGTCCTGGCTGCCATGGTAACCGATCGGAGCCCCAGCATTACACTGCTGGCACTCCGATTGGAACTGACGCTGCCACCAATGATGGAAGGGGGAGGGCGCACTGCCCACCAATGATTTTATTACTGGGAAGGGCGCACTGCCCACCAATTATTTTAATACTGGGGAGGGCGCACTGCCCACCAATGATTTTAATACTGGGGAGTGCGCACTGTCCACCTATGATTTTAATACCGGGGAGGGCGCACTGCCCACCAATAATGTTAATACTTGGGAGGGGGATGGGAAGGGGTAGGGCGCAATGCCCACCAATGATTTTAATACAGGGGAGGGGCAAAGGGGGAACTTCCCCCAAATGATTTTAATACCAAAGGGGAGGGTGCACTGCCCACCAATTATTTTAATACCGGGGAAGGGGGGGGGAGAGCGCACTGCCCACCAATTATTTTAATACTTGGGAGGGGGAGGGGACGGGGGAGGGCGCACTGCCCACCAATGATTTTAATACAGGGGAGGGGGAAAGGGGGCACTGCCCACCAATGATTTTAATACTGGGGGAGGGCACACTGCCCACCAATGATTTTAATACAGGGGAGGGGGAAAGGGGGCACTGCCCACCAATGATTTTAATACCGGGGGGAGGGTGCACTGCCGCATCCAGGATGCGATTCCTCCCACTGTGATATTGTGCACAGGTGTAATTAAGATTTCATGCACTAGCACTTTATACAATTCAGAGGATTTCTTTTATATTAATCATGAATTTTTATATGAGATATTTGAGATCATGTATTTATTTGTCACCACTCACCACACTTGCTTATTGAGTTGGGCTGAAAGGTTGCGACTGGGGTAATACACGGGTTCACCACCCTCACCTTCTTTGGAGTGCTGCCTCATTATTTGCTTTTTAGATAGATAGAAAACGAAAAATGATGAGGCAGCACTCCAGTTGAGAAGAAAAGGTGTCAGACCCTTTTAATATCCCTTTTGCAAAAGGTTCTGACACCTATTCTTCTCAACTGGAGTGCTGCCTCATCATTTTTCGTTTTGGATTTATCTGTGGACTCCACTGCCTGTTGTCCAAGAAGGATTGCACCCACTTTTACAAGTCTTCTGTGCTGCTGTTGCTCTTTGTTTGTTATTAGATAGATAGATAGATAGATAGATAGAGAGAGAGAGATAGATAGATAGATAGATAGATAGATAGATAGATAGATAGACAGACAGATATTAGATAGATAGATAGATATGAGATAGATAGATATGAGATAGATAGATAGATAGATAGATAGATAGATAGATAGATAGATAGATAGATAGATAGATAGATAGATAGATAGATAGATAGATCATCTTGATTCTTTTATAATTCTGCTGTACAAATGTGGGTATTTCAGACTAATGACTTTACTCTTGGGCCAGGTAACTTTGTTCCCTGCTGTGCAAGAATGGTTCCTTCTGCTGACAATTGTTTAGTTAACGCCGCCTACTATTCCCTCACTGTTTGAAAAAGTCAATAGCATGTACATCTGAGTAATTGTGTGATTTACTTCATTAGGCATTTCTGCAGCTCAGAGTGCTGATTCTCTGTACCTCCACGTTATTAACTTGTCACAGTACCGAGGGATACATCCTCCTTTAGGGTGGTAATCCATATATAGATGTATTCAATCAATTCAGCAGCAGGTAGTGAATGGCAAACATAAAATCCGAGCTCATAAACAACACATGACTCGCAATGTACAGATCACTGCAATATGTGAGATTGAACAGGATGGGAGAGATGGTGATGTCCTTCCTAGTTTATCCCTAAAGGAAACAAAGCTGATTTATTTATTAAACACAAGTTACACAATGTTGCCATGCTGACTTACCATAATATAGAACTAGATCTAAATTATTTTATTGGCAGCTGATTTATTGCTCTTGTATATGTACTAGGGTTAGGGTACTTTCACACTAGCATTTTTGTTTTCCGGTATTGAGTTCCGTCACAGGAGCTCAATACCGGAAAAAAATTATTAGTTTTATCCTAATGCATTCTGAATGCATTCCGTTCAGAATGCACCAGTTCAGTCTTTCTTATGTTTTTGGGACGGAGAAAATACCACAACATGCTGCAGTTTTCTCTCCTGCCAAAAATACTGAAGACTTGCCGGAATGCCGGATCCGGAATTAATTTACATTGAAGTTTATTAATGCCGGAGCCGGCATTAAGTGTTCCAGCAAAACGGATCCGGCTTTCTGGATGCGCAGACCTTTAAAAATGCAAAAATTTTTAATACCGGATCCGTTTTTCTGGATGACACCGGAGAGATGGATCCAGTATTTCAATGCATTTGTCAGACGGATCCGCATCCGTCTGACAAATGTCATCAGTTTGAGTCCGGATTGCCGGATCTGCCTGCCGGAAATCCTCTGCCGCATGTTTGAAAGTACCCTTAGGCTACTTTCACACTAGTATTTTTGCTGGATCCGGCAGGGTTCAGCTAAAATGCTTCCGTTACTGATAATACAACCATCTGCATCTGTTATGAACAGATCCGGATGTATTATCTTTAGCATACCCAAGACTAGTGATGATCGAGCATGCTCGGCCAAGTATCGGTTCGGCTCGAGCATCGCTATGCTCGAGTCTCCTCCCCGGACGTTTGGCGCCTTCTAAGCAGCCAATAAACATGCTGGTAAGTATTGCCATCACTGTAATGCCATTAGACATGTTTTCTACTGGCATTACAGTGATTTACTGGCCGGAACACGTCGTCGGGTGCTATATAGCACCCGGTCACGCGGGTTCGGCTCATTGCGAGTCAGGGAGAGGTGCTGTTAGGAAGGGACAGAGCGAGTGTAGAGCGAATTTGATCTCAAACCTTTCAGAGACCCAAAAGTCCTTTTAAGGACTATTGTTAGAGGTGGCAGCAAAATTTATTTTGGAGGAATTAATTTTTTGTGTCAGGGCGACCGTTAGTGACATTCATTTTATGCATTCTACAAACTCTGCTTGCTGTGACCAGTGAGAAGCAAATCAGCACTGATATCTAGGCCGTGTGTGACGCCTATATTTAATCCAAATATCAGTGACATCCAGTATCAATATGAAAAAGGCGAGTATTAAGGGACGGGGAAGTGGACGTGATTCTGATGGTTCACGCAGAGGCCGTGGCTCAGGGCGCGTTGAAACTGTGCCTGCTGCCAGAGCACAAGGAAAACAATCATCCACGATGCCTAGCTTCATGTCCCAGTTTGCAGGGCGGCGCAGGACACCACTCTTGAAGTCAGACCAGTGCGACCAGGTGGTCGGTTGGATTGCAGCAGATAATGCTTCCACTGGGTTAAGCACCACCCCGTCTTCCACCAAGTCCAGTCTCAGTAGCCACGGCACTCCAAAAGTTTTTTGCAAGATAAATTATCGCATTTGATTCTTAATAAACAGAATGTTATTCATGTACATCCAGTGCAATTCATTTACATATAGTAAGTATTATGCCATATCAGATAGATAATTCCCGAACGTTTCGGTCTGTGCGACCTTCTTCAGCAGGTTCTAAAGAGATATATAACATGCATATAATGTAATCACACAAGTTTTTTGAGTATAACAGACATATTTGTTGAAAATAAGAAAAAATGAGAGAAAGAGCGTTTTACAGAGTTTTTTTCTTGTCCTAATAGTGGTTCTAAAAAAGACAGAGAGTGTGAAAGAACACAGGGTGAGGGTTAAAAAGCGAGAACCCCAGCTTCCACTGGAGTGGGGGATGCGATCTATTTGATACCATGGTAAGAATAATTCCAGAGACGTCATTTGGCTATTTAGTATAGATCTGTATCATCAATAGTATAATCATTCCATTACCGGATATGGAGGATAAGGTAGATGGGAGTCCTTACAAACCTGTAGGCAGGGTGAATAGGCATGCGCTGGATGTGGGCTGCATATGGATCTGGCGCCCTTTTTAAAGTGGCTGGTCGTGTGGGGCGGCGCTCGGAGATGAGGCACTGGCGTCTTGTGTCTGTATTGAGTGAACGCACGCGCCGGGAGTAAGCGATCCGGCGGGGCGCTCAGTGATGACGTAGTCAGTATTTTTACCTTAACAATACTAATATTCTATATCTCATCAATTATCCATCTCCAATTTGTTATTACTCATTTTGGTATTCTCCTTTCTGTATATACTTATATACCTTATCACTCTGACCTATTCTCTAGTGTATATGCTGATCTATAGTGTATTTGCTGAGCTTTGACCTAATGTATATATTACCTAATTACTGCAGAGTTGTAATTATCATGCTGAGTGATGACCAAAATGTATAGGTTATCAAACCATCGCAGAATTGTAATCATAAACCTTTCTTATCTTGTCTCATTACCCTTCCTTCCCTTACACCATGATTATATCACCCCCATGTGAATGGCCCCTTTTCCGTGACTTCTTCCCCCTCTCTGGCATCTTACTTACGGTTTTGCCCACATCTTTGCCCACACCGCACCTACAGGCAGAATGTGCATGCGCGCACGCTCGAAGTCATGACGCACGCACCTCCTCCCGGATCACCCAGACATAGCGTACGCTCGCTCCCTGATGCAGTGACGTGACTACGTCATCACTGAGCACCCCGCCGGATCGCTTACTCCAGGCGCGTGCGTTCACTCAATACAGACACAAACGTCATCTCCGAGCGCCGCCCCACACGACCAGCCACTTTAAAAAGGGCGCCAGATCCATATGCAGCCCACATCCAGCGCATGCCTATTCACCCTGCCTACAGGTTTGTAAGGACTCCCATCTACCTTATCCTCCATATCCGGTAATGGAATGATTATACTATTGATGATACAGATCTATACTAAATAGCCAAATGACGTCTCTGGAATTATTCTTACCATGGTATCAAATAGATCGCATCTCCCACTCCAGTGGAAGCTGGGGTTCTCGCTTTTTAACCCTCACCCTGTGTTTTTTCACACTCTCTGTCTTTTTTAGAACCACTATTAGGACAAAAAAAAACTCTGTAAAACGCTTTTTCTCAAATTTTTTCTTATTTTCAACGAATATGTCTGTTATACTCAAAAAACTTGTGTGATTACATTATATGCATGTTATATATCTCTTTAGAACCCGCTGAAGAAGGTCGCACAGACCGAAACGTTCGGGAATTATCTACCTGATATGGCATAATACTTACTATATGTAAATGAATTGCACTGGATGTACATGAATAACATTCTGTTTATTAAGAATTAAATGCGATAATTTATCTTGCAAAAAACTTTTGGAGTGCCGTGGCTTTAACTTATACTGTCTAAACCACTCTCACAGGCACCTACACTGGATCCCAGGTGTGCAGAGTACACATTTATCCAGTCTCAGTAGCCAACAGTCTGGTCAACAACACAATCCTCATCCTGATCATCCTTCCTCCCACCATGTAGAGTCTGGCCAAACAAGTGATCCGGTACTCGGATGTTCCGAGGAGCTATTTTCACCCCATCACTTAATTTGGCCCTCTCCCCAAGCACTCTTGAAGAGGGACATGAGATCTTGTGCCCTGATTCTCAACCTCTAGAGCAGGGGTCAGCAACCTCCGGCACTCCAGCTGTTGCGAGACTACAATTCCCAGCATGCTCCATTCATTTCTGTGAGAGTTCTGAGAAGAGCAGAGGAAGTATGCATGCTGGGAGTTGTAGTTTTACAACATCTGGAGTACCGGAGGTTGCCTACCCCTGATCTAGAGCCTTCACACTCACAAGATGATGTGTTTAAGGAGGTGGATGATGACGAGACACAGTTGCCATCAAGTCAACCACAATTACTGTCTGCAGAGGTTGATGAAGAGGATGATATACCATTGTCAATCACTGAAGTTGTGTTGGGGTCAGCAAATGAGGAGGATGATCGGAGTGGGGAAGTTGAAGAGGACTTGGTGGACGATGAGGTCACTGACCCAACATGGGAAGGCGGAAACGCGAGCGAGGACAGCAGTTCCGAGGGGGAGCGATCTTCAGCACCACAACAGGCTGGAAGAGGCAGTGGGGTGGCAACAGGGAGAAGGCAGGCCACGCCAAACAGGCCCGCAAGTGTTCCACTGAGCACCCCCTTGCGGAAATCTCTCTTGCCAAGGGGTAGGTGTTCCGTGGTATGGCGCTTTTTTGCGGAAAGTGCAGACGACAAAAGAATAGTAGTTTGCAACCTGTGCCACACCAAAATGATCCGAGGTGTGAACATTAGCAACCTTACCACCACCAGCATGATCCACCACATGGCAGCCAAGCACCACAATAAGTGGGAGGAACGCCTGGGTCCACAATCTGTGTCCGCGGGTCACACCACTGTCTCCTCGTCCCCTATGTTGGGTGACGACCAATCGCCTGTTGAAGGCGCAGGTCCGGATGCCTCGCGCGCTGCACCGGTACCGTCGCAAGCACCATCAACGACCACATCCACTTCCCTGTCCCAGCGCAGCGTCCAAATGTCTTTACCCCAGGCATTTGAACGCAAGCGCAAATACCCAGCCACCCACCCACAGGCCATGGCACTTACCGCCCAACTTTATAAGTTACTGGCGGTTGAAATGCTGCCATTTAGGCTTGTGGACACTGAGGCCTTTTGCGGCCTGATGTTGGCGGCCGTCCCTCGGTACTCAGTTCCCAGCTGACACTATTTTTCCCGGTGTGCCGTCCCCACCTTACACCAGCATGTGTCTGCTAACATCACCCGTGCCCTGACCAATGCAGTTACTGCTAAGGTCCACCTAACGACTGACACATGGACAAGTGCTTGTGGCCAGGGACGCTACATTTCCCTGACGGCACATTGGGTGAACGTAGTGGAGGCTGGGAGCGACTTGTACCCTGGGATGGCACAGGTGCTACCGACGACCAGGATTGCGGGCCCTACTTCCATCAGGGTTACCGCCAGCACCTATGTAAGTGGCTCCTCCTCCTCTGCCTCCTCCTCCACTTCCACCTCCGAATTCTACGCGTGCAGCACCAGTCAGCCATCAGCTGGTAGCTGGAAGCAGTGTAGCACTGCTGTGGGGATGCGTCAACAGGCCGTGCTGAAGATGATATGCTTAGGGGATAATCAGCACACCGCCGCAGAGCTGTGTCAGGGGATAAGAGACCAGACTGAGCTGTGGCTCTTGCCACTCAACCTGCAACCAGGCATCGTTGTGTGTGATAATGGGCGTAACTTGGTGGTGGCTTTGGAGCTCGGCAAGCTTACACACATCCCATGCCTAGCCCACGTCTTTAACTTAGTGGTTCAGCGATTTCTGAAAACCTACCCCAATTTGCCCGAGCTACTGGCAAAGGTGCGCCGCGTGTGTGCACATTTCCGCAAGTCATCAACAGCTTCAGCCAGTCTGTTGACGCTGCAGCAGCGCTTGAAATTGCCAGCTCACCGGCTGTTGCGCGACGTGAGCACGCGCTGGAACTCCACGTTACACATGTTGGCCAGGCTTTGTGAGCAGCAAAGGGCAATAATGGAATACCAGCTGCAGCACGGTCGTCGCCTTTCCAGTCAGCTTCCGCTCTTCACAAGCGAGGAGTGGGCATGGATGTCTGACCTCTGTGAGGTGTTAAGAAACTTTGAGGAATCGACACAGATGGTGAGCAGCGATAACACTATTGTCAGTGTAACCATCCCACTTCTGTGTCTACTCAAACGCTCGCTGCTCACAATTAAGGCTGACGCTGTTCGTGGGGAAGAGTTGGAAATGGGGGAAGAAAACATGACCCTGGGTGATAGCCAGAACACCCTCAGTTTGTCTTCCCAGCGCGTATTGGAGGAAGAGGAGCAGGGGACGGTTGCTTCCGCTACACAGGGTAGTAGCCATGGAATTTTAATTCCATCTGTTCAGCATTGGTGGACAGAAGAGGAGGAAGAGGATGAAGAGATGGAGAGTCATCCTCCTGATGACGACAGTGATGTCTTGCCCACTGGTACTCTGGCACACATGGCTGACTTCATGTTAGGCTGCCTTTCCCGTGACCCCCGTGTTATACGCATTTTAGATAACAGAGATTACTGGGTGTTCACCCTTCTGGACCCCCGCTACAAAGAGAACTTCTCATCTCTCATTCCTCCGGTGGAGAGGACGAGCAAAATGGTGCTATACCAGAAGTTCCTTGTTGACAGATTGCTGCAAAAATTTCCATCTGACAGCACTGGCAGCAGAGTCCGTACTTCCTTGGGCAACCGAGGTGTGGAGACAAGGGGAACACACAGCACTTCCAGCAAAGGCAGGGCAACACTCTCCAAGGCCTGGGACAGTTTTATGACACCCCGCCAGCACCCTCAACATGATGCACGTCCTGGTGTCACAATGAGGGAAACGTTTTGGAAGATGGTAAAGGAGTACGTAGCAGACCGTGTCAGCGTCCTCAGTGATCCCTCAGTGCCTTACAACTACTGGGTGTCCAAGTTGGACACGTAGCACAAACTGTCGCTCTACGCCTTGGAGGTGCTGGCCTGCCCTGCCACCAGCGTTTTGTCTGAGCGGGTATTTAGTGCTGCTGGTGGCATTATAACAGATAAGCGTATCCGGCTGTCAACTGAAAATGCTGAAAGGTTGACTCTTATAAAAATGAACAAGGCCTGAATTGCCCCTGACTTCTCCACTCCACCAGAGGAAAGCCACGACTGAACATAAAGGCACTTTAAATGTGTTGTTTAGAATGTACTGAATACTCTGTATTCCCATGCACCCCTTCCGCCACAAAAAAAGGGTATATGGTTGAATCTTCCTTTTCTCATCCTCCTCGTCCATCATGTATATGCCTTCTCATATAATTTTTCGGATGGTCAGCTCACCAGCAGGCCCTCACCCATAATGTTTTAGTTGGTCAGCTCACCAGCAGGCCCTCACCCATAATGTTTTAGATGGTCAGCTCACCAGCAGGCCCTTGCTCATAATGTTTTAGATGGTCAGCTCACCAGCAGGCCCTCACCCATTATGTTTTAGATGGTCAGCTCACCAGCAGGCCCTCACCTATAATGTTTTAGATGGTCAGCTCAGCTGAAGACCCTCACCCCTAATGTTTTAGTGGGTCACCAGCAGGCCATCAATCATACTTTACCTCTCCTGTATAACGTTTCCTCATCCTAAATACCTATGACATTCCCTGTAATTTTTTTGTACTCGTTACAATGACAGGCTCTCTTAAGAGTCCTGTATTGTTATTTATCGTTACTACCTCCCTGAGTCGGTACTGGGAAATTTGAGCCTGCCTTTCTTGGAAGTGGTAGCCGTGGTCATCCCTCAGGCTCCCTCTCCGGAAGCGAACCCTGATTCCCCATTACCCATGGTCACCATGCTAGGCGCAAAAAAGAACATCGTAAGTTGATAGAGCAGACATCCGAATAGATCGTCAACATCACGGGGACGTGCGATCAGCTTAGAAGTTATCTAGAGTTAACAAAGCGGCAGCAGGCCCTTACCTACAATTTTTTACACGGTCAACTCAACTTCCGTTCCTCTTCCAAGTTCATTATCATCAGATGATAGTCTGGTCAACACAATCGTAATCACCGGGGGTCACGTAACTAATTAGCACGAAGTAGTGTCTTTGGTTATCGGAATGAACCACACAAATCGACTCGATCCACATGCTCAAAACGGCCATGCACCACCACCCACAGAATCGCGAAATAGGTATCAATCTGTCAATCCTTTCTGTGTCCGGGCCAGGTGAGGCTTCCGGTGCGTAGTCAAATTAAGCCGCAGGCTCCACTCCTGGTGGTGCCCTTCCATCAATTAGTTTAAGTTTCAGCTTTGCAACCATACTCCCCCCGGAACCCAAAGACTTTAGCTTCCCAGAAAATGCTCAGCGGGAAAGGGGAATAACTCTGCCGGCGATCGTCTTCGAACCTCCAACTTAACTTGTTGATTAATGAAAACGTTTGTGGCAACAAAGGTTTCGGCTGTGGTTCGGCTTGCGCCGGTACAAGAATTTCACCTCTACAGGTACAATACGGATGCCACCGGCCGTTCCTCTTCCAATGAGTTCAGTTTGATCGTCCAAGAGTCCGGTCAACACAGGCTGTCCCTCTTAGTCATGGCCCCAGTTCCGAAAATCACGAAAATTTTTGTCTGAACTTGCTCTTTATATAAAAGTAAATATACAGGAAAGAATGTTTCCAAACTATTTTTCATCTAAAATCGCTTTTATCTTCGGTTTTGTGAGTTTTATGGTCAGTCTGTAAAAGTGGAGTACAATTTGGGCCAGCAGCGACATTGTAGTCCAAGATGCATCCAGACATCCTCCCCATGCTGTCCCCGACCCATTTGGTGGTGTTTCCATCAATTTCTGACCTTTTCCTATGAACCAGGCACCCTTTCCCTCTTCAGAGCAGGGGGTGCCTGGTTTAATGCTCAGGTCCTCCCATTGACTTCTATAGGGCTCGGGTGCTTGGTAGAGCACCCGAGCATCCCGGTGTGCTCGATCATCACTACCCAAGACGGATCCACCTCCCATTGACTTTCAATGATGTTCATGATGGATCCGTCTTGAGCATGCTATTGTGTCAAAGAAAACGAATCCGTCCCCATTGACTTTCAATATGGGTCATAACGGATCCGTTTTGCTCCGCATCCCAGGACAGAAAGCAAACTGCAGCATGCCGCGGTTTGCTCTCCGGTATGAGAGCGGAATGCATTTTGGAGCATTCCGTTCTGTTCAGTTCAGTTTTCTCCCCATTGACATTGAATGGGGACAAAACGGAAGCGTTTTTTTCTATGACGGTTCTCAATACCGGAAAATATTAACGCTAGTGTGAAAGTAGCCTTATTTGTATGTGGCTACCTTATCACTTTTTTTTGACTGCTTAGACATCAGGGAAACTAGTTGGGATGATCTTGGAGTCCATACTGATTGTGATCTATAATATGCTAGAAAACAAACACCTTGTATGTGACTTTTTTAACGCCACTTGCAACAAATTTTGTCACAGGTGTAGTTTCTTTACCAAACATGGGGCGTGTCAAGGGAGCAAACAGGTCGAGGCCAGCGACCCCGACATATTTATCTTCTTTTATGCCAGTTTTCTGGCGTAAAAGAAGACTGAAATCTATGCCAGATAGGGTCTCGCAAACATTTCAGTTTAGACATACGGACTGCTGGAGAATGTGCCTAATTTATGATGAGGGATGCGCAGCCTCCAGGAGGACATGGGGATATCATAGACCACTGTAAGATTTTAAATTAATGTGCGAATATACTTTTATTAGGCAGTTACCACCCAGTGGTTCTTTCTTCGCCATAATTCCTCTTTACAGTATCAAGGTCAAGCGTCATGGTTCTGAAGTTTGTTTGAAGGAGCCATTTGATTTACTTTGACCTATGTTTTTAACTTTTTATAATCTGTGTCAAGATGCTTTTTTTGTGATAGCAAATCTAATTACCAAAGAGAGGTTAATGTTGTAACACAAAATAACATTTGTAATGCAATACACAATTTTGTGATATGAATGCCATTTTGTGACATGGAATACCAGCTTGTGATAGAGAATGCCATGGTGTAATACACAGTACAGTTTTGGCACATGCTTACATTTAGAAGCGGCGCTGGATGTGCCGAAGTTATGTAGAGGCCTGTGGTTCTTCATAACTTCGGCGATCCACTGCCAGTGCAGGGGTTTATTAAGACCGGCGTTTAAAACACCAGTCTTAATAAATGACCCCCTTAGTGTGCATCAGACTCATTGTCTATAGACAGTCTAATACTTAGGTGTGTTTGCCCAGTTCATTTGCTGCCCATTTATACTTAATCTTTTCTATTATACATAGATTTACTGTGTATCAGACTTAGTCTTAACAGGCGGTCTAATATATAGGCGAGTTTAGCTAGTTCATCTGCTGCGCATTTATAGTTAATCTATTCTGTTATACTGTACATAGACTTACTGTGCAACAGACTTGGTCTCAACAGGCTTTATAGGTTCGTGTTTGGCGTTTGGGTGGTGTAGGAATTCCGTTATGGATTCCGTTATAACGGAATATAATGGAATTCATAGACAGAATGCAAAATGGAAGACTTTAAGAGGCATTCCGTTTTGATCTGTCATAATAGAAGTCTATGGCCAAGTATAACGTATCTGTCTGGTTTTCGTTATGCAGGACTTTGTTTTCCTTCCTGCACGCCTACATTTAGAAGCAGCGCTGGATGTGCCGAAGTTATGCAGAGGCCAGTGCCTTCGGCTGCCGCTTTCATTCAATGGTCGTGTTTTGACTAACAATCCATGTACTGGAATCGTTGACTCACTCTTCAGTATCATCTCAGGTGACAACAGATACACATAGCCAGGAATCAGTGGGTTCCTCTGACACCACAGTTAGTTGGCATGGCCGAAGAACAACCTCTGTGCCCTCACCTGTCCTGCAACTGCCTTTTTCTTTTACTGCTTCATCTGCTCGGGAAGTAATGCATGCTGCCGGCTTTGCTCCGTTTTTCAACAAGGATGAGCTTACTGAGGACAGTCAGCAGCTACAGGCCAGCACAGACTTGGAGAAGAGGTCCATTGCGACCTCCCTTAGGCATGCAACTAGCGATAATGAGAGTTGGGTGGGAGCACATATTGTGAGTAGTCAGGGACGTTGCAATGAGACTGGTGAGGGTGACATATAGTACGTGATGACCAGACAGTAGTAAATGATGATGTAACTAATTGTACATGGGAGCCGGGTGAATAGGGGATATCATAATCAGAGGGTGAGGGCATCAAGATTATAAGACAGCAGCAGGGTGGCAGCATGCCGATGAGCCAGCAGGGTGGATGCAGTGGGAAATATGGAGCCAGACTTTCCCAGGATAGACCGTCTGCTACTCAGGAGCCTACTTGTCAGGAAAAAAATAGCAGTGCACGGGTTCATAAAGATAGCGGCAGGCAGTCAGCACAGAGCGGGAGCTCCGTACAGTATTAGAATGTATTGGCTCTGATGAGCCGAAGTTACAATTTCGCAAACTCTCATGAGACTTCGTGTAATAACTTTGTGAATTAATTATTACTGTAAAAAACGTTGGTACCAAATTCGTGTTTGGTTCCAAGGTACACTCTTGGTACCTCCAGCATACCACCTATGCAAAGAACAGCATTGTCACGTAGTTCTGCACCTGGTCAGCCTGAGAGAACGGAATCACATCAGGAGGAAACTGTTCTGCGTCATCAACCAAGAAATAGAATCCTGGCTTCCTCCTTGCCAACTGAAGATAGAAACCATGATCACCAATAACGGGAAGAACATTCTGTCTGCGCTGCATCAGAGATGGCTTACCCATGCACCCTGCATGGTGCACATCTTCAATCTGGTTGTCACCTGGATCCTGAAGTCTTCTACCCAACTGGACATGTTGAAAATGTCAAGGAAACGGTGCATGCACATCAGCCACTCTTACTGTGAAAAACATGCCCTCCTTGAGCTGCAAAGGCAGAATGGTGTTCCCCTACATCACTACATATGCAACGTTTCCACACGTTAGAACTCCACGCTCCACATGTTGGACTGTCTGTATGAGCAAAGGAAACCTGTTACTGATTTCTTGATGTAGACAGACAGGACTACTTCCCAGTATAACTTTGACATTAGACAGTGGCAGCTCATGCGTGACACCTGCCATTTGCTCAGGCCCTTTGAGAAGGCTACTTTATTTGTCAGTTGCCAGGACTATAGGAGGAATGATGTCATTCCACTCCTTCACATCCTGAAAGAGATGCTAATGAATCTGACTGGCGAAGGGACAAAAGACGCGGTGGCTACATATCACAGCCACATGAATGCTGTGGAGGCTGAACTGGCACAGAAGGAGGAGAAGGATGAGGATGAGGACATAAATGCCCAGGAATTTTATACTAGGTGGTTTATCTAGCCAAGTGACAGGAGGGGAGCAGGAGGAGCAGGAGGAGCTAGAGGGCGATGACAATAATGAGGCAGGTGACCCCGACAGACAGTGGCAGTATGCAGTGGAGATAGAGGCAGGGAGTCACTTTGACTCCCTTGTGCTAATGGCTAGGTGCTCTCCACATTGTTAGGCCTTTTTTACACCATCTGAGAGGGATGAAAAAAATCAACTACTATCGAGACATCCTTTATAGTCGGATGGTTGCTGCCTACGGGCACCATCGCCCATCCTCACAAAGGTCTAACGGGAGGACCCTCTGAGCTCAAGCTTCACTGCCATGACTGCTGGAGGAGGGGGGCAGAGCATCAGCAGCTCCTTCAGCAGCAACTTGTCTTGAGTCTTTAATGAGCACTTTTCTTCACCAGAATACTGAAGAAACCACCCAGCAGCAGCAGTACATGGAGCAGAACCTGATCCAGCGGGTGGTGGCATACTTGGACTGCACCCTGTCACCACATATACAAGATCCCCTGGACTACTGGGCAGGTAAACTTGAATTGTGGCTGCAACTGGCTGACTTTGCCAGGGACAAGCTTTCCTGTCTGGCAACTATTGTGATATCAGAGGGAGTGTTTAGTGCTGCGGATGGCATAGCTGCCCCAGAGAATTTACATTTTAACACAAAATGTTGAGAGACTGACCTGTATAAAGATGAATTAGGTATGGATCAACCAGGATTTCCAGACACCGGTGCCTGATACAACAGACTAGATCATTTTGTCAGTAATGATCTGACTGTAGTATACTGGAACAATGGAACTTTGTGACATATGGCCCATTACTTCTGCCAAAGTGCTACTGCCACTATTCTGATGCTGTCACCCGCCTGATGCCAGACACCTGATGCCTCTGCTACCATCTGCTCCTACTGTGATCTGCTACCATCTTGTGCTGATACTGCCACCACCACCACTAGTGTCCCTGTTTGGCGTGCTGACAACACTGTTTATTTTTCCATTCTTCTGATCTGTCAGAAGAACAGAAAAATAATGAAACAAAAAAAAAAATGGGTCTTGTCATTTGAGCATCCATAAGCCACACGGTCAGTTTTTTGTATCAGGATTTAATAATGATTTGGAAGCCAAAAGCAGGAGTGGGTCCAAAACAGAAGACATGCAAATATTTCCATCACATGATTTCTCTGTTTTGGACCCACTCCTCTTTTTGTCTTACCAATACTTACTAATTAACTTTACGTACCCATATAATAAAGACAGTCCAAACTCAGGAGAGTTTGGACTGTCTTTATTATATGGGTACGTAACGTTATAGTGTGAGGTTACTCTTTGCTTTGCTAACTAATGGTTCTGCAGCATGATTCAGCTATCTCTTCTTTAATTTTTGATGCTTTGCATTTTTCTTGACATAGTCATTCAGTTGATTCTAGGGTGCGTATATCTATCTGTATGTGCACGTCCCTGCACTGCTCCAACCTTTGGGCATTAGTAGGTATTTCTATTTGCCCCTGAGGTGGCATGCAAGGCTTGTTCATGCATCTTTATGGAATTCTGTTTAAATGTTCTTTACAATGTGCACATTTTCTTTGCTGAATTTTAGGCACCTCGTCCCTCTTCCCATGAGGGGGTGGGTCCGTGTATTATATGCATGTGTGTCCCAATTTGATGCACTGGCAGTGGAGATACATGTATATATATCAGCATAGTTTGTGTATATTGTGATATATGTAGAGAACAGGTCCTGCATACGTATTTATATGTTACAAGCTTTGAGATATGCACTTGCAATTTTTCTAGCTACTTGTAAATCTTAGCTGAAGTATAGCTGGGTATTAACCTCATCGCCCCCCGTATTATGTATGTCTGTAACCATGTTATGTCCTCTCAGGTGTAGTCCACCTTTTTATCTGATGTGGAATATCATCCAATAAAATATGTATTTTTTATGTATTGTTTAATAAAGTATATGTATATATTTTTTCTACTATACCCGTCTAGTCTCACTTTATCCTTTGTTCGTGAATGCTTATGTACACTGAGTGGGTATCTCACCATATAGGGTACTTCCCATCACATAGGATCACCATAAGTGAACGCAAATCTATGTGTTTCCTGTGACTGTTGTTTTCTACATTGTATAGTGGCAGTGCTTGGTATTGCAGCCAAAGCATAGTCACTTGAATGGGACTGAGCTGCACTTGGTGACCGATGAATGTGATGTCACAGGCCTAGCAAGAGGTTGCAGTGCTCTGGGCTCTTCAAACAGCTGATCAGTGGGGGTTCTGGAAGTTGGAAAACCCCACATAGGGGCTGCTTAGTGACTAAGGCTTTGCAGCTACAGGCATGGCCACAAATCCATTTGAACATTCATTTCTAAACATGAACATGAGGTTCTTTTAATATATTTGATCAAAATGTATAAGCCCACTTGTCAACATCATGACAAAATCTTTGAGGTGGGTCCCTACACTAATATAGTACAGTACTGCCTGATACAACTCTCACGAGTGGTAAACCAAGCACCCCTGCCGCCAAGAATCCTTGGCTCTAGGCCACACCAGACTTCCTGAGACTGTAAAGTCATATCAACAAATTGGTATATTCAAAATATGTATGGATAGGGAAAATTATCAAATGTCTTCTCTATAATGAGCTAATTTATAGCATAGAATGTAATTATTAACAACTGGTAAATCCTGTAATGGGAAACACCTTTATGCTATCACTGATGTTCTTAGGCATAAAAATTAGAAAATAAAAATCAATTGAGGTAAGAAAAGGCACAGCCAAGAATGACTGATGTGTTTTTAAGATCGACTTGACTCATGCTTTACATTATTGTCTACATCTTACGTACCAATTAAAAGTAGAAGTGACAGAAGATGCCGTGTTTCACTTCCCAAAGATCCCTGCATCATAATTTACAGTGGCAGCCTCCATTACAACACAGTGCAGACTATTAATCATTAATGCCTGTTAACTCCTAATGGTGAGTGATTCATGGAGAGATAACATTGCTTTTACTTACAAAAAAATTGGTTAGTAGTTCGTTGTGGGTGTACATTTGACATATAGATATTTTATGCAGTAGATTGCAATGTACACATCCATTCTTTATTGACCTTCCTCTTGAGAAATGTACAGTTGTATAAATGACTTTACTCCTTACTGAATAGATTACATCAGCATTCTAGCATTCAAAAGAAATGTTACCTTTCATTCATGCCAGAGGTAAACATCGGTGGCGTAGGGTCCCATAAACTCAGAATGGAACCCTGCAATGAGATTTCAGACAAATTTTAATTTTTAAAAATTAAGTGAAGAAAACGTAAAAAAAAAAAAAATGTTATGCTTGACCTCACCCACATTACCCGACTTCTGTGTTAGAAAAAGTGGAAAATCCTGGACACCATTAGAGACATTTAGTAAACGTTTTAGGCTACTATTGTGGAGTAAAAAAGTCTCCAATGATGGTACACGCCATATTTGCACCTAATTTGTGATGCTTCACTTCTCTGAAATGTGGGCAGCACTTAGCAGTAGGGGTGTAGCCTCCTGAGGCCTGACAGATTTACTTTCATTTACATCAGTAACTGACAAATGATAGTTCAAATCTGGGCTAGCTCTTACTATAAAAGCTAGCCCAGATTTTAACTATCATTTTTCAGTTTCGGTAGCTGGTGTAGATTTGAACTTCTGGCACACAGGCTGCCTAGAAATGCACCAAATTTATTACAAGGTTTGTGCCTCTAAATACATTTAGCACATTCTGCACCAACATACTTTATACTTTATTGGTGTATGTAACACTGTCTTAGCATATCTGCCCCCATATTTCTCTGTGTACTTACAACAGGCAACTGGCATAAATCTATACATAAAAGTGAAAGTTTGTTAGCACCGCTGGGTTGCTGGTCAAGGCACAACCGCTAGATGACACTGGGAGCTCAGGCCTCTCGCTGAGACTCCTGCTGCCGCCCCCCTTCTTCTGCTGCTATTTCTGCCTACTACACAAACATTTTATCCACTGCCCGTTCTCGTTGAAGGGCCTGTCACCTGTCTCTCTGACATACTGTATAATAACAGAATTAAATAAAAAATAAAATAATACACCCCAAAAAAGGAAGGTACAATGTATCTTCATGGCAGAACGGCAATTAAGACGTATTATTTTTCTTATTAATACACCCCAAAAAATAAATATAACAATCGCAATTTACCGCAGAACGGCTAATAGGATGTACGTATATTTCCTTTTAATACACACCGTAAATGGCTGTAGTACAATGTAACTTCACCGCTGAACAGCAATTAAGACGTATTCTTTTTACTATTAATAAACCCCCCCAAAAAGTATAACAATCAAAATTCACCACAGAAGGCTAATAGAACATACATATATTTTCTTTTACTATACTCCGTAAATGGCTGAAGTACAATGTAACTTTTCAGCAGAACGGCAGATAAGACATATATTTTTTCCTATTAATAAACCCCCCCAAAAAAATAAAAATAACAATCACAATTCACCACAGAACAGCTAATAAGACGTACGTATCTTTCCTATTAATACACCCCGTAAATATCTGTAGTACAATGTAAATTCACTGCTGAACGGCATTTATGACATATTTTTCTTTTTTTTTCTCCTATTAATACACCCCCAAAAAAAGTAAAACAACGTAAAATCAATACAGAACGGCTAATAGGACATACGTATATTTCCTATTAATACACCCCATAAATGGCTGTATCACACAGAACTTGCACCGTAATAACAAGCAAGGTTTTCTGGAATTAGTGATGTATCATATAGTGCAAACAACCTTAAAGCAGTAGTATAACTGCAATTTGGATCCCTAATTAGTGCAGCAAGGTGTAATAGAATCACTCCTATTACCCAGGCTGTACACTCTCCTATTGCACCCTGTTCTCTTTTTATAGTGTGGATGATGCCTCCGTATCCTTTCCCTAGTCCTACACCTTGAACAATCTTTCCCTGAACTTCTAAATCGATTTTTCAGCACAATAAAGTCTTTCCTAGCACTGTCCCTAGCACCTGCTGAAATTTCTCCCTGCACTAAGTACACTTGAAAATGGCTGAATCCAAGATGGCTGTTGCTATTTATAGGGCTGTGACATCACAGGGGCTGGCTGGCTGCTGTTTGGCTGCATGCATGGCATTGTGGGTGATCTCTCGTTCCCAGAGATCTTTGCGCCATGTCCTAACATGTGCAGCAGTCATTTTAGGAAAAAATGCGATTCATTACTAGTGATGAGCGGCAGGGGCATAATTCGCAATTCGAATATTCGTGATCAACACTATTCATTACCACAAAGAGTGAGGAAATTCGGCTTCAGTGTGAATTGAATTTTTCCTGAAATTCGGATCGAATTCCACTTCGTCAACTTTGATTAGCTCATCTCTAGTACAAACCTTTCCTGGCTCCTGTCCATTTGCTGTTGTTCACTATAATATACTGATATTGTCTCCTGACCCTGTTCCTGACCTTGTCCTTACCTCACCAGCCCTCATATTTAGTCCGGCTTATCTACAACCGATAGGATTGTGAATTTGAAGGTCCACTGACATTACTCTCTAGTAGACCTAATACAGTAGTACAGTACTAAGAGGGATATTAATCAAGACCAGCGTTTTCATTGTCGGTGATTCCCCCTGCGTAGCTGGAGGATGTACAAAATTTTTGCAGAGGGAAGGACGCATCCTCCCACGGGCTGTACGACAGGCTAAAATCTACAGCAGCCTCCGAGCTGCCAGAGATTTCTGTCTTAATTCTCTCCAAAAAACTGCATGAATGCAGGTAAATGTGCTGGGCCGCTCTCATTTCACATCAATTTTGCCTTAAATATGGCGTGTGGCAAAATTTGCAACTGTTGTGGCGTAGATACCATAATAAGTGTCCTCCTAAGTTGCTAAATATGGAGATGATATGGTGCCGAGGATTGGGCAAGACAGCTGTTTTCTATGGGAGGAAAGGCAATTATGTTGTATGAAGGTGTCTTGCAGCCTTTCTATGGAAAGCAACAGTGCCCTCTCTACCTGGGAGGGTTGATGTTGCTGGTGGTAAGTCCTGGGTTTACCTATGAGCATAGTCAATTGTGCACAAAGCAGAAATGCTGAGTATTTAATATAGGAATACATAATGCTATTTGTGTAATGCAGTGTTAGACACTTTTCATGACTTGGAGCAGACATTGATCTTTCAAATGCATATCTATTTCAGCAGAGCAAACTCAACTTGGCTATTTAATATAAATGAATAGCACTACCTGCTCCTGTATATCAAACCTTAATTGCTGCATATTTTACCTGCCCATACATCATGGTCATTAGCAAATCACAGTATGATTTTTCTTTCTTGGGTCCCATTTATTTCTGTAGCCTTCTACTTATCAAAACGGACTACAAGCCAAGCATTTACACCCGGTGTTATTCAGATCTGATTGGCATAGATTGTACAGAATAGAAAAAAATAACTGACATTTGAGTAACTTCTCTGCACTTTCATAGACATCAGTCAAATGTAATGTGATCCCCCACTGCTAACAGCAACTATTTTTGGAGAGATGTGATGTCTTTTGGCATTGCTCAGGGCTCCGTTCCTTCAATTTTATTTACTTCTTCAGAAGTTTGTTAATGAAAAAATAGTGAGAGTCGAGATCATGTCAACTCAAGGTCTAGATGAATTGGGGTAGAATAAAGCATTGAAAGCTGTAACTGTAAAACACATTTCCATTTTCACACTGTGTTTCTGATGCTTTTGACAATGCTGGGCTTTTAGAAGCTTTGAGGTGCAATGTGCGCTGCGCATTGTCAGAAAACACCACAGGGGATCAAAGCAGCTACTGTCTGATAATTCTCTCAGCATAAGCAGACATCTGGCGGAGATTTAACTCCTGCAGATCTGCAAAGACTGGGCATGCAATCAATACACCTATAAACATAGGGCTATAGAAAGGTACGTGGAACATGTGCCACACTACTCCAACATAAACACGCACCACTAAATAATAGAAAATTCAATATTCTTTATTTGTACCATAAATAACAATTCATAATAACATTGATGCGGTTAAAAAGGGATCCTACGCAGCAGCAACTACAGAGTCAAAACATCCAAACAGCGGTACATACAAGTAAAATATTATAGCAAATCCACCAATTGAACCAAGAATATGTCATTAAAACAAGGGTCCATTTGAACAATGTCAGAACAGTACAAGGACTGCATAACAATGTCAGAACAGTACAAGGACTGCATAAGAAGCAAAGTGTCACGGTGGATAAAATATCAAAACAATGTAAGGTACAGACCGCAGGATGGTGCAGACTCTGATGACTCCCTGACGCACATTTCGCCCAGCGGCTTCTTCCAGGGGCCGTATCCGCATAGTCCTGGGAACACATAACCGCCTCCGGACCGCCTAACGCAGGATCGCGTTCCGGAGGCGGCAGCCCTGCGCAGAGTCACGCATATACGCGTCATCTCGCGAGACACGAGATTTCCTGTGAACGCGCGCACACAGGCGCGCGCGTTCACAGGATCGGAAGGTAAGCGAGTGGATCTCCAGCCTGCCAGCGGCAATCGTTCGCTGGCAGGCTGGAGATGCGATTTTTTTAACCCCTAACAGGTATATTAGACGCTGTTTTGATAACAGCGTCTAATATACCTGCTACCTGGTCCTCTGGTGGTCCCTTTTGTTTGGATCGACCACCAGAGGACACAGGCAGCTCAGTAATAAGTAGCACCAAGCACCACACTACACTACACCCCCCCTGTCACTTATTAACCCCTTATTCACCCCTGATCACCCCATATAGACTCCCTGATCACCCCCCTGTCAATGATCACCCCCCTGTCATTGATCACCCCCTTGTAAGGCTGCATTCAGATGTCCGTATGTTTTTTACGGATCCACGGATACATGGATCGGATCCGCAAAACACATACAGACGTCTGAATGGAGCCTTACAGGGGGGTGATCACCCCATATAGACTCCCTGATCACCCCCCTGTAAGGCTGCATTCAGATGTCCGTATGTTTTTTACGGATCCACGGATACATGGATCGGATCCACAAAACACATACGGACATCTGAATGGAGCCTTATAGGGGGGTGATCAATGACAGGGGGGTGATCACCCCATATAGACTCCCTGATCACCCCCTTGTCATTGATCACCCCCCTGTCATTGATCACCCCCCTGTAAGGCTCCATTCAGACATTTTTTTGGCCCAAGTTAGCGGAATTTTTTTTTTTTTCTTACAAAGTCTCATGTTCCACTAACTTGTGTCAAAAAATAAAATCTCACATGAACTCACCATACCCCTCACGGAATCCAAATGCGTAAAAATTTTTAGACATTTATATTCCAGACTTCTTCTCACGCTTTAGGGCCCCTAGAATGCCAGGGCAGTATAAATACCCCACATGTGACCCCATTTCGGAAAGAAGACACCCCAAGGTATTCGCTGAGGGGCATATTGAGTCCATGAAAGATTGAAATTTTTGTCCCAAGTTAGCGGAAAGGGAGTCTTTGTGAGAAAAAAAAAAATCAATTTCCACTAACTTGTGCCAAAAAAAAATAATTTCTATGACACCCCAAAAAACATTGTCCAACTTCTCCTGAATACGGCGATACCACAAGTGTGACACTTTTTTGCAGCCTAGGTGGGCAAAGGGGCCCACATTCCAAAGAGCACCTTTCGGATTTCACAGGTCATTTACCTACTTACCACAGATTAGGGCCCCTAGAATGCCAGGGCAGTATAACTACCCCACAAGTGACCCCATTTTGGAAAGAAGACACCCCAAGGTATTCCGTGAGGGGCATGGCGAGTTCCTAGAATTTTTTATTTTTTGTCACAAGTTAGTGGAAAATGATGATTATTTTTATTTTATTTTTTCTTACAAAGTCTCATATTCCACTAACTTGTGACAAAAAATAAAAACTTCCATGAACTCACTATGCCCATCAGCGAATACCTTGGGGTGTCTTCTTTCCAAAATAAGGGTCACTTGTGGGGTAGTTATACTGCCCTGGGATTCTAGGGGCCCTAATGTGTGGTAAGTAGTTTGAAATCAAAATCTGTAAAAAATGGCCGGTGAAATCCCAAAGTTGCTCTTTGGAATGTGGGCCCCTTTGCCCACCTAGGCTGCAAAAAAGTGTCACACATGTGGTATCTCCGTACTCAGGAGAAGTTGGGCAATGTGTTTTGGGGTGTCATTTTACATATACCCATGCTGGGTTAGAGAAATATCTTGGCAAAAGACAACTTTTCCCATTTTTTTATACAAAGTTGGCATTTGACCAAGATATTTATCTCACCCAGCATGGGTATATGTAAAATATGTCAGGAAACATGACAGGTGCTCAGAAAGTCAGAGCTGCTTCAAAAAGCGGAAATTCACATTTTTGTACCATAGTTTGTAAACGCTATAACTTTTACCCAAAACATTTTTTTTTTTACCCAAACATTTTTTTTTTATCAAAGACATGTAGAACAATAAATTTAGAGAAAAATTTATATATGGATGTCGTTTTTTTTTGCAAAATTTTACAACTGAAAGTGAAAAATGTCATTTTTTTGCCAAAAAATCGTTAAATTTCGATTAATAACAAAAAAAGTAAAAATGTCAGCAGCAATGAAATACCACCAAATGAAAGCTCTATTAGTGAGAAGAAAAGGAGGTAAAATTAATTTGGGTGGTAAGTTGCATGACCGAGCAATAAACGGTGAAAGTACTGTAGGTCAGAAGTGTAAAAAGTGGCCTGGTCATTAAGGGTGTTTAAGCTAGGGGGGCTGAGGTGGTTAATACGCTGGATACATGTGTGGCCCATCAACAATCACCCAATCCCCGTAAACCTCATACTGACAACACCAACTTCCCTCCCACCGTGTCTGCGTCATGACGTGATCACAGCGCAATTAATATCACGAGATCGCGGCACTGCACACATGCGCGGACGGAACGGAAGAAGGAAAGGCGCCATCTTGGAAAAGGTCAGAATGTCTCCTAGTGGAAATGAAAAGCCTCACTCGCTCATACCACCAACGATTACTCGAAAAAATCCATTGTACCAGATAACAAAATACAAAGTGGTCATATAATAGTAGCAGACCAAACGAACAGAATAATATAACTATTTCCTAGGCCTAATACCTATCAATAGTTATGGGAGTAAAGTAGATAAATAAGACACCATGGTGATAATAAAAAGAATAAATAGAAAGTGATTAAAATACAAAACAGTGAAATGAAAAGTGCCAGTGATTGTGTGAAAAACAGTGCAAATAAAGTGAAAGGAAATAGTGCTATGAAATGTGTTTATATAGCATACCTTATCCGATATATATACATTACAACATATTATAAATATTACAAAGAAAAAAATAAGGGGTTGGGTCAGCACAACCTGCTGCAGGTGCACATCACTATGGCGAAATACATATACAAACGGAAAATGCAAATGTGATCGCACACTACATCCAGCACTCTGCCCTCCATGCTGGATGAGACATTGGTTTATATTTTGGCCAAAGCATAGTAAGCCACTCACCGCGTCAAGGCTGTCTCATGAGTGGTCCCTAACTCTTGTTCCTACCTGTTCATGGGCCATGACAGCCACATAAAATCCAGGGAATGCAGGTCAGCATGCAAGCCAAGTACACTTTGCTTGTAACCCCGTCCGGTGCCATTACAGCTTTCATCGGATCCAGGGATGCAAGTACCAACATGCATGCTGAACCTACCATATACTTCTCCTGGAGCCAGATGGCTAATGGTAGGTTCTATACAAGCAGACTCAGTTTTATACTGACTTTAAAACCAGCCTCAAGGACAGATTAACTGGTCAGGTGTGCAATGACTCCAAGGAGATCGCCACGCCTCCAATATATACTACAAAGAAAAAAATAAGGGGTTGGGTCAGCACAACCTGCTGCAGGTGCACATCACTATGGCGAAATACATATACAAACGGAAAATGCAAATGTGATCGCACACTACATCCAGCACTCTGCCCTCCATGCTGGATGAGACATTGGTTTATATTTTGGCCAAAGCATAGTAAGCCACTCACCGCGTCAAGGCTGTCTCATGAGTGGTCCCTAACTCTTGTTCCTACCTGTTCATGGGCCATGACAGCCACATAAAATCCAGGGAATGCAGGTCAGCATGCAAGCCAAGTACACTTTGCTTGTAACCCCGTCCGGTGCCATTACAGCTTTCATCGGATCCAGGGATGCAAGTACCAACATGCATGCTGAACCTACCATATACTTCTCCTGGAGCCAGATGGCTAATGGTAGGTTCTATACAAGCAGACTCAGTTTTATACTGACTTTAAAACCAGCCTCAAGGACAGATTAACTGGTCAGGTGTGCAATGACTCCAAGGAGATTATAAATATTAATAAAATGTACAATATATAATATATGTACAATATATAATATATACAGTATGGGCAGCATGGTGGCTCAGTGGTTAGCACTGGTGCCTTGCAGCACTGGGGGTAAATACCTCTAAACCTAAAAAGTGAGCCATCTGAATTATGATGTTCCAAGAAGTGTCTGGGAATGGGTAGTAGAGTATCAATATCCTTCACCTCTTTCGCCGCCTCAATTCCTAATATATGCTCACATATTCTTTTCTTAAAAGGTTTTGAGGTCATGCCAATATAAATCAGCCTACATGGACATACTGCCCAGTATATAACCCCAATGGTCATACACATGATGGTGTGTGTGATATTATTTTGTTGTGTCCTCGATGAGTTCCAAAACTGATCCACCCTATCTACACTGCCACATGCAATGCAATTACCACAGGGCTTGCATCCCCATCTGGGGCTTCTGGAATTGAAAATCTGATCACTGGTTGGTCCCATATAATGGCTTTTAACCAATATATCCCTTAGATTCTTACATCTCCGAAAAGTCAGAGAGGGAGTTGGACCGATCTTGGCGGCTTGCTGGGCTTCCAGACCTAAAATGTCCCAATATTTAGTTAGGACCTGTCTTACCTCATTGGAACCATCACTAATTCCGTAATAAATCTCACCTTGTCTTCCTTTTTACTTATGTCAGCTCTTCCCCGAGAGTGTAAAAGGGTAGTACGGTTTCTGGATCTCGCTCTCTCATACGCAGTCCGGATGTCTCTCTCCCTGTATCCCCGCTGAAAATATATTTTTCGTAAAATCTCGGCTTGTCTTTCATACGCCTCATCGGTGGAGCAGATCCTCCTAATTCTTAAAAATTGCCCCACAGGTATGTTTTTAATCAGATTCCTCAGATGTGAGGATGTAGCATGTAACACAGAGTTCACAGTGGTTTCTTTTCTGTACAGGTCCGAGGACACCCTTCCATCCTCATCCACTTTTAGCCGGATATCCAGAAAGTAAATCTCACTTCTGCTCATCCTAAACGTAAGTTTGATATTTTAATCATTGACATTCAACTCCCCAATGAATTGTTTCAAATCCTCCTCCGATCCCTGCCATATGATAAGGATATTGTCAATGTACCTACCCCAAAAAAGGACTCTTTAAATAATAGGCCGTGGATCGGGAAGCAAGATGTGTCTCTCCCACAGCCCCAGGAACCGCTTAGCGTATGAGGGCGCACAAGCCGTCCCCATCACTGTCCCCTGGAGCTGTAGGAAAAACGCATCTTTAAAGAGAAAAAAATTATGGGTAAGGACATATTTGAGGAGAACCAATAAAAACTTACGTTGTTCCTCATGCATGTCTGGGGATCTCAAAAAGAATTCCACAGCAGATAGTCCATCACTATGGCGGATAGATGTATACAGCACCTCAACATCACATGTGGCCAGAAGCATCCCAGGTTCCAATTGTATTCCTTCAACCTTCTTTAAAACATCCGTAGTATCCTTCAAATGGGACGGTAGTGTTTCCACCAATGGATATAAGAATGAGTCGATGTACTTGCAAATTGGGTCACATTTACCAATAATTCCCGACACATTTGGTCGGTCCCTGGGACAGGAGGCATCCTTGTGAACATTAGGGAGGAGGTAAAAAGTAGGGATTGTTGGTTCTTTTTTCAGCAGGCACTTTACTTGCTTCTCAGTGATACAACCACTTACACATCCCCGCTGAAAAATAGCCTTCAACTCCCCGCTAAATTTAGCCAGGGGATTAAAGGGAACCTGTCACCGGGATTTTGTGTATAGAGCTGAGGACATGGGTTGCTAAATGGCCGCTAGCGCATCCGCAATACACAGTCCCTATAGTTCTGTGTGCTTTTATTGTGTAAAAAAACGATTTGATACATATGCAAATTAACCTGAGCTGGGTCCTGTCCCTGAGATGAGTCGAGCATGAAAGAGCCCAGCATCGCCCCGCATCCTCAGAATCTCCTCCTTGCTCCCGACATCAGAAAGCTAGAGCGCCGTAATCTCGCGATGCGCGAGTTAGCACATGCGCAGTTCGTTCCCTGAGGCTGATGCCAGCAAACGGAGGGAACACTATGACGACACTGCTCATGCGCTAGCTCGTGCATCGCGAGATTATGGCGCTCTAGCTTTCTGACATCGGGGAGCAAGGAGGAGATTCTGAGGATGTGGGGCGGTGCTGCGTTCCTTCACGCTGGACTCATCTCAGGTTAATTTGCATATACTGTATATTAAATTGTTTTTTTTACACAATAAAACCACACAGAGCTATGGGTACTGGGTATTGCGGAAGTGCTAGCGGCCATCTAGCAACTCATGTCCTCAGCTCTATACACAAAATCCTGGATCCCTTTAAAGGTTAACTTTTTGTAACATTCCTGCATCTTCAACTGTCTATAGACTTCCCTTTCATACATAGTAGTGGGCCATATGACAATATTCCCTCCTTTATCAGCCGGTTTGAAGACAACATCTTTCCAACTGCTAAGTTCCTTAATTGCACTCCTCTCTACTAGGCTGCAATTATCATGCTGCCTCCTTCTTGATAACTTCTCAAATTCCCTGCTCACTAAGGCTACTTTCACACTTGCGTTGTTCTTTTCCGGCATAGAGTTCCATCACAGGGGCTCTATACCGGAAAAGAACTGATCAGGTATGTCCCCATGCATTCTGAATGGAGAGTAATCCGTTCAGTTTGCATCAGTATGTCTTCAGTTCAGTCGTTTTGACTGATCAGGCAAAAGAGAAAACCGTAGCATGCTACGGTTTTATCTCCGGCTAAAAAAACTGAAGACTTGCCTGAATGCCGGATCCGGCATTTTTTCCCATAGGAATGTATTAGTGCCGGATCCGGCATTCAGAATACCGGAATGCCGGATCCGTCCTTCCGGTATGCGCATGCGCAGACTGAAAAAAAGGTGAAAAAATAAATGCCGGATCCGTTTTTGCCGGATGACACCGGAAAGACGGATCCGGCATTTCAATGCATTTTTTCGACTGATCAGGCATTTTTAAGACTGATCAGGATCCTGATCAGTCTTACTAATGCCATCAGTTAGCATACATTTTGCCTGATCCGGCAGGCAGTTCCGGCGACGGAACTGCTTGCCGGATCTCTCTGCCGCAAGTGTGAAAGTAGCCTAACCTTACAAAGAGGTCAATGTCAGGAAAAATGGAGAAGCTGGAAATCTGCCCGATGTAGGGAACTTACCACCCTTCTGTTCTTGTTCCTCTTTCTGTTCTTGTTCATCCAATAAACTTATAAGGTCCATCAGTGCCTCCTGTTCAGCTACTGTGCAAACATTGGGATCCACTTTTTTCAGATAAACTTTTTAAAAATCAGCCTCCAAGCAAATAAATGCAGATCTTTTATCGCTGAGAAAAGTCAAAATTAGCCGTAGGACAGAATGTTAACCCCTTACTCAACACACGGGTCTGAATTTAAGTTAACCTATGATCTGAGAGGTTAATCACCTGTTCATCATTTTGGACATCCTGACCTCTTTCTAGTCTGTTGAGAAGTGTCGTCAAATTTGCGTTTAGTGTATCGTTTTGGGGGTCTGTTGGAACCATGCATAGACCCACTCGATTATACTTTATATTATATATATTATATATTGTACATTTTATTATTATTTCTATTATGTTGTAATGTATAAGGTAATCGGATAAGGTATGCTATATAAACACATTTCATAGCACTATTTCCTTTCACTTTATTTGCACTGTTTTTCAAACCATCACTGGCACTTTTCATTTCACTGTTTTGTATTTTAATCACTTTCTATTTATTCTTTTTATTATCACCATGGAGTCTTATTTATCTACTTTACTCCCATAGCCATTGATAGGTATTAGGCCTAGGATATAGTTATAATATTCTGTTTGTTTGGTCTGCTACTAATAATGTGGTAAGGTGAACATAAAAGTGTATGGTAAAGTCCTGGAAGGGGTGTATATCCCACCCAGCTTCCTCAACTGGGTGAGGTAAATAAAATCCAGAAGGTTAAAATGGTCTCAGCAATGTGTAGGTTGCTGAGACAGTTTTGTTAAGTTTATGGGCTGGATTTTATTGGACTGGGAGAAGGAAGGATTGGTAGAGGGACCTCCCCAGTCCACCCCATTCCGGGACAGGTTTTCCCCTAGCCTGAGGGATCCCAGCTGAAGCCAGCTGGGATCATCAAGGGGAAATAAAGCACAGCTCAGGCTGTCAGTCTGGGGAGAGTAATGCCTGGAGAAAGTCTGAGAAGCTGGCTAGAGAAGCCGAATTCTCTGTGTGAACGGTGTTCAATAGGTGAGTTAGGAACTTCACTGTGTTAGCCAGAGCCCAGACGGGCAGGTGTTTATTTTAGTTTGGTTTATGTTTTGTGGTGCTGGACCTTCACCTTACCCAGTGAATTATAACTGGGGTGCCTGTATTGCCGGAGTGTGATAAATAAAGCAACATTTGGACTTTAACCCTGTGGTCTGTAAGAGAATCTGTCATCGCCGCCCTACCTGAGAGTGTAACCCCTTACAATTGGTGGATGATGCCAGCAGGCGTCTCTGCTGAAAAAAAGGCAATAGCAGGTTGCTAAGGGCAACGGCGTGACAGTTGATGATTTAATGTCCTGGGTAAAAGCTGCAAATACAATGCAAAGTGCATCAAGTCCCATGGAGGAAATGATGAAGCAGCTGGTTCAGGCTAACCTAAGGCAACAACAGGCCATGGAGCAACAGCAGAGGTTGCATGCAGGGGATAAAAAGAGACATGAAGAAGCCTTACGTGTCCAACAACAGGCTAATGCGCAGCAACAACAGGCCATGGCACAGCAGCAGGAAACTAATCGTTTGTTGATGGAGCAGATTGCTGCAATAAGAGAGACTGCTGTAACGCCAGCCACACAAGTGGGGGTAAGCCACCCAGAGACTGTGAATGTGAGGAGGGTTGTGCAGCGGGCCTTGCAAAGACGGACACTTGATGATGATATTGAGGCCTACCTGACCATATTTGAGAGGGTGGCGGAAAGAGAAAGGCTGCCAATAGCAGAGTGGGTAGAGGTCCTTGCGCCCTTTTTGTTCGGCGAACCACAAAAGGCCTACTATGACTTCAGGGAGCAGGATGTCCGGGACACCATGGACAAGACTGCCCGATCTCAGATGTTTGACCTCCTCCGTCTTGTACGGAAGTGGCTGGAACCTGAGTCTTCTACACCGGACCAGATCGTGGAGAAAGTAGTGGTGGATCACTACTTCAGAGCCCTCCCGGCGGAGCTACAACGGTGGGTCGGACATGGAGACCCCAAAACTGCGGATCAGCTCGTGAACATGGTGGAAAGGTTCCTGGCGACTAAGGACTACCTCTGTGATGTCCCTACCACACCAACACCTCCCCGGAGTGCCCGACCTGTGTCATCTGTGGGTAAGAGAGTTCCGGCTATTGGGGGTGTGTGGAAGGGTGTGGAGCAGCTTCTGGTGCCAAAACCCTATAGACGTATGATACTAGATCTCGCACATAACCACATACAGTACAGACCAAAAGTTTGGACACACCTTCTCATTCAAAGAGTTTTCTTTATTTTCATGACTATGAAAATTGTAGATTCACACTGAAGGCATCAAAACTATGAATTAACACATGTGGAATTATATACATAACAAACAAGTGTGAAACAACTGAAAATATGTCATATTCTATGGTCTTCAAAGTAGCCACCTTTTGCTTTGATTACTGCTTTGCACACTCTTGGCATTCTCTTGATGAGCTTCAAGAGGTAGTCCCCTGAAATGGTTTTCATTTCACAGGTGTGCCCTGTCAGGTTTAATAAGTGGGATTTCTTGCCTTATATATGTGGTTGGGACCATCAGTGGCGTTAAGGAGAAGTCAGGTGGATACACAGCTGATAGTCCTACTGAATAGACTGTTAGAATTTGTATTATGGCAAGAAAAAAGCAGCTAAGTAAAGAAAAACGAGTGGCTATCATTACTTTAAGAAATGAAGGTCAGTCAGTCAGCTGAAAAATTGGGAAAACTTTGAAAGTAAGGGCTATTTGTCCATGAAGGAGAGTGATTGGGTGCTGCGCCAGATGACCTGGCCTCCACAGTCACCGGACCTGAACCCAATCGAGATGGTTTGGGGTGAGCTGGACCGCAGAGTGAAGGCAAAAGGACCAACAAGTGCTAAGCATCTCTGGGAACTCCTTCAAGACTGTTGGAAGACCATTTCAGGGGACTACCTCTTGAAGCTCATAAAGAGAATGCCAAGAGTGTGCAAAGCAGTAATCAAAGCAAAAGGTGACTACTTTGAAGAACCTAGAATATGACATATTTTCAGTTGTTTCACACTTGTTTGTTATGTATATAATTCCACATGTGTTAATTCATAGTTTTGATGCCTTCATAGTCATGAAAATAAAGAAAACTCTTTGAATGAGAAGGTGTGTCCAAACTTTTGGTCTGTACTGTACATGGGTGTCATTTGGGTGTTAGCAAAACACAGGAGAGGGTACTACTAAGATTTTTCTGGCCTGGAGTATGCAAGGAAGTGGAAATATACTGCGAGTCCTGCCCAACCTGCCAGATAAGTGCCCCGACCTCACATTTCCGGAGTCCCTTGGTGCCTCTTCCCATCATTGAGGTACCTTTTGAAAGAATTGCCATGGACTTGGTGGGTCCCATTGTTAAGTCAGCTAGGGGGCACCAGTATATCTTGGTTGTGTTGGACTATGGCACACGATACCCGGAAGCGGTACCCTTGCGAAACATGGCGTCGAAAAAATATTGCCCCAGAATTATTTTTCATGTTCTCCATCACGGGGATCCCTTAAGAAATTCTCACGGACCAGGGTACCCCCTTTATGTCAAAGGTCATGAAAGAGTTGTGCAAGTTGTTCAAAATCACCCAGATACGTACCTCGGTGTACCACCCACAGACACATGGGTTGGTCGAGAGGTTTAACAAGACGCTGAAACAGATGTTAAAAAGTGGTAGAAAAGGATGGTCGGGACTGGGACTGCCTCCTGCCATACCTTATGTTCTCTGTTAGGGAGGTGCCTCAGGCTTCTACAGGGTTCCCACCATTTGAGTTACTATATGGCCGTCACCCAAGGGGTTTACTCGATGTAGCTAAAGAAACCTGGGAGGCTGAGGCTACTCCCTATAAGAGCGTCATTGAACATGTGGCTGACATGCAAGACAGGATAGCGACAGTGATGCCCATTGTTAAAGAACATCTGCAAAGAGCCCATGAGGCTCAAAGCAGAATTTATAACAGGTCTGCCAAGGTAAGGGACTTTAATCCCGGGGACAGGGTCCTGATTCTAGTTCCCACTGTAGAAAGTAAGTTTCTGGCAAAGTGGCAGGGTCCCTACGAGGTTGTGGAAAAAGTTGGCGAGGTGAACTATAAGGTGCACCAACCAGGAAGGAGAAGACCCTACCAGATTTACCACGTAAATCTGATCAAGCCATGGAAAGATCAGGAGTCATTGGTGGCCGCACAGACAATGAGTAAGGAGGTGTCACCACCAATTCCTCCGGTAAAAATTAGTGAGGCATTGTCAATACCCCAGAAACAAGAAGTAAAGGAGTTTCTACAGAAAAATAGAGGAAGGTTTTCTGACCTACCAGGCCGTACCCACCTGATAGAACATTCCGTGAGAACTGAGCCCCACAGTAAGGTGAATCTAAAGCCCTATAGGATACCAGAAGCATGTAGAAAAGTGGTATCCTCTGAGGTCAGGAGCATGCTTGAGTTAGGGGTCATTGAGGAATCTACCAGTGAGTGGTCAAGCCCAATTGTCTTAATCCCGAAGCCTAACGGGACTTGTAGATTTTGTAATGATTTCCGGAAGCTAAATGAGGTATCAAAATTCGATGCGTATCCCATGCCCAGAGTAGATGAACTAATTGAGAGGCTTGGGAAAGCAAGGTACATCACGACCCTTGACCTTACAAAAGGGTATTGGCAGATACCATTATCAGATGATGCAAAAGAAAAGACGGCATTCTCCACTCCAGAGGGGCTGTTCCAGTACACAGTGATGCCGTTTGGGTTACATGGAGCCCCTGCTACATTTCAGAGGTTGATGGACCTGATCTTGAAGCCAGATCGTGACTATGCTGCCGCTTACCTTGATGATGTGGTAAGTTTTTCATCTGATTGGAGAAGTCACCTCTGGAAGGTACAGGCTGTTATAGACTCCATTAGTGATGCTGGCCTAACCATAAACCCTGAGAAGTGTGCAGTGGGTCTAGAGGAAGCAGAGGAAGAGGAAGACTGGCCTAGGCCCTTAACGAAGAAACAAGTCAGGGCCTTCCTTGGCATGACAGGGTACTACCGCCGGTTTGTACCAAATTTTGCCTCGATCGCAGCACCATTGACTGACTTGACGAAAGGCCCTAAGTCAGTAATGGTGAAGTGGACCCCAGATGCAGAAAAGGCCTTTCTGTAACGGTTGCGTACACACACACACACAGGGGGGAGGGAAGTGACCACTGCGCTCCACCCTTACCCCTGGCCCTGCCTACTTGCCTCGCGAGTCCTAATGACAGGGGACAACTGGACGGCAATCCCTAGCTTGGACTAAGTGCAGGGATGACAGACAGACAAACAACAGAACGAGAACGGACCGAGTCAATACCAGGAAAGCTACAAAGTACAAATGGAGCAAGCAGAGAATTTTCAGGAGAAGCCGGGGTCATAAATACCAGGAGAGTCGTGTAGTACCAAAGGAGTCAGCAGAGGATCGTCAGGAGGAGGCCAGGGTCAGAATACCAGGAGAGCAGCAAAGTACACAAGGAGCAGGCAGAGGATCGTCAGGAATTCAGCAGGAGGTAAGTACGCCAGGAAAGACAAAACCACAGGTGGAACCTAAATTAACAGGCAACCTGTGGCCAGCAGGCTGCCTGTATTTATAGTGGGGAATGAGGGTCATGTGACGAGGCCAGCGTCACATGACCGACAGACCAACCAGTCGAGCACCGAGTGATCAGCTTTGCGCTCAAGGCAGACTTAGGAGCAGGGAGCCACCCAGCTAGTAAAGCTCAAAGGTCAAACACAGATCCTCGCTCCCGAAGCTAAGCAGCAGGTCTGTGGCTAATGGGGGACCGATTGCAATTTCGGAACCCCATTACACTTTCAAAGCCTAAAGTCCGCTCTCTGTTAACCCATGTGCAAGTGCTGCTGTCCACAACAACACAAACGGACACAGCACACACCACACATCACACAGGAACCCAGGACCATAAGCTGCAAAGAATAAAGACCAAACAAACATCTTCATAACATCTTGTAACATAAAGCTATGACCACAAGGGTGGCCCCCACAGGCAGATGGTATATCACGGGAGGATGCCTCCAGCTAGCCATGGCTGAAGTACCCCTCAGACTACTGATCTTAACTGAGGCTTTATAGCCCATGTAGCCACACCCACACACAGACACACCCAGTGCACACACACTAGGAAGGAAGTTAACCCTTCCAACACAAGGCAAGGGAAGACGGCCACTTAAAGGGGAAGTACACACATAAACACACACTTCACCTGTTGCCGCGGGCAACGGCATGCGTGGCAACCATGTCCTGGGGATCAGCCAAAAGGCCGAAACACTGCCACCACATGCATACAACACCAAACGTAGTCACGGGCAACCAAGTGAAGAAAAATGTCACTACGCACACAATAGTCCGTGACACAGCTCTGACTTTCTGAGCACCTGTCATGTTTCCTGAGGTTCTACAATGCCCAGAAAGTAGAAAACCCCACAAATAAACTCATTTTGGAAATTAGACACCCTAAGGTATTCGCTGATGGGCATAGTGAGTTCATAGAACTTTTTATTTTTTGTCACAAGTTAGCGGAAAAGGATGATTTTTTTTTATTTTTATTTTTTTCATACAAAGTCTCATATTCCACTAACTTGTGACAAAAAATAAAAACTTCAATGAACTCACTATGCCCATCAAGAAATACCTTGGGGTGTCTTCTTTCCAAAATGGGGTCGCTTGTGGGGTAGTTATACTGCCCTGGCCTTTTAGGGGCCTTAATGTGTGAGAAGTAGTTTGAAATCAAAATCTGTAATAAAAGCCCTGTGAAATCCTAAAGGTGCTCTTTGGAATGTGGGCCCTTTTGCCCTCCTAGGCTGCAAAAAAGTGTCACACATCTGGTATCGCTGTACTCAGAAGAAGTAGGGAAATGTGTTTTCGGGTGTCTTTTTATATATACCCATGCTGGGTGAGAGAAATATCTCGGCAAAAGACAACTTTTCCAATTTTTTTATACAAAGTTGGCATTTGACCAAGATATTTATCTCACCCAGCATGGGTATATATAAAAAGACACCCGAAAACACATTTCCCTACTTCTTCTGAGTACAGCGATACCAGATGTGTGACACTTTTTTGCAGCCTAGGAGGGCAAAAGGGCCCACATTCCAAAGAGCACCTTTAGGATTTCACAGGGCATTTATTACAGATTTTGATTTCAAACTACTTCTCACACATTAAGGCCCCTATATGAGTACGGAGATACCAGATGTGTGACACTTTTTTGCAGCCTAGATGCGCAAAGGGGCACAAATTCCTTTTATGAGGGCATTTTTAGACATTTGAATCCCAGACTTCTTCTCACGCTTTAGGGCCCCTAAAATGCCAGGGCAGTATAAATACCCCACATGTGACCCCATTTTGGAAAGAAGACACCCCAAGGTATTCAATGAGGGGCATGGCGAGTTCATCGAAAAAAAATTTTTTTGGCACAAGTTAGTGGAAATTTTTTATTTATTTATTTTTTCTCACAAAGTCTCCCTTTCCGCTAACTTGGGACAAAAATTTTAATCTTTCATGGACTCAATATGCCCCTCACGGAATACCTTGGGGTGTCTTCTTTCCGAAATGGGGTCACATGTGGGGTATTTATACTGCCCTGGCATTTTAGGGGCCCTAAAGCGTGAGAAGAAGTCTGGAATATAAATGTCTAAAAAAATTTACGCATTTGGATTCCGTGAGGGGTATGGTGAGTTCATGTGAGATTTTATTTTTTGACACAAGTTAGTGGAATATGAGACTTTGTAAGAAAAAAAATAATAATAATAATTTCCGCTAACTTGGGCCAAAAAAATTTCTGAATGGAGCCTTACGGGGGGTGATCAATGACAGGGGGGTGATCAGGGAGTGTATATGGGGTTATCACCCCCCTGTCATTGATCACCCCCCTGTAAGGCTCCATTCAGACGTCCGTATGTGTTTTGCGGATCCGATCCATGTATCCGTGGATCCGTAAAAAACATACGGACGTCTGAATGGAGCCTTACAGGGGGGTGATCAATGACAGGGGGGTGATCAATGACAGGGGGGTGATCAGGGAGTCTATATGGGGTGATCAGGGGTTAATAAGGGGTTAATAAGTGACAGGGGAGGGGGTGAAGTGTAGTGGTGTATGGTGCTACTTATTACTGAGCTGCCTGTTTCCTCTGGTGGTCGATCCAAGCAAAAGGGACCACCAGAGGACCAGGTAGCAGGTATATTAGACGCTGTTATCAAAACAGCGTCTAATATACCTGTTAGGGGTTAAAAAAATCGCATCTACAGCCTGCCAGCGAACGATCGCCGCTGGCAGGCTGTAGATCCACTCGCTCACCTTCCGATCCTGTGAACGCGCGCGCCTGTATGCATCGTTGAGCACAGGTCATAAATATCAGATCGGCCGACACCCGGCAACTCTGCCGATCAGCTAGCAGTGTGAACGGAAAGCGCATGCAGTGGGCGCGTGCAGTCTCCTTCTCTCTTCCTACTCGCTGCTGCTATGTCTATGGTTAATCATCTAAGTACCCCCCCTGTCCACCTTATAAATACAGTAAAATGAAGTTTTATAACCTGCATGAATCATGTTCAATCTGCCCAAGGGGCAGCGTTTCATCTCAACTTGCGCCCAGCCAGCCTCGCCACAACTGCCGTTTGAAGCGCCACCCAGCTCATCAATATTCACTTCGCTGGGCGGCTACTAGTGTCCCCGGCCATCTTCAGCGCTGGCCGGGATCGCATCGCGCCTGCGCACAGTCTGATTCTCAGAGGCCGATGCAGCCTCTGCTTTATGCGCATGCGCCGGGCACAGTTCAGAGCAGCGCTTCAGAGTAGCCACCCAGCGAAGTGAATATTGATGAGCTGGGCGGCGCTTCAAACGGCAGTTCTGGCGAGGCTGGCTGGGCGCAAGTTGAGATGAAACTCCGCCCCTTGGGCAGATTGAACACGATTCAAGCAGGTTATAAAACTTCATTTTACTGTATTTATAAGGTGGACAGGGGGTATACTTAGATGATTCTAATACACTTTATAAGACCTGTACTGTCATATATATACCTAAATATGCTTTTTGGTCCTGTCAGTGTCCCTTTAAACATAGTCCACTTTGAAAGATGGCGTGTCTCCTAAATATCGCAAGAAATTCACAATTACAGTAGCATGTCATTCTTCAGGACCTGCAAAAGGACCACATGGTGGTCCTGAAGAAAGAAGACGTGCGCGATCAAGGCTGCGCGATCAAGTGGATGAGGTGAGTTTTTTTAATTATTTTTAACCCCTCAAAGTCCATTTTATTTAGCATTCTGTCTTAATAATGCTATTATTTTCCGTTATAACCATGTTATAATGGAAAATAATAAAATCACCCGAACACCGAACCCGAGCTTCAGTAAGTTCGGGTTCGCTCAACCCTACTTATGATGTGATGTTTCTTGCAAGTTTCAAAACAGATGGAGTGAAATATGATTGCCATGATAATGATTATAAATGATGCATGGTTCATGATTGTTGCAATAACTGTGAGTGTGATTTTTCACTAGCACTTTCATAACAGTTAATGTTCACAAACATTATTTGCAAATTAATTAAATTACTCTCACTTATATAGACAGTGTTAAAATATAAATGGTAGCAGAATATAATTTATCAAAAATACCCAATGGAAAATGTTAGTAGCATGGCTTCCAATTCTTTTTACTTTGAAAGTGGAGAAAACCCAATAGTGTGTTTTCATCACACATATTATTTGCTATTGTTGGTCTCACACCAAGAGATATTAAGGGGTATTTCTGAGGAGTATTTTTTTAAAGGGCTAGAATATGTTAAAAATAACTAAGAAGCTTTATTTATCACTACTGATCCTTGCAGATCCTCCAGTCCTTGCTGATTTGCATGTCTGACATGCCAGAAATGCTAGGAAAGACCCCTGCAGTCAATCAGTATCTGAAGCTGGTCACATGTTATGGCAATTTCTTTTATTATTATTTGATGATATGATTAGCTCTGATCATTAGAGACACAGTATATCTTCTCAGGTAACCACAACTGTGCACTGATGGGACATTCAACTAATCAACAGTCTCTGATATTTCTCCATGAAAACCCTGGTGGTCCATTCTGCCACATTCCATCATTGATTGTTCGCCAACTATTTTATCAGATCCATCATAGTACTTACTACTAATAATTTTAGTCAATTTCCTGGGTTGGTAAATACGTTTTCTGGAAGAGAAGAAAGCATCTGCCACCAAAACAAGATAATTTGTGGATTTTATAAAAATGGTTTAAAAATCCGTTTGTGATCACCGGTTCCCATCTGTTTATGTATGTCCCTGTTATTTTGTCATTACTAATTTTGTCTTAGTTTAGTGCTCGCATTAAGAGAAACAACAGATTTGATAACTTTTAATGGCTAACAAAAAAAAAAGTAATGATGTTACATAGCGAGCTTTCGAGACATCACCAGTCCCTTCATCAGGCGTACTACAAGAATATATGAAGAAACAGAAATATATATACAATAAGAACAGAGACATGGGGAATGAATGGACATTTGAAGAACAACAGAATATCAAAGATCTTGAGAATGAGTCCAGATAAGGGGTGTTAAAGTTTTATGGTCTCTGAATTGATGTTATCTCAGAGACCTGGTGCCCCCACTATGTCTATAGAAGACTCTTTAGATCTTGTAGTGTGTCATAAATCCCAGGGACAAATTTAGTCTAATCAGTATTCAAAGTATCAAGCAGTGTTATAAATTTGTATTCCTAAATTCTTCTAGCTCTTTGGGATTTGAAGTTACCTTTTAATATGAGAACTTTCATGTGTTCTTCATTGTGTCCTGGGCTACAGAAATGCTTATCCATAGGAAAGTGTAGCTTCTTCTCCTTAATTGTGTGGCGATGGGACCTCATCCTTGAGTTTCTGTCCTGTTTCTCCAACATAGAGGCCTCTAACAGGACATTTAGTGCAGAGAATCAGATAAACAACATTAGATGTAGAACATGTGTATGTCCTAGGGATCGTATAGTCCTGCTGTGTGTTAGGGATCCAGATTTTATCTGTTGTCATTATATGGGAACAGCTTTTGCATCTTCTTATATTACAGGGATGGGTTCCTTTTTCTGTGGTACATGACCTTGAACTTGATCTAATCAGAATATTCCTTAGATTTGGATGTTGTCGGTAAGCTAGTAAGGGGGGATCTGGGAAGATTGATTTTAGTCGATCATCCTTACATAAGACATGATGTAATTTTTTGGCAGTTTTCCTCAGTACCTCTAGTTGTGGGGTGTAGGTCACAACCAGAGGCACGCGCTGGTACTGTTTCTTTTCATTGTATTGGAGAAGTTGACTTCTGGGGATCTTGGTGGCTCTTGTGATCTGATCTTCAATTGAAGCAGAATGATAGCCCTGGTGTAAAAATGTCCTTTTCAGATGTAAATGCTCATCCCTGTCTGATGGGATAGAACAGATTCGGTTATATCTGATGGCTTGACTATAGATGATGGACTTTTTAATATGTTTGGGGTGGAAGCTGCCCCATTTGAGGTATGTAGGCCGATCAATAGGTTTTCGATACAGGGATGTCTGTATTGAGCCGTCTTGAAGTTTTATAGTGGTGTCTAGAAAGCTGACTTCTGTGTGTGAATAGTTGAGGGTCAGGTTTATGGTGGGATGGAATTTGTTGAAAATGTATCAGTTCATGTTCAGAGTCGGTCCAGATTATTAGGATGTCATCAATTAAACGGAAGTAGGCCAAGGTTTTTTTGGTGCAGTATACCAAAAAGTCATTTTCCAGTTTTGCCATGTAGAGATTTGCATGTTGCAGTGCCATTTTACTGTCCATGGCGGTCCCAGTGCACTGTAAATATATTTACTTGTCAAAAGAGAAATAGTTCTGGGTGAGAATGAATTTGGTGAGTTGCAGTACAGACTCTGAGACAATCCCATTTGCCTCCAAGTATACTCGGCAAGTAGTTAATCCATCATTGTGCGGGATATTCGAATACAAGGATTCCACATCCATGGTTGCCAAGATTGTGCCTTTAGGGGGGGGAACTTTGGTTGACAGTTTGTTCAATAAGTCATTGGTTTCCTGTAGATAACATGTTGTGTTCCTCACTAATGGTTTGAGGATGCCCTCTATCCAACCTGAGATTTTTTCAGTGAGGGTTCCCACACCTGAAATGATCGGTCTCCCTGGATTCCCTGCTTTGTGTATTTTGGGAAGCATGTAGAATAATCCGATCCTGGGATTCTCAGGTACCAAGTCTAAAAGTTGTGTGGATCCTGATGACCTTTTTTAACTCTCTCAAATATTTCTGAGTTGGGTCTCCTTCCATTTTGATATACGGATGTAGCAGGGTTTAAACACATGCTTTATGAGACATGTTATCTAAACTAAATGCAACTAAATGCGTTAAGCACTTGCTTTTCAAATGGCTTTTGTTTCAAGATAACGCGATGAGTTAAGAAATTTGAGTTAAGAGTGTGTGTGTTACCCCTGCTACATCTTGTAGTATTGTGTGTCTTGTTGGTGTGCTTTTTCTACATAATCCAAAGTGTTCAAAAGGACAATAGCGCCACCTTTATCTGCAGGCTTTATGGTGATTCCTTTGTTGTTTTTTAAGGTTTGAATCACCCTCGTTTCCTGTATGTTGATGTTGAATGTTTCTTTTATATGTTTGTCTAGTATTGCAGACTGTACTACATTTCTAAAGGAGTCAATGTACTGGTCCAAAATGGTATTGCGGCAGGGGGAGGGTTCCAGTCAGATTGTTTTTTGTCCACCAGTGCCAATTGTGTTTGGCTGTTTGAGAATTCTCTCTCCTGCTTGTCATGGAAGAACTCTTTTAGTCTTAATCTCCTAAAATATTCCTCCATGTCACTACAGAGTTCTGTTTTGTCAAGACCTATGGTAGGGCAGAATAAGAGTCCTCTGGAGAGCACCTTGAGTTCCACATTATTCGGTTTGTATGATGACAGATTAATGATACAGCTGACCTTACCAGGTTCCTGATCGATGTTCTGATCCATCCTGTTAGCTTTGGCTTGTAATCGATTGGTGTGTGAATACCGCCCGCTCTAAGTCAAAGTCTGTGGAGTTTCTTTTTCTTGTTGTCTATCAAATATAGTTGTAGTGTCCTGTAGTATTTTTGCATTCTCAGGACCAAATTCTCGGTAAGTTTGCTCTTTAGCATTTATATTTCTATTTGAATCTTTTTTTGGAGCTGTAGAAGACAAGGATAAGGTGGTTTCGTGGCTTTTTAGAAGTCCTGTAGAAAAAGAAAATGTCGCTATCCAGGTGTGCCAGTTTCTTCAGAATATTCTTTAATTCCATCTGTGTGCGGTACATTATGGTATTCTCCATTTGGTCAAAAGAAAAAGGAAAAAGTCTGGTACCGTGTTAGCCAATAGAAAACTAGTTTAGTGCTCTCATTAAGAGATAAAACAGGTTTGATACCTTTTAATGGCTAACAAAAATAGAAGTAATGATGTTACATAGCGAGCTTTCGAGACATCACCAGTCCCTTCATCAGGCGTACTACAAGAATATAAGAAGAAACAGCAATATATACAGTCAGGTCCATAAATATTGGGACATCTGCACAATGCTAAAATTTTTGGCTCTATACACCACCACAATGGATTTGAAATGAAACGAATAAGATGTGCTTTAACTACAGACTGTCAGCTTTATTTGAGGGTATTTACATCCAAATCAGGTGAACGGTGTAGGAATTACAACAGTTTGCATTATACATACTAGATTTCTGGAAATTGGTTATCTAGTGATTTATTGTTTGCCATTTTGGAGTTAGGAAGGGATTTTTCCCTATTATAGGGTAATTACAAGAGTTCGAATCAACACTGTAGGATTATACTGTAGATTGGAACTAAATGGGGCTTGTACTTTTTTCAACCTTATCAACTATGTAACTATGTATCATCATGAGGCAACTTGGACCAGTTGATAGAGTTCTGGAATCGACAGCGTGTATCAAACAATGAAATCCAATATGACTGTATCTTCTCTAATTGCAGACATTATTTTTTCCAGTGTTCTCCATTCACCGTCTAGGAAAAATAAAAGGTACAGTATAATGGCTGCCATTTAATGTTGTGTTATTTGGTATTCACAGGAGAAGTAACAGCTCAATAAATGTTGTAAAAACTGTAGAGAAGAAACCAGCTCAAGGGTTCCTACTCTATTTATTGGTGGCTTTTAAAATTTAGAAATGGTCTTTAAGATAAAAAGAAGAAGGTGACTCGTTCTCTTTAAGCAAGGCTATAATCACTCATAGCTCTTCTTTGAAGTCTAATTTCATTTTAGATTCTGTGGCCGTTTAATTATTCATGGTGAATTTTTGTGCACTTAAAACCTTCCCTAGGAGAAGATTAGAGGAGGCTCTCACAGAGGTCACATTTATTGGCATTTAACAAAAAAATATGGCAGAGTACGAGTGATAAAGTTATACAAGAAATAAAAATGATAAATCTGGGGCTCTAGGTTCAAGGGATTATGTAACACAGTTAACGTCACTTTAAAAGATTAGTTCTGAGGCTATGACTCATGAACCACAAGATAAGTAAATGTTTCACCATAAAGTGAATGGACCATTTTAAGGGAGATTAAATTGATAGCTTATTCAAAGTATATCTGAGTGCTGTTTGGTAGATGAAGATATTTTGCGGTGTCATAAACTTTAAACATTGCTTTCAGTTCTGTGAATGGCGCTTTTTAAAACTCCACAGAGCCTCGGAGCAGAAATAAATCCGTTTGAGCACATTGAATGAAAACACAGGGTATAAAGTTCAAGGTTTTCTATCAAGTGTTATTGTTGTTCTGTTTAACTTTTTGTTACTTTTGTTGACCCTTAAATCGACTGCTGCTACAAAAGGCAGCCACCTTACTGTCACGGCTGGGGATGGGGGAAACCCTCAGCTGGGCGATGTCTCTCCAAAGTATAGCTGTTAGGCCAGGACAGGAATCAGGGAGCTGGTCACCTCCTATCACATTCCTAATTCTGACCCTGTCTCCTAGCTGTATGAGCCGACCCTGATGGTGGGAGAGCTCATACACTGAAACCTGTAATTCCTACTAGCCCTCAGGGTGGCCCTGGACTAGGAGAAGGGTAAGACGACCTGTTCCTCCTAGACACGGAGCAACAGGAGTCTCACTGGCCAAGCTATAAAGGAGAAGGGGAACATATACAGACATATGGCAATGGCAGGTAGTTGAAACTAGTATCACACCTACCTGCCACAGACACACAGCCTGGAACCCGTGCACAAGTGCTGCAGTCCACAACAACATAGACGGACACAGCACACACCAAACATCACACAGGAACCCAGGAACCATATGCTGCAATAAACATAAAGACACCACTAGACATATAATATAAAAGAACAATAATGTCTAACATAAGTTTATGACCACAAAGGTGGCCCTCACTGGCAGATGGTAAATACAAGGAGGGTGCCTCCAGCTTACAAACAAGGCTGGAGTACCCCTCAGACATCAGGTCTCAACTGAGGCTTTATAGCCCAAAGTAGCCACACCCATACTCAGACACACCCAGTGTTCACACACACAGAAGGGAATTAACCCTTCTCACACCAGGGGAGGGAAGACAGCAACTTAAAGGGAGAAAGTGCACACAAACACACTCACCTGTTAGCGCCGGCAACGGCATGCGTGGCAATCATGTCCTGAGGAACAGCCAGCAGGCCGAGACACTGCCACCACATGCACACAACACCAGACGTTGCCGCGGACAACCACAAGTGAAGGGAGGTGACACAGTGCATACAAACACAACCTCGTGCACAACAAACAGACATACAAAGTGCACACATACACACACACCCAACCAGGTGTAACCGCATGCACTTGACAGCAAGCTGCCTAGAACCAGCTCAGGCTGCTAAACTGCCACATACATTATGTTGCCAGTGGCAACCACAGGTGAGGCAACATACTACAGCCCTCAACCTGTGATTGACAACAAGACAAGACCGCAGGCAACTGCATGCGGTTCCAGAGTCACGACCATGACCATGGGTCGTGACACTTACAGATTTTAGGCCATACAGATAAAGTGTAGCATCGAAAACTGCACATGTATGGAGGAGGTGGAGATAAAGAGAAATGGGTTCCATTGTATAATGCTACAGATATTTGGGGAGGTGGGCAACATGGTTAAAGTAATAATTAAATTAATGATTAAAGGGCATCTGTCAGCAGATTTGAACTTATGAAACTGGCTGACCTGTTGCCTGTGAGCTTCGCTTGGCAGCTGAAGACATCTGTGTTGGTCCCATGTTCATATGTGCCCGCCTTGCTGAGAAAAGTGATGTTTTAATATATGCAAATTAGCCTCTAGGAGCAACAGGGGCGTTACCATTACACCTAAAGGCTCTGCTCTCTCTCTAACTGCCACATCTCCATTGTGATTGAAAGGGAGTGAAAATGTAATTACGCTTGGCCCTGTCAATCAATTAGCAGAGGGCACAGCAGTTTCAGAGAGAGCAGAGTCTCTATGTGTAACGGCAACGCCCTTATTGCTCCAAGAGGCACATTTGCATATATTAAAACATTATTTTTCTCAGTAATGAAGGCATAACTGAATGTGGGACCAACACACATGCATTTAGCTGCCAAGCGCACATGCAACAGGTCAGTCAGTTTCATAGGTACAAATCTGCTTAAAGATGCCATTTAAATGAATCCTTGGACAGCGCCCTTCTCAACCTTCCTTTACTGTGATTATTTTTATAAGGCATTATGATATCATAGAACCCGATGATTGCTATGTCAGGATAAAAAAAGGAATACCAGGGTGCTGCTCTGTGCATTGAATATTTATCAGAACAAATAAGATAAAGGAACAGTGTCTTAATATAACATGTTATCCCTGATGGATACCTGAAGAAGACAGCGGTCCACCCCTGAAACATGTTGTAAACTCTACAATTGTTGGTCTCTGAGTGAGCTGTGCATTTGTTTTCCTTTTTGTGTACCGTATTCCCTTTTTTATTCTGACAAGAGGTACACAAAGTTTTCAAAAATTTTATCCAGTCGCTTTGCCGGATTTTTTCAAAAATGTTTCTTTGTTACGAATTAATTTATCACAAAGCACCTTAAATTAAATCTATCCCAACCTGCAGTTAAACTTTAGGAAGAATATATCCTGGTGTACATCACTGTGCAGTGCAGGACCATACATAGCTAGTCCTTTCTGGTATCGAAACAGTCACATATATAGACATGCTCATCATCGTGTAGGCCACCAACATTCCTAGCTAACCCCTAGCTAAAGAAAAAAAAAAGCATCCTTCAGTAAAGCAAAAAAAAAAACACTGCGCCCCCGCAGGTGTCCCAATGACTTTTTTGGGAAACAAAATAGGGACACGGAGGCAGTGCCAATAAGGTAGTGGAGAAAATTCAGGTTCTTTTAATCCATGTTGTGGCAGTGCAAACACATGTGTTTGAATCCCTCCTGTTAACTGTAGAATGACTATGCGTCACTGTACGGCTTAGTTCACACTTTGCTTATTTGGTCAGTTATTCTCATCAGTTATTGTCAGCCCAAAGCAGGTGTGGGTCAAAACCACAGAGCATGATACCTAATCTGAGAGTAGGCTTGGCTCCTGAATTTGCCTCCCAATAAGTGATAGAAATAACTGACCAAATAACAGAAGTGTGACCTCAGACTTACAGGTCAATGTTAGCGTCAGCCCTAATTTATTGGTGTGGACACCTAACCGTGTAGTGGCCCCATGAAAGTGGGGATGGTGTCAGCAGTAAGCTTGTGTTCACATCACTGTTTATTTTACTGTTCTTCTAATTCATCACCAGATTTTGAATGCTAACAGGCAGGGCCAGCAGAGAACGATTCCGTTCCCTGGCCCTGTCAATCACAATGCGGAGGGGGCGTCATTAGGATCGGAGGATGCGGCTGCTACCAGCAAGTAGCCGCCCTACTTGCTGGTAGCAAGGTAATTTGCATATTTTAAAAGCATGTTTTAAACAAAATCTATAGGACCAAAATGATTAATTTGATTATGTAGGCATAAATCGCAGTGTGGGGATTATAAGTAAGCAAAAAAAAAAAAAAGGTTTAGTGGGGTGACAGAAGCCCTTTAAAAGCTTTGTTAACCACTGCCCCTAGTGTTTGGCACTAGTGTTGATCGAGCATGCTCGGCCAAACACCGTTTCGGCTCGAGCATCTCAATGCTTGGCACATGGCAGTATTTGGCCGAATACCGCATTTGCTCGAGCGTAATACTCGAGTCTCCTCCCTGCACGTTTCCAATAAACATTTAGGTAAGTACTGCCCTCACTGTAATGCCGTAGCAACGTTGGTTACTGGCATTACAGTGATTGGCTGGCCGGAAGGCGTCATAGGGTGCTATATAGCACCCGATGACACGTGTTAGGCTCAGTCTTAGTCAGGGAGAGCTGTGCTGAGGAAGGGACAGACTGTGTAGGGAGTGATATAGGAAAATTTTATTAGAAAAACTTTTCAGAGACCCAAAAGTCCTTCCAAGGACTATTGTTGTGTGTGGCAGCAGGAATATATATTTTAGCGCAACCTGCACTAAATTGCTAAAACTTTACAAACCCAAAAGTACTTTTAAAGACTGTTGTGTGTGGCAGCAATATCTATTTTTAGCGCATCCTGCGCTAAATAGCATGCAATAGTTAGGCTGCTGCAGAGAACCGACATTAGCTGCGCCACATCTGTGTAAAGTGTGCGCATCCAAAAAATATCTGTAACATCCAGTGTACTTTTTCGATAGACGTGTCCGCTGCGGACAGAGAAATTAGCTGCGTCACATCTGCAGTGTAAAGTGTGGGCATGCAAAAAATATCTGTGACATCCAGTGTCCTTTTTCAGTAGACAGTGTCCACTGCGGACAGTGACATTAGCTGCGCCACATCTCTTGTGTAAAGTGTGCGCATCCAAAAATATCTGTGACATCCTGTGTACTTTTTCCGTAGACGGTGTCCGCTGCGGACAGTGACATTACCTGCGCTACATCTCCAGTGTAAAGTGTGCGCATCCAAAAAATATCTGTGACGTCCAGTGTCCTTTTTCCGCAGACGGTGTCCGCTTCTAACAGTGACATTAGCTGCGCCACATCTGTTTAAAGTCTGCGCTTCCAAAAAATATCTGTGACATCCAGAGACGGTGTCCGCTTCTGACAGTGACATTACCAGTGCCACATCTGCAGTGCAACGTGTGCGCTTAAAAAATTTATCTGTGGCATACAGTGTACTTTTTCAATAGACGGTGTCTGCTTCTAACAGTGACATTAGCTGTGCCACATCTCCTGTTTAAAGTGTGTGCTTCCAAAAAATATCTGTGACATCCAGAGTACTTTTTCAATAGACGGTGTCCGCTTCTGACAGTGACATTACCAGTGCCCCATCAGCAGTGTAACGCGTGCGCTGAAAAAATGTATCTGTGATATACAGTGTACTTTTTTCGTAGACGCTGCGGACAGTGACAATACCGGTGGTACCTATCCTGTATAACGTTTCCTCATCCCAAATTCCTGTGACATTCCTTGTAATTTTTTTTTAGCTCCTGGTGACAGCATTGACATTATCTACGGGATATCTCCTGTGTGATGTTTCCACATACCAAATACCTTTTTAAAATTTTTTGCGCATACACTTCCAAATCCTATGCTACTGTACGTGTGACAGACTTTCAAGCATATATAACATTTAATATGGAGAAGCCGAGCAGTAAGGGACAGGGAAGTGACCGTGATGCTGATAGTGGCTGTGGCACTTGGCGCGGTGAAACTGTGCCTGCTGCCAGAGCACAAGAAAAAAATAATCATCCACGATACCTAGCTTCATGTCCCAGTTTGTAGGGCGGCGCAGGACACCACTCTCGGTGTCACACCAGTGCGACCAGGTGGTCGGTTGGTTTGCAGCAGATAATGCTTTCAGTCGCTTAAGCACCACCCTGTCTTCCACCAAGTCCAGTCTCAGTAGCCAAAGGTCTGGTCTACATAATCCTTACCCTGATCCTCCTTCCTCCCACCATGGAGAATCTGGGCAAACAAGTGATCCCACACTCGGATATTCCGAGGAGCTCTTTTCAGCACCATTCCTTGATTTGGCGCTCTCGCCAAGCACACTTGAAGAGAAACAGATCTTGTGCCCTGATTCCCAAACTCTTGAGCATCCACAGTCACAAGAAGATGACGGTAAGGAACGGCAATTACTGTTTAATGAGGTGGATGATGATGAGACACAGTTGCCAACAAGTCAATGGCAATTACGGTCTCAAGAGGTTGATGAAGAGGATGAGACACAGTTGTCAATCACAGAGGTTGTGGTTAGGTCAGGAGGATGAGCAGAGTGAGGAAGTGGAAAAGGAGGTAGTGGACGATGAAGTCACTGACCCGACCTGGGAAGGTGGAAAGCCGAGCGAGGACAGCACTACAGAGGGGGAGGGATATTCTGCACCGCAATAGGCTGTAAGAGGCAGTGGGGTGGCAAAAGGGAGAAGACGGGCCACACCAAACAGGCCCGCAACTGCTCCACAGAGCACCCCCTATCTCCCTTGCCAAGGGGTAGGTGTTCCTGCAGTATGGTGCTTTTTTAAGGAAAGTGCGGACGACAAAAGAATAGTAGTTTGCAACCTGTGCCATACCAAAATGAGCCGGGGAGTGAACACTAGCAACCTCACCACCACCAGCATGAGCCACCACATGGCATCCAAGCATTGTAATAAGTGGGCCGAACGCTTGGGTCCACAATCTGTGTCTGCGGGTCACACCACTGCCTCCTCTTCCCCTGTCTTATGTGCTGGCCAATCCCCTGTCGAAGGCCCCAATGCCTCCCACCCTGCACATGGACCTACGCAAGCACCATCAGCGACCACATCCACTTCTGTGTCCCAGCGCAGCGTACTTACCCCAGGCATTTGAACGCAACTGCAAATACCCAGCCACCAATCCACAGACCATAGCACTAAATGCGCAAGTTTCCGGCCCTGGAAATGTTGACACTGAGGCCTTCCGCAGCCAGATATTGGCGGCCGTCCCTCGTTATGCAGTCCCCAGCTGCCAATATTTTTCAAGGTGTGCCTTGCAAACCTTACACCAACATGTGTCCTGTAACATCACACGTTCCCTGACCAACGCAGTTACTGGGAAGGTCCACTTAACCACGGACACATGGACAAGTGCATTCGGCCAGGAACGCTACATTTCCCTGACGGCACACTGTGTGAATGTTGTGGAGGCCGGGAGCGAGTCATACCCTGGAATGGCATAAGTGCTACCGATGCAAAGGATTGCAGGCCCTACGTCAATCAGGGTTTTCGCCAGAACCTATGTTAGTGTCTCCAACTCCCACTTCTACCTCCAAATTTTCCGAATGCAGCACCAGTCAGCCATCAGTCGGTAGCTGGTAGCAGTGTAGCACTGCAGTGGGGAAGCGGAAACAGGCCGTACTGAGGCAGATATGCTTATGGGACAAACAGCACACCACTGCAGAGCTGTGGCAGGGGATTAGAGACCAGACTGAGCTGTGGCTCTCGCCACTCAACCTAGAACCAGGCATGATTGTGGCTGATAATGGCCGTAACTTGGTGGCGGCTTTGGAGCTCGTCAAGCTCACACACATCCCGTGCCTAGCCCATGTTTTAAACTTAGTGGTTCAGCGGTTTCTCATTATGTGTGCACATTTCCGCAAGTCATCAACAGTTTCAGCCGGTCTGTCAATGCTGCAGCACTGCTGGTAATTGCCAGCTCACCGGCTGGTGTGCGATGTGAGCATGCGCTGGAACTCCACGTTCCACATGTTGGCCAGGCTTTGTGAGCAGCAGAGAGCAGTAGTGGAATAGCAGCTGCAACATGGTTGTCGCCTTTTCAGTCAGCTTCCACTGTTCACAAGCGAGGAGTCGGCATGGATGTCTGACCTCTGTGAGGTTCTAAGAAACTTTAAGGAATCAACACAGATGGTGAGCGGCGATAATGTTATTATTAGCGTAAACATCCCACTTCTGTGTCTACTCAAATGCTCGCTGCTAACAATTAATGACGGCGCTTTTCATGTGGAAGAGGTGGAAATGGGGGAAGACATTACACAGGGTGATAGCCAGACCACCCTCAGTTCGTCTTCTCAGCGCAAATTGGACGATGAAGAGAAGAAGGAGCACTTTAAATGTGTTGTTTATAATGTACTGAATACACTGTAATCCCATGCACCTCTTCCACCACAAACAAGAGTATATGGTTGAATTTTCCTTTTCTCATTCTCCTCCTCCTCTTCCATCATATCAAGATGCTTATTCGTCGCATATAATGCCCTCGCATATATGCCCTTGCATATACTTTTTACAGGGTCAGCTCCCCTGCGGGCCCTCGCATATAATTTTTTAGAGGGTCAGCTCACCAGCAGGCCCTCACCTACAGTCTTTTACAGGGTCAGCTCACCTGCAGACCCTCACATATAATGTTTTACAGGGTCATCTCACCTGCAGGCCCTCGCATATAATTTTTTAGAGGGTCAGCTCACCTACAGGCCCTCACGTACAATCTTTTAAAGGGTCAGCTCACCTGCAGGCCCTCACCTACAATCATTTACAGGGTCAGCTCACCTGAAGGCCCTGGCATATAATTTTCTAGAAAGTCAGCTCACCTGCAGGCCCTCACATGTAATGTTTTACAGGGTCATCTCACCTGCAGGACCTCACATGTAATGTTTTACAGGGTCAGCTCACCTGCAGGCCCTCACCTACAATCTTTTATAGGGTCAGCTCACCTGCAGGCCCTCACCTACAATCTTTTACAGGGTCAGCTCACCTGCAGGCCCTCACATATAATGTTTTACAGGGTCAGCTCACCTGCAAGCCCTCGCATATAATGTTTTACAGGGTCAGCTCACCTGTAGGCCCTCACCTACAATCTTTTACAGGATCAGCTCACCTGCAGGCCCTCACCTACAATCTTTTACAGGGTCAGCTCACCTGCAGGCCCTCGCATATAATGTTTTACAGGGTCAGCTCACCAGCAGGCCCTCACCTACAATTTTTTACAGGGTTATCTCACCTGCAGGCCCTTACCTACAATCTTTTACAGGGTCAGTTAACCTGCACGCCCTCGCATATAATTTTTTAGAGGGTCAGCTCACCTGCAGGCCCTTGCAAATAATGTTTTACAGGGTCAGCTCACCAGCAGGCCCTCACCTACAGTCCTTTACAGAGTCAGCTCACCTACAGGCCCTCGCATATAATTTTTTAGAGGGTCAGCTCACTAGCAGGCCATCAATCATAATTTTTCAAGGGTGTATGATGCTCTGCTTTATGTGTAATAAAGGGTGTATTGGAGTGGGGGTTCCTTGTAATTTTTGGCAGCCCTTTCACTTAGTGCATAGGCTTTATGAGTGTAGGAGTCCCACTACCTAAACAATTGTACCACAAAGTGAATGAGGTCCTCCTTTATGTGATATACAGGTTGTATCGGAGTGCCTCTTCCTTGTAATTTTTGCCAGCACTTGCACTTTATATACAAGTAAATATACAGGAAAGAATTTTTTCTAAAAATTTTTCCTCTAAAATCGATTTTATCTTTGGTTTTGTGCGTATTATTGCCAGTCTGTATAAGTGGCATACTACTCGGACAACATCGTTCCCAGCAGTGACCTGGGAGTCCAAGATGCATCCAGACATCCTCCCCATGCTATTCCCGAACCATTTCATTGGTGTTTCCATCAATTTCTGACCTTTTTATGTGAATCCGACACCCTCTTCAGAGCAGGGGATGCCTGGTTTAATGCTCGGGTTCTCCCATTGACTTCCATTGTGCTCGGGTGCTCGGTAGAGCGTCCCGAGGTGTTCAGCCCGAGCACCCGAGCACTTTGGTGCTCGATCAACACTACTTGACACACCTGTCCCTATGCTTAGCTCACAGTAAAATGGAAGAGACCAGGTGGGATGAGGCTTTTATAGGGCTGTCACATCACAGGGGATGGCTATCTGCTGATTGGCTGGCTGCATGCAATAATTGATAACATCATGTTCCGGGCATCTTACTTTCACTTTGTAACACATGTAGCTGCCATTTTAGGAAAAAAAACTATTCATTACTACGAAGTGCAAGGAAATTTGTGGCCAATAGAATTTTGTATGAAATTCGGATAGAATTCAGTTAGTTTCACTTTGATTTGCTCAACACTAATTCTGACATTTCAACTATATTGCCAGTCGCCAGTACTTGTTCCTGAGGGAGGAGGTGGCAGCTTGTTTCCCCCAGGAGAGGCTTATCTGCTGTACCGCAATGTTGGGCCTGATCTTGCACAACCATCATTCGTAAGGAACAGCAACATACAAGCGCTCTATTTGTTCAAGGGGATAATGCACTAAGAGAGTGCCCTTGTTCTTTTCTTTTATGATGTCATGATGCCTTATGATAAAGATTGAAAATAAAACATTTAAAAAGTGGACTAAATCAGTGAGCTGATCTCCTCTGAAATGCATTATACTTACATCTGTTTTATCCCTTTCTTTTATCGAATAAACTCCTTGTTTTATTGGAATACAGCAGCCTTATTTAGCCAACTTTTTTCATTTTGTATCTTCACTGTTGAGGGGACCCGTACAGAGAACCAGTGGGTTGGAGCAGCAAGTTTGAGTGATTTGGGGAGTGTTATCTGCCTTCTACAGTGTTGTTCCTGTTTGCACAACTCAGTGTGGTAAGAGCATATTTACCTGTGTTTATTTCATTGTCATTACGGTCCATTACTATGGAAAGCCCCTTGGTATATTATATGTTGCAATAATTCATTATGATGTCATGGAACGCAATGATGATAATAGGCATGAGGCACTCCATATTATAAGCCCTAAAGATACAGATGTCCGCAGTAGAATAAGGCACACCAAATTTGGTTATTTGAGTCATGACCAGCGCCATCTATTGGTTTCATAGTCTTATGACAAGATTATTAGTGAAGCCTTTTGCATGGAAAATTTGCGATAAAAATTAGTGATTAGAATATTCACGATCTACACTACTCATGAACAGCACCATCTATTGGTTTCATAGTCTTATGACAATATTATTACTCTTGTCATAAGACTATGAAACCAATAGATGGCGCTGTTCATGAGTAGTGTAGATCGCGAATTTTCCATGTAAATGGTTTTTCAGCTGAAAAACAAGGCAAATTCTGCTCATTTGCATGTCTCCCATATGCCCATGTTTATTCAAATTAGTTTTTACATGACAAAACTGTATAGAAAGGTTATTGAATATTATGTTAGGCCAATCAGAAAACGTTGTCTCCCTAATGATTTTGATCTAGGTGCGCAGGTCCACCCAAGCCACCCAACCCATATGAAGTAACTTTGAGGCTTACTGGCTCTCAGTCAGATGAGAGCTGGTTTGGAATGTCTCATAGTGCACAAGGCTGCCATTATAAGGTATGCTGACTAAGCCTGTCATCTGTCTCATTGATAGATTGATGGCTTGCATATACCTGGCTTTTGGCATATAGCCTTTGTGTGGTTGTTTATTGTATGTCATAGATAAAAGGAGTCCAAGACGCATACAGCTACCCTCTTAATGCTGTTTCCAAACCATTTTGATGGGGTTTCCATCAATTTGTAACCTTTTTTTGTGAACCAGACACCCTCTTCTCTTCCGAGCAGGGGGTGCCTGGGGTTCTCCCATTGACTTCCATTGTGCTCGGGTGCTCAGTAGAACACACGAGCATACCGATGTGTTTGGCACGAGCCCTTTGATGCTTGATTAACACTACTCATCACTCATGGCAGACGGAGGTATAGTAGAAAGCTAATGCACCTCTGTAGAAACCCTGTACAAAATATTGCACTAATATGGATACGTAGTATGTTCATGAGCACATACATATGACAGCTTCTTTAAAGGGGTTATCCAATCCCTATATATAATGACCCCCAAAATGCGGATAATGCTAGGGAGATGCAGCAGCGGCCATGCAGGGATCCGGAAGGACACGCGTGCAAGGGTGTAGGTAAGTATGCTCTAGAGGAGGGGCCCGGGCATTCTGGCGGTCATTAGAGGGATTTGATAACCCCTTTAACTAACATTACATAACTTTTGTGAACTTCCTTGCACCTCAGGTACATACCACACAACTACAGTGTAATGAGAGGTATCAGAAAACCAAGGAATGTCTTCGATAATCTTGGGAATGGTATGCTACAAAACAAACCTTTGGTGAGATTTTTTCCGATAATTTTTATTTTTCTGTTGCATTGCTTACATGGCATTAGTGCAGAGCAGATAGTAGCAGTTATGTGATTCGACTTTGGCATTTATTGTCAGTTTTCCAAACTAAAATTAATGTCTAAGGTATTTTTTTTTCCTTGTCACTGTGGGAGCATCAGACATTGCTACAGAATTGATCTTTCAGCTGTCAACACAAACAGCACAAAGTGTATTACAGCGTCATTCAGGGAAAGAGACTCTAATTAATATTTTGTACAGTCAAGCCCATACTTTCAATAAATACACTATGTGTTGATGTTGGGAAGGCCTAGGTATGTAAAGTGATATCCAGTAAATGTTGCATTGTTATAGTAAATACATATAGACCAGATGGTCCGGATTCCTTCCCAATAACTGGATGCTCGTTCAGGGAGGTGAAGCTCGGAATTTATATGCAGTGATCACCTGCACAGTATGAGAATGAACTATCACCAGTGGCGGATTACAATAGGGACGTTCGGGTCGGCAACCCCGGGCCCAGCACCGCTGGGGGGGCCAACGCCGATCCGAACGCCCACATACTGCGGCGGGGCACGGGAGCGCATAGCTCCCTGTCCCGTCGCCGATCACTGCCATAGGCTTCAGGCCTAGTAGGCCTGAGGCCTATGCGGTAGTGAAATCCCTACATAGGCGTGCGTCATGACATCATCGCACGACTGTGCCAGGACGCAGCACTGTGACGTGTGCACGCCTGCCTCATCCCGCCTTCCTCTGCAAGCAAGTGCCTGGCCCTGGACATAGGTGAGTATTTAGCTATTAATTTTTTTTTTTTTTATTTCATGTGCCTACTTTGGGGGACATATGGGGGGGGGCACACAGGAGGACATATTAGGGAAGAGACATTGAGTACATGGGGGGGAATGTGGGGGCTGTGTGGGGCCAAATTATTATGAGAGGGACTACTATGTGGGGGCAAATTACTATATGGGGCAGTGTGGGGGCAAATTACTATGTGGGGGCAGTGTGGGGGCAAATTATTATGGGAGGGACTACTATGTGGGGGCAAATTACTATATGGGGCTATGTGGGGCCAAATTATTATGGGAGGGACTACTATGTGGGGGCAAATTATTATGGGAGAGACTACTATGTGGGGGCAAATTATTATGGGAGAGACTACTATGTGGGGGCAAATTACTATATGGGGCAGTGTGGGGGCAAATTACTATGTGGGGGCAGTGTGGGGGCAAATTATTATGAGAGGGACTACTATGTGGGGGCAAATTACTATATGGGGCAGTGTGGGGGCAAATTACTATGTGGGGGAAACTATTGTGTGGGGGAAATTGCTATGTGGGGGCAGTGTGGGGGAAATTGCTATGTGGCGACAGTGTGGGGAAATTGCTATGTGGGGGCAGTGTGGGGGAAATTGCTATGTGGGGGCAGTGTGGGGGAAATTGCTATGTGGGGGCAGTGTGGGGGAAATTGCTATGTGGGGGCAGTGTGGGGGAAATTGCTATGTGGGGACAGTGTGGGGGAAATTGCTATGTGGGGACAAATTACTATGTGGGGGCAGTGTGGGGGCAAATTACTATGTGGGAACAGTGTGGGGAAATTGCTATGTGGGGACAGTGTGGGGGAAAACTACTATGTGGGGGCAGTGTGGGGGAAATTGCTATGTGGGGACAGTGTGGGGTAATTTCTATGTGGGGACAGTGTGGGGTAATTGTTATGTGGGGACAGTGTGGGGGAATTTGTACGTGGGGACAGTGTGGGGAAATTGATATGTGGGGGACAGTGTGGGGGAATTACTATGTGGGGGCAGTGTGGGGGAAATTACTATATTGGGCAGTGTGGGGGAAATTACTATGTGGGGGCAGTGTGGTGGAAATTACTATGTAGGGGCAGTATGGGGTAAATTACTATGTAGGGGAAATTACTGTGTGGGGGCAAACTACTATATGGGGGCAGTTTGGGGGAAATTACTGTGTGGGGACAAATTACTATGGGGGGATTACTATGTGGGGGCAGTGTGGCGGAAATTACTTTATGGGGGTGTTGCTATTGGGGAGGCACTGTAGGGGCAATTCTATTATTTTTGGGGACACTATAAAGGGATTATTGCCTGGAGCACAATAGAGGGTGGTATTATTACTGGGAGAACTCTAGGGGACATTATAGCAGCTGTGGACACTATAAGGAAATTTGGGGTAATTTATCAAACTGGTGTAAAGTAGAACTGGCTCAGTTACCCATAGCAGCCAATCAGATTCCACCTTTCATATTTGACTGGAAATCCAGTTCTACTTTACACCAGTTTGATAAATGACTCCAATTATATCTATTAGGGTCACTTAGGGTTATTTTTTCAGCAGTATAGTACCTGGGACATTAGGGAGCAAAACAGGCACAGTATTGGGGGTGGCAGCAGGATGACACTGTGGGGTTGATGGAAAAATTGAGAAATCTAACCAGTCTGTGTTACAAACTGTAGAGACGAGATGTGGCTGAAAGAATTTGCCATGGTGGTCTGGGTCAAATGGAGGAGAAGAGGAAAGAGAAGGTCTACATGACAGGAGATGTCCCTGGATGTAAGAGGTATGTGGTGCTGTATTCTCCTCCATGTCTTTTTTATTATAATTATAAGTATTTTAAATTTGGCGACCAAATTTTTCAGTTTAGGACCCAATTTGGGGTATTTTTTTTAGTCTGAAGATGTCACATGGCCTAGGAAGAGACTGTGGCGCTCATGAAGCACCGCAGCCTCTTCATACAAGAAAAACTAAACTAAAATGGAGGGAGGGGCCCAAGTTGGGTAGACAGCCCCGGGCCTATCATGCACTTAATCCGCCCCTGACTATCACTATTGCGATCCCTCTTCCTCATACAGCTGCATTGTTTCTGGGCAGCAGATTGCTGTTTAGACAGCATGATCTGCTGCCCAGAAACGATAATTTACTTGCCTGCAGGAAAAGTTTCACCCGACGAATATTTAGAATATAGTGATATATATTCGTAATTTTGAATATTCGAGATTTTTTATTGCAAATTTTTGTAATGCGAATCTTCGTAATGTGAATTTATCGCAAATTTTTCAATTGCCGAGTAAAAACATGATTCCTCCCTGCTTCTTGCTTGTGGGCCAATGACTCATTGGCCCACAAGCAAAAAGCAGGGAGGAATAATAACTTTAAATGGGAAAAATGATGAATATTCAAAAAAATAATATATAGCACTATATCGAATATATACGTTTTTTCGAATATTCGTAATATTCGAAAAAAAGAATATATAGCAATATAGCGAATATAAAAAAAAAGAATATAGAGCAATTTAGCTAATATAGTGCTATATTCTTCTTTGTCTAATAGTTGTAATTTTTTTCTCATCTGAAGTTCAGATTGGAAAACAATGTCAACTATTGAAAAAAAAGACTATAGCACTATATTAGCTAAATTGCTCTATATTCGTTTTTTTTCCGAATATTCGCTATATTGCTATATATTCTTGTTTAAGAATATTACGAATATTCGAAAAAAAAACAAAAAAACATTATAGCACTATATTAGGTAAATTTGTCTATATTCGTTTTTTTTTCGAATATTCGCTATATTGCTATATATTCTTATTTTAGAATATTACGAATATTTGAAAAAACTAATATATTCGATATAGTGCTATGACTCATTGGCCCACAAGCAAGAAGCAGGGAGGAATCATGTTTTTGCTCGGCAATTGAAAAATTAGAGATAAAAATTTGTATATTACGCGATCATTACCTTGTCGATTTTTTTTGTCAAAAAAAAAATCGTAGATTATAATGAATATTCTAATTCACGAATATTCTACAAAATATTTGCGAAATATCGCAAATTCGAATATGACCCCTTCCGCTCATCACTACTCATGACAAGAATATAGTTTTGTCTCTATATAAATCACTAGTCAGACACACACATGGAATATTGTGAACAATTTTGTGCGTCAGTATATAGGAAAATATAGCTGAACTAATGAGGGTGCAGAATAGAATGACCAAGGTAATTAAGGGAATGGCTAGTTTGCAGTACCAAGAAGGGTTAACAAACTACAATATAAAATATTTTAATATTTTTAAAAAAATAGCTTGGGGAGACCAAATTAAAATACATATATACATGAATGGACAGTACAGAGATCTTTCTAATGATGTTTTTATACCTAGGCCTGTAACCATGGCAAGAGGGCATCCACTACACCTATAGGAAAGAAGGTTTCACTACAAACATGGATAAGGGTTCTTTACTGTAAGAGGAGTGAGACTATGGAACGCTATAAGGAAACTAAAGGACAATTAATCTAGCACTTTGGTAAAACAAGTGGAAGGCTGAAAAGTCAGCCTGAATTTGTGGGAGGGGCATCTTACCTTTTTAAGCTCCAGCCCCCAGCTCCTCAGGGCGCTTCTGTTCACAGGTGCGCAGCTGCTGCTGGGTGTCATTAGCAAACTAGCTTCTCTGGTGGTAGGAGTCTTTCTTTGCAGCATGGAGCCAGAATAGAGCTTGTTATTTTGCTCTCTGCTACCGTAGCATGCACGCGCCATACTATGTAAGTAGGTTGGGCCGGGGCCGTCTCTCCTGGCCGGTTGGAACCGACTTTGCAAGCAAACGGGAGGCTTTGCCTCAGAATCTGCTACCTCAGGTTTGCTCGTTGGGGCTAAATACTTCTATTTCTTTTCAACTTGGTTTCGTGTCTCCCCCCCCCCCCCCCGCTACCACCATCCTTAGACTTCATGTATTTCACTGCTCCATGTACTTAAAAACCCTGCCGCACTTTCATGCTCTGCTGTTATCCTGAGCGGCATTTACACTTTCGGCTTTTATTTTATGTCTTATGCTGCATCCGCACGTCCTTACTGTCCAGTACTTTCCTACTCTTGGTTTGTATTCACTCAGATTGGTCTCACATTCAAGCTGCGGTCACCTGTTGGCTGTTACATCTCATTCCGTACCCAGCTGACAGCCGGATCCGTATTACACGCCTGTTATTACATGTTGTATACTCGGCTTACAGCTGCTACTGTTACTCCATTTTTATTCTCTGGACGCACCACCCTGGTGTTCACACCTTGCTCCACTCACAACCAGAGCTGCGTTCATGCGTCGACTGATATACCATGTTTTCTCTGCTCACTGTGAGAGCTGTGTTTACACGTCCGCTGTCACAACATGTTCATACTAGGCTTGTTTCAGAGCTGCATTCACTTTCACTGTTACATCATGTTTATGCTCCACTCACATTTAGAGCTTCTGTTCTACCAATTTCATTCTTGGCCACACCCAGAGGTGCATTCACACTACGCTGTCAAATCATTTTTTCACTCCACCCTCGACCAGAGTTGCATTCATCCGTCTATCGATATATCAGGTTTACTCTACTCACACCCAGAGCTGCGTTCACACATCCTATGCTACTACAGGTTCTTTCCATGTCTGCTGTCACATCAAGTTAATATTCCGTTCACAACCAAAGCGGCATCTGCATGTCTGCTTTTACATCTTGTCCTATACTCCATTCCCATACTCAGAGCTGCGCCCATACCATTTTTTTTAGGTACCACTCACATCCAAAGCCCCATTTGTTGTTACATCATGTGCTGTACTCCTTCTTCTTCTTTAATCCTGGTTCATATTCACTCAGACTGGTCTCCTTTTAAAAGAAAAAAAAAAAAAAAAAACTCGCTTTCACTACTGCAGTCCGAGTCGTCCGCCGCCTGTACGCGTCTCCAGGGGCTCCTCCGATCAGCGCATGTTGAGAACCACTGCTGCGTTCCAGCGTGGAGCGCACGTCGAGACGCGTTCCTGGATCCGGCTATCCCACCACTCTCAGGCGGCTTCAGGACCGGTAAGCTCTGTCCAGCAGGTCATCCCCTACACAAGGGTCCCACCGATCCATTCCCTGATGTCTCCGGGCTTCCGGCCGCGGAGTCGGCGTGCGTTCCAGCGTGGAACGCACGTGGATATCCTCTCCCGGTTTCGTATCTTCCACCGCTCACATGCGGCTCAGGACGGGTAAGCTCCGTCCCTCAGTTCACCCCCTCCACAAGGGCCCCACCGATCCATCATCTGATGTTTCTCTGCTAAAAGGAAACATGAGCTCTGCTACATCTGTAATACAGTTATCTCCTCCTGGGGCATCTTGATCTGGTTGCCCTGTAGATTCAGCATTATTTGGGGCGTCAGGAACCCTGATGCCTGAAAGGATAATGGATCATGCTGCGCTCCTGCCACTCACTCTCCTGGTTGTGGGGGCGGCGTGCGTTCCAGCATGAAACGCATGTCGATAACACGCTGCTATGGATAGCATAGGTTGGGGAGTCCAAGCAATCCTGTTCATGCGCTCGGTGGGACGCATGCCTGGTTCATAGGACAATGGGTAGATCTAGTCCGGGCGGCACACGCAATACCACATTTTAGGTCTGGGGGTCACATGCAGATGCATTTATAACAGGGAGTCTTCGTAATGCAACAAGGGGAGATCTGGGGGTCTCACCAGATGTAGATTAGGGCTTAACCTCATTAACGTTATATGGTTAGTCACACTGCTCAGGGAAATTGTCTCACATGGTAGGTTAGATACTACAGATTAGCCGATGGTACCAAACTCGTTAGGTTTGGTTGACGCAGACAATACCACTCAGGGCTTAGTTATAGCTTCTCAGCACAGGTTTACTCTGTTTAGCTTGCATACACGGACGCAGCAGATTGTTAGAAAGTCCAATTGCCATGAGCTCGACCCACCGGGTTGGAAACTCGCAGCTTTGGACCAAATTCCATACGCGGTCACTGCTCACTGATCATTTGCCTGCCGTTACCTGTACCGATTTGTAGGGGCGGCAGGATCGTGCGGTATGTGTATGTGCTTTTATTCATGTGCCGCTGTCTTCCGCTGGATCGCCCAGGCTCATGCCTGGCCCTGTCTCCTGGATCGCCCAAGCTCATACCTGCCCCTGTATCCTGGTTCGCCCAGGCTCATACCTGCCTCTGTCTCCTGGTTCGCCCAGGCTCATACCTGCCTCTGTCTCCTGGTTCGCCCAGGCTCATACCTGCCTCTGTCTCCTGGTTCGCCCAGGCTCATACCTGCCTCTGTCTCCTGGTTCGCCCAGGCTCATACCTGCCTCTGTCTCCTGGTTCGCCCAGGCTCATACCTGCCTCTGTCTCCTGGTTCGCCCAGGCTCATACCTGCCTCTGTCTCCTGGTTCGCCCAGGCTCATACCTGCCTCTGTCTCCTGGTTCGCCCAGGCTCATACCTGCCTCTGTCTCCTGGTTCGCCCAGGCTCATACCTGCCTCTGTCTCCTGGTTCGCCCAGGCTCGTACCTGCCTCTGTCTCCTGGTTCGCCCAGGCTCGTACCTGCCTCTGTCTCCTGGTTCGCCCAGGCTCGTACCTGCCTCTGTCTCCTGGTTCGCCCAGGCTCGTACCTGCCTCTGTCTCCTGGTTCGCCCAGGCTCGTACCTGCCTCTGTCTCCTGGTTCGCCCAGGCTCGTACCTGCCTCTGCTTCCTGGATCGCCCAGGCACGCACCTGCCTCTGCCTCCTGGATCGCCCAGGCACGCACCTACCTCTGCCTCCTGGTTCGTCCAGGCTTATACCTTCCTTCTGCCTCCTGGATCGCCCAGGCACGCACCTACCTCTGCCTCCTGGATCGCCCAGGCACGCACCTACCTCTGCCTCCTGGATCGCCCAGGCACGCACCTACCTCTGCCTCCTGGATCGCCCAGGCACGCACCTACCTCTGCCTCCTGGATCGCCCAGGCACGCACCTACCTCTGCCTCCTGGATCGCCCAGGCACGCACCTACCTCTGCCTCCTGGATCGCCCAGGCACGCACCTACCATCGCCCAGTCCCGTCACCCTCCTCAGTTATGTTCTCTTTTTCCTTCCGAACCTTATGATTTGCCCTCTCAGGAACGTGTCCTGATCGTTCACTTATGCAACATTTGGATCAAGGTCAGGTGACCCAACACATCGATACAGGTAGTAACCCCTAAGCCAGGTACATTGCCCAGACCGACTCAAGCCTTCTCGTAGGCACCGGTCGTACTACGTTCCGATCTCATATCCCTCCTTGCTCACGCCAGGAACCTGGTTCAGCACTCCCTCTCCCCCAATACCATCAGGAACTACCAAGCCGGTGTCAGGGTTTACGAAGGTTTCGCCAGGACCCACCCGCAGGTGGCTTGGACGATGTCTCCTACACCCTGGCGGTTATAGCCCACTGTCACCGCAATCTCAGGCTGTCATTCAACACCATCAAGCTGTACCTAGCGGGGAGACAGCACTGCGCAATGCTTCATAACCCGAATGGAGGTTCCATTTTTTTCAGTGCAGGCGGTAAAAGCTGCCCTTAGGGATCCAGAAGTGCGGGGACGTCCCTCCCGCCCGTAGGCAGCCTGTCTCCGGCGAGATGTTTAGGCGACTCTCGTCCGCGCTGGATGGATTTCCTTTTTGGCCACTCTCCTAGTTTGATTATTAAGGCAGCCATGTATCTCGGGTTTTACGGGTTCCTCAGGCCAGGTGAGTTCACCAGCACCTCCCCTAAACGTCAGGGGTCGCAGGTGTGACAGTTGTCCTGGGCCCATGTCCATTTCGTCCTCTGGCTCCCTTCCACGAAGGCCAATTAGCATGGACCACCCTCGGAGGCCAGGTTTTAAAACCTCCAACGATTGGTGGCCAGTCATGGTCCCCCGTCAATTGCTGGCCCTGTTGCAAGATGCCTGCACAGAGGCCCCGCGGCTTCCTTGGCGTGGGGGGGCCCCTGTCGTCAATCCAGTTTGTGTCCCACATCAGAACGCTGGCCTCAGGTCTCGGTTATAACCCGCTGGCCATCACAGGACACTCGCTCCGAACCGGAGCCGCGTCCTCAGCATCAAAAACGGGGTCCCGGCGCACGTGATTAAATGCATGAGTAGGTGGCGCTCTTCTTGCTTCACGAGATACATCGCAAACCCGCATGTTGAGATTTCCCAGGCATTTTGTAATCTTGCTCTCTGGGTGGTATTAAGGGCTTTTAGTCACTACTCTGCTCTCCTCGTTTATTTTTGCCCACTACTAGGCTTACCCTCGCTCCTGGCTTCCGGCACAACACAGCCAGCTAGGTCAGGGGAAGCGCTTCACCCACTCATCACAGTTAAGCCTCTCCCATAAGTGGAAGGCTGAAAAGTCAGCCTGAATTTGTGGGAGGGGCATCTTACCTTTTTAAGCTCCAGCCCCCAGCTCCTCAGGGCGCTTCTGTTCACACCCACCCACCCCCCCTGTTCTCAAACACTCCCTTTAGGGTACGCCCACTACTAGGCTTACCCTCGCTCCTGGCTTCCGGCACAACACAGCCAGCTAGGTCAGGGGAAGCGCTTCACCCACTCATCACAGTTAAGCCTCTCCCATAAATAAGTTAATGAATATGTATTGGCACTCAGTGTAAATAAATTATGATTGTTTTTTTAAAAAGTTAATTGAAAAGTCTACTGCATTAAAACATAAACACAACACATAGACAAAATACAGCAAAACAATAAAACTATAAATAAGTTGTGTGCCCGGGGCCAACACAATTCACTGCAAAAAATGCACCAAAATGATACCCAACTGACAATACTAGGTAACTCCTAAGGCCGATGTTAAAAGCCGAGAACTTTGCCAATATCTTCCAGTCAGGAACATACCGGAGCCCCTCATGCACCACGTCACGGTGTCTCAGCACGCATGGGGTTCTACCACTAAACTGCCCGTGGTGTGTGAACAGGGTCTGAACAGTGCAATTAAAGAGGACCTTTCACCCATTATGACAATGTGAACTAAGTATACAGACATGGAGAGCGGCGCCCGGGGATCTCACTGCACTTACTATTATCCCCGGGCGCCGCTCCGTTCTCCTGCTATGCCCTCCGGTATCTTCGTTCACTAAGTTATGGTAGGCGGAGTCTGCCCTTGTTCTTCTGTAGCGCTGGCCAATCGCATTGCAGAGCTCACAGCCTGGGAGAAAAGAACCTCCCAGGCTGTGAGCTCTGCGCTGTGATTGGCCAGCGCTAGAGCAGAACAAGGACAGACTCCGCCTACCATAACTTAGTGACTGAAATCTCTGCCTACCATAACTTAGTGAGCGGAGATACCGGAGGGCATAGAGGGAGAACAGAGCGGCGCCCGGGGATAATAGTAAGTGCAGGGAGATCCCCGGGCGCCGCTCTACATGTCTGTATACTTAGTTCACATTGTCATAATGGGTGAAAGGTCCTCTTTAACTCACAGCCAGGCTCTCACATACCTCCATATTGGTATCACAAATGCATTGTGAGGTAAAATAAAGCTGTGAGCTGCACCCACAACAGACCATGTGACACAGAAGCTACCAGGTGCAAAAGAACGTTACCAACAATATAAAGTGGCACATTCCATACACATAAGGACAAAAACTCACTGAAAAAAGTGGCCTAAATGGGTGAAAATGCTCCAAACCCAGACACTGTAGCACGTCTATAACCGGGTGAGCAATTCCTCCGCATGCGGTCCGCAGACAACAGCAATCCCCAGCAAAAAATGCGTACAATGGAGGATGCTGGCGCGGACTGCATGCACCACAAGAACATCTTACACAAAAATATATACATACACAATTCACTGCAGAAAATGCACCAAAATGATACCCAACTGACAATACTAGCTAACTCCTCAGACCGATGTTAAAAGCCGAGAACTTTGCCAATATCTTGCAGTCAGGAACATATCGGAGCCCCTCATGCACCACGTCACGGTGTCTCAGCAAGCGTGGGGTCCTACCACTAAAACGCCTGTGGTGTGTGAACAGGGTCTGAACAGTGCAATTAAAGAGGACCTTTCATTACAATAAAAAATGTAAACTAAGTATACAGACATGGAGAGCGGCGCCCAGGGATCTCCCTGCACTTACTCTTATCCCTGGGCGCCGCTCCGTTCTCCCGATATAGGCTCCGGTATCTTCAGATTTTTGGCTCAACTGGGAGGAGCCTGCCGGTGTCTCCTTCTCCCAGGCTGTAGCGCTGGCAAATCGCAGTGCTCAGCTCATAGCCTGAGAGTTTTTTTTTCTCCCAGGCTATGAGCTGAGCGCTGCGTTTGTACAGCACTCCATGATACATTGTGCAGATGAAAAAATATACATACACTATTCACTGCAAAAATTGCACCAAAATGATACCCAACTGACAATACTAGCTAACTCCTCAGGCCGATGTTAAAAGCTGAGAACTTTGCCAATATCTTCCAGTCAGGAACACACTGGAGCCCCTCATGGGTGCGGCTCACAGCTTTATTTTACCTCACAGTGCATTGGTGATACCACTATGGAGGCATGTGAGAGCCTGGCTGTGAGTTAATTGCACTGTTCAGACCCTGTTCACACACCATGGGCAGTTTAGTGGTAGGACCCCATGCGTGCTAAGACACCGTGACGTGGTGCATGAGGGGATACGATATGTTCGTGACTGGAAGATATTGGCAAAGTTCTCAGCTTTTAACATCGGCTTGAGGAGTTACCTAGTATTGTCAGTTGGGTATGATTTTGGTGCATTTTTTGCAGTGATTTGTGTATGTATATATTTTTTCATCTGCACAATGTATCATTTTGTGCAAGATGTTCTTGTGGTGCATGCGGTCCGCACCGGCATCCTCCATTGTACGCATTTTTTGCTGGGGATTGCAGTTGTCTGCGGACCACATGGGGAGGAATTGCTCACCCGGTTATAGACGTGCTACAGTTTCTGGGTTTGGAGCATTTCCACCCATTTAGGCCACTTTTTTCAGTAATTTTTTGTCCCGGGGCCAACACTTGCACACTATCCTTCAATAAATTCACCTGCGGTAAATAAAAATCACTTATAATCGCCACAAAGTTCCTTATTTATAACTTCATATTCCAGTGCACCATTTTAACCATTGCCATATGAAATCTGTTAATTTAGAAGGAAAAAAAGACCTGCAGGGCTTTTTTCCCCCAATCTAAGGCGAACGTTTGCACCCCGTTGCCGTATTGCGGACCGCATTTGCGGATCCGCAATACATGGGTGCCGTTCCGTGGACATTCCGCATCACGGATGCAAACCCATTCACTTGAATGGGTCCGCAAATCCGGAGATGCGGAATGGAAGCACGGAACGGAACCCTACGGAAGCACTACGGAGTGCTTCCATGGGGTTTTGTCCCGTACTTCCGTTCTGCAAAAAGATAGAACATGTCCTATCTTTTTGCGGAACGGCCGGATCGCGGACCCATTTAAGTGAATGGGTCCGCGATCCGCTGTGGCTGCCCCACGGACTGTGTTCGTGCATTGCGGCCCGCAGCACGACCACAGGGTGCACACGTTCGTGTGCAGGGGGCCTAAAATAATAGATCTCTGATGGAAATGGCTAAAACAAATGCCAAATGTGCTTAACTGATGCTCAGGACAGAAAAATATCAGTGATGTGAACTCAGCCTTAGGGGGGTATATTATGTATTGTTTTGGTATATTTTTTCTGTGTTATGTTTTAATGCAGTATCTGATTGTCTCAGACAAGGTTTTTGTAACAAACTTTTTTATGTACTTTTTAAATAAACAATCATAATTAATTTACACTGATGTGGGCTGCTTGAGTGCCAATACATATTTATTTATTCATTTTATTTATTTATCTATTTATTGATATTTTGTTTGGCAGAGACTGGATACTCTCTGGTATAACACACTCACTACCCAATATATCCTGTTCCATCTAGTAAGCCACCCAGTGTTTTGCTTTAGTCAGCCTCTAGATGTGCAAAGCTGGTAGAGACATACCCCAATTGACTTGCAGCTGTAATTGCAGGTGGTCCTACAAAGTATGGACTCAGGGGGCTGAATACAAATGCACAAAACACTTTCCAGATTTTTATTTATAAAAATTTTTGAAAACCATGTATCATTTTCTTTTCACTTCACACATACTTGTTAGGGTCCATTCACACGTCCGTGTGTGTTTTGCGGATCCACGGATCTGCGGATCTGCAAAACACGGATATCGGCGATGTGCGTTCTGCATTTTGCGGACCGCACATCGCTGGCAGTTAATAGAAAATGCCTAATCTTGTCCGCAATTGCGGACAAGAATAGGACATGTTCTATTTTTTTCGGGAACGGAATTGCGGACCCGGAAGTGCGGGTCCACAATTCCGGATCCGGGCAGTACATTGTGCTGCCCCATATAAATGAATGGGTCCGCAATTCCGTTCCGCAAAATGCGGAATGAAATTGCGGACGTGTGAATGGACCCTTACTTTGTGTGGGTCTATCACATAAAAACCTCTCAAAAATACATTTAGGTTTATGGGTGTAACGTGAAAAAATGTGGAAATATTTAAGGGGAATGAATAGTTTTTCAAGGCACTGTATATCTCTCCTAGACAGGGGAAAAGGAAACTGGGAGAACACATATATTTCAAATCCAGGCAGAACTCTCCTAAAAGAGTAATTTGTGCCAGTGTCAATACCCTTGATCCTGGGTGCTTTAATAAAGGAAGAAATTCCACAGCACTCCTAAAGATATGGGGAAAAAACAAGTGTCCTTTATTCACACATGTCACAGCAACACAACAGGGGGACAGAAATGTTTGCTGTGACATTTGTGAAGTGTCGTGGAATTTCTTTATATATATACAGTACAGACCAAAAGTTTGGACACACCTTCTCATTTAAAGAGTTTTCTTTATTTTCATGACTATGAAAATTGTAGATTCACACTGAAGGCATCAAAACTATGAATTAACACATGTGGAATTATATACATAACAAGTGTGAAACAACTGAAAATATGTCATATTCTAGGTTCTTCAAAGTAGCCACCTTTTGCTTTGATTACTGCTTTGCACACTCTTGGCATTCTCTTGATGAGCTTCAAGAGGTAGTCCCCTGAAATGGTTTTCACTTCACAGGTGTGCCCTGTCAGGTTTAATAAGTGGGATTTCTTGCCTTATAAATGGGGTTGGGACCATCAGTTGCGTTGAGGAGAAGTCAGGTGGATACACAGCTGATAGTCGTACTGAATAGACTGTTAGAATTTGTATTATGGCAAGAAAAAAGCAGCTAAGTAAAGAAAAACGAGTGGCCATCATTACTTTAAGAAATTAAGGTCAGTCAGTCAGCCGAAAAATTGGGAAAACTTTGAAAGTAAGGGCTATTTGACCATGAAGGAGAGTGATGGGGTGCTGCGCCAGATGATCTGGCCTCCACAGTTACCGGACCTGAACCCAATCGAGATGGTTTGGGGTGAGCTGGACCGCAGAGTGAAGGCAAAAGGGCCAACAAGTGCTAAGCATCTCTGGGAACTCCTTCAAGACTGTTGGAAGACCATTTCAGGGGACTAGCTCTTGAAGCTCATGAAGAGAATGCAAAGAGTGTGCAAAGCAGTAATCAAAGCAAAAGGTGGCTACTTTGAAGAACCTAGAATATGACATATTTTCAGTTGTTTCACACTTGTTTGTTATTTATATAATTCCACATGTGTTAATTCATAGTTTTGATGCCTTCATAGTCATGAAAATAAAGAAAACTCTTTGAATGAGAAGGTGTGTCCAAACTTTTGGTCTGTACTGTATATACACACAGTATATCCAAAGAATAGGCAGCACTCCAAATGTGATAAAAGGTGATGACCCGTTTATTCCCAGGCAACGTTTCAGCCCACTCGATGGGGCATTTGTCAAGCAATACAATAGTGTCACACATGGGTATATATACCCGAATCAAGTCATCTGTTAAAAGTGAACAATTTAACCATTCAGTGCATCAAATAGTCACAACATACAGTTATAGAATCAAACTTATCAGAATAATACAGTGGATACATGATTACATATAAATAGACAAAATGTCTTCATTATTAAAGTCGTGATAAAATATAAATACAAAATATTTATCTGTATATACATATATAAAAATAAAGTGCCAGTGCATCGATCAAGTGAAGGGTTAAAAAAGAGGTAAGGCTAAGCGGATCTTTCACAGCTGACCTATAATAAATGTAAGTAAATATCAAAAACAGCGTACCATTGGTGGTTCAGTGTGTCCGCATGTAGTCTGTGTTCCCCTGTGCTCTCCGCGCAAGTGTGAAGTCAGACAAATCGCCCATCATCCATAGACGTCAGCGGTCTTCTTCCCAAGCGACGCCCATGTGACCTAGGGTGCGCTGACGAGGACAGTACCGCCCATACCAGAGGAAGAAAGGGGGATCATGTGACCAAGCCTCGGCCAATCCACAAAAGGGGCGTGTATGTCACCAAGGTAACTACATAGTTTATGTCATCCAAGAAATAAATACAATAATACTTAAACAGGCTATATCAGTGGAGTCATTTATGAAGTAACATTAAACCCCCCTCTCTCCCCAGTTTTAATTTCATTGGTGGCCAGTGCGGGCCCCCCTGCCCCCCCTCTATTGTATTAATTTCATTGGTGGCCAGTGTGCGGCCCCCCTCCCTCTATTGTATTATCATTGGTGGCCAGTGTGCGCCCCCCCGGCCCCCCTCTATTGTTTTAATATCATTGGTGGCCAGTGTGCGCCCCCCCCGACCCCCCCTCTATTGTTTTAATATCATTGGTGGCCAGTGTGCGGCTTCCCCCCCCCCCCCCCCCCCCGATCATTGCTGGCAGCGGAGAGTTCCGATCGGAGTCCCAGTTTAATCGCTGGGGCTCCGATCGGTAACCATGGCAACCAGGACACTACTGTAGTTCTGGTTGCCATGGTTACTTAGCAATATTAGAAGCATCATACTTACCTGCTGCGCTGTCTGTGACCGGCCAGGAGCTCCTCCTACTGGTAAGTGACAGATCATTAAGCAATGCGCCGCACAGACCTGTCACTTACCAGTAGGAGGAGCTCCCAGCCGGTCACAGACAGCGCAGCAGGTAAGTATGATGCTTCTAATATTGCTAAGTAACCATGGCAACCAGGACTACAGTAGTGTCCTGGTTGCCATGGTTACCGATCGGAGCCCCAGCGATTAAACTGGGACTCCGATCGGAACTCTCCGCTGCCACCAATGATCGGGGGGGAAGGGGAGAGGGGAGGCTGGACACTGGCCACCAATGATATTAAAACAATAGAGGGGGGGCCGGGGGCGCACACTGGCCACCAATGATATTAAAACAATAGAGGGGGGGCCGGGGGGGGGCGCACACTGGTCACCAATGATATTCAAACTGGGGAGGGAGGGGGGTCTGCCCCATGCTGCCTGGCAGCCCCTGATCTCTTACAGGGGGCTATGATAAGCACAATTAACCCCTTCAGGTGCGGCACCTGAGGGGTTAATTGTGCTGATCACAGCCCCCTGTAAGAGATCAGGTGCTGCCAGGCAGCAGGGGGCAGTCATGTACACAGTTCGTAGGATATTCTAACTTGAAGCGTCCCCATCACCATGGGAACGCCTCTGTGTTAGAATATACTGTCGGATATGAGTTTCACGATCTAACTCAAATCCGATGGTATATTCTAACATAGAGGCGTTCCCATGGTGATGGGGATGCTTCAAGTTAAAATATACCATCGGATTGGAGAAAACTCCGTTCCTATGGTATATTAACTCCTGACTTTACATTGAAAGTCAATGGGGGACGGATCCGTTTGCAATTGCACCATATTGTGTCAACGTCAAACGGATCCGTCCCCATTGACTTGCATTGTAATTCAGGACGGATCCGTTTTGGCTCCGCACGGCCAGGCGGACACCAAAACGACTTTTTTTTCATGTCCGTGGATCCTCCAAAAATCAAGGAAGACCCACAGACGAAAAAACGGTCACGGATCACGGACCAACGGAACCCCGTTTTGCGGTCGTGTGCAGGAGGCCTTATTATTACTTTTTTTTTCAACTGAGCCATTGTTTTATTATCTTTTTATTTTTTTTACACAATCAACATGCCATTGTCTAAATGCAATATATGCAATCAGCATGGCCATGTAATCCTGTGGTGCTGTGGTGAAAGGAATTCCTCCTTTCTAAAGCCTTCTGCCCCATTAGCTAGTAATTCTGAAGGGAGGAGTTTTCTATGCTAACAAGCATAGTAATCCTCCTCCATTCATTGTAATGCTGAAGGACTGCTGACATCACCGGCTGGGGGCGGGGCTTAGCGCGATGCCGGCCGGACAAGTTACCGCCCCTCCAACCTCTCTGCATAATTATCTAGACTGCCAGTGACGTCACCGGGCTCCCTGAGCAGAGGAAGAGGAGGCTTTGCTCGTCTGCCAGGGACCCGGTACGTCACTGAAGATAAGAAAACACTCCCTTCCGGCCATGAATTGAAAGAAGGAAAACAGGGCTTCAGCAATATGTTCTAAAGGTACCACATGCATGTTTGTAATGTTTATGTTATTAGATTACTAATAGACAAATGTCCCCAATCCCGGACAACCCCTTTAAGTATTATTGTATTTATTTCTTGGATGACATAAACTATGTAGTTACATTGGTGACATACACGCCCCTTTTGTGGATTGGCCAAGGCTTGGTCACATGATCCACCTTTCTTCCTCTGGTATGGGCGGTACTGTCCTCGTCAGCGCACCCTAGGTCACGTGGGCGTCGCTTGGGAGGAAAACCGCTGACGTCTGTGGATGATGGGCGATTTGTCTGACTTCGCGCTTGCGCGGTGAGCACAGAGGAACACCGACTACATGCGGACACACTGAACCACCAATGGTACGCTGTTTTTGATATTTACTTACATTTATTATAGGTCAGCTGTGAAAGATCAGCTTGGCCTTACCTCTTTTTTAACCCTTCACTTGATCGATGCACTGGCACTTTATTTTTATATATGTATATACAGATTAATATTTTGTATTTATATTTTATCACGACTTTAATCATGAAGACATTTTGTCTATTTATATGTAATCATGTATCCGCTGTATTATTCTGATAAGTTTGATTCTATAACTATGTTGTGACTATTTGATGCACTGAATGGTTAAATTGTTCACTTTTAACACGTGACTTGATTCGGGTATATATACTGTAAGCCTGCAAGGGGGGTCAGTGTACGGTTCTGGACATTCACGGAGGCACAGATGATATAAAGTTCACGTCACTTTTTATTTAGGGTCCGATTTCAGGAGGTTTACATCAACACATGCTTTTTTAGTGGAACCCAGGATTTCCAGTATTGCAGTAACAAATCACAAAACAAAAGCCTTCCCGTCTGGGAATAACTAATAACACAAAGAGTTTGTCTCACCTAGGCTACAGTTGGTAGGCTGACGTTCACACAGCATGTAGTTTGCTCACTGGTCATCAGTATTCACAGCACTGTGTGCTGTCCTTGCAGGCTTCTACCTAAGTGAGCCACAGCACTCTGTATATAGTAATCTAACGAGGTTAACTGCCTTAAAGGGACACTGACAGGCCCAATAAGCATATTTAGGTATATATATGACAGTACAGGTCTTATAAAGTGTATTAGAATCACCTACAGTAGGTGTTTCTGACATTGTGTTTTTAGCACGACAGCGTCGCGCTGATACTCGGCAACATGGTGCCGAGATCTCGCACTCACTGGGATAGTGACAGCACATCCCAGCAAGCGCGTCATAGAAGCGACGGGAGATTCGACTTGGATTCCCGCCAATTCTACACGTGTGCGGCGTTTGTTATGAATCCTGAGGGGGAAGTCCCCGCCGGATTTTAAATAAAAATCCGGCCTGGGTCCCGCCCTCAGGAGCATACCGGGCCCTTAGGTCTGTTATGGGTTGTAAGGAGAGCCCCCCCTACGCCGAAAAAAACGGCGTAGGGGGTCCCCCTACAATCCATACCAGACCCGTATCCAAAGCACGCTACCCGGCCAGCCAGGAAGGGAGTGGGGACGAGCGAGCGCCCCCCCCCCCCCCTCCTGAGCCGTACCAGGCTGCATGCCCTCAACATGGGGGGTTGGGTGCTCTGGGGCAGGGGGCGCACTGCGGCCCCCCCACCTCAGAGCACCCTGTCCCCATGTTGATGAGGACAGGGCCCCTTCCCGACAACCCTGGCCGTTGGTTGTCGGGGTATGCGGGCGGGAGGCTTATCGGAATCTGGGAGCCCCCTTTAATAAGGGGGCCCCCAGATACCGGCCCCCCACCCTAAGTGAATGAGTATGGGGTACATCGTACCCCTACCCATTCACCTGCAAGAAAAGTGGTAAAAACACAAATAAACCACACAGTGTATTAAAATATTTTATTTTTCTGCTCCGGAGGCCGCCCCCTGTCTTCTTTATTAGCTCTTTTACCAGGGGGGGGCTCTTCTTCTTCCGATATCCCGACGGGTCTTCTCCGCTATCCGGGGGGTCTTCTCAACTCTCCGGGGTTCTCCTTCTGTCTTCTCCGCTATCCGGGGGGGTCTTCTCAACTCTCCGGGGTTCTCCTTCTGTCTTCTCCGCTATCCGGGGGGGTCTTCTCAACTCTCCGGGGTTCTCCTTCTGTCTTGTTGTCTCCTTCTGTCTTGTTGTCTCCTTCTGTCTTCTGTCTCCGGGGTTCTCCTTCTGTTTTCGCCTCTCTCTGTTGTTGACTCGGCGCACCCCGGTTCTTCGTCTCGCGAGACGAAGAATCGGGGTGCGCCGAGTCTCGCGAGACGAAGAACCGGGGTGCGCCGAGTCAACAACAGAGAGAGGCGAAAACAGAAGGAGAACCCCGGAGACAGAAGACAGAAGGAGACAACAAGACAGAAGGAGAAGACAGAAGGAGACAACAAGACAGAAGGAGAACCCCGGAGAGTTGAGAAGACCCCCCCGGATAGCGGAGAAGACAGAAGGAGAACCCCGGAGACAGAAGACAGAAGGAGACAACAAGACAGAAGGAGAAGACAGAAGGAGAACCCCGGAGAGTTGAGAAGACCCCCCCGGATAGCGGAGAAGACCCGTCGGGATATCGGAAGAAGAAGAGCCCCCCCCTGGTAAAAGAGCTAATAAAGAAGACAGGGGGCGGCCTCCGGAGCAGAAAAATAAAATATTTTAATACACTGTGTGGTTTATTTGTGTTTTTACCACTTTTCTTGCAGGTGAATGGGTAGGGGTACGATGTACCCCATACTCATTCACTTAGGGTGGGGGGCCGGTATCTGGGGGCCCCCTTATTAAAGGGGGCTCCCAGATTCCGATAAGCCTCCCGCCCGCATACCCCGACAACCAACGGCCAGGGTTGTCGGGAAGGGGCCCTGTCCTCATCAACATGGGGACAGGGTGCTCTGAGGTGGGGGGGCCGCAGTGCGCCCCCTGCCCCAGAGCACCCAACCCCCCATGTTGAGGGCATGCAGCCTGGTACGGCTCAGGAGGGGGGGGGGGGGGGGGGCGCTCGCTCGTCCCCACTCCCTTCCTGGCTGGCCGGGTAGCGTGCTTTGGATACGGGTCTGGTATGGATTGTAGGGGGACCCCCTACGCCGTTTTTTTCGGCGTAGGGGGGGCTCTCCTTACAACCCATAACAGACCTAAGGGCCCGGTATGCTCCTGAGGGCGGGACCCAGGCCGGATTTTTATTTAAAATCCGGCGGGGACTTCCCCCTCAGGATTCATAACAAACGCCGCACACGTGTAGAATTGGCGGGAATCCAAGTCGGATCTCCCGTCGCTTCTATGACGGCTCTGTCTCCATCGCGGCAAGCCAGCTCGGCGCTGGCTCCCGCGATGGGGCTCGTATGTGCTCAATCTCGCCGAGAAATACAGCGAGATTGACACAAAATCGGGTTCACCTACTGTAAGTATCCCCCCTGTCCACCTTATAAATACAGTAAAATGAAGTTTTATAACCTGCTTGAATCGTCTTCAATCTGCCCAAGGGGCGGCGTTTCATCTCCACTTGCGCCCAGCCAGCCTCCCCTAACTGCCGTTTTGAAGCGCCGCCCAGCTCATCAATATTCATGCATGCGCCCGGCACCCTCACTGGCCGGGATCACAACGCGCCTGCGCACAGTCTGATTCTCAGAGGCCGAGGCAGCCTCTGCTTTATGCGCATGCGCCGGGCACAGTTCAGAGCAGCGCTTCAGAGTAGCCGCCCAGCGAAGTAAATATTGATGAGCTGGGCGGCGCTTCAAACGGCAGTTGGGGGAGGCTGGCTGGGCGCAAGTGGAGATGAAATGCCGCCCCTTGGGCAGATTGAAGACAATTCAAGCAGGTTATAAAACTTCATTTTACTGTATTTATAAGGTGGACAGGGGGTATACTTAGATGATTCTAATACACTTTAAAAGACCTGTACTGTCATATATATACCTAAATATGCTTATTGGGCCTGTCAGTGTTCCTTTAAGGTGTTTCAGAGCATACCAACAAACTGGCCTGGAAGGAAGGGAACGGTTGCTCCCTCTACCAACCTTAACAACCGTGACTTAATAGGATGGAAGATCACTTCCGTCAGCTGCCCACCTACCAGGGGCGTACATAGAAATCACTGGGCCCGATAGCAAGAATCTGAATTGGGCCCCCTAACCCTGCCCACTACCCACCCCTGGCCCGTCCCACCTCCTGTCCTGGCTCCTCCCATGCCACACCCCCATTAAAGAATTGTATACATGACCTACTGAAACCATTATGGATAAATTTTTTTATTGATTTTTTTATTAACCAACTTTGTTGAAGTAACTTAAAAAAACTTGCTTTAACTCCATGCTACTGATGCTGAGTGTGCACATAGCCACCAATCATATCCCCCCCCCCCCCCAAAGGTGACTGATGTGTTGGGGGGTGGGGGGGGTTGGGGGAATATGATTGGTGGCTATGTGCACTGTCAGCATCAGCAGAAAGGAGTTAGAGGGGTTATCCAACCCCTAATGCCCCCCCAAAATGCCCGGGGGGGGGGGAGTGGGAGAACACACTGTCCACTATGAGCCTCCAAAACCCTTAATGCCCCCCAAAATGCTCAGGACAGTGTGCTTTCCTTCTACTCCCCCCTGGCATTTTGGGGGGCATTAGGGGTTGGGGGGCTCATAGAGGACTCGGGGGGGGGGGGGGGGGGCGGGTTGGCTCATAGGTGACAGACAGTGTGCTTTCCTCCTACTCCTCCCCCTGGACATTTTGGAGTAATGGGGGCATTAGGGGTTGGGAGGCAGGAGGCTCATAGAGGACTCGGGAGGGGGGGAGACTCAGAACAGTGTGCTTGTCTCCTATTCCTCTCCCCCTGGGCATTTTGGGGTAATGGGGGCATAAGGGGGGCTCATAGAGGATTCAGGGGGGGAGGCTCATACAGGACAGAGTAGGAGGAAAGCAGACTGTCCTCCAAACCCTTAATGCCCCCCAAAATGTTCAGGACAGTGTGCTTTCCTTCTACTCCTCTCCCCCTGGCATTTGGGGGGGCATTAGGGGTTGGGGGCTCATAGAGGACTCGGGGGGGGGGGGGGGGGGGAGGCTCAGAGGACAGTGTGCTTTCCTCCTACTCCTCCCCCCTGGACAATGGGGGCATTAGGGGGGGCCCATACAGGACAGAGTAGGAGGGGGGGGGGGCCATACAGGACAGAGTAGGAGGAAAGCAGACTGTCCTCTATGGGCCCCCCCTCCTATGAGTTATCTTGCTGCTGCCTGGCAATGCTGCAGCCTGCATTAACCTATCTATCTATCCCATTCCTGGCTGGGGAGTGGGGACCCTTCCCAATATAACAAACCACCGGCAGTCCGGCACCAAACGTGTCTGGTCAGGAGCGGGCAGGCAGTCCTTCAGTCTGGGGCTGGGATCGATGCAGAGTGCAGCCAGGCAGCTGCCTACTTCACTCGTCGCTCAGGTCAGGCAGACTCAGAGAGAGACTGAATGTGTACAGTACAGTGTATGACCGGCGATCCGGCGCCCGCCCCTGCTGCCCGCAAACACTGGCCAATCAGCAGCTGCCTCTTTGTGCTGCTGACTTGCGCTGATTGGCTAGTGTGAAAATTAGAACACACCTGCAGGCTGGACGGGCGGGAGAATCAAGTGAGGCAGCATGATGAGCAGCCAGGTTAATAGGGGAGGGGGGGCCCGCCGATCAAAGGCAAGTGCCGCTGGCCCTGCGCCGCCCACATTGTGTGTTTGATTGTACTAGTAGTAGTACTGCTTGCTTACTTAGCTAAAATAAACGGAGGGGGCGGGGCCTTCCATGCGCTGCGGGCCCCCCTGCGCTGCGGGCCCCATAGCAACAGCGTAGTCTGCCTATATTGGCGGTACGCCACTGCCACCTACCTACAAATACCCTCATTCCCCAAAATAACACTCTACAGCCAACTTCTTGGTATAAAAGGCCGTAGAAGCCCATTTATTAAACAAACAAATTCTTCAACAACTTTCTTTTAATAATCACAATCATAAACACATAAACACGTAAATAATAAAGTGCAATAAATTCCAACACATTGAGAAAGGATCCTAGAAGGCAACACAAGCAAGCTGCGTTCCTCACTCCCCATCTCCACTTGACTTTCCACCTTACCCTTGGCCGCAGTCACCAACCCAAAGGTAATCCTCCAAAATTATATCTCCATCCACCCCTGTAGGCATTTTTGCCCAACAGGAGCCCCATCCATCAGCTTACCGAACCTCATGAGATGCACGCTCCAACGTGTGATGCACCTCTTAAACATTGTATTGCCTTCCAGGACCCTCCATTAACCGGCCACAGACGAACACAGGAGACACCTCACCTGTGGACTTCCCGCCACACTCTCAAAGCTGTCTCAAGACCATCCTGTAACCCCGAGGCCCACAAATCCATACCCACATCATTGAGATGCACACCATCGGCCTTCAAGAATTGAGGCGAAGCAGCCTCCAATTCCTTATGGCGCAACCACAAATCCACCCTGACGCCGGACAAAACGACCCACCTCGTTGTTGAGCTTCGCCCGCGCCTTATTAATTCGCTCCACTGACCTCGCAAACCGCCACGACCTTCTAGCAACCACTTCAGACCAAACAACCAACAAATCCGAAAACTCTCCCAACAACCGCAACAGATCTAGTTTGTTGTCACGTATCACATCCCGTGAACGATGAACACTTAAAGAGGACCTTTCACTAGAATAAAACATCTAAACTAACTATACAGCCATGTAGAGCGGCGCCCAGGGATCCCCCTGCACTTACTGTTATACCTGGGCGCCGCTCCGTTCAGCCGGTATAGCCTCCGGTATCTTCATAGTTAAAAAAAAGCCTGCCAGGCTATGAGCTGAGCGCTGCGATTGGCCAGCGCTACAGCATGGAAGAATGAGACGCCGGCAGGTTCCCCTGGGTGGAGCCTAACTATGAAGATACCGGAGCCTATACCGGGCGAACGGAGCGGCGCACAGGTGTAACAGTAAGTGCATGTCTGTATACTTATACATGTCTGTATACTTAGTTTAGATGTTTTATTCTAGTGAAAGGTCCTCTTTAAATCGTTTCCCCCAACATGCAAAACTAAAATGTCGGGGGCAGGGGCGTACATAGAAATCATTGGGCCCCATAGCAAGAATCTGAATTGGGGCCCCTAACTCCACCCACTACCCACCCCTGGCCCATCCCACTACCTCCCCTGGCTCCTCCCCTGCCACACCACCATTGTATTCCTACTGACCCAGAGAATAAAAGGCACAGGTCAGTTTTGCCGCAAAGGGAAAACCCTTAAAATGGTGGAGGAACTGCGTTTTTTTTTTTTCCAATTCCACAGCATTTGGAATTTTTTACCCGCTTCCCACTACATTGTATGCCATACTAAATGGTGGCATTAGAAAGTACAACTTGTCCGACAAAAAATAAGCCCTCATATGGATATGTGACCGGAAAAATAAAAAAAGTTATGGCTCAAGGAAGATAGGGAAGAAAAATGAATATGAAAAAATGAAAAAAAAAATATGGTATCCTGTTAAAGGGGTTATCCAACCCCTATTATGCCCCCCAAAATGCTTGGCCACCGCATACAGATAATACTTATGCCTGGGGGGGTGCAGCCAATAGCAGGCCGTGAAGGAAATCAGCCTCCCTAGCGTCACCCGTGATGCTAAGGAGGCTCGTTCCCATTGTGGCCTGCTATTGACTGCCCCCCACATCTCTGGATGTTTTCATTCATGTGACGGGGGGAATGCAGTGGTGGCCATGTGGGCATCAGTGACGCGGGTGCCGGGAGCGGGCAAAGTATTACCTGTATGAGGTACCCTGGCATTTTGGGGGGGTATTATAGGGTTTGAATAACCCCTTTAACTCCTTGCTGCTGATGCTTAGTTTACCATGAGAAAAAATAGCCATTTATCATGAATAATGACTTGAGTATAAGTTGATATTGCTGTCATAACGTGCAAGAAATAAAAGCGTGAACATCATACGTTATATACAAAAAATATGATCTATTACACGTTACACACCAATAATGTTGTTAAACCTTGCACACACCAGTAACTCCACCATATAGTGCCTCTCCCATACACTATGCACAAATAATAACATAATATGCTATAGAGATAAATAATCCTGCTAAGGGTCCATTTAGTCGTCTATAGTGTTTTGCGGTCTGCAAATTGCGGACCGCAAAACACTGACGCCGCACATCACCGGCACTTAATAAATCATTCCTATTCTTGTCCGCAGCTGCGGACAAGAATAGGACATGCTCTATTTTTTTCCCGAGCCGTGGACCGGAAGTTCGGGGCAGTGGACAGGAAATGCGGATGCGGATAGCACACTGTGTGCTGTCTGCATCTTTTCCAGCCCAGAAAAGATGCGGAGCCACGGCTGGGTAGGAGAGGGTGTGCACGTGCGGCTATATACTCCCGTCGGCCACACACATCAGGATTACAGCACGCGTGCGCACACAGGGGTAGGTAGATTTGGACCGGAGTATATAGCCGAACGTGCGCACCATCTCCTACCCAGCCGTGGCTCCAGGCGCAGGTGCAGTGTGTCCCGGCTGGTTTCGCCCATGCGCATTAAGTGGGCGCTTCTCCCGCGGCGCTGCTATAATTTTGACTTATCCGTGGATCTGCGCTTGCGCAGCACCGCATACCCCCTCCTCCAGCTGATTCTCGTCACTTCTGGTGCGGCCACGTCACCAGAGGTGACGAGGGTATAGCATTCTGATAAGGAATAGTATTCTGACAGAACAGAGTGAACATAAAAAACAAAAGGTGATGGAGATCTGTTATTAGAGGGAGGGTAGCAGCAGCTGGCATGGGCTCTTTTATATGAAAGGGGAAAGAAGCAGGTGGCATGGACTCTGATAGATCAGGGGGCAGAAGTTGACAAGGGCTTTGTGCTAAAGGATTGGGCACATCAAGTCCAATAGGTGATAGGGGCTCAGTTACTGATGGATGGACAGACACAGATTGGAGAAGGACAGAGGGTTCCATGGGCTTTGTGAGTGGGTGGTGGTGACAAGGAATATAAAAAGTGGCAGGGGCTCTGTTATGAGAAGGGGGCACAGAAATTGGTACAGGTTCTCTTGGTCACAGAAGGTGGCAGGGGTCTCTGGGGACTTCAGGGAACATAGGAGTTGATAGTGGCTGGGAGGCCACAGATGGATGCAGGCTTGCAGCTATTCTGTGGCCTGTGGGGAGAGTAGTAGAGGGGCATACAAGAGAGGTTCTGTGGAGGCCAGGAGGGAGATAATAGATAACAGCAGGATAGAGGGAGGTGGTAGACAGCTAGTGTCCTAGCTGAGATTCTTTACTGCTGCAGTATTTTTATCGCGACTGGCGTTGGGGGCGTGGCTTCACTGGACAGGGCGTGGCTTCATGGATGTGGGCATGGTCGGTGAAGTTCTGTCTGCTTGAGCCTGACATGGAGGGTCGGGATATCAGCAGAGTGTGCTCTATTGTGTACAGAATGGAGGGGGCCCTGAGCATAGAGGAAGTAAGCAGGGCCCGGCCAGGACTGAACGGAGGACAAGTGGGCGTGCTTCCTCAATGCCCGATAAACTGTCTGCAGATGTAGGGGGCGCGGCCTTCCATGCGCTCCGGGCCCCCCCATGCCATGGGCCCCATAACAGCTGCGTGGTCTGCCTATATGGTAGGTACGCCACTGGTCGGAGGGCCTATCCAACAAAGCAGGCTCTTTTGGCAACAATTCCGGCTCAACCTCGGACAATTCTTCTACAAACTACTGCGCTGCAGCTCTAAGGGGTTGGCCCCTGCCCCACAACTGCCAGAAGTAGGGAAAGTTACGCCCAAGGATGGCATTATGCATGAGGTTTTCCACCACACCTACATTATGGTCAATACAGCCATAGGTAGTTTCAAAAGACACCATGGCCACAGGATATTCCTTAACATCCCCGTGGATACACAGCACACCCAGGAATTCTCCCTGGATTTTGTCTCTGGTTACATAAGAGTCATGCACCAAAGTTACGAGACTTCCTGAGTCTAGTAGTGCAGTTGCAGGTTGACTATTCACCAGTACGCTGCAGAACTGGGGTTCAAGTTTCACCTCCGGGGAAGCCACACAGACCGGTTCAGCAAACAAGGACATCACCCGGCCGACCTCGCACTCCATTGGTTTGGAAGTGAGGGGACAATTAGCGACCACATGCCCCACTTCCCGGCACCTCCAGCATTGGGGAGGTCCTGGTTTCGGTGAAGCAAATCGGGGCACACTTGGGGAAGATCGCTGGGGACTCTCCAGTGCCATTTTTCCTGCTTCCCCCATTGGGGACTGTCTCCGCGCCCGCTGTAGATTTGGGACGGTCACTCCTGGAAGGAGCACAGGGGAAGCCATTATCCCGAAGATAGTCTTCCGTGGTGAGATACCGATCAACCAGGTTCACCAGCTCATCCAGGTCTTTGGGGTCTCCCCGCCCCACCCAGCGCTGTAATGTCCTAGGAAATGCAGTTGAAAATCGATCCATTACGACCCGTTCAGTTATTTGGGCTGCTGTGCTCGTCTCAGGTTCCAACCACTTTTTCGTGAGGTGAACCAGGTCGAACATTTGGGACCGAGTAGGTTTGGTTACATCAAAGCACCAGGTATGCACGCGCTGGGCCAGGACAGCAGGGGTTACTCCTAACCATGCCAGAATTTCCGCTCGTTGGCCAAGGTCATGATACACCTTCTGGGGCTCCCCTGAGAGGAAAGGTGCCAAGACATCGTCCGAATCAGCCACCGGAAGGTGTTCCCGCTCAGCTATGCACTCAAAAATGGTTAGATATGTCTCAATATCATCCTCCGGGGTTAACTTCTGTAGCAATTGTTGTACAGTTTTCCTGGGACTCCGGGGAGATATTGGAGCAGTCTGGGAAACAACCGGCAGGGCTTTTGTAAGGGCGGCCATTTGTTCTGACAAAAGGCGGTTCGTCTCCTGTTGGCGTAGGTTCACCTCAGCCTGCGCTTTAATAAACTGGGTTATGGCCGCTTCCATATTAGCGCGTGTCTCCTGCAGGCCAATAGTGGGCTTTACCCACGACATCCACTGGAGCCAAAAGTTCTTGCAAAGAACAAACGAAGAGAGGGGGGAAAAAAATGTATTTTTTTTTTTGTGCCGTTGCCGTTAGCAACCGTTATGCACGCATCCTCCACCAATTGTAAGCCTGCAAGGGGGGGCAGCGTACGGTTCTGGACATTCACTTTTTATTTAGGGTCCGATTTCAGGAGGTTTACATCAACACATGCTTTTTTAGTGGAACCCAGGATTTCCAGTATTGCAGTAACAAATCACAAAACAAAAGCCTTCCCGTCTGGGAATAACTAATAACACAAAGAGTTTGTCTCACCTAGGCTACAGTTGGTAGGCTGACGTTCACACAGCATGTAGTTTGCTCACTGGTCATCAGTATTCACAGCACTGTGTGCTGTCCTTGCAAGCTTCTACCTAAGTGAGCCACAGCACTCTGTATATAGTAACTATATACTAACAGCACTCTGTATGTAGTAACTATATTTTAACTAACTATATACTAACGAGGTTAACTGCCTTAGGCCCCTTGCAGACGAGCGTGTCCGGATTAGGTCCGGATGCGTCCCGGTGCATTGCGGCAAACCCGCGCGAGTAGGAACGCAATTGCAGTCAGTTTTGACTGCGATTGCGTTCCGATGTTGAGTTTTTATCGCGCGGGTGAAATGTGTTTTGCACGCGCGTGATAAAAAACCGACTGTGGTACCCAGACCCGAACTTCTTCACAGAAGTTCAGGTTTGGGTTAGTTGTAGTGTAGATTTTATTATTTACCCTTATAACATGGTTATAAGGGAAAATAATAGCATTCTGAATACAGAATGCATAGTACAATAGGGCTGGAGGGGTTAAAAAATAAAAATAAAAATTTAACTCACCTTAATCCACTTGTTCGCGCAGCCGGCATCTCTTCTGTCTTCATCTGTGAGCAATAGGATCTTTGATGACGTCACTGCGTTCATCACATGGTCCATCACATGATCCATCACCATGGTGATGGATCATGTGATGAGCGTAGTGACGTCATCAAAGGTTCTATTGCTCACAGATGAAGATAGAAGAGATGCCGGCTGCGTGAACAAGTGGATTAAGGTGAGTAAAATATATATTTATTTTTTTTAACCCCTCCAGCCCTATTTTACTATGCATTCTGTATTCAGAATGCTATTATTTTCCCTTATAACCATGTTATAATGGGAAATAATAATGATCGGGTCCCCATCCCGATCGTCACCTAGCAACCGTGCGTGAAAACCGCACCGCATCCGCACTTGCTCGCGGATGCTTGCGATTTTCACGCAACCCCATTCTTTTCTATGGGGCCTGCGTTACGTGAAAAACGCACAAAGAGGAGCATGCTGCAATTTTCACACAACGCACAAGTCATGCGTGAAAATCACTGCTCGTGTGTACAGCCCCATAGAAATGAATGGGTCAGGATTCAGTGCAGGTGCAGTGCGTTCAACTCACGCATTGCACCCGTGCGGAATACTCGCCCGTGTGAAAGGGCCTCAAGGTGTTTCAGAGCATACCAACAAACTGGCCTGGAAGGAAGGGAACGGTTGCTCCCTCTACCAACCTTAACAACCGTTCCGCATAATCCAGGCCCCACGTATTTCCAAAAAGAATCCTGCCTAAGCAACTAAGTTTGTTCAGGCCACAGCACTCCCTGGATTACACTTACTTCACCCAGGTGAGAAATCTGGGTGAAATATACCTTCCTTCCACCAGTATTCCACCTGCGTGACCATAATACCCATGTGTGACACTATTGTATTGCTTGACAAAGGCCCCATCGAGTGGGCTGAATCGTTGCCTGGGAATAAACGGGTCATCACCTTTTATAACATTTGGAGTGCTGCCTATTCTTTGGATATACTATATTGGAGGAAAGGTTGCCTACCTTTTCAGAGGATTTGCACCCTAACTACTCTTTTTTTCACTGTGCTGCTGTTGCTTTTTTGGTTTTTATATATACACACAACTACACGGGATAAACTATTTTCTATGCAGGTAAGGAAGGAGATAACACAAGCTAATTGCATTGCATCCTGAGAGATGCAGGTGCTTGATGAGCTGCTGCCCACCCAAGGGAGGGCAAATCTTCCAGTTATGAGCCAGTCATTGTGAGAACTCACACAAATGGCTGTAATCACCTTGAGAAGCAGAGAGTCCCCATTTCCAGATGGATACATTTTATGTGGTAGAATGGAGTCCCAAGCAGGGACAACTTCCTCTGTTATATTTATATGCCCTACTAGGAAATATCATGGATATAGTGTATTAGATGCAAACAGCCCTTGGTTTCGAGGACACAGAGACATTAAAGGGGTTGTCTCTTCTCATACAATGATACTTATGCTGTATCATAACTAGAGATGAGCTAATTTCTCCAAAATTCGATTCGGCCGGTCCGCCAAATTTTCCGAAAAGATTTGATTCGATCCGAATTAATCGTGGCGAATCGCGTTAAAAAACAGCTATTTCCTGGCTGCAGAGAGCCTGTATAGTGGTGTAGAACACTGTGCCTTTCAGTAACACGCATAGGGAGTCTGCTGTGGTAGTGCAACAATACTGTGAGTCAGTATGACACGCAGATGACATGGTCGCTCTTAGAATCACTGCACACTTCACTTATTTGGGCAGTTACAGGGCCAAAACTGACCAAATAACTCAAGTGTGAACTCAGCCTTACAGGTCAATGTTACCGTCAAGAAGAAGCGCACTCCTTTTACACCGTCGTCAGCTGATTCCACATAGATGTTTACAGAACCTGTTCTATTAAACACTTATACAAGTAGAGCCCTCCCCCCCCCGACAGAGTGTAGAGGGTGTCAGCAGTAAGTTTGTGTTAACGTCACTGATTATTTTGCCCTTCCTCTGATCCATCAGAACAATTACCCCCAAAAAATGGATCCTGTCTGTTGAGCATCCGCCTTCACTCGGTCAGCATTTCGTCAGTAATCCATCAGTATTGCTAAAGCCCAAAAAAAACAGGAGTGGATCCAAAACAGAGATGACATGTGAATGGAATATTTGCATCTCTTCTGTTTTTTGTACCCACTCCTGCTTTTGGCTACCAAATCATAAGCCAATTCCAATACAAAATAGGGACCATGTCATACTGGCCTTACAGCTGCTACATAGACAGGATCCATTGTGCATCTCATTTTCCTTCCTTCTGACAGATGAGAAGAAGGGTCAAATAAATGATGATGTCAACCAGGCCAAAAAGGCAAAATAGTGGCTCAGTCATGGAGTGGGGAGGGTGGGAACAGCATGAGAAGTCCACAGAGTGGCCAAGTAACATAGTGGTGAGGTGGCAACAGCATGAGGAGACCACAGAGTGGTAAAGTTGCAGCAGCATGAGGAGACCACAGAGTGGCACAATGACAGCGTGTGGAGGTGGCAGCAGCATGAGGAGACCACAGAGTGGCCCAGTGGCATAGCAGTGAGGTGGCAACAGCATGAGGAGATCACAGAGTGGTGAAGTGGCAGCAGACTGAGGAGACCACAGAGTGGCACAATGACAGAGTGTGGAGGTGGCAGCAACAGCATGAGGAGACCACAGACTGGAAAAGTGACATAGTGTGGAGGTGTCAGCAGCATGAGGAGACCACAGAGTGGCACAATGACAGAGTGTGGAGGTGGCAGCAGCAGCATGAGGAGACCATAGAGTGGCACAGTCACATAGTGGTGAAGTGGCAACAGCATGAGGAGACCACAGAGTGGCAAGGTGACATAGTGTGGAGGTGGCAGCAGCATGAGGAGACCACAGGGTGGTGAAGTGGAAGCAGCATGAGGAGACCACAGAGTGGCACAATGACAGAGTGTGGAGGTGGCAGCAGCAGCATGATGAGACCACAGAGTGACCCAGTGGCATAGCAGTGAGGTGGCAACAGCATGAGGAGATCACAGAGTGGTGAAGGGGCAGCAGACTGAGGAGACCACAGAGTGGCATAATGACAAAGTGTTGAGGTGGCAGCAACAGCATGAGGAGACCACAGACTGGCAAGGTGACATAGTGTGGAGGTGGCAGCAGCATGAGGAGACCACAGAGTGGTGATGTGGCAGCAGCACGAGGAGACCTCAGAGTGGCACAATGACAGAGTGTGGAGGTGGCAGCAGCAGCATGAGGAGACCATAGAGTGGCACAGTCACATAATGGTGAAGTGGCAACAGCATAAGGAGACCACAGAGTGGTGAAGTGGCAGCAGCATTGGGAGACCACAGAGTGGCACAATGACAGAGTGTGGAGGTGTCAGCAGTAGCATGAGGAGACCACAGAGTGACTCAGATAAAGAGTTGTGAGTTGGCAGCAGCATGAGGAGACCACAGAGTGGCAAGGTGACATAGTGTGGAGGTGGCAGCAGCATGAGGAGGCCACAGAGTGGCACAATGACATAGTGTGGAGGTGGCAGCAGCAGCATGAGGAGACCACAGAGTGGCCCAGAGACAGAGTTGTGAGTTGGCAGCAGCATGAGGAGATCACAGAGTGGCACAATGACATAGTGTGGAGGTGGCAACAGCAGCTTGGGAAGACCACAGAGTGGCATAATGACATAGTGTGGAGGTGGCAACAGCAGCATGAGGAGACCTGAGAGGTGATGTGGCAGCAACATCAGGAGACCACAGAGTGATCCGGTGATAGAGTGGGGAGGTGGGTGGCAATAACAGTACCCGCTGAAGATGGTGGGGGTAAGAAGGAGCATTTGGCATCCGATGTGTGACACCTGTCGGGTGGCAGCATCAGAATAGTAGCTGAGGCAGGTAGCCAGTCTTCTTTGTCAAGGTTTGGGTGAGGCAGCATGGATGATCTGATCTGATGCATCAGGCATTGGTGGGTGGAAATTCTGGATGATCCACGCCTGATTCATCTTGACAAATGTCAGTCTCTCCACATTTTGGGTGGACAGGCGAGTTCTCCTTGGGGTAACTATGGCCCCCACCGCACTAAACACCCGCTCTGATGCCACACTACTGGTAGGGCAGGAAAGCTGTTCCAGGGCAAACTCGGACAGTTGCAGCCACAAATCCAGTTTGGCTGCCCAGTAGTCCAGCGGATCTTCAATGTGGGGTGGCAGGATGCTGTCCAAGTATGCCACCACCTGCTGGTTCAGGTTCTGCTCAAGGTCTAACTGCTGCTGCTGGTTAGTAGTTTCTTCACTAGGCGGGTTAAGAAAGCTGCTCATCATTGACTCTAGACTGAAGCTGCTGCTGATAGAGCTGTTACTGCTCCTACCCCTACACAGCAGCCAGAGCAGTAGAACGAGAGTGCAGAGGGCCCACCGGTCAGACCTGTGAGAGGATGGATGATGGTGCAGATAGGCAGTGGCCAAATGACTACATAGGATGTCTCTATAGTAGTTCAGTTTGTCCTCCCTCTCAGCGGGTGTAAAAAAAGGCCCCCATTTTGGACCGGTAGCGAGGGTCCAACAAGTTGGAGAGCCAGAAGTCATCCCTCTTCCCAAGCAAGTGAGCATGCAGCGGGCCATTTGCGCAAGAGACTCGGAGGGACTCCCTGCCTCCATCTCCACTGCATACAGTCACAGTGTGCCTGGGTCATCTGCCTCGTCTTGCTCATCTCCCTCTTGCTCCTCCGGCTGCTCCTGCTCCTCCTCTCTTGTCACCTGTGGTAAAGATGCACTCAATCGGGGCTGATTACGTTTGCTCTACTGCTCCAAATTAATAGTAACCCAAGGGTTTTATGTGCATGGAAGAAAATAACTATGACACACACACTGGGGTCAAAGCAAATTCTTGTTTATTACAGGAAGTACAGCAGTTTATATGGACATCAGAGAGGCATACCCCGTGAGGCATGTGGCATTGTTACATTGACTGAAATATAAAAATAAGAAAAGAGATAAGACTTGGCATCTGCGCAGTGTGCATTGTTTTACTAACTCTGGTATGTAAAATATCTAGCTATAGTAGCCATCTTGTAATGGAGTCTGTACTAACAACAGAAAAGCATATATGACGCAGCAAGGAGGCGTGTTCTCTTCGGAAGGATGGAACCTTTTTGCTGTGGACAAGATAAGGTGTTGTCTGAGAGCTAAAGTATGTGGGAGCTTTCTTAGCTGAATTTAAAGAATGTAGTCCACATCTCTATTAGTCCCCCCTTGGACCTCATTCTTTCCCTAATGAAAGCCTTGCACATTTGTCCCCATGCTTCGAATCCTCTTCGCCAGCTTCCATGACAACCTAGCCTAGTGTATAGCCTCCCATGACACTGGACTTAGCATGGGAAAGTCAGATGTCAGTCCCTATGGTCGATGATCTCCAGGTGGCGTTGTAAGCAGGAAGGGGGACCAACAGAGCTAAGTGGACTTTGTCTTCCATCCTTATGGAGGTCTCCCATGAGCATCTCCGGGGTAGCCTCAGCTACGACTTTGAACATAAACCTTCTAATGCAGGGGATGACACATCAAACAATTAACGCAAATAGCAGAATTAAAGATAAAATTCAGGAATAGGAAGTAAGTCCTTTTAGGGCATTCATGACCTGGTCATTGATTAGTGTGAACATAAGAACTATCAATACTGGGAGTCTTTGGGCTATACTATTAATGGGTCACTGGGCTAGAAGTATCGGACTGTAACAACTTTGTTCTTCCTTTTGCACACCTCTTCCCCAGCCCAGAAACACATTTTTACTATCTCATTAAGAATCCATATTCTTTTAGTCAGGATCAGCAGTCACACAAGGGGGAACAAGAAACATCCTTTTAAGTCTCCCGACTCAATACATTCTTGAAATGACTCGAATTAGGATTTCCTTCAAGCTTCACTGATGTGCTTGTGTTCAAGAACACTTGGAATGGACCATCGAACCAGGATTTGAGGACAGGACTTTTCTAACGTTTATTTTTACCACCACCCAATCTCCAGACACAAGTGGGTGGGTTCCTGGTGTTTTATCCACATCTGGAAGTGTGAGAGATGGATTTATTATTCTATGCATATATAATGCGAACATTCTGTAGTACACATTTTTGTCCACTAGATGGCTGCAAACCATATGTATGAGAAGGTCAATAAGGGAGGGGGAAGAGGGGATTACATTACAGTTTTCAAATCTACCTATGAACTCAGAGTTGAAGTTGCTGAAACCACTCCTATCAGGTTAAGGAGCGAATAGTCTCTTCTTAAGGAACACCCCTTTTGTGACGTCATGTCTGTTATTTAAGTCAATGTAATGTGAATAAAGGGTCTCTTCTACCATGGCTCAGGGAAGATGAGAAGATGCTTTCATGAAACCACCTAGTGTGTCTGGTCTCATTATAAAGCAGTATGGTGTACACATACTTATTCTTCTAATTGATTTGGCACCACACAAAGAAGAAGGAGAAGCGCATGAATTGCGCTAACAGAATGGCGCCCATGGGTGGGGCAGACAGCTTGCGTTAATTCCGATTCAAACGCCACGAGAGCGACTTAAACGGAACCATCAGACGAGATCACATGCCGGCAAGGTAAGAAAGCTTTATTTCTTACGAATCTCCTCTGAAACTTCCGCTTTTGTGCGTTCTCAAGAGTTGAATTGGTGTTATCGCGATAGAAGGGTTCAAATTATAGCTGATCTGTCCGTTAGAAAGAACCTGTTGAAATATTCCTTCTTTGTGTGGTAGAACATGCTGGAACTAAACGGAAGTTGTTAGACAGCTGAGTCGGATATCCTGTGACGTAGAATTGGATCCCAGCCAAGTTCTGACGAGAATCTTGAGGAAAGGGTTAACACCAATTGTCATAGCCAATTGGAAGTTATTACGATTTTGTATCCCGGTGAATTGACTAGGGGTCTTCACCAAGAGAGATTGTGGGCTCAATACTATTATTATCGTTTGATCTTTGTGCAACTGCGCTTAAGTTAGTGGGTTCGATAGCGATCACTTATAGTAATCGGATATCGTTTGATCTTTGTGCAACTACGCTTAAGTTAGCGGGCTCGATAATAATTAGCAATTGTTTGATGTTAGTGTAACTACAATAATGGGAAATTCTAATGTTGCAGGACAGAGTGAAGAGATATTAACGGCAGCTCAGTTGATGCAAGAAAGAAAGGAAAAGTTTCAGTTAGGAATAAAAGTAGAAAGCATTCTGTCATACTAAGTAGCAGCGATTTCCGTTATTATCCGGAAATATGCAGTTTTGTGTAAAAGTTCCCCCTAGAGGTTGCAAATGCAGTAGGAGATAGATTAAATTAAAGTTTGTGGAAGTTGTCTGCAGATGTGACTGATGGAAAGTTGAAAGAAATTGAGAAGAATGGACAATATTGGTATAGTAAAATGGAGGATTTGGGTGTGGTAGGGAACAAAGAACAGGAGAGTTTGCCATGTGGCATCCCTTCCCCCACCACATATGTTGTAACTTTAAAAAGTAATCCTGGGTCTTGTGGTCCATCAAACAATACTATTGCTTTTTCTGTCAGCCCCTCCTCTACACCATGTTCTGGAATGTGCTTATCAGCACCACCCACTGTGCCTTCTGCTCCCTCTATCCCTTCCCCATCCCCCAAAACTCTTTCCTTAGAACATCAACCCCCTCCTTATGGGGGATGGGAGTGTGTGTGCAGGCACAGAAATGCTGAAATAAGTAACGTGTGTTGTTTGTGGATCTCAAAGACAGGACACAATTCCTATCATAGTTCCCAACACTGGATTATATCCAGTGATGTCTGCAAATAACCCTTCCCAATTGTATGTCCCATCAGTTAAAAATTTACCTGCAGTAATTGCCCCTATGATGCCACTAGAAATATTCCAGACCAGTCTACTCAATCTAAGGTTGCACCCATTCTAAGTCCTTATTCAGATATGAGTAAAAAGTGTAGGGATATCTGCATCATTATACCACACCCAGTAGTAACATCAATTTTGCCATGATGAATAGAATTCCCAATTCAGAGAACTTACTTATGCTGCTTTATAGAAAATTAGTTAAAATATGGAGAGTTTTCTCATATTATTTATGAGATTTGGAAAATGTAGTCCAATGTAGAGCTGGGGATTTAATGCATAGTGAAGGTAATTGAGTCTGGGAGGAAGTGTTTAGATCATCAGTCAGTCACATTGTCATCAGGACAGAGAGTTTGGAGAAAGTGTTCACTAGACTCCAGGAAAGTTGGGTGGATTTGGATTTTTGAGCTTACTTTAGATATGCATAAGAAAATCCTAAGTGCTGACTTTGTGGATGGTCTTAAGGATCATCTGCGGCCGTCTAGTGTTGGCTAGGCTTGAGAGAAGTTCATTTTGTCCCTATTTTGTCATATTGTTAAAGTTAAATCAAACAAAGACCTAAGGCGGGCGTGGCTGCCTATCAGTCCTCCCCACAAGGGGGGGGAGGAAGACTTTGTATGTACTTGCCCACTTCCTCGCCCGTGGGAGGAGCTACAAATGTTCAGCCACTTCAAATGAAACACCCATAGGGAATTAACAACCCAGAATCAAATACTGGATCCCTATTATTTATATAATCCTTAGGATCTAATTCCATTGCCTCATAGCAAACATGTTCCATGATCTCTCATGGCTAAGGGTAGTATCACATGTGTAGGAGCATATAGTAATGCAATTCCTACTCCTCTCACCAATTAATCACTGTCTTAAGGGTGTGCAAAATTAGATCCGATTACTCTGCTGCATCTGGAGGGGGGGAGGCTGGGAGTAGTAAATACAAATACTTTTTCCCACCTGTGTAAATAAAAATAAAAAGTGCTTTCTGGGAGTAGTAAATAAAAATATAAAAATTCTAATTCAAATTTACTGTCTCCAATTAATAACCACATTTTTGAGTTTCTGGTAGATCATTTCAGGTTCCTGGAAGATGGATCATTTCGGACAGGATATGCTGTTCCTACTTAATCTGATGTTGTCAAGAAAGAACCACTCCGTCCAGCAATGGTAGTGCAGGAGACAGAGCTGAAGACACTGGCTGATGTTGGTAAGATGGCTGAGGGTAAGACTACTAACATCCAGGTATGCCTTCGGTATCACTCATTATTATGGTCTAATCTAGTGAAGCAGAGATTTTGTTTGATCCATGGGTAAGCCCATCAATAATGAATGCTGAGTGTATGAAAGATGTTTGATGCCCTGATGCTGCCTGAGAAGGTAGAGGCTACATTATTACCTGAAGTCTACGCTAAGTGGAAATCTGTGTGATACAGGATGGCTTATGGCCAGTGGACTTCCAAAAAGTTTGCCTTTTTCAGATACAGGTTACAGAGGCTGAAAGGAAACATCAAAGGATAAAGGTAGAAGTGATAATAGGACTCTGGAGAGTTGGTAAGAAACTCTTCCTTCAGAGGGCACTCTACCTAAAGAGGATGGATTTAGAAAATGGGCAAATCGAGAGAGAGAAGGTGTGATTGGGTTCTGTGGTGGATGGCTCCTGGGTTCAACAATGCTGCCACTAGGTTAGTTGAAGGTGAATGCTGTAATAATGATTGGAGAACTATGGGAGTTCCAGGAAGGCATATGCCCAGGTCATCTTACCCATTTCAGAGACTGCGGATTTACTACATTCAGAACAAAGGTGGAACAGTGTGAATATGTCTGTGTCTACACTGCGTGCAGAATTATTAGGCAAATTAGTATTTTGACCACATCATCCTCTTTATGCATGTTGTCTTACTCCAAGCTGTATAGGCTCGAAAGCCTACTACCAATTAAGCATATTAGGTGATGTGCATCTCTGTAATGAGAAGGGGTGTGGTCTAATGACATCAACACCCTATATTAGGTGTGCATAATTATTAGGCAACTTCCTTTCCTTTGGCAAAATGGGTTAAAAGAAGGACTTGACAGGCTCAGAAAAGTCAAAAATAGTGAGATATCCTGCAGAGGGATGCAGCACTCTTAAAATTGCAAAGCTTCTGAAGCGTGATCATCGAACAATCAAGCGTTTCATTCAAAATAGTCAACAGGGTCGCAAGAAGCGTGTGGAAAAACCAAGGCGCAAAATAACTGCCCATGAACTGAGAAAAGTCAAGCGTGCAGCTGCCAAGATGCCACTTGCCACCAGTTTGGCCATATTTCAGAGCTGCAACATCACTGGAGTGCCCAAAAGCACAAGGTGTGCAATACTCAGAGACATGGCCAAGGTAAGAAAGGCTGAAAGACGACCACCACTGAACAAGACACACAAGCTGAAACGTCAAGACTGGGCCAAGAAATATCTCAAGACTGATTTTTCTAAGGTTTTATGGACTGATGAAATGAGAGTGAGTCTTGATGGGCCAGATGGATGGGCCCGTGGCTGGATTGGTAAAGGGCAGAGAGCTCCAGTCCGACTCAGACGCCAGCAAGGTGGAGGTGGAGTACTGGTTTGGGCTGGTATCATCAAAGATGAGCTTGTGGGGCCTTTTCGGGTTGAGGATGGAGTCAAGCTCAACTCCCAGTCCTACTGCCAGTTTCTGGAAGACACCTTTTTCAAGCAGTGGTACAGGAAGAAGTCTGCATCCTTCAAGAAAAACATGATTTTCATGCAGGACAATGCTCCATCACACGCGTCCAAGTACTCCACAGCAAGAAAGGGTATAAAAGAAGAAAATCGAATGACATGGCCTCCTTGTTCACCTGATCTGAACCCCATTGAGAACCTGTGGTCCATCATCAAATGTGAGATTTACAAGGAGGGAAAACAGTACACCTCTCTGAACAGTGTCTGGGAGGCTGTGGTTGCTGCTGCACGCAATGTTGATGGTGAACAGATCAAAACACTGACAGAATCCATGGATGGCAGGCTTTTGAGTGTCCTTGCAAAGAAAGGTGGCTATATTGGTCACTGATTTGTTTTTGTTTTGTTTTTGAATGTCAGAAATGTATATTTGTGAATGTTGAGATGTTATATTGGTTTCACTGGTAAAAATAAATAATTGAAATGGGTATATATTTGTTTTTTGTTAAGTTGCCTAATAATTATGCACAGTAATAGTCACCTGCACACACAGATATCCCCCTAAAATAGCTAAAACTAAAAACAAACTAAAAACTACTTCCAAAAATATTCAGCTTTGATATTAATGAGTTTTTTGGGTTCATTGAGAACATGGTTGTTGTTCAAAAATAAAATTAATCCTCAAAAATACAACTTGCCTAATAATTCTGCACTCCCTGTATATTGATCTCTTTCCAGGATATTCAGAGATTTGGCCTGTAGCAAAGGCTACAGCTAAAAGATACTGACTGAGGTGAGAGTACCTATCCCTGGGGTTTTTCTCCATCCGATATACATCTAACCGAAAGATAGGCCTAAGTCCTTATGAAGTACTCTTTGGGAATGCTCCTGGATTAGGTGTCTATTTCCCCAATAGCTCCAGATGCAGCATAGTAGTTTTCCAAAATTATGTTGTCTGTTGCACAAGTTATTGCCTAATGTGTATTTCCAAGTTTTAGTTGTTTCCTAGAATCCAGACTGTATAGAAGCGATTCATTCTTTACAATCAGGAGATTGGATAGTGGTGAAACAAGAGACGGGTGGAAAGTCCTAGAGCTACGGTTTGAAGATCTACATCAAGTCCTGATAACCGCCGCCACTGCTGTCGAATTGCAAGGAGAAACTGATCATATTGCAATCAAGTGCCAGGACTATAAGAGTCATAATGTTGTTTCATGCCTTATTGTTTGTTCCATATTGTACAAAGGGGAAATCACAGTCAAATCAAATTCCAACGGTGATATATTATCAAGATGAGTCAGGAACAACTAAGTTTACTTTTGCAGTATAGTGGACTGTAAGACAGATGACAGGACACTTGGTTTTGGTCTGATAAGTACATCTGTGTGACTTGAACTGACCCAGTCTATGGTAATTGTGTTTAAATATGACCATACCAACTGTGGATATTGGAGATTAACAGAATGGAGCACTATTCTGAAGTGTTGGGAATATAAACCAGTGGAAACTACCTCTAGAGTCAGTAAAGCTGAAGGTTTGTCGCAAAGGATGACTATTCTGAAGGGAACACCACCAAACAGTTGTAAACATGATGAATGTAATCCTCTGTTCCTGTCCATTAGAAATCCTATCCAACAGGATTTGGGGATATATGTGTTAGGAGCATGTGTAAGTGACAAAGATCCCCTAGGCAAATTTAGAATGTTGGAAAGGGAGAAACCTCAAAGTTCAGTTGCATCTGTGGCTCCTACATCCTTACCTACAGTTGGCATTAAATATTTGGCCAATTTAAAAAAAAATAATATGACAAACTGACCTTAGAGACAGGATTATATACAGGAAAGCCCTTTGGTGTTTTCCCTCCAGGATATTGTTCTTACATAATTCAGCTGAAGAAGACAAGTAGTGACTCTAACGTTTACTCTGACAGTTGGTTTATCAACCAAAATGATCAAAACGCAGATATCTGGTGATTGTGTGGAGATTTGAAACTCCGACCCAGGATGCAGGTGGAATGAAGTGGTCAATGTACCCTGATTAAGTCCTGATCGGGTACTGATGCCATTTGTTCTATTCTCACCTCCTGAGTGAGATCAAATCAGAAAACAATGTCCGGTCACGACTAAGGAGGTCACTGCCTACATCCTTTGACTCGCGTTTATACATGGATGCCATAGGAATCTGTAGAAGAGTTTCTGATTAATTTAAAGCTAAAAGTCAGATAGTTGCAGGATTCGAGTCATTAATTCCCATGATTAGTAAAAAAAAAAAAAATGTATTATTGGATTAACATCTCTATTGTCATCATCATCAACAGAGATTTGTGAATTATATATGTGATGCTGTGCAGGGAATGGTTGAACAACTGAGCTCTCTTCCAGTGATGACTCTACAGAACCGACTGGTCCTTGACAGCAGAAAAAGGAGGGGTCTACTGCTGCATCTACATTCCGGACAACACTGCCTGATGGAAGGATCACCAAGGATCTGAAGAAACTGATGGACTTTATCAAATGAACTGATGGGAAAAATTCTGAAATTAATATCATGGCCAGAATAATGTTTTGGGAACTGGCTCAGCGACTACAATGTTATTATAATTTGGTTTTAACAGGCTGTCATATAGTTCTACATTTTAGGAAAATTGTTTTTGAAAATGTATAATACATCCATGCCCACACTATGTATATGTGCTGTGCCCCTGTCAAAGACACAGATTATTCCATCCTTAAGTAAATAAAACCTTGTTGATGGTTGCGGGGTAAATAGGACAAGGTGAAGGCAAACCCGAAAGGGAGTTGAGGGGACCTGGTGAAGCAATAAGGAAAGTCCAGCTCTTCGCTGTTTAGGGCGTTGGGAGAGTACCTCACTTTGCCTGTTCACCTCTGGTCTATTTCCTGCAAGAGGAGGGATTTGTGAGAGATGGATTTATTATTCTATGCATATATAATGCGAACATTCTGTAGTACACATTTTTGTCCACTAGATGGCTGCAAACCATATGTATGAGAAGGTCAATAAGGGAGGGGGAAGAGGGCATTACATTACAGTTTTCAAATCTACCTATGAACTCAGAGTTGAAGTTGCTGAAACCACTCCTATCAGGTTAAGGAGCGAATAGTCTCTTCTTAAGGAACACCCCTTTTGTGATGTCATGTCTGTTATTTAAGTCAATGTAATGTGAATAAAGGGTCTCTTCTACCATGGCTCAGGGAAGATGAGAAGATGCTTTCATGAAACCACCTAGTGTGTCTGGTCTCATTATAAAGCAGTATGGTGTACACATACTTATTCTTCTAATTGATTTGGCACCACACAAAGAAGAAGGAGAAGCGCATGAATTGCGCTAACAGAAGTGAAGCAAAAACTCGAGAATGTATTTTAGTCAAATGCTTGTGCAAACTGATCACATAATCTGTCAGACAACCATGTTGCATCTGGAGCCACTGTGGGAAATACAGCCAGTCCTAGGGCCTGACCCACAAAGGACCTTATAGGGACTAAGGCCTGTCTCATGGTTAGGGGCATACCAGTCTCTGCCATGGCTTTTTTCATCTTTACCTTTAGTGTCCCGTTCAGTTCCTTTTTTTTCCTACCCTACCACTGCTTTGTGGATAGTACGAAACATGTAAGGCGTGTTCTACACCCAAAACCTTCATTATCTTCTGCATCACTTCACCTGTGAAGTGAACACCTGTGTCACTTTCAATGGTCTCAGGTATCCCATACCTGCATACAACTTCGGCCATAATCTTCTTTGCTGTGGTCTTAGCTATTGGGTATGCTTTTGGCCATCCTGAAAACAAGTCTTCACACACCAATACATACTCATACATTCCAACCTTGGGTAGTTGAAGGTAGTCTGCAAATGTTGAAACACATACAAAGAGCAAGATGTGTGTTTCTGGGGTACCTTAACCACCTTGTCTCCTGTTGTTCTGGGCAAAAATCATACATCCTTGAGTATATCTAACTGCTACAGTGCTAAACCCTGGGGTGTACCATGTACTAAATCACACACAGCAGCTTTTGACTGGTGCTTCACCCCATGGGTTGCCTGTGCCATCGTGGATTAGAGGGACCTGGGAAGGCATAGTTTCCCTTGGAACTGTGTTAGGCCCTCTTCATTCGTAGTCCCCCCTTTTGTCATCCACCGGTCCCTTTACTCCTTCCCCACCTGGTTCTGTAAGGTCTTAAGAACTTCCAGCGAGATAGGAGGAGTTATTTCAGGGACCTCAGCTGTGGCCACTTAAGGCAGACGCCTGCCTAGGCAATTTGGCAGCCATTCTTGCCGCCTGATCTGCCTTGGCTTTTCCCTTTGCCTCCTCTGAGTCTGTTTTACAGTAACCTTTGTTTTTATCACCGCCACTCAAGTTGGCGACATGAGGGCTTCCATAAGAGACCTCACTGCTTCCCCATTTTGATGAGTTTACCTGAAGTGGTCAGGAAGTCTCTGGCTTTCCAAATAGTCCCATAGTCATGGGCTGTACCTGGAATCAGCGTAAATGTTGGCTGCTTTTCCATCTGCATATCTGCAAGCCATTTCCAGAGCCCTTAGCTCTGCTTCTTAGGCAGACATGTGTGGTGGTAAAGACTCTGCTTTTAGTGTCATGCTTAATCACCACTGCCCAACCTGTGTAGTAACTGTCATCCTGGCCATACCTCGATCCATCCACAAAGAGTACATGATCTGGATTATCTAATAGGTGATTTACCAAATCCCGCTGTCCCTTGTGACATTTATCTGCAAACAGTCATGAGCCTCTTCCTCTGGATCTGGAAGTCTGGAAAAAAAGTTGAAATACCCTAACTCTTCCCTCCCCCCCTTGCTCCAGAGGCAACAGGGTGGCTGGATCCAAAATATTACATCTTTGAACATTTCAGGTGTCATATGAATACCCTATGTCAATGAAAACACATTACATTAATCAAATAAAGTGGATGATCCTACATCAACACAATAATTGTAATGACCGACGACACGCACAGGGAGGAAAACAGGGAAAGCCCTATCCAAGGGAGAGGGAAAGGTGGTGACCCCTAACTCACCTTGCGGCTGGCACCTGACTGCCCTGACGTCCCTAGACGGGTTCCTCACCCGTGCGGCGATCGCGTGCCTAAACCCTGGCTTTCCCTAATATGAGCGAACGCAGCAACACAGCTCCAGAAGGTCAGAATAGATGTCCAGGCAGGAAGCTCTATCTCTGGCAACCAGAGAAGTGTGAGAGAGAAATATAAGGAGGTCTGGGAGTGCTGGACAAGGAACAGCTGAGGAGAAGGAGCTACGGATCCCTGAGTGAGCCAAAAGGGTTTGCTAAGCAAACCCAGAAAGCTACCATAAGGAAAACAGCCCTATCTTAAATAGAGCGTGCAGCCAACCGCTGCGACTTCCTGACCCCGGGTATAACGGAGTCAGGCGTGGTCCTCGACACCCTCGTGACAGTACCCCCCTCTCTACGAGGGGCCTCCGGACACTCAGGACCAGGTCTCCCAGGATGAGAGGCATGAAAAACCCGAACTAACCTGTCGGCGTTTACCTCAGACGCAGGAACCCACATTCTTTCCTCTGGACCGTAACCTCTCCAATGCACCAGATATTGAAGAGAGCGGCGGACCTGACGAGAATTAACAATTTTGGATATCTGAAATTCTAGGTTACCATCCACGACAACAGGAGGGGGTGGCAGCGGTGATGGTTCTAGAGGTGGAACATATTTTTTGAGTAACGACTTATGAAACACATTATGAATTTTAAAAGTCTGAGGTAACTCCAGGCGAAAAGCCACGGGGTTGATGATGGCTACAATTTTGTAAGGGCCAATAAACCTAGGACCCAGTTTCCAAGAGGGAACCTTCAATTTAATATTCCTAGTAGACAACCACACATAGTCATTCACTCCTAGGTCCGGACCTGGCGACCGTCTCTTATCAGCCATGCATTTGTATTTACCTCCCATATTTTTCAAATTAGCTTGCACCTTCTGCCATACCGATGAAAGAGATGACGAAAACCGTTCCTCTTCGGGAACCCCAGAAGACCCCCCCCTCTTTGAAAGTACAGAATTGGGGATGAAAACCATATGCACCAAGAAATGGTGACTTGCCAGTGGATTCCTGACGACGATTATTTATGGCAAATTCAGCTAACGGTAAATATGATGACCACAACTCTTGGTTTTCAGACACAAAACATCTTAGATATGTCTCAAGGTTTTGGTTGGTACGCTCAGTCTGTCCATTCGACTGAGGATGGAAAGCAGAGGAAAAGGACAAGTGTACCCCCAAACGAGAACAAAAAGCTTTCCAAAATTTAGAAATAAACTGGGTACCCCGATCCGAAACAACATCGGAGGGGACCCCGTGAAGCTTCACGATTTCACTGACGAATACCTGAGCAAGAGTCTTAGCATTAGGTAGTGCGGGTAACGCAATGAAGTGTACCATTTTGCTAAACCTGTCCACTACTACCAAAATAACTGTTTTACCCGCAGACAAAGGTAAGTCAGTGATAAAATCCATTGACAGATGTGTCCACGGTCTATTGGGAATGACGAGTGGTAATAGAGACCCTGCAGGACGTGTATGTGAAACTTTTGCGCGCGCACAGGTAGAACAAGAAGACACAAAATCCAATACATCCTGACGCAACCTTGGCCACCAAAAACGACGAGACAATAGTTCCAAGGTTGCTTTACTACCCGGGTGCCCAGCAAGTGCCGAATTATGATGTTCCTTTAATAATTCGAAACGTAAGTTCAACGGTACAAACAATTTCTCTGAGGGGCAAGAGACCGGGGCGTCCCCCTGGGCCTCTAACACCTTCCCCTCCAAAACAGAGTGTACCGCAGAAACAACCACTCCTCTTTGAAGAATGGGTACCGGATCACTCACATTACCCCCTCCAGGGAAACAACGAGATAGTGCATCAGCCTTGGTGTTCTTTGCCCCAGGACGATAGGTAATCACAAAGTTAAACCTGGTAAAAAATAGCGACCACCTAGCCTGTCTAGGGGTGAGACGCTTAGCTGATTCGAGGTACAGAAGATTTTTGTGGTCCGTAATTACAGTGACGGGGTGGACTGCCCCCTCTAGGAAATGACGCCACTCCTCAAACGCAAGTTTAATAGCTAATAGTTCCCTATTGCCAATATCGTAGTTCTTTTCTGCTGCAGATAGTTTTTTAGAAAAGAAAGCACAAGGACGCCATTTGCCAGGAGACGGACCCTGAGACAGCACCGCCCCCACTCCCACCTCTGACGCATCGACTTCAACAATAAAAGGCTGAGAGACATCAGGTTGGACCAGTACAGGTGCTGAGGTAAACCTCTCTTTTAGAGAGGAAAAAGCAACTTTAGCGGCGTCAGACCATTTAGAAAAATCAGTCCCCTTCCTAGTCATGTCAGTAAGCGGTTTTACAATAAGTGAATAATTTTTAATGAATTTCCTATAGAAATTCGCGAAGCCCAAGAACCGTTGTAGTGCTTTGAGGTTCTCAGGAAGATCCCAATCTAAAATTGCCTGGACCTTCCTAGGATCCATACGGAAACCTGACGCAGATAAAAAATAACCCAGGAATTGTATCTCCTGAACGGCGAAGACACATTTTTCAATTTTAGCATATAATTCATTCGTCCGTAGGACCTGCAGTACTTGTCTGACATGCACCTCATGTGTTTTCAGATCGTACGAATAAATTAAAATATCATCTAGGTATATTACCACAAACCTGCCGATTAGATGACTAAAAATGTCATTAACGAAATGTTGAAAGACGGCAGGAGCATTGGTCAGACCGAAAGGCATAACTAGATTTTCATAATGCCCCTCAGGGGTGTTAAACGCTGTCTTCCACTCATCCCCCTCCTTAATACGAATCAGATTGTAGGCACCCCTAAGATCAAGTTTGGAGAACCACCTAGCACCCGCAATCTGATTAAACAGGTCAGGAATGAGAGGAAGAGGGTATGGGTCTCGGATGGTTATCTGATTTAATTCGCGAAAATCTAAGCAAGGACGCAGGCCCCCATCTTTCTTTTTAACGAAGAAAAACCCTACAGCCACGGGTGAAGAAGAGGGTCTGATGTGTCCCTTAGCCAAGCTCTCGGAGATATAATCTTTCATGGCTTGTCTCTCTGGACCCGAAAGATTATATAACCTAGTCTTGGGTAATTTTGCGCCGGGAATAAGCTTAACCGGGCAATCATAAGGACGATGAGGTGGTAACTTCTGACAACCCTTTTCAGAAAAAACATCCTCAAAGTCCGAAATAAATGTAGGTAGGGTAGTTATGGAGGCGACTAAGCAATTGCTATTTAAGCAATTTTCTCTGCACTGCTCACTCCACTCCAATATCTCCCTGGCCTGCCAATCCACCACTGGATTGTGCGCTACCAACCAGGGAAGACCCAGCACTACCGGAGTGGGAAGCCCCTCCAGAACATAACCTGAAAGCATCTCGTTATGGTGGTCCCCTACCCGAAGGTGTAAATTATGAACCATGTGCGTGAGGTTTCTCTGAGACAGGGGAGCAGAATCAATAGCGAATATGGGAATGGGTCTCTGTAAAGTACAGAGAGACAAACCCAAAGTGCGGGCAAAATGGGCATCTATCAAATTTACCCCTGCTCCACTGTCTAGAAAGAAAGAAATAGTCTCCGTCTTATCACCAAAAATAATAACCGCTGGCAACACAAATTGCGATGTACGTATGGAGGAAACGTATACCCCCCGGCTGACATCCTCCACACAGCCTGGGGTTAGTAGTTTTTCCGACGGTCTTTTGTTTCTGAGGAAAGAAGGACAGACATTAATGAAATGACTCCTCTCCCCACAAAAAAAACAAACCCCACGCCTACGGCGAGCCTCAGGAGGACGGACCTGACGAGTAGTTCCTCCTAGCTGTATAGGCTCGTCTAAGTCCGTACAGACTAACTGCTGCTTGGGAGGGGTTACCAATTGCTCCGGTTTTTTCAACCTGACCCTAAGGCGTCTATCTATTCGGATAGAAAGGGACATAACCGCATCAAGGGAAAAGGGGGTCTCATATAATGCAAGCGCATCCTTAACCCTTTCGGATAACCCAGAGCAGAACTGACTCCTGAGAGCCGGGTCGTTCCATTGGGTATCCGTAGCCCACCTACGGAATTCAGAGCAATACTCCTCTACCGGCCGCTCTCCTTGTAAGAGTCTCCGTAATCTTGATTCAGCCAGGGCGACTCGGTCAGGGTCATCATATATGAGACCCAAGGCCCCAAAAAACTCATCCACTGACCGAAGAGCCTGGGAATCAGTAGGTAAAGAGAACGCCCAGGACTGCGGATCCCCCTGCAGCAGGGAAATAACAACCCCCACCCGCTGATCTTCATTACCAGAGGAGTAAGGGCGCAGTTTAAAATATAACTTACAGGCCTCACGGAATGTCAAAAACTTGTCCCTTCCCCCAGAAAATCTGTCAGGGAGAGGGACCTTGGGTTCCGCAACAACCTGGTTACCAGTAGCAACCGCTGGGCTTGCAGTCAGTTGTAATTGCTGCTGTTGCTGGAGGACCGACGCCTTCAATCCTACCACCTCCAAAGACAGGCCATGAAATTGTTTGGACAGAGCAGCAATTTGATCCATACTGGATTCTAAGTAGGTAAAAAAAAATTTTTTATTTTTTTTTTACCTGCACAAAATAAGGGCCAGAGATAATGTAATGACCGACGACACGCACAGGGAGGAAAACAGGGAAAGCCCTATCCAAGGGAGAGGGAAAGGTGGTGACCCCTAACTCACCTTGCGGCTGGCACCTGACTGCCCTGACGTCCCTAGACGGGTTCCTCACCCGTGCGGCGATCACGTGCCTAAACCCTGGCTTTCCCTAATATGAGCCCTGGATAGTGAACAGGCCGGTGGGATCGCTAGTCCACACCACTATCACTAAGAGGGAAACACCAGGGAGAGGACAGACAAAACATACAAACACATACACCCAGGTGTGCGACCACAATGAACCAAAAAGGTCCAACAGGGATCTGGAGGCTAGCGTACTGGACCAACTACCAGCGAACGCAGCAACACAGCTCCAGAAGGTCAGAATAGACCTCCAGGCAGGAAGCTCTATCTCTGGCAACCAGAGAAGTGTGAGAGAGAAATATAAGGAGGTCTGGGAGTGCTGGACAAGGAACAGCTGAGGAGAAGGAGCTACGGATCCCTGAGTGAGCCAAAAGGGTTTGCTAAGCAAACCCAGAAAGCTACCATAAGGAAAACAGCCCTATCTTAAATAGAGCGTGCAGCCAACCGCTGCGACTTCCTGACCCCGGGTATAACGGAGTCAGGCGTGGTCCTCGACACCCTCGTGACAATAATATCCCTGATAGGCACAATTTTTGATGAATAGATTGATGGAAAAAGTTACAATAACTGGAATTCTGTGATAGAGAAACAATTCTATAAAGATAATATTATCTAGAATGGTCCCATATATTAGTAATTAGGACAAATAATCAACACGATGAATCCATGATAGTACATAAAACACTTGATCTATAAGCTTCAGGAAATAAGTTTGTGATACGTCATGATTGTCTGTAACAGTGTCAATTGTGAGAAGCCAAGAAAGGTAATTCAATCTAGAATGAAAGTCCATGACATGATCCTATGTGTTAGTAGTAGGTTAAGAAATCAACACAATAAACATATGGCCGGGATCAGTTATTAACTGTTAATTTAGCAACTTTGTGGTGTACTAAAATACATATATTCTGTTGAGAAACATACATTTGTGTACTAGTCATTGTCTCTCTCTTGCCTTTTTGAGAAATTTGGACTGAATTCCTGAGCTGAGCTGGATGGGCAGATGTCTTTTGTCAGCCCTATAAAGTTATGTGAGAACCAATTCGCTTATCCTTAGTCAGAATGAATATGAACATTCAAAAACAGCAAACAGAGATATACCAAGGTTCAGTCTGAACCAGACTGTGGCCTTCTTCCGGCACATAAGGATTTAGCAGAGTTAAACCACACACTTTGTAAGTTATCAGATCTAACCCTGCGGGCAACAAAAAGGTTCTTGGGTTGTACTTTCATGAGGATAGACGTAATATCACTGTCACTTTGTGTTTCAGGACTATCTCAGAACCTCTATCAAGCATGGCTTGTACAACTGCTACAGCTCTGATGCAGAAAGGGGCACCTCTGGCCATGGAGTGTGGCTGAATATTATGCCACAGGGCGTTATTGCTGCAGGCCATGCAGTTGGGTAAGGACAGCTGAAGCATGGCCATTCACTTCTGTATAATACAATCTAAATGTGGTAATCTGATGGGCCCAGTGTGGGGAGAACAACTGGTCATCTTTAGGCATAAAAGGCATCTACCACCTCATCTGTAAGGTGGAAAGGACTAAAAGACAAATAATTATAAAGAAAACGGCATCAAACGTGCGGATCCACGGTCTGCAATAAAAAACAGAGCCTAAAAATGATGTCCTCAGTGCATTCATGTTTCTAGGCAAAGGGATGTCCTCCACAGTCTTCTTACATTCAGGGATGAGGTGTCTCACCCCAGGAAGGCATCAGTAATGCAACAAAGCTGAAATTTTTCTATTTTTTCCTCTCACTTGCAGCCATGTTGTAAAAAAGGACAGGAGTGACATGGCTGCAGCATACATACTAGGTGAGTTCTAGGCTTCCTGCGGCAGCACCACCCAGGTATACTGTTTACCCTCATGTGTGAAGGCAAACAACTACCAACTGTCTGAATATACTGGTACTCAAAAGAAAAACATTTGTCAAATCAATCACAGTGGAGTGGGTAGGGGTAGTGGGAACCTGAACCAACAAGGTGTGTATTGGGCACAATGGGGCTGTTACAAACTTTGGCTTCATTGACAGCACGTAGGTCACCTACCATCTGGTATCGGGTTGGTTTGCCTTTCTCACTTTTCTTTTTCACAGGGTACAAAAGAGTGCTAGAAGGGGATACAATCTCCTTTATAACCCCTTTTTCAAAAAGTCTTGGACTGTTTGAGATATGGCATCTGACTGTGCCATACTCAAGAGATACTGCATCTTCCTGGGAAGTGGGGCGCCAGGTTTCATCACCACTTCCACCGGAGGAACTTGGAGCTTGGAGCTGTCCAATAGCCCACAGATGGCCCGACCTTGCCGCAAGCAGGGCTTCCTTCTCATCTTCCAGGAGAACTGACAAAAAGATGCACCAGGGAGTTTTATCACTAACGGCTAATAAACTAAATTCCTGGACATTGAGGGCACCTGTGAGCTTCACAGTGCCATCCTCCTGGTATGAGATGCTGGCACGTACTTTTGCAAGCAAGTCTGTACCCAGGAGGCAACAGGGGACGTTACCACTGACCAGCTACTGGGCAAGTACTTCTTGGATAAGGGCAAATCTAACACAAATGGGTTCTGTTAAAAAAGGGAGTGTACTACTTTCCCAGCCACTTCTACACAAGGACTGGTGTTCTTGGAGATTAAGTCAGGGGAGGCCATATTTTCTGTGCACAATTGTCTTGGCTGCTCCAGTATCAATCAAAAATGGGACTACTTCTTCATCTCCCAGAGTGAGGGATATCATTGGGACCAGACTTGAATCTGCTAAATGTTTAAAAGCACAGCCGATACTGGAGGTACTGGATTGCCTGTTTCCTAATCTTGGTCTAACTTTCCCCCCTCACCTGTGTCATCCTAATGACAAAAACATGGGTGTCTGTGGGGACGGACAGTGATCCAGGCAACACAGAATACGATCCTCTCGTGTGTTGTGGACGAAGAGTGCCACACACAGCACAACTCTCTCTCTCGTCTGGGTTCTGGGTCCCGCAGATGCAGTGTCCCACTCGTGATCGTGGGCACCGCAAACTTGTTTTATTGTGTTTTAATGTCTTGTATTATGCCTGTATGCTGTACTTCATCTCATGTTATATTCTCCCATGTCACAATGTGATTCTTCATGTAAGATCCTTTACACAGGTCTAGTTAGGGTGCACTACACTAGTTTCTCCACTAGATGGGCCAGTGTTACAGTGTATATCTAGCTTAGCTGAGGCCCGAGTTAGGCAGTCTTTCCCTGAAGTTTAGTCAGAGAGCAGCCATGATGTAGCTGCCTGCTGGAGGGAGGCCTCCTGCTTCTCTGCTCTCTCCCTGTTGGCTCCACAGTCCAGGGTTAAAGCCACAAGATTCCACCCAGAGGTGAGAAGTCCACTTCTAGAGCTCACTCTTTTGGAGTGGACATGCTGCAACTGCAGGTATTCAAGGGGATTATTATATGTATTTCAAGTCAAAGGATAGCAAACAGCCATACTTAAAGGCTTCCCAGGCACCTTTGCAAACAGGTGTAGGACACAGCTTCTGGCATCCACACCTTCTAATTTAAACCCTGAGGACAGACTAGCCATCTGGCAGAAAAGCACTGGAAAATAGAAGTTCAAGGATTCTGAAAACCACCTTCATTCAGGTTAGAATCAGGCGAGAGTTTTTACCAGCCTTAGGCTACTTTCACACTAGCGTTCGGGTGTCCGCTCGTGCGCTCCGTTTGAAGGGGCTCACGAGCGGTCCCGAACGCATCCGTCTGGCCCCAATGCATTCTCAGTGGAGGCGGATCCGCTGAGAATGCATCCGCCTGCCAGCGTTCAGCCTCCGCTCCGCTCAGTGAGCGGACACCTGAACGCTGCTTGCAGCGTTCGGGTGTCCGCCTGGCCGTGCGGAGGCGAGCGGATCCGTCCAGACTTACAATGTAAGTCAATGGGGGCGGATCCGCTTGAAGATGACACCATATGGCTCAATCTTCAAGCGGATCCGTTCCCCATTGACTTACAATGTAAAGTCTGAACGGATCCGCTCAGACAACTTTCACACTTAGAAAATGTTCTAAGTTTTAATGCAGGCGCATCCGTTCTGAACGGATGCGAACGTCTGCATTATCGGAGCGGATCCGTCTGATGAAACATCAGACTGATCCGCTCCGAACGCAAGTGTGAAAGTAGCCTTAGACTTTTATACTTCAAAAGCCTAGTCTGAAGCAGTAGCTTTCTTACATGTTGGTAAGGCTGATTAGTCAGCCTGCATTTGTGGGAGGGGCGGAGGCTCTTCATATACGAGCCACAGCCTCACTCTCAGGTGCACAGCTGCCACTGGGTGTCATCAGCAAACTAGCTTCTCTGGTGGTAGGATTCTTTCTTTGCAGCATGGAGCTTGTTATTTTGCTCTCTGCTACCGTAGCATGCACGCGCCATACTACGTAAGTAGGTTGGGCCGGGGCCGTCTCTCCTGACCGGTTATGAACCGACTTTGCTAGCGAATGGGAGGCTTCGCCTCAGAATCTGCTACCTCAGGTTTGTTCGTTGGGGCTAAATACTTCTATTTCTTTTCAACTTTGTTGGTAATAGGAGTTAGTTCCTATAAATCTTACAAGTTTCACTTCGCTTTGTTAGTCTTGTACGAAAAGTTACTTCAGCCGGTTTGCTGTAAAGGAAGAGTTACCCGGGCTGCACGTGACGTCATGTTTGGAGATCGGACGCAGCTGTTATTGTTTAGGCCTCTTGCTGTAGCTGTTCCTTGCCACGGGTCTCCCCCTCCCCCCGCTACCAGTGTTCCCTCTAAGCCTTCGCAGCTGCTGAGCGGGGTCGGCTCAGAGCTGGGCACAGCGCCATCAAAGGTGGGCGATAGGAAAACCTAAGATAATTGTCACTTCAAAGAGCATACAAACCCCTGCACCATCCCGTACAATATACAGTATAGTCCTCTCTGTTATCACTGGACATTGCTCTCCATATATAAACCATACAGGGAAAAAAAAATCTTTGATTCAGAGAACTTACATAGAAAAACTAATAACCAAGAGGCTAAACAAAACCCAGTTTCTGACCCTTATGTTAAAACATAACTTTCATTTGATTGCTTTAATAAGGAAAAAATTTATTTATTTAAAAAAGCTGCTGTTTCTCTAGATGACATTATGTTGATAGTAGTGGTAATAGTCTCAAGGGTCTATAAAAGCAACTATTTTTACAAACCATTGAAACTCTATTAACACTACTATCAACATAAGGTCATCTAGAGAAACCGTAGGTTTTTATTTATTTTTTCATCTCTTTAGGTGTTAAAACATAACTTTCATTAGATTGCTCTAACACCTAAAGGGGGGGAAAAAAAGAATTTTAAAAACCTGCTGTTTCTCTAGATGACCTTATGTTGATAGTAGTGTTAATAGAGTCTCAAAGGTCTGTAAAAATAGTGTAGCTGCTTTTATAGACCCTTGAGACTCTATTACCACTACCATAAACATAAGGCCATCTAGAGAAACAGCAGGTTTTTAAAATAGTTTTTTTCCTTTGGGTATTGTTATGGGGATCTGTGGATGACACACTGTTATAGGGGACCTGTGGAGGACACACTGTTATAGGGGACCTGTGGAGGACACACTGTTATGGGGGACCTGTGGAGGACACACTGTTATGGGGGACCTGTGGAGGACACACTGTTATGGGGGACCTGTGGAGGACACACTGTTATGGGGGACCTGTGGAGGACACACTGTTATGGGGGACCTGTGGAGGACACACTGTTATGGGGGACCTGTGGAGGACACACTGTTATGGGGGACCTGTGGAGGACACACTGTTATGGGGGACCTGTGGAGGACACACTGTTATGGGGGACCTGTGGAGGACACACTGTTATGGGGGACCTGTGGAGGACACACTGTTATGGGGGACCTGTGGAGGACACACTGTTATGGGGGACCTGTGGAGGACACACTGTTATGGGGGACCTGTGGAGGACACACTGTTATGGGGGACATTATACAGGGGTAATATAACTGAGTGGTATCAGGTAAATTATACAGGGGGTAATATAACTAAGGGGTATCAGGGTACATTATACAGGGGTAATATAAGTTATATTACCTCTGTATAATGTCCCCTGATAGCCCTCCTAAGTTATATTACCCCTGTATAATAATGTCCCCTGATAGCCCTCCTAAGTTATATTACCCCTGTATAATAATGTCCCCTGATACCCCTTAGTTATATTACCCCTGTATAATAATGTACACTGATACCCCTTAGTTATATTACCCCGCCCTGTATAATTTAACCTGATACCCCTCAGTTAGATTATATAACTGAGGGGGTATCAGGGTACATTATACAGGGGTAATATAAGTGAGGAGGGCTATCAGGGACATAATACAGGGGTGAGGGGTAAGATAAGTTATATTACCCCTGTATAATGTCTGATAGTAGCCTAGCCCTCCTCAGTTATATTACCCCTCATGTACCCTGATACCCCTAGTTATATTACCCCCTGTATAATTTACCCTGATACCCCTCAGATATATTATATAACTGAGGGGTATCAGGGTAATACAGGGGACAACAGAGGATTCGTAGCACTGTGGGACAGGGGGGGTACATACTTTTTTTATATGCCCTCACCTCACCAGCTAGCAGACGGCCAGGCGCGCAGGGTACTCAGATCAGATGCAGCGTGACGTGACGTGACGTCAACATAGCCTGCGCCGCACGCACGCACGCACGCACTCCCTCTCTGCCTCCACCGGGTCCGGGACTCCGCCCCCCTATTTGAATACTAGCCACCGCCCACCGGCAGCCCACAGTCAGGTATTGTAAATGAACTGACCGTGCGGCGGGCGGCGTCAGCCTGCAAAACAGACAGGGGAATCAGCTGGGGGCCGGCACAGCTGAGTGAGCGGGCATTAAAAAATTGTGAGCGGGGCCACAATAATTGCTGCGCGGCCGCCCACCCGCGCAGCTTAGAGGGAACACTGCCCGCTACCACCATCTTTAGACTTCAAGTATTTCACTGCTCCATGTACTTAAAAACCCTGCCGCACTTTTATGCTCCGCTGTTATCCTGAGCGGCATTTACACTTTTGGCTTTTATTTCATGTCTTATGCTGCATCCGCGCGTCTTTACTGTCCAGCACTTTCCTACTCTTGGTTCGTATTCACTCAGATTGGTCTCACATTCAAGCTGCATTCACCTGTTGGCTGTTACATCTCATTCCGTACCCAACCGACAGCCGGATCCGTATTACATGCCCAGGCTCGGACTGGCCCACAGGGATACAGGGTAATCCCCCGGTGGGCCCCTGAGCAAGGTGGGCCCCTAGTCTCCCACCCCCTGCACAAGTGGCACATAACACAGTAGACTTACTGCACTACATACATATATTCAATTTACAACATCTCACCCAGCCTATGTTCATATAAAAAAAATAATAATAATTTTAGCATATAAAAAACGTTAGATTATTTTATTATATTTGAATGTATCCGTACGGTGGGCCCTCATAATATATTTTACTGGTGGGCCCTAGGTATCCCAGTCCAACACTGTACACGCCTGTTATTACATGTTTTATACTCGCCTTACAGCCATAGCTGCTACTGTTACTCCATTTTTATTCTCTGGACGCACCACCCTGGTGTTCACACCTTGCTCCAATCACAACCAGAGCTGCGTTCATGCGTCGACTGGTATACCATGTTTGCCCTGCTCACTGTGAGAGCTGTGTTTACACGTCCTCTGTCACAACATGTTCATACTAGGCTTGTTTCAGAGCTGCATTCACGTTCACTGTTACATCATGTTTATGCTCCACTCACATTTAGAACTGCTATTCTACCAATTTCATTCTCGGCCACACCCAGAGGTGCATTCACACTACGCTGTCAAATCATTTTTTGCACTCCACCCACGACCAGAGTTTCATTCATACGTCTATCGGTATATCATGTTTGCTCTACTCGCACCCAGAGCTGCGTTCACACGTCCTATGCTACTACAGGTTCTTTCCAGGCCCATTTCAAGAACTGCATTCACGTCGCTGTTACATCTATGTTATGCTTCGTTCACAACCAGAGCTGCTGTTATACCAAATTTCATGCTCTGCTTATACCCAGAGTTGTGTTCACACTTCTACTGCTACACCAGGTCGTATACCCCACTCACTAAAGCCGCTTTCCATGTCTGCTGTCACATCAAATTAATATTCCGTTCACATCCAAAGCTGCGTCCGCATGTCTGCTTTTACATCTTGTCCCATAATCCATTCACTACTAGAGCTGCGTTCACGTGTCTGCTTTCGCATCGCGTCAATACTCTGCTCACTTTCAGATTGCATTTATACGTCTGCTTTATACCATGCTTTTCATGCGCTACCCATACTCGGAGCTGCGCCCATACCGTGTTTTTTAGGTACCACTCACATCCAAAGCTCCATTCACCCATTTGTTGTTACATCATGTGTTGTACTCTGCTCCCACTCTAAGCTGCATTTTCCTGTTCATTGCTACGTCATGGTTTTACTCAATAATCTCACCGGCGCAGTCTGCACCCACCGCTCTGGTACCTCTCTCCCGACAAACATAACTGCGTTCTTTTCAGGCTTACGTTCCTTTCCTCGTGGTCTGTTACATTCCATAGGCCTACTTTTCTGTTCACCTCAGGGAGAATTTTTTTTTTTGGTCTTCTTTAATCCTGGTTCATAATCACTCAGACTGGTCTCCTTTTACTTCTGGTTCGTATTCACTAAGATTGGTCTCCTGCCCCAGTTCACCAAACAGCTCCTCAGCGGAGGTCAGTGGCCCAATAGGAGTAAGTTTCCTGCTATGTTTTCACAAGCTGTTAATTTGTTTGTCACGATAAGAGACTTCTCTTGGCGAACGTGCAATGCCTCAGGCTCTTGTTTTTCTGTTTCAATTTCATGTTTACGTTTCATGGTTCACGGTGGTTAGTGTTTTATGTATGCACGTGCTTTGGATTACTAATGTCTATATTTTCAACGTCTGTTGGCAGTTATGTTCCTTAGGCCAATCTGATCATTCAAGTCGCTGCATATCCCATCAAGTCCGGCTTACATTTTAATTACTTATTGTCACCGCAACGTCATCCCTCTGGCTTCGGGGGCCTCTGGCTCCAGGGGCCCTATGACTGATCCGGCCTCATGGCTCCGGGGGCCCCATGACCGTTTTTCATGTTTTGTTTGTTAGGTGTACGACATGGTTGTAGGCTGGTTAGTGTCCCAGGTTTGCTGTTGGAGGGGGTCATGGTTATGCGAGTCCCCAAGGCATTCTGGTGCTGCATAAGTGGTTTATAAAAAAAAAAAATCATAAGAGGCTCGCACCAGTGGCTCTTCGCTTATAGGCCCTCACGATTGACACCGACCCTTGTAGTTCGCACATCCATCTGATATTTTTTTACGCCATAAGAGTCTCACACGCATGGCTCCTCCCATAAAAGACTCGCACGAGTGGCTGTTCGCTTATAGGAGCTCACAACTGGCATAGTCATTCATAGTTTGCACGGCCATCTGATGCTTTTTTCCACCATAAGGGACTCGCACGCATGGCTCCCGCCATAAGGGACTCGCTGGGGTGGCTCTTGGCTTAGAGGATTTCACAATTGTAATCGACATTGGTAGGTCATACGGCCATCTGATACTATTTTCCATGGCACACCTTTCAGAAGTTTTTTTTTGTTCATCTATATTTTACAGATTAGTACTTGCGGTTCATTTCAGCCTCATTTCATAATGAAGCTTTACCCCATGTCTTTGTCTTTCTAGGTTATCCAGTCCCGGTTGATTACTAAACCCTTCGGGTTAAGCACCAATCTTTTCCCCAGCCGTCCTTAATTCTAAAGTTCGCATTCCGGCGGCTGCCCGGCCCCATGGGCCCCTGGTGGTTGCTTCAGCCACATGGCTTCAGGGGTCCGACCAATGGTTGTCTGTCCACCTGTGCAGCTATGCTTTTGGTTTTGAATGACTCATCTTTACCTCCTTGACAGCTTATGTTATTTAGGTTTCATTTTAGTCAATGTCCGTTATTATCTCCATTTTCTGTCACGTTTCCCTTGGTCTTTTCAGGTCATGCAGTTGAATTCATGTTGGGGGTCACCTTCCACGTCGGTCAGTTCTCGTTCCTAACGATATTTCGCCTTATTCAGGCCACGTAGTTTATCTTAGGTATCGCCTGCCACATCGGTCAGGCTCATGGTTTAATTTCACCTGCACCTTATTCAGGTCACTTATTATAGTTATAATTTCTTGAAAAAAAAGAAAAAAAAACTCGGCCCGATGACAGCTTCGGCCACATGGCTTCGGGGGCCCCATGACAGCTTGGGCCCCATAACCTCGGGGGCCCCATGACAGCTTCGGCCCCATGGCTTCGGGGGCCCCATGACTGTTTTCAGTCCTGCTGGGCTGATTGCCTGGTTGGTTGTCCATCTGGGCTGATTTGGCCTGTATGTATCACATACATACCGTACAGACCAAAAGTTTGGACACACCTTCTCATTCAAAGAGTTTTCTTTATTTTCATGACTATGAAGGCATCAAAACTATGAATTAACACATGTGGAATTATATACATAACAAACAAGTGTGAAACAACTGAAAATATGTCATATTCTAGGTTCTTCAAAGTAGCCACCTTTTTACTTTGATTACTGCCTTGCACACTCTTGGCATTCTCTTGATGAGCTTCAAGAGGTAGTCACCTGAAATGGTCTTCCAACAGTCTTGAAGGAGTTCCCAGAGATGCTTAGCACTTATTGGCCCTTTTGCCTTCACTCTGTGGTCCAGCTCACCCCAAACCATCTCGATTGGGTTCAGGTCCGGTGACTGTGGAGGCCAGGTCATCTGGCGCAGCACCCCATCATTCTCCTTCATGGTCAAATAGCCCTTACTTTCAAAGTTTTCCCAGTTTTTCGGCTGACTGACTGACCTTAATTTCTTAAAGTAATGATGGCCACTCGTTTTTCTTTACTTAGCTGCTTTTTTCTTGCCATAATACAAATTCTAACAGTCTATTCAGTAGGACTATCAGCTGTGTATCCACCTGACTTCTCCTCAACGCAACTGATGGTCCCAACCCCATTTATAAGGCAAGAAATCCCACTTATTAAACCTGACCTGGCACACCTATGAAGTGAAAACCATTTCAGGGGACTACCTCTTGAAGCTCATCAAGAGAATGCCAAGAGTGTGCAAAGCTGTAATCAAAGCAAAAGATGGCTACTTTGAAGAACCTAGAATATGACATATTTTCAGTTGTTTCACACTTGTTTGTTATGTATATAATTCCACATGTGTTAATTCATAGTTTTGATGCCTTCAGTGTGAATCTACAATTTTCATAGTCATGAAAATAAAGAAAACTCTTTGAATGAGAAGGTGTGTCCAAACTTTTGGTCTGTACTGTACCTGCTTCCCTAATTTCCTAATCATCCATGTTGATCGCTCACTTTTTGTTTTGACCGCAAACTGGTCCGGTTCGCCCTACAGCATCATTGTCATGTCTTTTTTTTTTTTTTTATAGTAACATAGTACATAAGGCCGAAAAAAGACATTTGTCCATCCAGTTCGGCCTGTCATCCTACAAGTTGATCCAGAGGAAGGCAAAAAAACCCTGTGAGGTAGAAGCCAATTTTCCTCACTTTAGGGGAATAAAAAATTCCTTCCCGCATGTCTTATGCAGATATTTCGTCTTGCTTTCGTTCAGGTCCTGCCAGAGGAGTAACAAGTAGGGTAATTCCCTCTAGCATTTCAGTCTCTGACCGTAGTCGATCATATCTTGTCAACCAGGTCCCCGCTCAAAGTCTTTGCCTTTTTACCACAACCAGGAATTCATTTTCATTGGTAGCTTCATTGCAATTGCATTCCCTCACTCATGGGAGGGCATAGACAGAATCTTGTATATTATGGCTTCGTAGCTTCTTGCCGCACTAACTCAGACTCCCTACAACCACGTTGAATCGGGTTTTGGACAAGGTCCAGCATTTCCTCACGGTAGAAGATTCAGATAGTAGGTCGGTCTTCACGTCTCAAGCGTTAAAACAATTCTCAGAGGCACACAGTAGAACAACGCGCGGACCACGGCTAGCAGATAGCTGTTGTCTGGGGAACTATTCAAGGATTCTCTTCCTATCTACATAGTTCTTTTTGGCCCTTATTCCTGCCTAGTCTAGGCAGTTAGGTTTCGGTCCCACGATCTCCTGAGGCTTGGGCATTGCCAGTACTCGCACTAGAACCAAAACTTTACAAGGTTCAGTTGGTTTTCATGATCCATTTCACAACGTATTCGCGGTCCTCCATTCCGCTTTGGGGCAGTATCCGCAATATTGAGCATCATGTCTCTGGCCTTGTCATCCACAAAATGGGTTGTAGGTCTCCTTCTGGTCTTGCCTCATACACCCCGAATGTTCGCTCTAGATCCCTGACGCCTTGCAGTTGGCTTGGGAATTAGTTTGCACATGCCATTCGAGTTCCTTTTCTACCCTACTTGGCTTGGTTTTTGCCCACTTATAGGCCTACCCAAGATCATGGCTTAGGGCACACAACAAGCCATTTAGTCAGGTCAGCTAAGACACGCCTAGCTGGGTTAGGTTGTTCCAGTTGTTTCTCTAAATAGGGTTTTTCGGATATCTCTTGGCCGTAGCCATGACCACAAGTTGGTAAGGCTGATTAGTTAGCCTGCATTTGTGGGAGGGGCGGAGGCTCTTCATATACAAGCCACAGCCTCACTCACAGGCGTGTGTTCTGAGGTGCCCCACCCTCCCTCCCTTATCTTCTCATTTCCACAGGGTATGCCCACTTATAGGCCTACCCACAATCATGGCTTAGGGCACTCAACAAGCCATTTAGTCAGGTCAGCTAAGACATGCCTAGCTGGGTTAAGTTGTTCCCGTTGTTTCTCTAAATAGGGTTCTTCGGATATCTCTTGGCCGTAGCCATATGACCACAAATATATATATATATATATAGATAGAGATATATATATATATATATATATATATATATATATATATATATATATAACTAAGAGCCTGTTTCTTCTGAGGACTTACATTACCCTACCCCTGTATGCATGAGACTGTATTTCATACTTGGGTATACTAACAGACTATTTATTCCTTGGATGTAATGTTACTAGGAGCAACATTCAGTAAAAGTTATAAGTTGGATTGCACCATCCTTGTCTCAGTCTTCAGTTCCTCAATTAACACTACAGTAAATGGTTGTACCACCACAAAAGGTACTGGCATCACGACTACAAGGGACCTTGCCATAGGCACATTAATATAGACCATCAAGGGCACCTCGAACCACCATCTGGCCTGTGTCCCTTACATCAGAGTGTGCCCCAGAGAATTCTTGTGCCGTTCTCTCCTTATCACTTATGCGAGCGTGGGACGACATAACCAGGAGTAACCAGAACTGTATTTACCTCGGCCCACCTATTGCTCACACCGTGACCTCACATGTAATCCCCCTGTCGGTCTGGCATACCGCACAGACTCTGCAGGTCCATCTCCCAGGACCATTATAGGGTGGCAGACGTACTGTTTCCATTCTCTGTTGTGGAGGTGGTTTAACATTATCCTGATAACATTCACAACCCGACTTTCTCTGCCTCTCTACACCTCCTTCTCTATACACTTGCCTCTCGCAGGAAGACTTCTGTCTGTTCTGTGAGCTTGTTATCTTTCAGCCACCCTACATCTCCCTACATGCTTTTTCTCACTACTACTCTCAGTTTACCATCGGAGATGGGGGGGGGGGGGCATGTTTACACCTTACATTAGTTTGATGATGTTTTTCACTGTCTGTCTGCATTCTTTGCTACTTCTGCAGTATCTTATCTCAAGGTGAGCATTTTTCAGCAACATTATAAGAAATACAGGGGAAAAAATGAATCTGTCTGGGCTTAAAGCTACAGTTTACCACAGTTGGGACTATCTCCATCACAATCTCCTCCTTTTGTGATTCTTGCAAATGGGCAGGAGGGGGGACTTCACTTGACTTTACTTGAAAAACAGAAATATAGAAGTTAAAACATTTCAGCTGAATAAACAATTATAGGTATATGTGTATCCTTCATGTACTGACTCGAGTGAGTAGCCCTTGTGGTGCTACTTGGATCTATGTGTATTGTTTCACAATTGTATCCGGAGAAATACCAGTAACTAAGTTGGCTGCCGGGCAGGAAGTTTCGTCAGTTAAGATGGCCGCTGGGCCGGCCGGAAGTTACAGAAGTTAAGATGGCAGCCAAGCCGGAAATTGGATTAGTTAAGATGTCCGCTGGTGAGGAAGTTACCTCAGTTAAGATGTCTGCTGGGGGGGTGTGGTAGGGTCTCACAGCACCATCTTGGAGAGTAGTGTCCGTGGCGTCATACATTTCTGTCCAGCCCAATTTCTTCTACTTAATTATTTTCATGTTGAAGCTTGCATTGGTTTTTTATAATATCAAGAATAGAATGTTCTAAATTCAAGGCCGAATGACCTGTGTTCACTCCTGTGAGAATCTTTGTAGTAATTTCGCTCCTTTTTGGCCTAAAGCCAGAACACACACCCCTCCCTGTGTGATGATCTTTTTCATTCTCGACTTAACTCCTTATTTGGCCTCATCACATCAGTTGACCTGATTTCGCTCGCAGTAAACTTGGCTGCGTGACCTTCCTCTACTAGTCAGTTTTCTAGTTGACAGGTTCCCGGTCCACACAGACATAACATTAAATGTCGAACAGACATATAGAATACTTTCTCATACTTTTACACACACAAGTGTTTGAACTTATTAACAATTAACATTCAAATAACATACATATGTGCTCCATACACACACACACACACACACACACACACACACACACACACACAGTACCTCACGCACATTTTCTTTTGATTATATCCAATATATCTTAGTATTGCAGTGTTCTTACTATCATGCATTCCAATGTCATGACATCACTCCCCCCTTTCAGCTGAGGCCCCCTGTCTCTCCGTCTATATTCACCGGGCAACAGAGACATGCACGGTGCGGGGCACAGAGGCACACAAGACACAATGCTTCCCATACGTACTTCCACGCACTCAATTCTCCATTTAAAATCAAATCCTGTAATCTTCAACTTCTTCACATCCATGATCCTTTATAACATACACGCAATTTGTCTTTCTGAATCTTTGCCAGACTAGCTTCCTCTGAGCTTCCTCCCTAAATTAGGGTGCCACCGTACTAGTACTGCTAGGGTTAAGATTCGCATGGATTTACTCACTCACTTCACACACACACAACCAAGACAGAAGCTGGCACCTTCAACTTCACGCTCCCAAGCAAAGCTCACCCCTACACAGTATATACACTCTGGCTTCCACGTCTGGGCCACCAGCTGGGACTAATCCACCTGCCGCCTCCTAAGGGGAGATCATTTAAGATGCCCCTGTGCAGGTCTGCCGCCTCCTAAGGGGAGATCACTTAATATGCCCCAGTCCAGGTCCAGCAGATATTTACCGTAGTCCCCCTGGGCTACTCCATCTGCCACCTCCTAAGGGGATATATGTCCAGGTCCAGCAGAAATCAACTGTAGCCCCCCCTGCCAGGGAAAATCTCTTGCTATGCTTAACCGTTAACTGTGAAGGTGCCTGACACAAACCACACAGACAAAACACAAACACACAAGAGCAAACTCAAAAGAAGGATTCTAGGAACTCAGGATTTTACATCAACCGAAGTTGCTACTACGTACGTAACATCAATAGCAGAGCAGATTACCACAGCACAGTGGAGCAGAAATAGGCAGGTGAGATGACCAAAATTTTCTCACCTTGTCTCTGAGGCTGCAGTCCTCTTCCTCAAGCGTGGTCCACCGTGCTCTGGGAACCCCAAACTTTGGCTAGCGACGTGACTTCTCCTGAGCCCCACGTTTTGGGCGCCAACTGATAAAGATGTCCTCAATCGGGGCTGATTACGTTTGCTCTACTGCTCCAAATTAATAGTAACCCAAAAGTTTTACGTGCACGGAAGAAAATAACTATGACACACACACTGGGGTCAAAGCAAATTCTTGTTTATTACAGGAAGTACAGCCGTTTATATAGACATCAGAGAGGCATTCCCCTTGAGGCATGTGGCATTGATACATTGGCTGAAATATGAAAATAAGAAAAGAGATAAGATTTGGCATCTGTGCAGTGTGCATTGTTTTACTAACTATGGTATGTAAATATCTAGCTATAGCGGCCATCTTGTAATGGAGTCTGTACTAACAACAGAAAAGCATATATGACGCAGTAAGGGGGCGTGTTCTCTTCGGTAGGATGGAACCTTTGTGCCCTGGAGAAGATAAGGTGTTATCTGAGAGCTAAAGTATGTGGGAGCTTTCTTAGCTGAATTTAAAGAATGTAGTCCACATCTCTATTACCTGTGTAGAAAAACCACCCATTTTGCTACACATTGCTTGTGCTCCAATGTCCTCCCCCCTCCTCCAGTTCAGCCCCCACAGGGATTATGTGGCCGTGAGACTTAGGGGACACATCTCCAGTCCCCTGACTAGCCACATCTGTTCCAGGATATGAAGCAGTGGAATGACATTGGTCATCCCGTAGTCCTGGCGACTGAAAAATAACGTGGCATCCTCAAAAGGCCTGAGCAAACAGCAGGCATGAGTTGCCACTGGCTGACATCGAAGTTACACAGGGGAGTAATCCTGTCCGCTTGGGTCATTAAGAAATCGTTTATGGCCTTTCTCTGTTCGTATAGTTGGTCCAACATATGGAGGGTGGAATTCCAAAGGTGGAAACGTCGCATATCAGCCTATGTTGGGGGACGCTGTTCTGCTGCTGCAGCTCAAGGAGGGTGTGCTTGGCAGTGTACAAGTGGCTGAATGGCATGCAAACTTTCCTGGCCATTTTTAGGATGTCTTGCAGATGGGTGGAAGACTTCAGGAACCGCTTTACAACCAGATTGAACATGTGCGCTATGTAGGGCGCATGGCTCACCTCTCCTTGACGCAACGCCGACACCATGTTCTTCCCGTTGTCGGTCGCCATGGTTCCGAATTTGAGTTGTCGTGGAGAAAGCCAGGATTCGATTTCTTGATGAAGGACACAGAGCAGTTCCTCCCCTGTGTGACTCTGTTCACCCCGGCAAACCAGGTGTAGAACAGCGTGACAGCGCCATGCCCGGCACATGTGGTATGCTGGAGGAGCACTGTGAATTGTCCCTGCAGTGGAGGCTGAGGATACAGTGGTGGATGAGGAGGCGGACACTGTCGCAGGACCAACGGCGTGAGAACGTGGAGGCGCAAGCGGCATCATCTGGCCAAGTTGCTGGTGTGGCTGGGCAGGAACCACATTCACCCAGTGGGCCGTAAAGGACATGTATTGTCCCTGACCGTAGTTATAGCTCCACATGTTGGCGCTGCCATGCACTTTGGCAGACGCCGACAGGCTTAAGGACTGGCCCACCTTCTGTTCTACATATTTGTGCAGGGCTGGTACTGCCTTTTTAGAAAAGACTTGACGGCTTGGGACCCTCCAACTCGGCTCGGCACAAGCCATCATTTCTCTGAAAGGTGCAGAGTCCACTACTTGGAAAGGGAGGGACTGCAGTACCAGCAACTTAGCCAGAAGCATGTTCAGCTTCAGCACCATAGGATGACCACACGCGTATTGCTGTCTTTTGGCAATCGCTTCGGTGATTGCTGACGAAATGAGTGATGAGGAGTAGGAGGACGAGGAGCAGGAGTATCAGGACCAGTAGATGATGGAAAGGACAGACAGCTCCCTTCGGCTGAGGTGGTGGAGCCTTGACTGCCTGAAATTGGGTGCATGCCACTGGGTAATGCTGCGGTTGCTGCAGCAGGCTGGACCACCATATCGGAGCCATGGTTCTCCCAGGCCACTTTATGGTGATGCTGCATATGTGTCACGGCTGAGGATGGGGAAAACCCTCAGCCGTGCGATGCCACGAGATGTTAGTGGCTGCTCGGCCAGGACAACAGAATAAGGGAGCAGGTCACCTCCTAATGCATCCCTAATCTGACCCTAACTCCTAGCTGCATGAGCCGACCTTGAAGGTAGGAGGGCTCATGCTCAGGAACCTCGGATCCCTACTCACCCTCCGCCGATCCCTGAACTAGGAGCTGGGTAGACCACCTGTTCCTCCTGGATGCGGAGAAACAGGAGTCTAAACTGGCCGGGATGCAAAGGGAACAGAAACAGACATATGGCAATGGCAGGTAAGTGCAACTAGTACCACACCTACCTGCCACAGACACAGAGCCTGGAACCCAAGTATAAGTGCTGCTGTCCACAACAACACAAGAGACAGAGCACACACCACACAGGAACCCAGGAAACCATACGCTGCAATACATAAGGATAACACAAACACATCTTCATAACATCGTGTATCACAATTTATGACCACAAGGGTGGCCCTCACTGGCAAATGGAATAAGGGACCAGGAGGGTGCCTCCAGCTTACAAACAAGGCTGGAGTACCCCTCAGACATCAGGTCTCAACTGAGGCTTTATAGCCCATGGTAGCCACACCCACACAGACACACCCAGTGTTCACACACACAGAAGGGAATTAACCCTTCTCACACCAGGGAAGGGAGAACAGCCACATACAGGGGAAGTGAACAAACCCTTATCACTCTGCAGCTGTTACCGCAGGCAACGACATGCGTGGCAACCGTGTCCTGGGAGTCAGCCAGAAGGCCGAGACACCGCCACCACATGTACAGAAAACACCACGTTACCTCGGGCAGCCACAAGTGAAGGGAAACCATCCCAGTGCACACATCCAAACTTCGTGCACAACAGATATATAAAAAGGCACACCTACAAACGCAGGTTGCCAGGTGTAACCGCATTCAGCTTGCAGCAAGCTGCAAAGCACAAACATGTTGCCAGCGGCAACCACACGTGAGGCAACAATCCAGCCGCCCTCACCATGTGATTGACCAAAACCAAACCGCAGGCAACAGCATGCGGATCAAGAGTCACGACCATAACCATGGTCGTGACAATATGTTGACGCAGGGCCGTGGTGCCAACATTGGCACCCTGGCCATGTTTCACCTTCTGCCTACAGATTCTGCAAATTGCCATGTTCACCTCCTCCGATGGCTTAACAAAAAACTGCCACATCGCCGAATAGGTGATTTTACCCCTAGCACTTCACACTGGCTGACTGCTATGGCCGCTGCCTCTGTGAACCCCTGCACCACTACTTTCCAGGCAGGTAGGCTCCTGCGAAGTGGGGGGTCTACCCTAGGCACGTTTGGCTCCCAACCTCCCACTGCTGCCACCCTGCTGACTCCCGGCCACGCTACCGAATTATTGGCTCCACTGCTGCCTCACGTGCAAGCTGCCACCCTCTTCTCCCGATGATGAAGCCCCTTTGTCACTCGGCTCCCAATTGCGATCAGCTACATTATCATTGAGTACTGTCTGCATGTCACTAATGTCCTCCTCAACGTTCTCTGAGCCAGAAGCCTGACCACTCACAACACCAGCTCCCTCACCACTCTCCTCATCACTACTTGTCATCCTACCGGAGGAAGCGGCGGATGTCTCCTCCAGATCTTGGCTGGGTAGTATTTGCTGACTGTCTTCTAGTAGCTCACCCTCGCTGTATAATGGAGCTGAGCCCACAGCATATTATACTTGTTTGCTTGAGGGAACAGAAAAGGACAGAGGCAGGTTGAGGACAGGTGAGGGAACAGGGCCTGCTCCCGGGCCATGCTAACTAAGGGTTGTAAACACAAAGGTAAAAAGTTCCATAGGCTGCGCTCACCTGATCAGTCTTGCGATGGAAGCACGGACTGTGCTTGGAAAAGGCACCAGTTAGAACTATGTAAAAATAAGACGGGATGTCCAGCTTCCAAAAAAGACGTAGTTCTTTATTCCAATATCACACAGAATAAAAAATCTAACATGGCAAGCAAGTCTATATGTTTCTGAAGCTCTAATACTGATCCTTATTCATGACAAGTTTGTTGCTGAATGGCTACATACTTAAATAGCTGAACTTCCTGGCACTCACAGATGATTCTGATTAGAAGGAACGAACACACAAATTGGGTTCCGCCTACTATCCAAGTGCCAGGTGAGTATGAAAGCAAAGATACACATAAAAAGTTGGATATATCAAAAAACAAACTTTAAAAAAAAAAAAAGTAATATGAGCAAAGATCAATAATGCAGGATTAGATCATGTTTACGATTCAATCCTGTTGGAACTCGAGAACCCATGCGAAAGATCCAATAAAACTCCCTATTCAGGAGCTTTCGCTTGTAGTCCCCACCTCTTGCAGGAGTATTAACTCTTTCTAGAGCCTGAACTTGGAAACCTGCGGTATCACCCTGGTGAGAAACCGCGAAATGTAGACTAGCTGCTGAAGCATTTCTCACTCTGGTGTATGGAATGTCTGAAAGGTATATCTGAAAGGTGTTTGCAAATTCTTACTTTTAAACTATTGGTTGTACATCCAACATATTGCAAACTGCATATAGAGCAGGTAATGCAATACACCACATAGTTTGTGTTGCAATTCACATATTATTTGTTATTAAAAGAGTTATGAGTGGCTGTTGAAAAAATAATAGAGCCCGTTTTTATGTAATTGCAACATGTACAGATGCGGTGGCCGCATATAAATGTACCCTTGTGCCTCAACCAAGCACTTTTTTTTCTTTTTTACTGGTGTCACTATCAGTAAACAGACTTGGGTTGATTTTCTGCGCAACGGTAGGTGCGCGACGTGCGATGCATCTGACACCTGCAGAGCTGATGTCGGACCACTGCTCATCACAGTTTAGAACAGATAGATGTTTTCTAACTATAGCACAAATTTGTGAAAATTCCAAACTGTAGTTAGTGACAAAACAAGGAACATTTTTTGCAGCTGCATTGTTCATGTATGGTTCTTGGTCGGGTTGTGCTGTGTCCGGAAAAACTAGTCTGTCTCTAGGTCTATTCAATACATTGGCCCAGCTCGAACTAAGGTCCAGGGGGTGTATCTACACTCCGCAAGTCTCATGGCCACAACCTCCATCTCAGTTTTAAATTGATCATCTTTAGAACAATTTTGTTTGGCCTGAATAAATTCTCCTTTGGGAATATTACAGACCACATGTGGAGGATGGCACAATGTGGCCATGAGAGTTGTGTTCCCTGACATGTCCTTGCGAAAGGTGCTGGAATGAACTTGATGAGTCGCAGAATCACCCTCCAAGGAAAGATCGAGAAAGGCAATGGTGGTAATGTCATGTGGAATGGTGAATTTTAGACGGCAAGAATTATTATTGAGAAAGGTACCAAAAGAGGGTAGATGCTCCCCCTGGACCTTAGATCGAGCAAGGGACAATGTATTGAATAGACCTAGAGACAGACTTGTTTTTCCGGACACGGCACAACCCGACCAAGAACCATACATGAACAGGAAATCCAATGCAGCTGCAAAAAATGTTCCTTGTTTTGTCACTAACTACAGTTTGGAATTTTCACAAATTTGTGCTATAGTTAGAAAACATCTATCTGTTCTAAACTGTGATGAGCAGTGGTCTGACATCAGCTCTGCAGGTGTCAGATGCATCGCACGTCGCGCACCTACCATTGCGCAGAAAATCAGCCCCAAGTCTGTTTACAGTGACGTCATTGCAGGTCCTTTTTCAGGTTCTGCAGAAAAAAAGAGGATACCGGCTGTGCGATCAAGTGGATGAAGTGAGTTTTTTTAAATTATTTTTAACCCCTCAATGGCCATTTTATTTAGCATTCTGTCTTTGTGACGAAACCAATCTCGCCACTGGGTGGTGGAGAAGCCTGGCTACCAGCCTCTTGCCCCAGGATTATGGGCCCTCTCATCAGCCAGGCTTCCTTTGTTCACAAAGGACTTTTACTAACTTTTGAACCCCTGGTCTAATTCATGCCATTTTGGGATATGTTAAATGTCTATGTGTACTGAAAAGGGTGGGACATTGTATATTTGAGTAGTGATGTCTGTCCTATTGTCCCCACGTGTGTATTAGTGATTTCCCTTTGTCCTGAGAGATAATTTAATTACTCCTCAGTTGCCTGAGGAGTAACCCTGTGGGTGGTAACCTTGTTGGAAAATGTGTATAAGTCAATGCTTGTGTGTTCAATAAAGAGTTCCTGTTTTACCCTTCATCATGTTAAGGCTGGTGTTTGGGTAACTGATCGACGCTGGGGATTGCTATACGCTGAAGATTTGCTATACTCCCCTGGCTATATTACTAGCTCTTGTAAGAGCTGTTCCTGCTCTCTGGATTTAGGAGAGGTTCAACCACTGGAGCCTTGTCGTAGGTCCAGGGTGAGTAGGAGATGGTGAGACCTCAACCAAGCTTCGGTAGTTCGTGGGGTCTGCAGCACTTACGGTGTCAAGTGGAGTGCTTGGAGTCCTCGGGAAGCGCCAGGAGCATCCACCGACGGAGGTACCCGGTCGGGGTGCTAGGAGATACGTTACAGTCTTAAGAATGCTATTATTTTCCGTTATAATCGAAAATAATAAAATCACCCGTACACCGAACCCAAACCCAAGCTTCAGTGGAAAAGTCCGTGTTCGGGTACCCGAACTCGCAAAGTTCGGTACGAACCCGAAATTTGCAGTTCGGATTCGCTCAACCCTACTATTAAGTCCCTTTTTTTCCACTAATACACCCGAATAAAGGCTTCAGAAAATATAACTGCACCGCTGAACAGCTAATAACACTTTTTTTCCCACTAATACACCCCAAAAAAGGCATGAATTTTGTCACTTCACCGCTTAACGGCTAACAAGCCTTTTTTTCCACTAATACAAGATAAAAAAGGCATTTAGAGCATATAACTGCACCGCTGAATGGCAAATAAGCCCTTTTTTCCCCCTACTAAAACACCCCAATAAAAGTTTTCGAACATATTACTGCACCGCTGAACGGCAAAGAAGCCTTTTTTTTCCACTAATACACCCCCAAAAAGGCTTCAGAACATATAACTGCACCGCTGAACGGCTAATAATACTTTTTTTTTCACTAATACACCCGGCCGGGAGCTCCTCCTACTGGTAAGTGACAGGTCTGTGCGGCGCATTGCTTAATGACCTGTCACTTACCAGTAGGAGGAGCTCCCGGCCGAACACAGACATCACAGCTCGCAGGTAAGTATAATGCTTCTACAAATTGCTAAGTAACCATGGCAACCGGGACTGCAGTAGCGTCCTGGTTGCCATGGTTACCGATCGGAGCCCCAGTGATTAAACTGGGACTCCGATCGGTACTCTCAGCTGCCACCAATGATAGGGGGGGAGATTTTAATTAGGAGAGGGAGGGAGGGGAGAGGGCCCACTGGTCACCAACGAGTTAACTACAGGGGAGGGAGGGGGGGCCGGCCGCACTGGACAACAAAGAGTTAACTACAGGGGAGGGAGGGGGGCCAGCCGCACTGAACAACAAAGAGTTAACTACAGGGGAGGGAGGGGGGCCCACTGGCCACCAATGAGTTAACTACAGGGGAGGGAGGGGGGGGTGACCACACTGGCCACCAATGTGTTAACTACAGGGGGGGGCTGCCCCCTGCTGCCTGGCAGCACCTGCCAGGCAGCAGGAGGCAGTCATGTACACAGTTCTTTTAGTATATTCTAACCTGAAGCGTCCCCATCACCATGGGAACGCCTCTGTGTTAGAATATACTGTCGGATCTGAGTTTTCACGAAGTGAAAACTCAGCTCTGAAAAAGCTTTTATGCAGACGGATCTTCGGATCCGTCTGTATGAAAGTAACCTACGGCCACGGATCACGGACACGGATGCCAATCTTGTGTGCATCCGTGTTCTTTCATGGACCCATTGACTTGAATGGGTCCGTGAACTGTTGTCCGTCAAAAAAATAGGACAGGTCATATTTTTTCGACGGACAGGATACACGGATCACGGTCTCGGCTGCAAAACGGTGCATTTTCCGATTTTTCCACGGACCCATTGAAAGTCAATGGGTCCGCGAAAAAAAACGGAAAACGGCACAACGGCCACGGATGCACACAACGGTCGTGTGCATGAGGCCTAACTGGTCTGAGTAGTGCAGCAGGCCAGGCACTGTTTAGTGCATGCAGTACTTTCAGTCTGGCGGCCTTTCGCCGTGCTGTGCCGGAGCTCTGCCCCGGTCCCAATTATAGTCAATGGGGACGGAGCGGCGGTCCAGCGAAATAGCAGCAGGACAGATCCGACAGGGTGAACAGCCTGTCGGATCCGTCCTGCTGCTAGTGTCAAAGTAGCCTTATAGGCTGAGCCTCAGAGGGACTTAAACTTGGTCAGTGACTGTCTGGACTCTGCAGAGATACTTGTCTGGACCTGAGACTGAGAGGAGGGCAGACCTGGATGCAGCCCTGAAGCTTACAGGGACCAAGTTCAAAACCTGAGCAAAGCAGGACATAAAAGACCAAGAGGAAGCTGATAGCCAAACAGCAGGTATTGAAGCGCCATGAGAGCCAGTCCAAGCAGGACCGTGGCAGTCAGGCGGTGCTGGTGAAGGATGACCAGAGACAGTACTGCCTCTGGGATGCCATCTGCCCATCTCTGCTGTCCACTCCATATACCAGGGTAGGCCTGGAATATGGGCAGCAGAGATGGGCAGAAACTGCAGATGGCATCCCAGAGAGGCATACTGTCTCTCTCAGTCAGTGTCCCTGGGCTGGTCATCCTTCACCAGCACCCTGACTGCCATGATGCCATCTACTTGGCAGCCTTGGCCTGGCTCTCATGGCACTGGCACAGTGGCACTTCACTAGTTCACTCATATATTACCCCTAACGCCTACCCTCAGCCCATGCCAACATACACACTGTGACTGACTGACCTAATTCACTCAGGGTGGGACTGGGAATTACGCTGACTGCAGTGTCACTTACTCTGTCAGGGTCGCTTTCAGGCTGCCTGTCTGGACTCTGGATAAACTCTCTGACCGCTACAAGTACTGAAGCAGGGACAGTGCGGCAGCCATCTTCTGCTTCTATCTTCTTGCTCTGGCTCCTGGCTCCGCACTGTCTTTCCTGCCTGGAAGGTGGGCGGAGCCTATCAGTGTGAGCCTATCAGTGTGATCGTACTGCACTGCCGTGCGCGCCCCGCCTCCTCACTCTGCTCTGCGGCGCTGTGTGAAAAAAAAAAAACCACAGCGTCAGCGATTTAAGATTTTGTTGTTGCAGCGGACAGCGCCTCCCTGCAGTGTGGCGCCCCCCCACCACACTACGCCCCTGCACGTGCAGCAGCCATTTTAGAAAAAAAATATGTGATTCGTTACCACGAAGCGTGAGGAAATTCGCAATCAGTGCGAATCTAATTTTTCTTGAAACTTGGATTGAATTCTACTTCGTCAACTTTGATTTGCTCATCTGTAATCATAACCCATTACAAGTTACTTACCAATATACTCTCTATGTCACCATAATGCCTCCTGTTCTTATGTCTCCTAATTATTCTCCATGTTTTTATAAACTGCTCATCTCTAGGGGTGCAGTGGCCACTCTTCTGCTGTAAAAAGGAAGCAAAGCTGTCTTTTCCGGTGGCCTTGATGGCGGGAGGGAGCGTGCTTAGTCTCCCGTGTATGCACATTAGCTCCCGTTCCCGGCCACCTCATATTGCCTATATGTGAAGCTCCTTTGGCGGCCACCTCGTATATCCTATGGATCTGCTTCAGTGCTGAGCCCAGGTTTCTATTTTTCAGCTGAGCTGACTGAGGCTGCTATTGAATCATTAGCAGCCTCAGGAGTGTAGACACACTCCATGGGAGGGTATTACAGTATCTCAGCGCCGCTGTCATGTTAGCACGCACAGCCTAGTTAGAGCACCAGAGTCCCAGGCCTGCCACTCTGAAGACAGGAGGTGAGACAACTACTTTAATGTAACTTTTATTTGTGCCAATCACTATCACTATTGCATTTAAAAAAGAAAGTGTGTATAATTGTATCTGGACTTCATCTTCAACATTAAAAAGCAAAGTTAATTTTAGTTCCTTTAGACATTTAATCCCAGAAAAAGAGTGTTCTGATGGAAATATTTTTGCTTTCTTTTTCAGCCATTTGTCAAATTTATAATTTTTAACAGAATGGACCTACAGTATTTTATTTTTAGAAACAGATTTATTTTATTTGATACCTTGACTTTCCTGTTACGTTCTTATTCGCCAAGAGCCAAGAGGTCACTAGTAGAGTTGAGCGAACACCTGGATGTTCGGGTTCGAGAAGTTCGGCCGAACTTCCCGTAAATGTTCGGGTTCGGGATCCGAACCCGAACCGAACTTCGTCCCGAACCCGAACCCCATTGAGGTCAACGGGGACCCGAACTTTTGGGCACTAAAAAGGCTGTAAAACAGCCCAGGAAAGAGCTAGAGGGCTGCAAAAGGCAGCAACATGTAGGTAAATCCCCTGCAAACAAATGTGGATAGGGAAATGAATTAAAATTAAAATAAAAAAAATAAAAATGAACCAATATCAATTGGACAGAGGTCCCATAGCAGAGAATCTGGCTTCACGTCAGCAGAGAATCAGTCTCTTCATGCCATAGCAAAGAATCTGGCTTCATGTCAGCAGAGAATCAGTCTCTTCATGCCATAGCAGAGAATCTGGCTTCATGTCAGCGCAGAATCAGTCTTCATGTCATAGCAGAGAATCAGGCTTCACGTCACCCACCACTGGAACAGGCCACTGTCACACATTTAGGCCCCGGCACCCAGACAGAGGAGAGCGGTCCCGTAACAGAGAATCTGGCCTTATGTCAGCGCAGAATCTGTCTTCATGTCATAGCAGAGAATCAGGCTTCACGTCACCCACCACTGGAACAGGCCACTGTCACACATTTAGGCCCCGGCACCCAGACAGAGGAGAGCGGTCCTGTAACAGAGAATCTGGCCTTATGTCAGCGCAGAATCTGTCTTCATGTCATAGCAGAGAATCAGGCTTCACGTCACCCACCACTGGAACAGGCCACTGTCACACATTTAGGCCCAGGCACCCAGGCAGAGGAGAGAGGTCCCGTAACAGAGAATCTGGCCTTATGTCAGCGCAGAATCTGTCTTCATGTCATAGCAGAGAATCAGGCTTCACGTCACCCACCACTGGAACAGGCCACTGTCACACATTTAGGCCCAGGCACCCAGGCAGAGGAGAGAGGTCCCGTAACAGAGAATCTGGCCTTATGTCAGCGCAGAATCTGTCTTCATGTCATAGCAGAGAATCAGGCTTCACGTCACCCACCACTGGAACAGGCCACTGTCACACATTTAGGCCCAGGCACCCAGGCAGAGGAGAGAGGTCCCGTAACAGAGAATCTGGCCTTATGTCAGCGCAGAATCTGTCTTCATGTCATAGCAGAGAATCAGGCTTCACGTCACCCACCACTGGAACAGGCCACTGTCACACATTTAGGCCCCGGTACCCAGACAGAGGAGAGCAGTCCCGTAACAGAGAATCTGGCCTTATGTCAGCGCAGAATCTGTATTCATGTCATAGCAGAGAATCAGGCTTCACGTCACCCACCACTGGAACAGGCCACTGTCACACATTTAGGCCCAGGCACCCAGGCAGAGGAGAGAGGTCCCGTAACAGAGAATCTGGCCTTATGTCAGCGCAGAATCTGTCTTCGTGTCATAGCAGAGAATCAGGCTTCACGTCACCCACCACTGGAACAGGCCACTGTCACACATTTAGGCCCCGGCACCCAGACAGAGGAGAGCGGTCCCGTAACAGAGAATCTGGCCTTATGTCAGCACAGAATCTGTATTCATGTCATAGCAGAGAATCAGGCTTCACGTCACCCACCACTGGAACAGGCCACTGTCACACATTTAGGCCCCGGCACCCAGGCAGAGGAGAGGTTCATTCAACTTTGGGTTGCCCCGCAATATAATGGTAAAATGAAATTAAAAATAGTATTGAATGAGGAAGTGCCCTGGAGTAGAATAATATATTGTTAAGGGGAGGTAGTTAATATCTAATCTGCACAAGGGATGGACAGGTCCTGTGGGATCCATGCCTGGTTCATTTTTATGAACGTCAGCTTGTCCACATTGGCTGTAGACAGGCGGCTGCGTTTGTCTGTAATGACGCCCCCTGCCGTGCTGAATACACGTTCAGACAAAACGCTGGCCGCCGGGCAGGCCAGCACCTCCAAGGCATAAAAGGCTAGCTCTGGCCACGTGGACAATTTGGAGACCCAGAAGTTGAATGGGGCCGAACCATCAGTCAGTACGTGGAGGGGTGTGCACAGCTACTGTTCCACCATGTTAGTGAAATGTTGCCTCCTGCTAACACGTTCCGTATCAGGTGGTGGTGCACTTAGCTGTGGCGTGTTGACAAAACTTTTCCACATCTCTGCCATGCTAACCCTGCCCTCAGAGGAGCTGGGCGTGACACAGCTGCGTTGGCGACCTCTTGCTCCTCCTCTGCCTTCGCCTTGGGCTTCCACTGGTTCCCCTGTGACATTTGGGAATGCTCTCAGTAGCGCGTCTACCAACGTGCGCTTGTACTCGCGCATCTTCCTATCACGCTCCAGTGTAGGAAGTAAGGTGGGCACATTGTCTTTGTACCGGGGATCCAGCAGGGTGGCGACCCAGTAGTCCGCACATGTTAAAATGTGGGCAACTCTGCTGTCGTTGCGCAGGCACTGCAGCATGTAGTCGCTCATGTGTGCCAGGCTGCCCAGAGGTAAGGACAAGCTGTCCTCTGTGGGAGGCGTATCGTCATCGTCCTGTGTTTCCCCACTGCCACGCACCAGTGATGGGCCCGAGCTGCTTTGGGTGCCACCCCGCTGTGAACATGCTTCATCCTCCTCCACCTCCTCCTCATCCTCGTCCTCCTCGTCCTCCAGTAGTGGGCCCTGTCTGGCCACATTTGTACCTGGCCTCTGGTGTTGCAAAAAACCTCCCTCTGAGTCACTTCGAAGAGACTGGCCTAAAAGTGCTAAAAATGACCCCTCTTCCTCCTCTTCCTCCTGGGCCACCTCCTCTTCCATCATCGCCCTAAGTGTTTTCTCAAGGAGACATAGAAGTGGCATTGTAACGCTGATAACGGCGTCATTGCCACTGGCCATGTTGGTGGAGTACTCGAAACAGCGCAACAGGGCACACAGGTCTCGCATGGAGGCCCAGTCATTGGTGGTGAAGTGGGTCTGATCCGCAGTGCGACTGACCCGTGCGTGCTGCAGCTGAAACTCCACTATGGCCTACTGCTGCTCGCACAGTCTGTCCAGCATATGCAAGGTGGAGTTCCACCTGGTGGGCACGTCGCATATGAGTCGGTGAGCGGGAAGGCCGAAGTTACGCTGTAGCGCAGACAGGCGAGCAGCGGCAGGGTGTGAACGCCGGAAGCGCGAACAGACGGCCCGCACTTTATGCAGCAGCTCTGACATGTCGGGGTAGTTGCGAATGAACTTCTGCACCACTAAATTCAGCACATGCGCCAGGCAAGGGATGTGCGTCAAACCGGCTAGTCCCAGAGCTGCAACGAGATTTCGCCCATTATCGCACACCACCAGGCCGGGCTTGAGGCTCACCGGCAGCAACCACTCGTCGGTCTGTTGTTCTATACCCCGCCACAACTCCTGTGCGGTGTGGGGCCTGTCCCCCAAACATATGTTTCAGAATGGCCTGCTGACGTTTACCCCGTGCTGTGCTGAAGTTGGTGGTGAAGGTGTGTGGCTGACTGGATGAGCAGGTGGAAGAAGAGGAGGAGGAAGCTGAGTAGGAGGAGGAAGAGACAGGAGGCAAAGAATGTTGCCCTGCGATGCTTGGCGGCGGAAGGACGTGCGCCAAATAGCTCTCCGCCTGGGGCCCAGCCGCCACTACATTTACCCAGTGTGCAGTTAGGGAGATATAGCGTCCCTGGCCGTGCTTACTGGTCCACGTATCTGTGGTTAGGTGGACCTTGCCACAGATGGCGTTGCGCAGTGCACACTTGATTTTATCGGACACTTGTTTGTGCAGGGAAGGCACGGCTCTCTTGGAGAAGTAGTGCCGGCTGGGAACAACATACTGTGGGACAGCAAGTGACATGAGCTGTTTGAAGCTGTGTGTGTCCACCAGCCTAAATGACAGCATTTAATAGGCCAGTAGTTTAGAAATGCTGGCATTCAGGGCCAGGGATCGAGGGTGGCTAGGTGAGAATTTACGCTTTCTCTCAAATGTTTGTGAGATGGAGAGCTGAACGCTGCCGTGTGACATGGTTGAGATGCTTGGTGACGCAGGTGGTGGTGTTGGTGGTACATCCCATGTTTGCTGGGCGGCAGGTGCCAACGTTCCTCCAGAGGCGGAGGAAGAGGCCGAGGCGGCGGCAGCAGCAGCAGAAGAGGCCGAGGCGGCAGCAGCAGAAGAGGTAGCAGGGGGAGCCTGAGTGACTTCCTTGTTTTTAAGGTGTTTACTCCACTGCCGTTCATGCTTTGCATGCAGGTGCCTGGTCATGCAGGTTGTGCTAAGGTTCAGAACGTTAATGCCTCGCTTCAGGCTCTGATGGCACAGCGTGCAAACCACTCGGGTCTTGTCGTCAGCACATTGTTTGAAGAAGTGCCATGCCAGGGAACTCCTTGAAGCTGCCTTTGGGGTGCTCGGTCCCAGATGGCGGCGGTCAGTAGCAGGCGGAGTCTCTTGGCGGCGGGTGTTCTGATTTTGCCCACTGCTCCCTCTTTTGCTACGCTGTTGGCTCGGTCTCACCACTGCCTCTTCCTCCGAACTGTGAAAGTCAGTGGCACGACCTTCATTCCATGTGGGGTCTAGGACCTCATCGTCCCCTGCATCGTCTTCCACCCAGTCTTGATCCATGACCTCCTGTTCAGTCTGCACACTGCAGAAAGACGCAGCAGTTGGCACCTGTGTTTCGTCATCATCAGAGACGTGCTGAGGTGGTATTCCCATGTCCTCATCATCAGGAAAAATAAGTGGTTGTGCGTTAGTGCATTCTATCTCTTCCACCCCTGGGGAAGGGCTAGGTGGATGCCCTTGGGAAACCCTGGCAGCAGAGTCTTCAAACAGCATAAGAGACTGCTGCATAACTTGAGGCTCAGACAGTTTCCCTGATATGCATGGGGGTGATGTGACAGACCGATGGGCTTGGTTTTCATGCGCCATCTGTGCGCTTTCTGCAGAAGACTGGGTGGGAGATAATGTGAACGTGCTGGATCCACTGTCGGCCACCCAATTGACTAATGCCTGTACCTGCTCAGGCCTTACCATCCTTAGAACGGCATTGGGCCCCACCAAATATCGCTGTAAATTCTGCTGGCTACTGGGACCTGAGGTAGTTGGTTCACTAGGACGTGTGGCTGTGGCAGAACAGCCACGTCCTCTCCCAGCACCAGAGGGTCCACTAACACCACCACGACCATGTCCGCGTCCGCGTCCGCGTCCCTTATTAGATGTTTTCCTCATTGTTCCCGTTCACCACAATTTTGAGAATGGCAAATTTGGGAATGCTTTTTCAACCCAGAACAAAAAGTCTGCTTTTACGTTCACTACAAATAACTTGACCAGCTAAAACTGTGCAGATTTGGTTGAATAGAGATGTGAGACCTGTTTTTTTTTGCGCTGTGTGACAGTTATAGGTTTAATCACAGAATGACACTTCTATCAGCACGCTAGCGTGTGTCTTAGGTTTTTCTGAATGACACTATCAATACCTACAATGTAAGATTTTCTTTTTGGGATAGATTTCAAGTAGGCCTCAAATACCACAAACTAGTTATTTTGAGAATGGCAAATTTGGGAATGCTTTTTCAACCCAGAACAAAAAGTCTGCTTTTACGGTCACTACAAATAACTTGACCAGCTAAAACTGTGCAGATTTGGTTGAATAGAAATGTCAGGTCTATTTTTTAGGCGCTGGGTGACAGGCTCAACTTGCCCCTGATGTAATATATGGCCAAAAAATAACCACACTGTTGATGGTTAAATGCACTTGGGTGACACAGGCTCAGCCTGCAGCTGATGTAGTATATGGCCAAAAAATAACCACACTGTTGATGGTTAAATGCACTTGGGTGACACAGGCTCAGCCTGCAGCTGATGTAGTATATAGCACAAAATAACCACACTATCGATGGTTAAATACACTTGTTGATAGCTCGTGCTGGCGCACCACAAGTCACAAAATGGCTGCCGATCACCCCAGAAAAAAGTGATCTAAAAACGCTCTGGGCAGCCTCAAAAAAGTGAGCAAGTCAATAATAGCACTTCAATGATCCACAGCTGCAGATCGATCACAGAATGAAGTCTTTTGGAGGAGTTAATCTGCCTAATCTCGCCCTAACGTCGCAGCTGCAACCTCTCCCTATACTGATCATAGCAGAGTGACGTGCGGCGCTACGTGACTCCAGCTTAAATAGAGGCTGGGTCACATGGTGCACTGGCCAATCACAGCCATGCCAATAGTAGGCATGGCTGTGATGGCCTCTTGGGCCAAGTAGTATGACGCTTGTTGATTGGCTGCTTTGCAGCCTTTCAAAAAGCGCCAAGAAAGCGACGAACACCGAACCCGGACTTTTACGAAAATGTTCTGGTCCGTGTCACGGACACCCCACAGTTACTAATGTGAATGCACCTAGAGTGTGGCTTGAATTGTGCAAAAATGTGGCACAATTTGGTGCATCTAGGTTTACAGAAATTATATGTACCTAGCTCAACAAGGGAATGTAGCTTAAGGCCTCATGCACACGACCATTGTGTGCATCCGTGTCCGTTGTTCAATTTTCCGTGATTTTCTGCGGACCCATTGACTTTCAATGGGTCCGTTGAAAACTCGGAAAATGCACCGTTTGTCATCCGCGTCCGTGATCTGTCCTATTTTTTTGACGGACAACGGTTCGCGGACCCATTCAAGTCAATCAGTCCGTGAAAAAACACGGAGGCACACAAGATTGTCATCCGCGTCCGTGTCCGTTTGTTTCCTATCATTTTCAAGGCAAACTTGACTTTTTTTTTTCACTTTTAATGTCTGGTGATCCTCCAAAAATCAAGGAAGACACACGGAAAAAAAAACGGAAATGGATCACGGATCAACGGAACCCCGTTTTGCGGACCGTGCTATAATTTATGTGATAAACATAGTAACATAGTTTATAAGGCTGAAAAATGACATCTGTCCATCCAGTTCAGCCTGTTATCCTCCAAGTTGATCCAGAGGAAGGCAAAAAAAAACTAAAAACTGTGAGGTAGAAGCCAATTTTCCCCACTTTAGGGGAAAAAAATCCTTCTCGATCAGAATAACTCCCTGGGTCATCAACCCATCTGTAGTAACTATAACCTGTAATATTATTGCATTCCAGAAATACATCAAGGCCCCTCTTGGACTCTTTTATTGTACTCACCACCACCACCACCTCCTCCTTAGGCAGAGAGTTCCATAGTCTCACTGCTCTTACCGTAAAGAATCCTCTTCTATGTTTGTGAACAAACCTACTTTCCTCCAGACGCAGAGGATGTTCCCTTGTCACAGTCCTGGGGATAAATAGATGATGGGAGAGATCTCTGTACTGACCCCTAATATATTTATACGTAGTTATTAGATCTCCCCTCAGTCATCTTTTTTCTGACGTGAATAACCCTAATTTTGATAATCTTTTAGGATACTGTAGTCCACCCATTCCAGTTATCACTTTAGTTGCTCTCCTCTGAACCCTCTCCAGCTCTGCTATGCCTGTCTTGTTCACAGGAGCCCAGAACTGTACACAGTACTCCATGTATGGTCTGACCAGTGATTCTTAAAGTGGTAGGACTATGTTCTCATCACAGACATCTATGCACCTTTTGATGCAACCCATTATCGTATTGGCCTTGACAGCAGCTGCCTGACATTGGTTTTTGCAGCTTAGGCCTCATGCACACGACTGTATGTATTTTGCAATCAACAAAAAACAGATCTGCAAATAATATGGATGACGTCCGTGTGCGCGGAAAGAAAATAGGGATAGTACTTTTCTATTAAGGGCCAGCTGTTCCGTTCCGCAAAATACTGTCGGGTATACAAAGCAAATGCTTTATATAAATATTATGAAAAAAATTAACGGATCAAAAGAAAAATTATGCAAACGATATTGACCCGTGAGATGGACATAAACATCTCAAAAAGAGTTCAATCAAGAACCTGATTATTTTGTGCAATCAGTAAAACAGGGTACAAGCATCTATGCAAAAATATAAAAGGTTTATTTTACAATAGTTGAAAATACAATCAAAAATTAATCAACATAAATTTCAATAATATACAATGATATGCAGTACCCAGAATTCACCACTATATGGTGCCAACAAAACACTACTCAACCAACACAAAGATATTATGCAATACGGCTTTAAGATTGTGAGAGATATACTGTACAATCAATGGATTATGTGAAAAACTCAATCAAGAAGATGACCGATACGAGCCCTTGCTCTGCCCCAAAATGATGACCAATCTCAGATAATGGTAGTACTGCAACAAAACTTATAAATTATTGGCTTGATATCAAACAGAGTTTAAAGAGAGTTTGGAAAGAGTTTATCCAATATTATCCCCTTTATTCAGTTATATGCATCGTAACTGAAATCAGAGAAAATACTGATGTTGCAACTAACGTTACAAGTCCGCAAATGAGCGGTATCTGGCTAAGTATCAAGCCAATTAATTTAGATCAATACTACATAAAACAAAAATATACATTACCCAAGTGTCAAGTGATGTGCAGAGTCTTGGGGCAGCCAGCTCTCAAGAGTTTTTACCGATAATCCAAAATGTTTCTCCAGAGATTTATAATCCAAAATGTTTCTCCAGAGATCTCCCTTTCTTTTTTTTTTTTTTTTTTCTGTCTCTTTTTTTCTTTTTGGTATCTGGTTTCTTAACCCAAAACTTATCAGATGAACACGCCCTCCTAGTTTGGAACTTTTCAATCATCGTTGGATGGGTGTGTGCATTGATAAGGAGCGTGACGTCAAAATACTACCCAGAATGCACTTTTGCTACTGATGTAGTATTAACTGCTCATATCTAGGTGGCACTGTTGTATAAGCACTAAGCATCATACCATTAAGGGTTAACTCATACATACCTGATATTTTCAATACTACACACCTCTGACATCTGGAGTCCTTGTCTTAGAGCCGAGGGACAAACTTTGATACATGAATGTATACTTTGAGGAACATATAGACAATTTTCACACTGTGAAATTCATGTTCAGATAAGAAATACAATGAAGCCTCAGAATCTGCAGGTGCGGTGTATCTTCTAACCGTCTAAATGTATAATATATTGTTACAATAACACTAGCTTTTGAACGGCACAGTAATCTCCTCATGGACTTACTTTGGCCTACATGAAAATCCATACAAAACAGTGAATATACAGTTGCAAGAAAAAGTATGTGAACCCTTTGGAATGATGTAGATTTCTGCACAAATTGGTCATAAAATGTGATCTGATCTTCATCTAAGTCACAACAATAGACAATCACAGTCTGCTTAAACTAATAACACACAAATAATTAAATGTTACCATGTTTTTATTGAACACACCATGTAAACATTCACAGTGAAGGTGGAAAAAGTATGTGAACCCCTAGACTAATGACATCTCCAAGAGCTAATTGGAATGAGGTGTCAGCCAACTGGAGTCCAATCAATGAGATGAGATTGGAGGTGTTTGTTACAGCTGCCCTGCCCTATAAAAACACACACCAGTTCTGGGTTTGCTTTTCACAAGAAGCATTGCCTGATGTGAATGATGCCTCACACAAAAGAGCTCTCAGAAGACCTGCGATTAAGAATTGTTGACTTGCATAAAGCTGGAAAGGGTTATAAAAGTATCTCCAAAAGCCTTGCTGTTCATTAGTCCACGGTAAGACAAATTGTCTATAAATGGAGAAAGTTCAGCACTGCTGCTACTCTCCCTAGGACTGCAAGAGCACAGCGCAGACTGCTCAATGAGGAGAAGAAGAATCCTAGAGTATCAGCTAAAGACTTACAAAAGACTCTAGCATATGCTAACATCCCTGTTAGCGAATCTACGATACGTAAAACACAAAACAAGAATGGATTTCATGGGAGGATACCACAGAGGAAGCCACTGCTGTCCAATAAAAACATTGCTGCACGTTTACAGTTTGCACACGAGCACCTGGATGTTCCACAGCAGTACTGGCAAAATATTCTGTGGACAGATGAAACCAAAGTTGAGTTGTTTGGAAGAAACACACAACACTATGTGTGGAGAAAAAGAAGCACAGCACCCCAACATCAAAACCTCATCCCAACTGTGAAGTATGGTGGTGGGGGCATCATGGTTTTGGGCTGCTTTGCTGCGTCAGGGCCTGGACAGATTGCTATCATCGAAGGAAAAATGAATTCCCAAGTTTATCAAGACATTTTGCAGGCTAACTTAAGGCCATCTGTCCACCAGCTGAAGCTCAACAGAAGATGGGTGTTGCAACAGGACAACGACCCAAAGCATGGAAGTAAATCAACAACAGAATGGCTTAAACAGAAGAAAATACGCCTTCTGGAGTGGCCCAGTCAGAGTCCTGACCTCAACCCGATTGAGATGCTGTGGCATGACCTCAAGAAAGCGATTCACACCAGACATCCCAAGAATATTGCTGAACTGAAACAGTTTTGTAAAGAGGAATGGTCAAGAATTACTCCTGACCGTTGTGCACGTCTGATCTGCAACTACAGGAGACGTTTGGTTGAAGTTATTGCTGCCAAAGGAGGTTCAACCAGTTATTAAATCCAAGGGTTCACATACTTTTTCCACCTGAACTGTGAATGTTACCATGTTTTTACTGAACATACCATGTAAACATTTAATTCTTTGTGTGTTATTAGTTTAAGCAGACTGTGATTGTCTATTGGTGTGACTTAGATGAAGATCAGATCACATTTTATGACCAATTTGTGCAGAAATCCATATCATTCCAAAGGGTTCACATACTTTTTCTTGCAACTGTAAATCAACATTGCTCTTAAAAGCAATGAATACCCATTATAACTAAAATAAGTAGATATAACTGTTTACACTTATGAAAAAGCACAACAATACGGAATGCACACAGATGACATCCGTATTTGTTGCAGATCCATTTTTTGTGGACCTCAAAATACATACGGTCATGTGCATGAGGCCTTACCCAGTGTTTTACCATTTAGTATGTACTGGTGCCTTGCATTTTCCTTCCTATGTGCATGACCTTACATTTGTCAGTGTTATACCCAGGGCCGGCTCCAGGTTCATGTGGGCCCTTGGGCAATAAATCTCAGTGGGCCCCCTTGTGGAATTTTTTTTTACATGTCCCCCTGTGGCTTCCACACTGTATAGTGATCCCCAGTGGCCCCAATACAGTATAATGACCACTAGTGGCCCTTCACACAGTAGAATGCCCCCCCCCCCCCCATGCCCTCCCACACAGTATAATGGCCCCTTCACTGGGGTTCATTATACTGTATGGGGGTCAGAAAGCTGACAGAGGAAGGAGTGGGCGGAGGTTCGGATGGCTGTCTGGCAGCTACATACCAAAGCCTTCAGCATACAACTGCCAGGTAGCCATTGCAGCCTCTGACCACTCCTTCCTCTGACGGCCTCCTGTTCTATAGCATGTGCAGCATACGGGTAGGTTACCCGACACTGCTAGAATGTAATGTGTGTTTCCCTTTAAGCCAGTTAGGCCTGGTGCAGGCAATCTTTATTCCAGCCAGCAGAGGGAGCCCCCCAGTTCAGTATAAATAGGCTAGGGCCTAGCCAGGAAGGGAGTTCAGAAGTTTCTAGAGCCTGAGGAAACTGAGAGAGAGACAGAGGCAAGTCAAGAAAAGCAAGAGGTACTCAAGACTACAGAGGAGGTACTTGATAGAGATAAAACCAAGGATATACGCCAGAGCTAGGGCATTGGACCTTGGAGAAGAGTTTCTATGTTCCAGGATCAGTCAGGAATAGAGTGCAAGCTGCCTGTACTGCAAGTCCTGTGTTTAACACTCTAAAGTCACCTTGCTATATATATATATATATATATATTGCCTGCATCAACTGTATTGAAAAGCAACTGTCTTCAAAGGAACTGCGCTTCCGTCCATGTCCCTAAATGATGACTACTAAAGTTTGAATTCTGTTTTAACATCACGTGGTTCCTCAGTTATTCCTGCTATCAGCAAACGGCGTGCCACCGTTTAATTGGCACTGGCGTCACGAACATTTCTCATCATCACCTGCCCTTGCAGAGAGTCAGCCGTCTCAGGTTAGTGTCTATTGCACTACAACACCCAGGAACATTTCTAAACCTAACTTGAGTACGCTGCACCTCTCTTTTGGCGTCACGAACAGGATACGCACGCTTTCTAGTGCAAGAAGCGTGAACTTTGTGCCTTATACAGTTGCCCTGTGACCAAAGTGACAAATTGCCTGTTTTATTAAAGTGGACTTGGTGGACTGAAAAACATACCCAAAGTGTGCCTAAAACCTCCAAAAAGCGCTGTGCAGTGTTTCGCTATCAAGAGGGAAGAAATCGCCACATCGGAGTGTGGTTTTATGGACTTTTCAACAACCCTGCTTGCTGTCAGGGAATGGGGACCAAGATGGCCATCGGCCGCCTGGAGTAAAGTTTCCCGCGCTGCTGAGGACCTTCATGGGCGGATCCCTGCAAAGACACAGAGAATCCCGCCCCTCGTCATCATCGCACCGCCGCGGCCCTGTTTCTTCTACGTCACCGCGTACTCAGGACGTCCGGATCTCTCGAGACTTGGACTGCGCAAACCCGGCGATACCGGTAAGGACTTGTAACCGGAGGGAAGGGGATTGTTCCGGCCCCTTTAGTCACCAGCGGCCACATCGCAATAAGCTAACATGTCAGAACCGGGAGTTCCCGAGCAGCCGGCCCCGGGAGAGCTTGCGGCTCCTAATCATTCTATAGCCCCCAGCATGATGCCCTTTACCATGCCTTACTATTTCGGGGCCCCATGGTTTCCCCGCTATAAAGGAGAGACCCATACCCTAAGAGACTTTAAAGAAAAGTTGCTGGCATTATTCAAACTGTACCCCATAAATGCCGATCAGCAAATGGAAATCCTGCTAGCGCAACTGGAGGGAGCTGCCCGCAGGGAGGTATTATCCTGGCCTGCTACTGAGCGGAGTACTCTAGAGCAGATATTCACCCGCCTCAGGGCCACTTTTGAAACTAGGACTGCCTCAGAGATAAAGATGCACTTCTTTGGCAAGAAACAGAAGTCCGGTGAGTCCCTCCGTGACTATGCCCTATCACTTCAGGAGGCTTTAGGGGCTGTAATTCAGATAGATCCCAAAGAGGCTGATAACCAGGACCAGACCCTGAGGGAACAATTTATCAACGGGGTGTCTAGTGAGCAAATAAGGACCCAATTAAAGATGCTGTCCGCCCAGCACCCTAACAGTGCCTTTCTGGACTTTAAAGAACTGGCTATAAAAATTCTGGGGTCAGCAGTATCTACGGAGTTGAGCACCCCACCTGAGTCATCAGCCTGCAGGCCAAAACCGCTTATCTCTAACCAAGCTCAGGCCGGTCAAGCTGTTCAAGTGTCAGCTACCGATACTATTGCCATGCTGACAGAGCAAGTAAATCACCTCACTAAAAGTCTAGAGAAAGTGTGCAGAAAAATAGAGGAATGGGAAAAACCCATAATGACAGAAGAAGAATTCCTGTCACCTCCTAGGCCGTTCCCACCTCCTTACCAAGAGACTCACCCCAGGGATCCTGGGAGGCGTAATAGAGATCGCAAGCGGCCCGTGTGTACATACTGCAAAAAGCTGGGACACACAGAATCCACGTGCTGGCAGTTAAACGGGCAACCCCTGAGGCTGAGGACCACCCCTCGGGAGGTAGAACACTAGGTCCAGAGGATCCAAATTGGATGCCACGTTATGTAGGATCCCATCCTAAAATCAATATAGAGATCAACGGGGTCCCCTTTGAAGCCCTATTAGATACTGGGTCTCAGGTCACTACTATTCAGCTGCCCGCCTTTGAAAGATTCTGGGACACCAACCAATTGACCCAGCCGCCTGAATCCTGGGTGGAAATTATCGCCAGCAATGGCAAACCAGTAAAGATTCATGGATACTGGGAACCCACCCTGCAGGTGGGAGAAGTAACCTTACCGCAACAGGGGGTGATAGTAGTACAGGCCGGCGACAGAGGAGGACATCCTGTCATTCTAGGCACCAATGTCTTCAAAAACTGTTATTCAGAAATACTTGCCGTATTACACCAGACTTTGCCCACTGCTTCCTCTGCATCCAAGAGGGTGATTCAAAAGACTATTACGGTGTTAAGTGCCCAGCAGAGGTTTGCTAATGGGAAAGGAGAAATTTGTACTGCCAGGATTAGTGATATTAAGCCTGTGACTTTGCCTCCTAATTCTCAAACTCTTTTATGGTGTCGTGCTGTCCTGGGAGTCCAAGGCCGAGATTATCCAGCCCTGGTAGAACCAATCCAGATGGAGGATTACCCTTATGTGAGAGCTGCCAAGTGCCTGGTGAACGTCTCCCAAGGTAAAGTACCTGTCCGTCTGATTAACCTGAGTGATCATCCTGTTGCGCTTACTAAGCATTGCCGTGTTGCCCAGCTGTCCCAGGTGTCCTATCAAGACATCATTCGTCTTCCAGTGACAGAAAAGCCGCCAGCTGCAGTCAGCGGACGTCCGTCGGTGACCCAGCCACAAGTGCCCTGGTGGGAAGAGCTCCATGTGGGGGGCGAGACTACCCCCCAACAACAACGAGAAGGGATTACACAGCTTGTCAAAGAGTACCACCAGGCCTTCAGTAAGCATGCTACTGATTATGGAGAAGTGAGTGCCATACAACACACCATACCTACTGGCTCTCGTCCTCCTATCAAGGAGAGATAAAGACCCTTACCGCCTACTTCATATCAGACTGTAAAAGAAATGATCCAAGAGATGAAAGACTCTAATGTAATCCGGGACAGCCGTAGTCCGTGGGCTGCACCCCTGGTCCTTGTAAAGAAGAAGGACGGTGGTATCCGTTTCTGTGTGGATTATAGGAAAATTAATCAAATAACCCACAAAGATGCATACCCACTGCCCCGCATTGAGGAGTCACTAACTGCTCTGGGCTCCTCTGCCTATTTCTCCACATTGGACTTGACCAGTGGCTACTGGCATGTACCCATGGCCCCTGCAGATAGGGAAAAGACTGCTTTCACTACTCCCATGGGCCTGTTCGAATTCAATTGTATGCCGTTCGGGCTATGTAATGCCCCAGGAACTTTCCAGAGACTAATGGAACGGTGTTTGGGTCACAAAAACTTCGAAACAGTGCTGCTGTATCTAGATGACGTCATTGTGTAATCAAAAACATATGAAGACCATCTGAAACATTTGGCAGAAGTATTTGAAATCCTTATCAAATATGGCTTGAAGGTGAAGCCATCCAAGTGTCACTTGCTCAAACCTGCAGTAAAATACCTGGGGCATGTGGTAAGCGGAGAGGGCGTGCAACCTGACCCTGATAAGTTAGCGGCTGTCCGTAATTGGCCGGTCCCCACTACCGTCAAAGAGGTGAGGGGTTTCCTTGGTTTTGCCGGCTACTATAGACGTTTTATCCCCCATTTTGCTCAAATAGCGGATCCTATCCAGGAGCTCTTGAGGGGGCAACCCAAGAAAAGTCCCAGAACTCCTGTGCCCATTGAGTGGACTGAGGAAAGAGAGATAGCGTTCCAATTGTTAAAAAAGAAACTGACCGAGCCTCCTGTGTTAGGTTATCCAGACTACAGCAAGCCCTTCCATCTGTATACTGATGCTAGCAAGCGAGGCCTGGGAGCTGTGTTAGCCCAAATCCAAGAGGGAAAAGAGAGAGTGATAGCATATGCAAGCCGCTCCCTGAAAGGAGCTGAGAAAAATGACCAGAATTATAGTTCCTTCAAACTAGAGTTCCTGGCATTAGTGTGGGCAGTGACGGAAAAATTCAAAGATTATCTAGCCGCCACCCCGTTCATTGAATTCACTGACAATAACCCTCTGGCACATCTAAATACAGCTAAATTAGGGGCCTTGGAGCAGAGATGGGCCTCTCGCCTCGCCAACTATGATTTCTCTGTAAAATATCGTGCTGGACGTACTAATGATAATGCTGATGCTTTATCCAGGCTTCCCACAGAGACAGCTCCTGATGATGTGCGAGATGCTTGGGAAGATGTAGAGATGCCGGCTTTCTATAACAAATTTGCTCAACAGGATCAGGCTCGAGCTACCAATGACAGAGCTGCAGTTCCTTCACCCTCCAGTAGGCCTGATCCTAAAGAAGAAAGGTGGGTGAAACTACAGTCTGAAAGTAGAGTGCTGGGTGAGTTGTTGGACTTCATTACTAGTGGCAGAGCCCCTGAGAGGATTCGGCGTAAGAGTGCAGATCCTGAGCTCATCAAACTGTGGAGACAGCGCCATCAACTCTTCATACAAAAGGGCCTATTGCTACGGAGAAGCCTAGACCCAGTGTCCAACGAGAGAGTGCACCAGATTCTCATACCCCGACGAGATGCAGGTATGGTGTTGGAGATGTACCACAATCAATCCGGTCACTTTGGGGTCCAAAAGACTGAGGCTACTATCCGCCAGCGGTTTTACTGGGTGGGCATGAGAGAAAACATGGAGAAGTGGTGTCAGGAGTGTGTAGCCTGTGCCTTAAAACGAAGTGAGCACCATGATCAGAGGGCACCACTGAGACCCATTGTATGTACTCGTCCTCTTGAACTTGTCGCCATCGACCATGTGAAACTGGAGCCTAGTCGCTCAGGGTATACTTATGCCATGACTATTATTGACCATTTCACAAAGTTTGTTGTAGCGGTGCCTGTGAGAGACCAGACAGCCAAGACTACAGCCGAACTGTTCTGGAAGCACTTCCTCCTGCCCTACGGATGTCCAGAAAAGATCCTCACCGATCAAGGACCTGCTTTTGAGTCCCATCTGTTCCATGAACTGTGCCGCTTACACAACTGTAAGAAGATCCGGACAACGGCCTACCATCCTCAAGGTAATGGATTATGTGAAAAAATGAATCAGACCTTGATAGAGATGCTGAGGGCCGTGCCTCCTGAAACCAGAGGAGATTGGCCTAATCTGTTGCCACAGCTCATGTTCACATACAATCATACCATACATTGTTCCACCGGGTATACCCCCTTTTATTTGATGTTTGGGCGCCAAGGGACATTGCCTGCTGATCATTCATTGGACATACACGTACCTGATTGCATTAACCCATTACCTAACACCGACTGGGTTGCTGAACATCAAAGGCGATTGAATACAGCCAAAGCCATTGTTCAGGAACGTATGGACTATGCTAGGGACCGACAGCAGAGAGACTATGATCAAGCAGCCCATGCAGAACCCTTGACAATAGGGGCTGTGGTATGGTTAAAAAATAACCGCCGTACCAGTAAACTGGACAGTAAATGGGAGCGAAGTCCCTATGTTGTCACTGCAATCCCAAATGTTGGAACTCACACTTATGAGATCACCCGGGAAGGCAAGGGATCCCAAATTGTACACCGAAACCGGTTAAAGCTCTGCCTGACACCAGAACCTAGTGCCGAGAGTTCTGGATCTGAATCCCCTGTGTCAGAGTCATCAATACCGCCCGAGGATCCTATGCAGGCTGTCAGTAATCTGAGGTATGAACAAAGGATCCCAGCAGTCGCGTCTTTGTGAATCAAATGTCTTTTATTCCATAGACCAGGACCAGGTTTCGGCAATGTGCCTTCATCAACAGGTAATCCAAATACAAACTTAACAGACTATATATGCTCTACAGTCACCGCCCACAGGAGCAAAAGTCCATCCCATAAAGGGAATGGCCAGAAAGTAACAGGTGTAATCAATTTAATAATAGACAAACCAAAGCAGAGAAAAAAGCATCTAGATAGATATTTCATCTTACATTTGTAGATAATACTCTTGTATAACTTTCAAATTTTCAATACCTGAGAAATAAACAGCAAAATATTATAAATATATAACAAAATTATTATATTACAGATACATAACCTCATATTCCCTATTGAGGCCTCTAGGGTGCAATGTGTCCAATGTATGGATCCAAAAGGCTTCCCTCCGTAGCAACATCTTATTAATGTCACCCCCCCTCCGTGGTCTAATCACCTGCTCTATAACCTGGAATTTCAGTTGGGCAATAGAATGTCTGCACTTTTCAAAGTGGCTTGGAATGGGTAATAATAAATTTTTAAATTATTCCTCTATAGGAAGGAAACGGATCGAAACAGTATTTTGCATTATTCGAGTGCACACCCCCCTTCCTTAAAAAGGTCTATACCTAAATCTCAATATCAGCGGGTAAGGCGGATTGTTACGGATCCGCTCTTACAGGATCAGAGGCTGGGGGAAATGACTATTAGATTCAGAGAAAGAGGATATCCCTTAGATGTATTAACGAACAGTGGTGCTTGTCAAGTGAGGGTTAAACATAAGAAAAAGGATGATGCTAGGATAGCATTTATCCATAAATTTCACCCCTTTAATGCATATATTGACAATATTGTAAGAAAACACTGGCATTTATTGGGTAAGGCCTATCCAGAGGTCTCAGAATTTAAAAGTTTACCCCTGATTTGTAATAGGAAGAACCCCAGTTACAGGGATATGCTAGTGAAAGCGGATTTAGGGGGCACTAAACATCGGTTACGTCAAAGTGTATTATCAACACCGCGTAAAGGGACGTTCCCCTGCCTGCATTGTCTCCAGTGTTCACACATCATAAAGGGCCCTACATTTTATCATCCACACACCGGGAATCCGTTTGAAGTAAAAGGTTTTTTTACATGCGAGTCTTCAAATGTTGTTTATCTGATTAAATGCCCTTGTGGTCTGTTGTACATTGGTCAGACAATGCAGGCAGTGAGGGACAGAATTAACAAACACAAATCGACCATTAGAACTAAAAATTTATTATTACCCATTCCAAGCCACTTTGAAAAGTGCAGACATTCTATTGCCCAACTGAAATTCCAGGTTATAGAGCAGGTGATTAGACCACGGAGGGGGGGTGACATTAATAAGATGTTGCTACGGAGGGAAGCCTTTTGGATCCATACATTGGACACATTGCACCCTAGAGGCCTCAATAGGGAATATGAGGTTATGTATCTGTAATATAATAATTTTGTTATATATTTATAATATTTTGCTGTTTATTTCTCAGGTATTGAAAATTTGAAAGTTATACAAGAGTATTATCTACAAATGTAAGATGAAATATCTATCTAGATGCTTTTTTCTCTGCTTTGGTTTGTCTATTATTAAATTGATTACACCTGTTACTTTCTGGCCATTCCCTTTATGGGATGGACTTTTGCTCCTGTGGGCGGTGACTGTAGAGCATATATAGTCTGTTAAGTTTGTATTTGGATTACCTGTTGATGAAGGCACATTGCCGAAACCTGGTCCTGGTCTATGGAATAAAAGACATTTGATTCACAAAGACGCGACTGCTGGGATCCTTTGTTCATATTACTGTGGATTGACGTCCTCTCCCGTGCAGCGTGCATTTGAGTGAGTGCTGGTTTCCCCACATCTAAGTAATCTGAGGTATGACGCTGATCCCATGCATTGGCTTCTGACACCATGGTTGAACTTGCTGGTGCCTGCTCCGGCACCTACTGTATCTTCACCTCCAGAAGAGCCGGTTCAAGATGCCCCGGATCCAGTTTCCCCTCTAGTGGATCTAGTTGTTCCTGTTGTTCCTGACAAAGGTCTCACTGATGGAGACCCTCCTGTTGCTCCTCTCTCTTCTACCTCGTTGCTAAGGGAGGAGGAGACCCCTGTGTTGAGAAGGTCCACTCGGATGACCAGGGGACGTCCGCCAGTCCGTTTAGGGGACTTTGACTATACTGGTGGTGTCTCCTCCCGAGCAGTTGCTACTGGTAATACTTTACTTGACATTTGTGCGCAAGAATGGACTCCTCCACGTGAGCCCTTGCCTGTGATACACCCACAGGATTCTCCTGGGTAGTTCCGTTATTATACTGCCACCAAAGAAGAATGGACTAACCTGGTTCACCCTAAGTCCGCTGTGCCAGGTCAGCGGCCGTGCCTAAGAAGCAAGAAGACGCCCCTTTCCCTTGTGTCATTTGTTCATTGAGTTACAAATGTTAAATAATTATTTATTGTATTTATAATGGAATGCATATGTTATGTACCATGTTATGCCGGTTCAGGAAGGTGTGTGAGTACGAGGCCTTACTCACGTTAAAGTCTGGGGGTGTGCAGCATATGGGTAGGTTACCCGACACTGCTAGAATGTAATGTGTGTTTCCCTTTAAGCCAGTTAGGCCTGGTGCAGGCAATCTTTATTCCAGCCAGCAGAGGGAGCCCCCCAGTTCAGTATAAATAGGCTAGGGCCTAGCCAGGAAGGGAGTTCAGAAGTTTCTAGAGCCTGAGGAAACTGAGAGAGAGACAGAGGCAAGTCAAGAAAAGCAAGAGGTACTCAAGACTACAGAGGAGGTACTTGATAGAGATAAAACCAAGGATATACGCCAGAGCTAGGGCATTGGACCTTGGAGAAGAGTTTCTATGTTCCAGGATCAGTCAGGAATAGAGTGCAAGCTGCCTGTACTGCAAGTCCTGTGTTTAACACTCTAAAGTCACCTTGCTATATATATATATATATATTGCCTGCATCAACTGTATTGAAAAGCAACTGTCTTCAAAGGAACTGCGCTTCCGTCCATGTCCCTAAATGATGACTACTAAAGTTTGAATTCTGTTTTAACATCACGTGGTTCCTCAGTTATTCCTGCTATCAGCAAACGGCGTGCCACCGTTTAATTGGCACTGGCGTCACGAACATTTCTCATCATCACCTGCCCTTGCAGAGAGTCAGCCGTCTCAGGTTAGTGTCTATTGCACTACAACACCCAGGAACATTTCTAAACCTAACTTGAGTACGCTGCACATGGATCTAGCTAAACTGACTCAGGAGTCTCTGGGAGAGTGGACCCACTAAACTAACAAACTGGGGGTTATCGAGAGGTCAGAGGGCCACCCATTGAAAGTAATTAGCCAAGATCTATATGTCGCTAGAAAAAGCCTGTTGTAATCCCCCTTTTCCTACTGCTGTATGAGCATGCCACTGGATATGTCCTCCTGTAGTCCACCTTCATCCAGGACGAGTATGCTAGTTTCTCTCATTTTATGGTGGTCTCAGATCAGTGCCACGAATCCACGCCTATGCAGTCCTAACAGGTCCAGCAGGCCCAACGCACAAATACAGTATATATATCTTGTTGCACAGAATGCTAGGTGTCAGGAGGGATCCATATTCTGTAGATAGTCATTAGTGCATCATCTGTTTTTTTCTCTTTACCCTCCCTGCCTGCTGGGTTATCACAGACTGTAGTATACCCATCATGTCCAGAGACAGTGTTGATTACAGGAATGTGCTGTTGTGTGCCTCACACAGGTCAGGGAGGGACATCTGGGCTGCAGAGACAGAGCCAGTGCTAAAAACAAGCATATTCAGGTCGTGGAGGTCTGTGAAAGCCTCGCTATGTGAAGAGTTGTCTGTGAAGCGTGCTGTGGGGGAGGGCTCAGGTACTTCATTACACACAGAAGCAACTTACCCCATCAGATGTCAAGCTTTGCTTCTGCTCCGCCCCTCACTCTCTCTCTCTCTGCTCTTTCTCAAGCAAAGAGACAGAATACACATAGGCAGCATGGCTGGGGGCCCAGGCAATACATAAACACTAAGTAGCTCTGCAGTAGGCTAGTCCGAGGCGGCCTTCCTTTAATTAATTAACCGCCTCTGGACCGCCTAACGCACGGATGCGTCCTGGAGGCGGTCGATTCATTCCTCCTGGACGCATCCATGCGTCATCTCGCGAGACGCGAGATTTCCTGTGAACGCGCGCACACAGGCGCGCGCGTTCACAGGATCGGAAGGTAAGCGAGTGGATCTGCAGCCTGCCAGCGGCGATCGTTCGGTGGCAGGCTGTAGATGCGATTTTTTTAAACCCCTAACAGGTATATTAGACGCTGTTTTGATAACAGCGTCTAATATACCTGCTACCTGGTCCTCTGGTGGTCCCTTTGCTTGGATCGACCACCAGAGGACACAGGCAGCTCTGTAATAAATAGCACCAAGCACCACACTACACTACCCACCCCCCCATCACTTATTAACCCCTTATGAACCCCTGATCACCCCATATAGACTCCCTGATCACCCCCCTGTCATTGATCACCCCCCTGTAAGGCTCCATTCAGACGTCCATATGTTTTTTACAGATCCACGGATACATGGATCGGATCCTCAAAACGCATACAGACGTCTGAATGAAGCCTTACAGGGGGGTGATCAATGACAGGGGGATGATCACCCCATATAGACTCCCTGATCACCCCCCTGTCATTGATCACCCCCCTGTAAGTCTCCATTCAGACGTCCGTATGTTTTTTACAAATCCACGGATACATGGATTGGATCCGCAAAACACATACAGACGTCTGAATGGAGCCTTACAGGGGGGTGATCACCCCATATAGACACCCTGATCACCCCCCTGTCATTGATCAGCCCCCTGTCATTGATCACCCCCCTGAAAGGCTCCATTCAGACGTCCGTATGTTTTTTTACGGATCCACGGATACATGGATCGGATCTGCAAAACACATACGGACGTCTGAATGGAGCCTTACAGGGGGGTGATCAATGACAGGGGGTGAGCACCCCATATAGACTCCCTGATCACCCCCCTGTCATTGATCACCCCCCTGTAAGGCTCCATTCAGACGTCCGTATATTTTTTACAGATCCATGGATACATGGATCGGATCCGCAAAACACATACGGACGTCTCAATGGAGCCTTACAAGGGGGTGATCAATGACAGGGGGGTGATCACCCCATATAGACTCCCTGATCACCCCCTGTCATTGATCACCCCCCTGTCATTGATCACCCCCCTGTAAGGCTCCATTCAGACGTCCGTATGTTTTTTACGGATCCACGGATACATGGATCGGATCCGCAAAATACATACGGACGTCTGAATGGAGCCTTACAGGGGGGTGATCAATGACAGGGGGGGTGATCACCCCATATAGACTCCCTGAACACCCCCCTGTCATTGATCACCCCCCTGTTATTGATCACGCCCCTGTAAGGCTCCATTCAGACGTCCGTATGTTTTTTACGGATCCACGGATACATGGATTGGATCCGCAAAACACATACGGACGTCTGAATGGAGCCTTACAAGGGGGTGATCCATGACTGACAGGGGGGTGATCACCCCATATAGACTCCCTGATCACCCCCCTGTCATTGATCAGCCCCCTGTCATTGATCACCCCCCTGAAAGGCTCCATTCAGACGTCCGTATGTTTTTTTACGGATCCACGGATACATGGATCGGATCTGCAAAACACATACGGACGTCTGAATGGAGCCTTACAGGGGGGTGATCAATGACAGGGGGTGAGCACCCCATATAGACTCCCTGATCACCCCCCTATAAGGCTCCATTCAGACATTTTTTTGGCACAAGTTAGCGGAAATCGTTTTTTTTTTTGTTTGTTTGTTTTTTCTTACAAAGTCTCATATTCCACTAACTTGTGTCAAAAAATAAAATCGCACATGAACTCACCATACCCCTCACGGAATCCAAATGCGTAAAATTTTTTAGACATTTATATTCCAGACTTCTTCTCACGCTTTAGGGCCCCTAAAATACCAGGGCAGTATAAATACCCCACATGTGACCCCATTTCGGAAAGAAGACACCCCAAGGTATTCCGTGAGGGGCATATTGAGTCCATGAAAGATTGAAATTTTTGTCCCAAGTTAGCGAAAAGGGAGACTTTGTGAGAAAAAAATTAATAAAATCAATTTCCGCTAACTTGTGCCAAAAAAAAAAAAATTATATGAACTCGCCATGCCCCTCATTGAATACCTTGGGGTGTCTGCTTTCCAAAATGGGGTCACATGTGGGGTATTTATACTGCCCTGGCATTTTAGGGGCCCTAAAGCGTGAGAAGAAGTCTGGGATCCAAATGTCTAAAAATGCCCATGCTGGGTGAGAGAAATATCTCAGCAAAAGACAACTTTTCCCATTTTTTATACAAAGTTGGCATTTGACCGAGATATTTATCACACCCAGCATGGGTATATGTAAAATGACACCCCAAAACACATTGCCCAACTTCTCCTGAGTACGGCGATACCAGATGTGTGACACTTTTTTGTAGCCTAGGTGGGCAAAGGGGCCCACATTCTAAATAGCACCTTTCGGATTTCACAGGGCATTTTTTACAGATTTTGATTTCAAACTACTTCTCACACATTAGGGCCCCTAAAAGGCCAGGGCAGTATAACTACCCCACAGTGACCCCATTTTGGAAAGAAGACACCCCAAGGTATTCCGTGAGGGGCATTGCGAGTTCCTAGAATTTTTTATTTTTTGTCACAAGTTAGCGGAAAATGATGATTTTTTTTCTTACAAAGTCTCATATTCCACTAACTTGTGATAAAAAATAAAAACTTCCATGAACTCACTATGCCCATCACGAAATACCTTGGGGTGTCTTCTTTCCAAAATGTGATCACTTGCGGGGTAGTTATACTGCCCTGGCATTTTAGGGGCACGAATGCTTGAGAAGTAGTTTGAAATCAAAATCTGTAAAAAATGCCCTGTGAAATCCGAAAGGTGCTCTTTGGAATGTGGGCCCCTTTGCCCACCTAGGCTGCAAAAAAGTGTCACACATCTGGTATCGCCGTACTCAGAAGAAGTTGGGCAATGTGTTTTGGGGTGTCTTTTTATATATACCCATGCTGGGTGAGAGAAATATCTCAGCAAAAGACAACTTTTCCCATTTTTTATACAAAGTTGGCATTTGACCGAGATATTTATCACACCCAGCATGGGTATATGTAAAATGACACCCCAAAACACATTGCCCAACTTCTCCTGAGTACGGCGATACCAGATGTGTGACACTTTTTTGTAGCCTAGGTGGGCAAAGGGGCCCACATTCTAAATAGCACCTTTCGGATTTCACAGGGCATTTTTTACAGATTTTGATTTCAAACTACTTCTCACACATTAGGGCCCCTAAAAGGCCAGGGCAGTATAACTACCCCACAGTGACCCCATTTTGGAAAGAAGACACCCCAAGGTATTCCGTGAGGGGCATTGCGAGTTCCTAGAATTTTTTATTTTTTGTCACAAGTTAGCGGAAAATGATGATTTTTTTTCTTACAAAGTCTCATATTCCACTAACTTGTGATAAAAAATAAAAACTTCCATGAACTCACTATGCCCATCACGAAATACCTTGGGGTGTCTTCTTTCCAAAATGTGGTCACTTGTGGGGTAGTTATACTGCCCTGGCATTTTAGGGGCACGAATGCTTGAGAAGTAGTTTGAAATCAAAATCTGTAAAAAATGCCCTGTGAAATCCGAACGGTGCTCTTTAGAATGTGGGCCCCTTTGCCCACCTAGGCTTGGGCATAGTGAGTTCATGGAAGTTTTTATTTTTTGTCAAAAGTTAGTGGAATATGAGACTTTGTAAGGAAAAAAAATAAAAATAAAAAATAATCATTTTCCGTTAACTTGTGACAAAAAATAAAAAGTTCTATGAACTCCCTATGCCCATCAGTGAATACCGTAGGGTGTCTACTTTCCGAAATGGGGTCATTTGTGGGGTTTTTCTACTGTCTGGGCATTGTAGAACCTCAGGAAACATGACAGGTGCTCAGAAAGTCAGAGCTTCTTCAAAAAGCGGAAATTCACATTTTTGTACCATAGTTTGTAAACGCTATAACTTTTACCCAAACCATTTTTTTTTTTTACCCAAACATTTTCTTTTTATCAAAGACATGTAGAACAATAAATGTAGAGAAAAATTTATATATGGATGTCGTTTTTTAAAAATAAATTTACAACTGAAAGTGAAAAATGTAATTTATTTGCAAAAATTTTGTTAAATTTCGATTAATAACAAAAAAAGTAAAAATGTCAGCAGCAATGAAATACCACCAAATGAAAGCTATATTTGTCACGACTGTGACTGATCCAGACAGGTCTGGGAGGAGAAGGTCGCAGCGACTTGCTACTCGCGATAGCTTGTGAGTTTGCTCCGTGGTTCAGGGTATGTCATCTGGGTTTTGCCTTGTGAACATTTTTGTCCTGGGAGTTTGTAGGCATCCTTCTCAGGTGAGTCCTGTCTGCCACTCCCAGCTAGTATATTAGTTTCACTTTCACTTGTAGTCATTGCCAGATACAGTCCTTACTTCCAGTTCTATTCTGACCTTTGAAGGAGATCGTTTGATGGTGTTGCTGTAAAGCTCTTGTCCGGCGTGGACTGTCGTGATTGGGATCGCCTTCTCTGCTCGTGACTGGATAAGTCTATCTCTGATATAGTTTGTTTGTTGCTGTCTTCCCCTGCTGTTCTCCTAGACATGAGTGATGGTGACTAATGCTCCCATCGGCCTTTCCCCACTCTAGGCTTTAGGGTGACTGAGGGTTTAGGCATCCTGCTTGCCGCACGGGTTCACACCCCGTCTAGGGTATCAGGGCAGACAGGTGCCAGCTTAGGGTTAGTCAGGGGTGGCCATACTATTCCTATCCATAGATAAGGGTCCCCCTTCCCCTCCGTCTGGTGCGACACGACTGCTGCTGGGGTAGCGGTCGTGACAATATTAGTGAGAAGAAAAGGAGGTAAAATTCATTTGGGTGGTAAGTTGCATGACCGAGCAATAAACTGTGAAAGTAGTGTAGTGCAGAAGTGTAAAAAGTGGCCTGGTCATTAAGGGTGTTTAAGCTAGGGGGGCTGAAGTGGTTAAGGAAGCCTGACAAAATCATAGAAGTACCTTTCCTGGGTCCCTTGTCAGCTCAGGCCAGAAGCAGTTGCTTCCCCTGCTTCCCTGGTAGCTAGGCCACTGAGCACTTCCATGTGTATTGATAGAAGCGCTCATAGCAGCGCAGCAGGCCCCGGCACTTGCCCGGGTATGCCGGGTGCTGATGCCGGCCCTGGTTAAACCTCATCTGCCACTTCACTGCCCAACCCTCCAATCTATCCAGATCCATCTGTAGCAGTGTACTGTCCTCTTCCATGTTAATTACTTTTAATTACACATTTTAGTGTGATATTTATATTTTACTGTGCAAGCCTTCTACAAGATCATTAATAAATATATTAAAGAGAATAGGGCCCAATACTGACCCCTGTGGTACTCCACTAGTGACAGTAACCCAATCTGAGTGTGTACTGTTAATAACCACCCTCTGTTTTATGTCACTGAGCCAGTTACTTACCCATATGCAGACATTTCCCCCAGTCCAAGCATTCAAATTTTATATACTAACCTTTTATGCATTTTACATTGGTCACTAAGGCACCTTAGTCTGGCCCCCCACTTTTCACGGCAGCCGGGTCTAAACGCTGAACAGGTCCCTCATGCAGCAGAGAGCAGGGGCTCGGCCCTCACATAAAAGCCTCAGTCCTGCTCTAACACCCTGGACCGGTAGGAGCGCCAATCTTGGCAGTTTAACCCCTTACATGCTGTGGACAATGGCACCCGCAGCATGTAAGCGGTGACAGAGGGAGCGGACTCCTTTTGTCTCCCATCGGCACCTCGCAAATGCGATCATGGGGTGCTGATGTGTATATAGGCTGGATAGGACCAGGTGTAGGCCCCAAGCCTGCTATGAGTGTTCCCCAGTAGGCTGTGCCTCTCTGGTCAATGTCAGTATAGCATTGACATTGAAATGCAATGCACTATAGGGATAGTGCATTGTATTTTAAAAGCAGTCAACAGATTGCCTGTTATAGTCCCTTTGCGGGACTATTAAGTGGTTTATTAAAATTTTAAAAAAATTATTAAATAAAAAGAATTCCAATAAAAAATAAGCTTTTTTCTATTAAAAATACACTTTTTAATGAAAAAAATAGCAAAAATAAAATCTCCCCCACATATTTGGCATTGCTTTGTCCGTAATGACCTGCACTACACACATATCATGGAAATTATCCCCTACGGTGAATGCCATAAATATATATTTTTTAAAAGCCAGACTTGCTAATTTATTCTTAATCAACGCCAAAAAAACAAGTAACAAGAGATAAAAAAGTGTTATTTACCCCAAAAGGATACCAATGAAGACTACAAGTCAAAATGTGGGGGAGTCAGTCAGCACAACCCTGTATGCAGGTGCACATCGCTATGGCGAAATACACATACAAACGCAAAAACACAAATGCAATAGCACTCTGCAACCAGCACTCTGCCCTGCCTCTATGCTGGATGTTGAATGAGGCATTGGTGTACATTTTGGCCAAAGGGTAATAAGCCACTCACCACGTCAAGGTCGCCTCTATGAGTGGTCCCTAACACTAGTTCCTACCTGTTTATGGGCCATGATAGCCACACAAAGTCCAGGGAGCGCAGGTACAGCATGCACGCCAGGCACACTCTACTTTTAACCCCGTCCGGTGTCGTGACAGCTTTCATTGGATCCAGGGATGCAAGTACCAACATGCATGCTGAGCCCACTATATACTTCTCCTGGAGCCAAATGGCTACTGGTATGCGCTGTAAAAGTAGACTCAATTTTATACTGACTTTAAAACCAGCCTCCAGGGCAGACTAACTGGTCAGGTGTGCATGACTGCATGGAGATCGCCACGCCTCCAATATATACTACAAATAAAAAATGTGGGGGATTAAGTCAGCACAACCCTGTATGCAGGTGCACATCGGTATGGCGAAATACACATACAAACGCAAAAACTCAAATGCAATAGCACTCTGCAACCAGCACTCTGCTCTATGCTGGATGTTGAATGAGGCATTGGTGTGCATTTTGGCCAAAGCGTAATAAGTCACTCACCACGTCAAGGTCGCCTCTATGAGTGGTCCCTAACACTAGTTCCTACCTGTTTATGGGCCACCTGCATACAGGGTTGTGACTGACTGAATCCCCCACATTTTTTCTTTGTAGTATATATTGGAGGCGTGGTGATCTCCATGCAGTCATGCACACCTGACCAGTTAGTCTGCCCTGGAGGCTGGTTTTAAAGTCAGTATAAAACTGAGTCTACTTTTACAGCGCCTACCAGTAGCCATTTAGCTCTAGGAGAAGTATATAGTGGGCTCAGCATGCATGTTGGTACTTGCATCCCTGGATCAGATGAAAGCTGTCACGGCACCGGACGGGGTTAAAAGCAGAGTGTGCCTGACGTGCATGCTGTACCTGCGCTCCCTGGACTTTGTGTGGCTATCATGGCCCATAAACAGGTAGGAACTAGTGTTAGGGACCACTCATAGAGGCGTACTTGATGTGGTGAGTGGCTTACGCTTTGGCCAAAATGTACACCAAAGCCTCATTCAACATCCAGCATAGAGGCAGGGCAGAGTGCTGGTTGAAGACTACAAGTCATCCTGCAAAAATAAAGTCCTCACACAACTCCATAAAAAGAAAAAGAAAAAAGTTGTGGGTCTTGGGATGGTAAAAAAAACCAATATGTATTCGGAATTGATATAATCATACTGACCTAGAGAATAAAGATATTCATTTGCAATGAGTCTTATCGACGCAGGTTGTGTCCATTAGAGTTGTCGCGAACATAAAATTTTGCGTTCGAGAACGGCGAACGCGAATTTTCGCAAATGTTCGCGAACGGGCGAACCGCCATAGACTTCAAGAGGCAGGCGAATTTTAAAACCCACAGGGACTCTTTCTGGCCACAATAGTGATGGAAATGTTGTTTCAAGGGGACTAACACCTGGACTGTGGCATGCCGGAGGGGGATCCATGGCAAAACTCCCATGGAAAATTACGTAGTTGACGCAGAGTCGGTGTGGCGAAACCAACCTCGCCACTGGGTTTTGGAGGGGCCTGGTTGCAAGCCTCTGGCCCCAGGATTATGGGCCCTCTCATCAGCCCATGCTAAACTAAAACCCCATGGCGATTTGACTGTGTTTGTGGCATCTGAGCGCTCAGATCCAAGCCATCTGGGGATATGTTAAATGTCTATGTTACTGTAATGGTTGGGACATTGTACAGGGTGGGCCATTTATATGGATACACCTTAACCGCCTCCGGACTGCTTAACGCAGGATCGCATTCCGGAGGAGGCAGCCCTGCGCACAGTCACGCATCTATGCGAGACGCAAGATTTCCTGTGAACGCGCGCACACAGGCGCGCGCGTTCACAGGATCGGAAGGTAAGCGAGTGGATCTCCAGCCTGCCAGCGGCGATCGTTCGCTGGCAGGCTGGAGATGCGATTTTTTTAACCCCTAACAGGTATATTAGACGCTGTTTTGATAACAGCGTCTAATATACCTGCTACCTGGACACAGGTAGCTCAGTAAAGTAGCACCAAACACCACTACACTACACTACACCCCCCCTGTCACTTATTAACCCCTTATGAACCCCTGATCACCCCATATAGACTTCCTGATCACCCCCCTGTCATTGATCACCCCCCTGTTATTGATCACCCCCCTGTAAGGCTCCATTCAGATGTCCGTATGATTTTTACGGATCCACTGATACATGGATCGGATCCGCAAAACGCATACGGATGTCTGAATGGAGCCTTACAGGGGGGTGATCAATGACGGGGGTGATCACCCCATATAGACTCCCTGATCACCCCCCTGTCATTGATCACCCCCCTGTAAGGCTGCATTCAGATGTCCGTATGTTTTTTACGGATCCACAGATACATGGATCGGATCCGCAAAACACATACAGGCGTCTGAATGGAGCCTTACAGGGGGGTGATCACCCCATATAGACTCCCTGATCACCCCCCTGTCATTGATCACCCCCTTGTAAGGCTCCATTCAGATGTTCGTATGATTTTTACGGATCCACTGATACATGGATCGGATCCGCAAAACGCATACGGACGTCTGAATGGAGCCTTACAGGGGGGTGATCAATGACGGGGGTGATCTCCCCATATAGACTCCCTGATCACCCCCCTGTCATTGATCACCCCCCTGTCATTGATCACCCCCCTGTCATTGATCACCCCCCTGTAAGGCTGCATTCAGATGTCCGTATGATTTTTACGGATCCACTGATACATGGATCGGATCCACAAAACACATACGGACGTCTGAATGGAGCCTTACAGGGGGGTGATCAATGACAGGGAGGTGATCACCCCATATAGACTCCCTGATCACCCCCCTGTCATTGATCACCCCCCTGTCATTGATCACCCCCCTGTAAGGCTCCATTCAGACATTTTTTTGGCCCAAGTTAGCGGAAATTATTATTTTTTTAATTACAAAGTCTCATATTCCACTAACTTGTGTCAAAAAATAAAATCTCACATGAGCTCACCATACCCCTCACGGAATCCAAATGCGTAAATTTTTTTAGACATTTATATTCCAGACTTCTTCTCACACTTTAGGGCCCCTAGAATGCCAGGGCAGTATAAATACCCCACATGTGACCCCATTTCGGAAAGAAGACACCCCAAGGTATTCCGTGAGGGGCATATTGAGTCCATGAAAGATTGAAATTTTTGTCCCAAGTTAGCGGAAAGGGAGACTTTGTGAGAAAAAATAATAAAATATCAATTTCCGCTAACTTGTGCCAATTTTTTTTATTTCTATGAACTCGCCATGCCCCTCATTGAATACCTTGGGGTGTCTTCTTTCCAAAATGGGGTCACATGTGGGGTATTTATACTGCCCTGGCATTCTAGGGGCCCTAAAGCGTGAGAAGAAGTCTGGGATCCAAATGTCTAAAAATGCCCTCATAAAAGGAATGTGGACCCCTTTGCGCATCTAGGCTGCAAAAAAGTGTCACACATCTGGTATTGCCGTACTCAGGAGAAGTTGGGCAATGTGTTTTGGGGTGGCATTTTACATATACCCATGCTGGGTGAGATAAATATCTTGGTCAAAGGCAAACTTTGTATAAAAAATGGGAAAAGTTGTCTTTTGCCAAGATATTTCTCTCATCCAGCATGAGTATATGTAAAAAGACACCCCAAAACACATTGCCCAACCTCTCCTGAATACGGCGATACCACATGTGTGACACTTTTTTGCAGCCTAGGTGGGCAAAGGGGCCCACATTCCAAAGAGCACCTTTCGGATTTCACAGGTCATTTACCTACTTACCACACATTAGGGCCCCTAGAATGCCAGGGCAGTATAACTACCCCACAAGTGACCCCATTTTGGAAAGAAGACACCCCAAGGTATTCCGTGAGGGGCATGACGAGATATTTTTCTGGGTGAGAGAAATATCTCAGCAAAAGACAACTTTTCCCATTTTTTATACAAAGTTGGCATTTGACCGAGATATTTATCACACCCAGCATGGGTATATGTAAAATGACACCCCAAAACACATTGCCCAACTTCTCCTGAGTACGGCGATACCAGATGTGTGACACTTTTTTGTAGCCTAGGTGGGCAAAGGGGCCCACATTCTAAAGAGCACCTTTCGGATTTCACAGGGCATTTTTTACAGATTTTGATTTCAAACTACTTCTCACACATTAGGGCCCCTAAAAGGCCAGGGCAGTATAACTACCCCACAAGTGACCCCATTTTGGAAAGAAGACACCCCAAGGTATTCCGTGAGGGGCATTGCGAGTTCCTAGAATTTAGGGTGTCTTCTTTCAAAAATGGGGTCACTTGTGGGGTAGTTATACTGCCCTGACATTTTAGAGGCCGAATGCGTGAGAAGTGGTTTGAAATCAAAATCTGTAAAAAATGGCCGGTGAAATCCGAAAGGTGCTCTTTGGAATGTGGGCCCCTTTGCCCACCTAGGCTGCAAAAAAGTGTCACACATCTGGTATCCCCATACTCAGGAGAAGTTGGGCAATGTGTTTTGGGGTGTCTTTTTACATATACCCATGCTGGGTGAGAGAAATATCTTGGCAAAAGACAACTTTTCCCATTTTTTTTATACAAAGTTGGCATTTGACCGAGATATTTCTCTCACCCAGCATGGGTATATGTAAAATGACACCCCAAAACACATTGCCCTACTTCTCCTGAGTACGGAGATACCACATGTGTGACACTTTTTTGCAGCCTAGGTGGGCAAAGGGGCCCACATTCCAAAGAGCACCTTTCGGATTTCACCGGCCATTTTTTACAGATTTCGATTTCAAACTACTTACCACACATTAGGGCCCCTAGAATGCCAGGGCAGTATAACTACCCCACAAGTTAACCCATTTTGGAAAGAAGACACCCCAAGGTATTTGCTGATGGGCATAGTGAGTTCATAGAAATTTTTATTTTTTGTCACAAGTTAGTGGAATATGAGACTTTGTAAGAAAAAAAAATCATCATTTTCCTCTAACTTGTGACAAAAAATAAAAAGTTCTATGAACTCACTATGACCATCAGCGAATACCTTGGGGTGTCTACTTTCCGAAATGGGGTCATTTGTGGGGTGTTTGTACTGTCTGGCCATTGTAGAACCTCAGGAAACATGACAGGTGCTCAGAAAGTCAGAGCTGCTTCAAAAAGCGGAAATTCACATTTTTTTACCATAGTTTGTAAACGCTATAACTTTTACCCAAACCATTTTTTTTTACCTAAACATTTTTTTTTTATCAAAGGCACGTAGAACAATAAATTTAGAGAAAAATTTATATATGGATGTCGTTTTTTTTGCAAAATTTTACAACTGAAAGTGAAAAATGACATTTTTTTGCAAAAAAAACGTTAAATTTCGATTAATAACAAAAAAGTAAAAATGTTAGCAGCAATGAAATACCACCAAATGAAAGCTTTATTAGTGAGAAGAAAAGGAGGTAAAATTCATTTGGGTGGTAAGTTGCATGACCGAGAAATAAACGGTTAAAGTAGTGTAGGTCAGAAGTGTAAAAAGTGGCCTGGTCATTAAGGGTGTTTAAGCTAGGGGGGCTGAGGTGGCTAATAAAATGGGAATGGTTGGTGATATTAACTTCCTGTTTGTGGCACATTAGTATATGTGAGGGGGGAAACTTTTAAAGAAGGGTGGTGACCATGGTGGCATTTTGAAGTCGGCCATTTTGAATCCAACTTTTTTTTCAATAGGAAGAGGGTCATGTGACACATTAAACTTATTGGGAATTTCACAAGAAAAACAATGGTGTGCTTGGGTTTAACGTAACTTTATTCTTTCATGAGTTATTTACAAGAATGGCCCCCAAGGTCTCCCGATCTGACCCCCTTAGACTTTTATCTTTGGGGTCATCTGAAGGCAATTGTCTATGCTGTGAAGATACTAGATGTGCAGCACCTGAAACTACGGATACTGGAAGCCTGTGCTAGCATTTCTCCTGCGGTGTTGCTATTAGTGTGTGAAGAGTGGGAGAAGAGAGTTGCATTGACAATCCAACACAATGGGCAGCACATTGAACACATTTTATAAGTGGTCAGAAACTTGTAAATAACTCATGAAAGAATAAAGCACACCATTGTTTTTCTTGTGAAAGTCCCAATAAGTTTAATGTGTCACATGACCCTCTTCCTATTGAAAAAACAAAAGTTGGATTCAAAATGGCCGACTTCAAAATGGCCGCCATGGTCACCACCCATCTTGAAAAGTTTCCCCCCCTCACATATACTAATGTGCCACAAACAGGAAGTTAATATCACCAACCATTCCCATTTTATTAAGGTGTATCCATATAAATGGCCCACCCTGTATATTTAAATAGTGATGTCTGTCCTATTGTCTCCACGTGTGTATTGGCGATTTCCCTTTGTCCTGAGAGATAATTGACTTGCTACTCGGTTGTCTCCAGGACAGAAGACATTGTGTATTATCCTGCCTGTGATAATTACATCAACCCATTGTGTAAGTTAATTGTATTACAGGCAGAGGGGAGGATTTTGTGTGGGAGTGTTTTACTGTATTGTACATGTTTATTGGTTGTTTTACAAAACCCTGTGGGTGGTACTAGTGTGTAACAATGTTATATAAGATCAATAAACACACAGCTATGGGTGACCACTGCTTGACCCTCAACACGGAGCCTCGTCTCATTCTTGGGGCGATTCACTGTATGCTGTTAGAGACTGATTGCTAGGAGTGTAAGCCGCTTGGGTGCGTTTCCTATTCGTCTGCTAGCAGCTATTCGTGAGGTTCCGTTCGGAGTTTGGAGCTTTCCCTTGTATGCCGTTAGTCTGGTTTTAATCCATAAAGGGCATAAATCACCTAACATTCCTAAATTGTTTGGAATAACGTGCTTTAAAACATCCAGTGTGTGTATATGATCAGGTATGATGTTGTATCGATCAGGTAGTGCAAGGGTTATGCCCGCTTCATAGTGACAGACCAAACTCTGACAGACCAAACTCCCCGTTTAACACACCGCCAACAACCGCAAACAGTCCATTTGCACAACCGCAAACTCCCCATTTGCACAAGGTTGGATACCAAGCTAGCCACGTCCCGTTCCTTGTCCTCACTGACGTCATTGAAGGTCTCTTCCTCCACTCAGCCACATACAACACCAAGGGTCCCTGAAAGGTGACAACAAGCCCCCTGGGACACCTTCTGTGGTTGGTCTTCCACCTCCTTAAAGCCACCTTCCTCCTCTGACTCCTCTCTCTGCTTTGCCACAGGTCCAGCAATCAACGACGACAAGGCTGCTTCTGGTGGTGATGGTGACCACAACTCTTCCTCTTCATGCTCATCTACGGCCTGATCCAGCACTCTTCGCAGGGCACGCTCCAGAAAAAACGCATATGGGATGAGGTCGATGATGTTGCCTTGGGTTTGACTGACCAGGTCTGTCCCCTCTGCAAAAGGACGCATGAGCCTACAGCCATTGTGCATGAGCGTTCAGTAACACGGCCAAAAAATATCCAGCTCCGCAGAGGCTGTCCTCTTTTTTTTTTTATTAAAAAAAATCTGTTCTTAACAGTTTAATCTCTGTTTTGTCCCCTATCAGGGGCCGGTGTATGGAATAGATTTTAGGAACCGGGAGATGGAAAAAGATGCTTGGTCTGTCCTCCTACTTCCAATTTGGGGCACTGCGCGTGCGCCGTGCAATGTCCTGTGCAATCCCAATATGAGTGGTATGTTAAGTAGTACTATTCCTATCAGTTTAATCCCTGTTACGTCCCCTATCATGGGCCGGTCTATGGAATAGATTTTAGGAACCGGGAGATGGAAAAAGATGCTTGGTTGGTCCTCCTACTTCCAATTTGGGGTACTGCGCATGCGCCGTGCAATGTACTGTGCCACCAGATATGAGTGGTGTGTTAAGTAGTACTATTCCTATCAGTTTAATCCCTGTTACGTCCCATATCAGGGGACGTGTATGGAATAGATTTTAGGCAACCGCAAAGAGTTGCCAATAGTTGACACACTCATGACATAAATTTTAATCCTCTATGCGTCAATCTTGGTGTAGTGATGACGTTTGGGAGATTGCAGGCGATGTTTTTTTTTTTCATGCTGAGGTAGTTCAGTGACAGTTAAGTGACCCAGAAAACAATGATTCTGCAGTGTGGGCCGATTGTTGGCCTAGTAGGCTTTAATGATCACCTTACATGATCACAAAGAAAATTAATGTTTTTTCTATGCAATATTATCCAGCCGATCGCTTTTGGTCTGTTCACAATGAAGCAACGACCTTATCATCTGGGGTGTGCCAACATTGCCATTGCCAACACACTCATAGAGGTGGTCGCTTCATTGTGATACGAAGCCCCTTCACCACAACAAGGTAACGATCACGAAGGGAAATTGACACATGTATGTGCCTTTTTTTTTGTTTGTTTTTGCAGCCACAGTGCAGCACCAGAGGCCAGAAAAATTAGGCATGTACACATGCCTGAAAAACTAGGTATTGTTGCAGCCGCTGCTGTAGCAGCAGCCAGAAAAATTGATGTTTTCCAGGCAGAAAGTGCACTAAAACATTGCGGCTTGAACCCTAGTTGGTGGCGGATAAGTCACGCAAGTCATCCGGCATGCAGAGATAAAATACAGCAGAGTGTGGACCATTTTTAGCCCAGGCAGCTCATCTCATCAGGCCTTTTTTAGTCAAATGTATCGCTCACTGTCAGTAGTGATGAGCGGGAGGTGCCATATTCGGTTTCGCGATATTTCGCGAATATTCGCATGAATATTCGTGTTATATTCGTCGAAATCGAATATTCGCAATTATTCCAATTATCGCGAAATTATTTTTCGCATATTGCGAAAATTTATCTTGATAGTATAAGGCAACGTTCCTATGCTAATGACTATGGCTAGGCTAATATGTGTATATTACGAAATTTTGTAATATTGCTCTAACTTCGTCTCTTAGAATATTACGAATATTCTAAAAGACGAAGTTAGAGCAATATTAAGAACATTTGCAAAAGTCGAAATTGCGATGCGAGTAATATAACACGAAATAGTCGCATGAAGATTTAAACTTAGCACTGCTATATTCCATATTCTAGCCTAATATGGAATATAGCTGTGTTAAGTTAGCACTGCTATATTCCATATTAGGCTAGAATATGGAATATAGCTGTGCTAAATTGAAATCTTCATGCGACTATTTCGTGTTATATTACTCGCATCGCAATTTCGACTTTTGCAAATGTTCTTAATATTGCTCTAACTTCGTCTTTTAGAATATTCGTAATATTCTAAAAGATGAAGTTAGAGCAATATTACGAAATTTCGTAAAATACACATAGATTGTATTTAAGCTAATATACTGCTATAGTAATAATTTTTAATAGTGTACATATTTTACAAAACTTAAGTTCAGAAGAGGCAAAAAAAATTACAGGAAAAAAAAGGGATTATAGCACTATATTAGCTAAATTACAATCTATATGTGTATTTTAAGAAATTTCGTAATATTGCTCTAACTTCGTCTTTTAGAATATTCGTAATATTCTAAGAGACGAAGTTAGAGCAATATTACGAAATTTCTAAAAGACGAAGTTAGAGCAATATTAAGAACATTTGAAAAAGTCGAAATTGCGATGCGACTAATATAACACGAAATATTCGCATGAAGATTTCAACTTAGCACAGCTATACTCCATATTCTAGCCTAATATGGAATATAGCAGTGCTAACTTAGCACAGCTATATTCCATATTAGGCTAGAATATGGAGTATAGCAGTGCTAAGTTGAAATCTTCATGCGAATATTTCGTGTTATATTACTCGATGCGTTCTATTAAATTGCGATGCGACTAATATAACACGAAATATTCGCATGAAGATTTCAACTTAGCGCTGCTAAGTTGAAATCTTCATGCGAATATTTCGTGTTATATTACTCGATGCGTTCTATTAAATTGCGATGCGACTAATATAACACGAAATATTCGCATGAAGATTTCAACTTAGCACAGCTATACTCCATATTCTAGCCTAATATAGAATATAGCAGTGCTAACTTAGCACAGCTATATTCCATATTGGGATAGAATATGGAGTATAGCAGTGCTAAGTTGAAATCTTCATGCGAATATTTCGTGTTATATTACTCGCATCGCAATTGCGACTATTGCGAAATTTCGTAAAATACACATATAGATTAGATTGTAATTTAGCTAATATGGAATATAGCAGTAAGTTGAAAGCGCCACTGACTGGAGCAGCCAGGAAGCCAGGAATCCAAAGGACAGGTAAGAACAACTTTAGGGAAGTGGGAAAGAAAAAAATATAATAAAAAAAAAAAAAGAAAAAAAACGAATATTCTATTTCGCGAATATATAGAACGATATTCTAAATATTCGCGAAATCTCGAAATTGCGATATTCGAGAAAAAAATTCGCAATTCGAATATTCGCGCTCAACACTAACTGTCAGTCCCTTCAGGATCCATGCCTCATTCATCTTAATAAAGGTGAGGTAATCTAGACTTTTTTGACCTAGGCGACTTCTCTTCTCAGTGACAATACCTCCTGCTGCACTGAAGGTCCTTTCTGACAGGACACTTGAAGCGGGGCAGGCCAGAAGTTCTATCGCAAATTGGGATGGCTCAGGCCACAGGTCAAGCCTGCACACCCAGTAGTCAAGGGGTTCATCGCTCCTCAGAGTGTCGATATCTGCAGTTAAGGTGAGGTAGTCTGCTACCTGTCGGTCGAGTCGTTCTCTGAGGGTGGACCCCGAAGGGCTATGGCGATGCATAGGACTTCAAAAGCTCTGCATGTCCTCCATCAACAACACGTCTGTAAAGCATCCTGTCCTTGCCGGCCTGGTCGTGGTAGGAGGAGGATTACTTTCACCTCTTCCCCTGTTAGATTCCCATTGTGCTGTGACATCACCCTTATACGCTGTGTAAAGCATACTTTTTAATTTATTTTGGAACTGCTGCATCCTTTCCGACTTCCGGTAATTCGGTAACATTTCAGGCACTTTCTGTTTATACCGGGGGTCTAGTAGCGTGGCCACCCAGTACAGGTCGTTCTCCTTTAGCCTTTTTATACGAGGGTCCCTCAACCGGCACGACAGCATGAAAGACCCCATTTGCACAAGGTTGGATGTCGAGCTACTCATGTCCCGTTCCTAGTCCTCACTGATCTCACTGAAGGTCTGTTCTTCCCCCCCAGACACGTACAACATCACGGGTACCAGATAGGTGACAACGAGCACCCTGGGATGCCTGATGTGGTTGGTCTTCCTCCTCCTCCTCAAAGCCACATTCCTCCTCTGACTCCTCTTCCTCAGACTCCTCTTCCAGCGTTGCCGCAGGTCCAGCAAGCAACTCTTCCTCTTCACGCTCATCTACGGCCTGATCCAGCACTCTTCGCAGGGCACGCTCCAGGAAGAAAACAAATGGGATGATGTCGCTAATGGTGCCTTCAGTGCGACTGACTAGGTTTCTCACCTCCTCAAAAGGACGCATGAGCCTACAGGCATTGCGCATGAGCGTCCAGTAACGTGGCAAAAAAATTCCCAGCTACGCAGAGGCTGTCCTAGCACCCCGGTCATACAAATACTCGTTGACGGCTTTTTCTTGTTGGAGCAGGCGGTCGAACATTAGGAGTGTTGAATTCCAACATGTCGGGCTGTCGCAAATCAAGCGCCTCAATGGCATGTTGTTTCGCCGCTGGATATCTGAAAAGTGCGCCATGGCCGTGTAGGAACGCCTAAAATGGCCACACACCTTCCTGGCCTGCTTGAGGACGTCCTGTGTAAGCTTGGGTACTTATGCACAAAGCATTGCACAATCAGATTCAACACATGTGCCATGCACGGCACATGTGTCAACTTGCCCAAATTCAATGCCGCCAACAAATTGCTTCCGTTGTCACACACCACTTTGCCGATCTCCAGTTGGTGCGGAGTCAGCCACTGATCCACCTGTGCGTTCAGGGCGGACAGGAGTGCTGGTCCGATGGGACTCTCTGGTTTCAGGCAAGTCAACCCCAAGAGGGCGTGACACTGTCATATCTGGGATGTGGAATAGCCCCTGGGGAGCTGGGGGGTGCAGTTAATGTGGAGCAAGACGCAGCAGCAGAAGAGGACTCAGCCGAGGAGGTTATCGAAGAGGATGGAGTAGGAGGAGTAGAGGAGGTGGCAGCAGGCCTGCCTGCAAGTCGTGGCGGTTTCACCAACTCCTCTGCAGAGCCACGCATTCCATGCTTGGCAGCCGTCATTAGGTTTACCCAATGCGCAGTGTAGGTGATATACCTGCCCTGACCGTGCTTTGCAGACCAGGTATCAGTGGTCAGATGGACCCTTGCCCCAACACTGTGTGCCAGACATGCCATGACTTCCTTTTGCACAATAGAGAACAGGTTGGGGATTGCCTTTTGTGAAAAGAAATTTCGGCCGGGTACCTTCCACTGCGGTGTCCCAATAGCTACAAATTTTTTGAAGGCCTCAGACTCCACCAGCTTGTATGGTAAAAGCTGGCGGGGTAAGAGTTCCGACAAGCCAGCTGTCAGACGCCAGGCAAGGGGGTGACTCTGTAACATTGGCTTCTTATGCTCAAACATGTCCTTGACAGACACCTGACTGTGGGCAGATGAGCAGGAACTGCTCAAGGCGAGAGACGGAGTGGCGGATGGTTGAGAGGGGGCAAGGAGGACAGCAGTGGTTGACGTGGCTGAAGATGCTGGACCAGGAGGAGGATGGCGGCTTTGAGTTTGTGTGCTGCTTGTACTCATGTGTTGATACCATAGGCGTTTGTGATGTGAGATCATGTGCCTTCGCAAAGCAGTTGTACCTAGGTGGGTGTTGGACTTCCCACGACTCAGTTTCTTTTGGCACAGGTTGCAAATGGCATCGCTGTTGTCAGAGGCAGACACACACAAAAAATGCCACACTGCTGAGCTTTGCAATGACGGCATTCTGGTGGTTGCAACAGCATGCGTTGATTGGCGTGCTGTCTGGCTGACCCCGGGTGCCGATGCATGCTATCTGACTGTGCCACTAGCTCCTTGCGACGACCTCCCCCTGCTTCCAACTCGTCTCCTCCTCCTCTCTGTCTCCCCATCAGAACTTTCCCCCTGTTCTTCTTCTCTTCGAGTGGGCACTTACGTGACATCCACGGACACATCGTCATCATCAACCGCTTCACTTGTATCTGACAAGCAAAGGAAGCAGCAGCGGGTACAACATCATCATCATCACACCGTACGTCCATGTGTGTAATGCTGCCTGACTGAGACATATCCCTGTTATCTACATCCTCTGGCAATAATGGTTGTGCATCACTCATTTCTTCCAACTGATGTGTAAATAACTCCTCTGACAGATCAAGTGAAGCAGCTGTGGTGCTAGTGTTGGTGGTGGCGGCAGGCGGGTGAGTGGTAACTTGAGGGTGCCCGAAGCTGAGCTGGAGGAGGATGGTGCGTCAAGGTACCGAGCGGAAGCTGTAGAAGATTGGGTGTCCTGTGATAGCCAGTCAACTATGTCCTCAGAACTTTTCGAGTTCAGGGTACGTGGCCTCTGAACACTGGGCATTATTCTAGGGCCAAAGAGAATCACAGCACCACGACCACGACGGCCCCTGCGGGGTGGCCTGCCTCTGCCTGTCATTTTTTTTTAGATTAGTTTAGTTGTACTATGCGTGCAAGCTACTGTGACACCAGATATGAGTGGCACTGTGCACTGGCAGAAGTTGGCAGAGTAGACGCTGTAGGCCTGACACACACGCTTGCAGGCAACTGACTGCTATTCTATTACAGTCAAAATTGTTGTTGTTTTTTTTTAAATGCAAGCTACTGTGACACCAGATATGAGTGGTGGCACTGGGCAAGTGGGCACAGTATACGCTGTGAGCCTGACACACACGCTGGCAGGCAACTGCAATTAGATTACAGAGGAAAAAATAAAATAAAATGCAGACTGATGTACTAGCCCTAAAAAGGGCTTTTTGGGGTGCTGTCAGGACGCCGTCCTTACAGCAGAGATCAGATGAGTCTTTCAGGACTGGAGTGGACACTGAATACACTAGCCTAGCTATCGATTTCTCTATTAATTCAGCAGCAGCTACACTGTCCCTCTCACTAAGACTGCAGCTTCCGAATTAATCTAAAATAGATGCTGTCCAGGAGGCGGGAGGGTCTGGGAGGGAGGGTCTGCTGCTGATTGGCTGGAATGTGTCTGCTGACTGTGAGGTACAGGGTCAAAGGTTACTCAATGATGACGAATAGGGGGCGGACCGAACATCGCATATGTTCGCCCGCCGCGGCGAACGCGAACTAGCGATGTTCGCCGGGAACTGTTCGCCGGTGAATAGTTCGGGACATCTCTATCCACCATATGTATAGTTGCAATAACACAGCTAGGGGGGTGGCAATAAATGTGCTCAGGTGCGGAATTCTGGAGGAGATGAGAGCAAGCCACACTATTTAGATACAAGCAAAGGGCCACACAAAAAATCATTGCCCTGAGAGAAGGAAAGCTTAGCTATGCAAATTGCAATGTACCTACCTAATGTAAGCAAACATTTCCAAAAAAATAAAAAATTTGCCTTTCAGGAAAATCATAATTTCTTTATAAAGATTCCTTCCGTCTTCTCCCAGGTAGTAAAGAGATAAAAGTGAATATGATTTGATTCATAATCTGCACCTTTGTAAAATATTAGTAAATGAACTGAATCCTACCTACTCTGCTGAGCAAGACAGACTAAAGTCCAATGAGAATGAGTGATTATACTGGACTGTGTTTCATGGGTTATAGTGGATTAATGATTGAATATGAACTCCAATAAATGAGAAATATTTTCTTAAGTCTAATGTTTTATTGATCTGTTCCAAGAAGGTCAGACAATTTTGGATTACAGCAGTCTATATTAACAGCACATTTGGCCATAACCTGCACCTTTCTAATGCACAATTCTGGCACAGATGATGAAACTTTTTAAGGTAGTATCTGTTAAAGAGTGAAATAAAGTGCAGTATAAAAAGATCAGTTATGTAATGTGTCTCTTGTGAACTCTACTAAAGTGTTTATCTATGAAGATATCACAAGAATGCAATTCCATGGAAGTCAAAACTGCAGATGCAGCAAAGGCCACAGTGTAGTTATGGGTATTTTCCTCTCTTGGGTGCCCGGGGAAAATGCCCCCTGACTTCATGACAAGTAGCTGTATTCTTCTGTACTCCTTCATATACTGATTATTGTAGATCACTGATAGCAATGGAGAAGCAGTAGTTTGTACGTTGTGAATGCCCTCTTGTGGTTACCTGCAAGGTCCCACAATTTAGTTATACCCTGTGTAGTTGTTATTTATGAGGAGTTGTGGTATATATTATGGCACATTTATATAAGAAACAATATGGACATTAAAAATGGGGTGGCATTATTGATGTCCTTGTTATGGAGTTACAGTGGCTGTCAGTGTTCTAAGGGCACTGTGGCTGTGACTATTATGGAGGCACTGTCGCTGTCATTGTTTTGTAGGCACTGTGGCTGTTACTGTTTGAAGAAACTGTCATTGTTATGGAGGCACTGTGGCTGTCATTGTTATGGAGGCACTGTGGCTGTCATTGTTATGGAGGCACTGTGGCTGTCATTGTTATGGAGGCACTGTGGCTGTCATTGTTATGGAGGCACTTTGGCTGTCATTGTTATGGAGGCAATGTTGCTGTTATTCTTATGGAGGCACTGTGGCTGTTACTGTTATGGAGGCAATGTGGTTTCCATTGTTATGGGGGCACTGTGTCTGTTATTGTTATGGGGGCACTGTGTCTGTTATTGTTATGGGGGCACTGTGGCTGTTATTGTTATGGAGGCACTGTGGCTGTTCTGCCCAGCAGGGTTAGAAAATAATTCTAGTTAATTCTGCCAGAGCCTTGGTAATTCTGAAGTATTTAATGTGGTTGTAGTACCATCTAGCGGTGTTAAGTTGTATTACACTTTGTTTTTCCTTTTACAAAGACTACTACTGCATTGTAGGTGGTGCGCTGCATTGTGGGTGGTGCGCTGCATTGTGGGAGTGAAAAGCATCCTGGGAAAGAGAACCCTCCAGTCTCCAGGACACATCAGCAGAGCTGTCCTTTTGCAAATCTCCTTCTCAAACTCCACCATCCTTGGAAAAGCATATCTGGTGAAAGATCTACCTTTGTTTCAGGAACATATGTTGTGCAGAGCTGTTCAGCTAGTTGTAATTGTTACTCAGTGAGTTGTTACTACTGTTAGCTAGACATGTAATCTTATACAGTCAGCCATTTTACCATGTGCTTCAGTGTTAATGCAAATGTTGTAGTACATGCTATCTAAACTTTATACTTATACATGCTATTTGTATTCTTGTAGTTTTACCAATCAACAATCCTGGTTTACCAATAAACAAGTTAGACTACAAAGAACAGTCCTCTTAATTGAAGGAATGGTTTATGCTGAATGTCAGACTGCACACTGTGGGAATGTGTATGAAGACAGAACAGTAAAACAGATGCTAGTCACCAGAGATAGTGGATCTGACTATATGGAACTGCCATCAGCCACACGGTCCTGCATGCATAATTACAGCAACTGCCATACAGTCACAAGAAGTGAGAGTGCAGCCCCCAGAAAGTGCAGCACAATCCAGACCACGCTGAAGTCCGTCTCTACATAGACTGAGTCCGCACAGAGACATTAAGCAGCCAGCAAAAGGCACACAATGTCAGCTAGCCAGGCATCACCATACAGGACCAGGTCACCAGCAAGCTGCTCTAGCAATTCCTCAATAAAAGAAATGGCTGCTCTTGCTCGTAGCAGAGAAAGAAGCAGCAGCCGCAATAGCCAAAGCAGAGTTCCTGGAAGCCATGGAGTTCCCCAGATCCGAGAAACACAGCGAAGTACTTGGGCCAGACCTAGATCAACAAGATCCAGTACAGCACGTCTCAAAATATGTCCATCAGCATCCCAACTATGATCCAATATATCAGCCAGCTTATACAGAGTGTCAAAGATCCTACTTTGAACCACAGTAACTCCAGCAGGACGGTATGCAAGAATACGATGCTGACCACAACTACCGCCCTGCAGAACAAAAGCTAAAACCTTCGCTTCGAATAGCAAATATTAATCGCAAATATCGGCACTTTGAGAATTCGCGAATATTTAGAATATAGTGATATATATTCGTAATTTCGAATATTCTAGATTTTTTTTTCATCAGTAACCTCCCTTCTTGCTTATGGGCCAATGAGAAGGCTGAAATGTCTTTGTCTGAGGTTACGCAGAGGTTTGGCAGCACTACTGAAAACCATAAAAAATACCTTAAAGGTGATGGTGGTGCAAGCAGATGAGGATCTTGGCTAGTGGTCTCAACGTCAAATAGATGCAAAAAATCTGCAGCACTCGCCAGTGTGGAAAATCCAATGGTGGTTTTATTAAAAAAACTGCAAGGTGATGCAACGTTTCGACCTTCCTCGGTCCTTTTCAAGCAATGGTATTGCTTGAAAAAGACAGAGGAAGGTCGAAACGTTGCATCACCTTGCTGTTTTTTGAATAAAACCACCATTGGATTTTCCACACTGGCGAGTGCTGCGGATTTTTTGCATCTATTTGTCTATGGTTAGCAACATCCCTAGTAACCAATAGGAAAGTTGCCTACCCCTTACTATATAAGAACCTCCTCAGCAGCCCTTGTATGCAGTATTTTGCAGATCTGAGAGAGACAGCAGTGTTATTGCTGTGCCCTCTGTATTCCTGTGTCATTACATTAGATAGTTAGTTAGCTTCTATATATAATACAGATAGTTAGTGGGAGATAGTCAGTGTAGGTTAGATAGTGATATAGTGTAGCTGATAGGTTCTGCTGTCCATACATACATGCTACATACATAGTTCTGTATGTATGTATGTATGCTACATACATACATAGTGCTGTGATGTCACAAGTTCGCAACAATACTTAGTGCACCAATCACTAATAAGTAGTCAGACCTGTTAAAATGTGAAGTTGCACTTATTGCTGCAAAATATTTGCATCATTAGTGCCGATTTCGCAATCGCAAATGCAATGAGTAGGACACTGGGTCAGTGGGAATGCTATGCAGTGGGTCAGTTTATATGTGTATAAGTTTGTGACGCCAGTTGCAGCTTGCGCAGGTACTGTATCAGGGCCCTTTAAGATGTTATAAGCTCACGTACCAGGTGAGGAATGCCAGAGGTGGATATTGTCTCTGTATAGCAGATATGGTAGTGTCAACGGTGTCTCCTACCTGTGGTACGGCTGGACTCCTGTATCCCAGCTCACATGCAACAAATTGAGTGTGGTTAGTAGGATTAACTGAGGAATGATGGGATTCCACACAGATAATAGGATCCAACTTGTCTTTACTTGGTGGTATGCAGCTTTGATCCATACAGTGTACAGCAATAGTCTAGGGTCCCAGCAGGTTTTGGCAATATGTGGCAGGAATTTATATGTATTTTGCATCTGCTCATATGACTAGAGAAACTGGCAGGTATCTATCTTCTGCTCTGTCTTTAGTCTGCTTATATGGGTCTGACTAGCTGAAGAGGTACTTATCTTCTCTTTGTCTTAGGATCTTTACTTACAGGACTGCTCGCAGGGTATGATGTCTTCTTCCTGGAGATCTATATGTCTGTATATGGCTGCTTTCTTTGTCTACAGCTGAGGTAAGGGACTCAGGCTGGGAATGTTGAGCTTGGGCCTCAGCCAAGGCTTGGATCCTAGGTTGGGATCCCTGTTTCTGGGAGCTCCTACTGACACAGCCTACCCCAGCAGGGGGGTGGCTACACACTGCCTAGAACTTTCCTTCCTCCCCCTGAAGTAGGATGTGGGAACATTCCACTCCTCCTCAGTAAGGGGGGAGCTAGCCTGGAATGGACTATTCCAGTCTAGGAGCTAACTCTGACCTGCTGCATACTGCTGCCACCTGCTGGTGCACATTGAGAACTACAGTATATATATATATATATATATATATATATATATACAGGCATAGAAATACATATCATAGCAATGCACAGTTATATCACACCAGATGAAAATACACATTTACACTTAACATTATGAAGCAGGGTGAAAGAAGTGTAGTGACATACTTCAGGATGTTACACAAATATATTGGAGCACTCTATCTGCATATAAAGCTATTGTACTATTCTGCTGTGCCAACCATTTTCTCCAGTCTCAGGAAACTTCTAGCAGCTTGAAAAATGTAGCTATAGTGACCCACGCCTGTATTTTGCGTGCATTACACGAATATTACATTGCCGATTTTTCGCGATGAGGAAAATAATCCCAAATACTTGAATTCGCGAATATATGATGAATATTCTACCAAATATTTGTGAAATATTGCGAATTCGAATATTGCCCCTGCCGATCATCACTAAGCATAAACCATTCCTTTCTTCCAAATAAGAGGACTGTTCTTTGTAGTCTAACTTGTTTATTGGTCAACAGGTTGTACTCTCTGCACGGTGCATGTGAGTGAGAGATTGTATAAGTGTGCAGTAAAACTACACGTATTAAGCATGGATAGCATGTACTATAACATAAATAGTCATCAGTGAAGACATATGGTAAAATGGCTGCCTGTACATAAGATTACATGTCTAACATCTAACAGTTATAACTCCCTGAAATAACAATTACAACTAACTGAACAGCTCTGCATAACATAATATCCATAAAACAAAGGAAGATCTCTTAACAGATATGCTTTTACAAGGATGGTGGAGTTTGAGAAGGAGATATGCAGAAGGACAGCTCTGCTGATGTGTCCTGGAGACTGGAGGCTTCTCTTTTCCAGGATGCTTTGCACTCCCACAATGCAGTAGTCTTTGTAACAGAAAAAACTGAGCGTAATAAAACTTAACACCGCTAGATGGTGCTATAACCACACTAATCACTACAGAAATACCAAGGCAGACGTGATCTGTAATGATTTTCCCTAACTCTGCTGGGCAGAAGACTCCCCGTCTGGCATCAACAGACGCCACTACTGATTCCTCCTTTCTTAGCAACCCATTTTGGTCAATGGTGGGATCAAGCTTTTTCAAAGCGCCATCCTTGGAGACTGGCCTTTGAGGTAGTCTATCTCTTTAGCATAACATTCAAATTATTATGTTCTTGGACCTTTCCAGATTAGGAGCGATAAAGGAGTGTTTGCCAACCTTTTGCAGGGCTTCTGGCTCACAGGAAATGTTGACTAGTAAGAATGAGCTATATGAACTACACAGGCTATAGCACAAATGAGCAACATCCAGGTGAAGAACCTGTAGAAACTATGGGATTTGAGTTGGTGTTCCGAAGTCACCGTCCGTAGAACAGATACTTCAGGTCGCATTTCTTCATCGGCATTTGGATCTACCAATTCAAACGTGTCGGATACGGTACAGGAATGCAGGACCCGTAAACAATGTTGTGTCCTTAAGGTGGCTTGGTGCGACTGATTCAGTCGCGTGGTCTGCAGGATTACGGTGTGTAGGCACATAGTGCCACTGTTTAGCACCCGATTGCTGGCAAAGACATAAAAGTGTCTGGTTTTGTTGCAAATATATCCAAGGACTACCTTGCTGTCCATGTAAAACTCGACTTCCTCAATTTCCAGGTTCTTTCCTGTTGTTATAAGTCCAGCCAACTCCACTGGAAGCACAGCAGCACAGAGCTCCAGTCTGGGAATTGTGTGTTCGCGGAGCGGCTCCAATATGGCATTGTTCTTTGACATCAATGGTCTTTAGGTATGCTATGGCAGTAATTGCTTTGACTGAAGCATCGCAGAAGATACAGTATATAGTCTTTTCATCTTGACTTCAGTTAATGGCACGGAAGCATAGGATCGTGCCACGTGAAGGCTGGTCAAAGCTTCGAGAGACTTCTTCCAACCTGTCCATAGGTCCTTTTTCTCCGTGGGAAGCGGATCATCCTAATCAGACGCCTCTGTGGTGAAGTCTCTTAACATAATTTTGCCTTGGATAGTAACAGGTGCTACAAATCCCAGAGGATCATATAAGCTGTTTATCGTGGACAGAACTCCTCTGCGTGTGAAGGGCTTTTCTTCCTTGCTGATTCGGAAGGTGAATGTGTTTGCCTTTAAATCCCAGAGCAAACCGAGGTTCCGCTGCATGGGAAGGGAGTAGGTGCTAAGATCCAAATCCTTTAGCTTATTTGAATGGTCTTGGGTGAGAAGGCCTCCATTAACTCATGGTTGTTGGAGGAGATTTTGCGCAACCTCAAATTAGATAGAGCGAGCATTTCTTGAGCCCTTTTCAGGAGACTGCAGTGGCGTAACTACCGGGGAAGCAGCTGCTTCGGGGCCCGGGCTGCCAAGGGGGCCCGACGTCCCGGCAGCGTGTGTGACAGTTTATTTTCAAGTTTGTTAAATATCGATGTCTTACTGTTCAGGGCCCCTTCACAGCAGCTGACCAGGCCCCCTCGCTAATGTGTTCTAATCTTACTGTCTCCTAAAGTCTTTGATGTGTCTGGGATTCAAACCCACAACCTCCAATGTCTGAGTGTATCAGAGGCAAAGCATTTACCCTCACAACTATAAAGGCTGCAATACAACTGATTGAAAAAATATGAGACTGTTATGAGACTGTTATAGCTGGCTAAGTGTACATCTATACACATGACAGCCGCCCTAACACACCCAGCACTGCTACATCTAATACACATGACAGCTGCACCAGCACACTCAGCTCTACTACAGGGAGTGCAGAATTATTAGGCAAGTTGTATTTTTGAGGATTAATTTTATTATTGAACAACAACCATGTTCTCAATGAACCCAAAAAACTCATTAATATCAAAGCTGAATATTTTTTGAAGTAGTTTTTAGTTTGTTTTTAGTTTTAGCTATTTTAGGGGGATATCTGTGTGTGCAGGTGACTATTACTGTGCATAATTATTAGGCAACTTAACAAAAAACAAATATATACCCATTTCAATAATTTATTTTTACCAGTGAAACCAATATAACATCTCAACATTCACAAATATACATTTCTGACATTCAAAAACAAAACAAAAACAAATCAGTGACCAATATAGCCACCTTTCTTTGCAAGGACACTCAAAAGCCTGCCATCCATGGATTCTGTCAGTGTTTTGATCTGTTCACCATCAACATTGCGTGCAGCAGCAACCACAGCCTCCCAGACACTGTTCAGAGAGGTGTACTGTTTTCCCTCCTTGTAAATCTCACATTTGATGATGGACCACAGGTTCTCAATGGGGTTCAGATCAGGTGAACAAGTAGGCCATGTCATTAGATTTTCTTCTTTTATACCCTTTCTTGCCAGCCACGCTGTGGAGTACTTGGACGCGTGTGATGGAGCATTGTCCTGCATGAAAATCATGTTTTTCTTGAAGGATGCAGACTTCTTCCTGTACCACTGCTTGAAGAAGGTGTCTTCCAGAAACTGGCAGTAGGACTGGGAGTTGAGCTTGACTCCATCCTCAACCCGAAAAGGCCCCACAAGCTCATCTTTGATGATACCAGCCCAAACCAGTACTCCACCTCCACCTTGCTGGCGTCTGAGTCGGACTGGAGCTCTCTGCCCTTTACCAATCCAGCCACGGGCCCATCCATCTGGCCCATCAAGACTCACTCTCATTTCATCAGTCCATAAAACCTTAGAAAAATCAGTCTTGAGATATTTCTTGGCCCAGTCTTGACGTTTCAGCTTGTGTGTCTTGTTCAGTGGTGGTCGTCTTTCAGCCTTTCTTACCTTGGCCATGTCTCTGAGTATTGCACACCTTGTGCTTTTGGGCACTCCAGTGATGTTGCAGCTCTGAAATATGGCCAAACTGGTGGCAAGTGGCATCTTGGCAGCTGCACGCTTGACTTTTCTCAGTTCATGGGCAGTTATTTTGCGCCTTGGTTTTTCCACACGCTTCTTGCGACCCTGTTGACTATTTTGAATGAAACGCTTGATTGTTCGATGATCACGCTTCAGAAGCTTTGCAATTCTAAGAGTGCTGCATCCCTCTGCAAGATATCTCACTATTTTTGACTTTTCTGAGCCTGTCAAGTCCTTCTTTTGACCCCTTTTGCCAAAGGAAAGGAAGTTGCCTAATAATTATGCACACCTAATATAGGGTGTTGATGTCATTAGACCACACCCCTTCTCATTACAGAGATGCACATCACCTAATATGCTTAATTGGTAGTAGGCTTTCGAGCCTATACAGCTTGGAGTAAGACAACATGCATAAAGAGGATGATGTGGTCAAAATACTCATTTGCCTAATAATTCTGCACGCAGTGTATATCTCTATATATGACAGCTGCTCCAGCAAACCCAGCTCTGCTACATCTATACACATGACAGCTGCCCAAACACACCCAGCACTGCTACATCTAATACACATGACAGCTGCACCAGCACACTCAGCTCCACTATATCTCTATATATGACAGCTGCCCCAGCAAACCCAGCTCTGCTACATCTATACACATGACAGCTGCCCTAACACACCCAGCACTGCTATATCTCTATATGACAGCTGTCCCAGCAAACCCAGCTGTGCTACATGTATACACATGACAGCTGCCCAAACACACCCAGCACTGCTACATCTAATACACATGACAGCTGCACCAGCACACTCAGCTCTACTATATCTCTATATATGACAGCTGCTCCAGCAAACCCAGCTCTGCTACATCTATACACATGACAGCTGCCCAAACACACCCAGCACTGCTACATCTAATACACATGACAGCTGCACCAGCACACTCAGCTCTAGTATATCTCTATATATGACAGCTGCCCCAGCAAACCCAGCCTGCTACATCTATACACATGACAGCTGCCCCAACACACCAAGCACTGCTATATCTCTATATGACAGCTGTCCCAGCAAACCCAGCTCTGCTACATGTATACACATGACAGCTGCCCAAACACACCCAGCACTGCTACATCTAATACACATGACAGCTGCACCAGCACACTCAGCTCTACTATATCTCTATATATGACAGCTGCCCCAGCAAACCCAGCACTGCTACATCTATACACATGACAGCTGCACCAGCACACTCAGCTCTACTATATCTCTATATATGACAGCTGCTCCAGCAAACCCAGCTCTGCTACATCTATACACATGACAGCTGCCCAAACACACCCAGCACTGCTACATCTAATACACATGACAGCTGCACCAGCACACTCAGCTCTACTATATCTCTATATATGACAGCTGCCCCAGCAAACCCAGCTCTGCTACATCTATACACATGACAGCTGCCCCAACACACCCAGCACTGCTATATCTCTATATGACAACTGTCCCAGCACACTCAGCTCTGCTATATCTCTATATATGAGCAGCTGTCATGTGTATAGATGTACACTTAGCCAGCTATAACAGTAGAAGTCTCATATTTTTTCAATCAGCAGCAAGGCATCTCTTATGGTCTTGTGATTAGATGCTTTGCCTCTGATACAGAAGGTCGTGGGTTCGAATCCCAGCAGAAACCTTTTCTGAAATACTAGCACTGTCTCCATATATGGACATACAGGGCGGGACACAGGAAGACGCTGCATCGCATCGCTGACATGGAGGTAAGTAGAAGTGTTTATTATTATTTTTTAATACCGACTGTTACTGCCATGGGGGGAGCGGGGGGCACCTGATACTGGCACATGGGGGGGGGAGAGAGGCACCTGATACTGGCACATGGGGGGGAGGGGTTGGCACCTTGGCACCTGATACTGGCACCTGGGGGGGGAGTTGGCACCTGATACTGGCACATGGGGGGGAGAGAGAGGCACCTGATACTGGCACATGGGGGGGGAGAGGGGTTGGCACCTGATACTGGCACATGGGGGGAGGGGGGAGAGAGAGGCACCTGATACTGGCACATTGGGGGAGGCACCTGATACTGGCACCTGGGGGGGGAGGGGGGTTGGCACCTGATACTGGCACATGGGAGGGGGAGAGGCACCTGATACTGGCACATGGGGGGGGGTTGGCACCTGATACTGGCACCTGGGGAGGGAGGGGGGGGTTGGCACCTGATACTGGCACATGGGGGGGGGGGAGAGAGGCACTTGATACTGGCACTTTTTTTGTGGGGGGGGAGATGGCACTATGATACTGGGACATGTGGGGGGCGGAGAGAGGCACTTGATACTGGCGCATGATGGGGGGGCATCTATGGGGACACTTACTGGCACATTATTGGGGGGCATTATGGGGGACACTAGGCCGGCAGCCTATCAGAGTCCGGACACTGAGGGGCATCTACTGGGGCACTATATATGAGGCATTTTATACTGGTACATTATGGGGGGCACTAGCAGGAAGGGGGGAGAGGAGCACTATGGGGAAATTTACTGGGGGCACTATATAGGGGTATTTTATACTGGTACATTATGGGGGCACTATGGGGACATTAGCTCAACTGGGGGCATTACAAGGGGGTATTTTTGCACTGTCACATTATAAGGAGAATTATTACTACTGGGGGGGGCATTATGGTGGGCTTTATTACTCCCCCATGGTATGACCCCCTAGTAGCAGCACCAGCCTCTCCCTGCTCTGCTATCCATCTGCCCCTTCTCCAAAACCTTATTATGAAATCTTTCTCATTAGGATAAAGCACAACATCAGCTCCGCCGAGCCCCGGCCAAAGTGTGGAAGTGGCGTCCGAGATCCCCAAGGGTCAAGTAACTGTAAGTTTTCATGTGAAATATGTTTATGTTATACACATATAGCCTACACTGTGCCACACAATATACAGTATACCGCTACACTGTGCCCGACAATATACAGTATACCGCTACACTGTGCCCAACAATATACAGTATACCGCTACACTGTGCCCGACAATATACAGTATACCGCTACACTGTGCCAAAGGAGTGGGGTTTACACAGGAGGAGGGAGGTTCGAAGCGCGCTGGGGGGGGCCCTGACAAATATTTGCTGTGGGGCCCAGTCGCTTCTAGTTACGCCCCTGGGAGACTGATTGCGGTCTCGTTGGTGGGTGTAGATTTCAAGCAGTCATCCACATAGAACTCCTTTTCCATAATGGATCTGACATCTGGCCCATACTTTGCTTCACCCTCCCTGGCTGAATGTCTGAGACCATAGATAGCAACTGCAGAGGAAGGACTGTCTCCGAAGATGTGCACTCTCAATCGGTACTCTACAATGTCTTCATTGGGTTTGTTGTTGTAGTACCAGAAGAACCTCAAGTAGTTTCTATGTTCTTCCTTGAAGAGGAAGCAGTGGAACATCGGTTGTATTTCGGCCATAAATGCTATGGAATCTCTGCGGAAGCGGAGAAATACCTCTAGAAGTCTGTTGTTGAGGTCTGGTCCAGACAGTAACAGATAATTTAGCGAGACGCCTTCGCACCTGGCGCTCAAGTCGAATACTACTTGTATCTACCCTGTTTTTTTTAGGATGATACACGCCAAATATGGGTAAGTAACAACACTCCTTGAAGTCTCGGAGAGTGGGTGCCATTTCTGCATAGTTGTTCTGGAATATTCTTTCTATGAAGGTAAAGAAATGTTCTTTCGTCTCTGTTGTCCTCTGAAGTTTGTGCTTGAGGGAGATGAATCGACTGTAGACAAGTTCTTTGTTGTTAGGTAAGCGTTGTCTCCGGGGTTTAAACGGTAAAGGTGCGACCCAGCTTTTTGACTTGTCTTTACTATCCCTTGATCCATGATATCAAAGAACAGCCTGTCTTCTATGGACATTGCGACCCTGTTGTTTTCTCTTGTCCTGTGGAAGACTGTGCACCTTAAGTGATCTTGCTCACCATCGCAGGCATGGTCTTCACAGGAGGGATCCACGAAAGGATAATTTTCAAGTGTGTTGGTGAGCATACTATTGACTGAGATCGTGTTGTATGCTCCTCCTAGACAGACATCTCCTATGATGACTCATCCTAGGTCAAGTCTTTAGGCGTATGGAGCATTTTGGGGACGTTAATCTGTCCTCTAGCCTTATGATATCGTAGTATGTCTCTTCCAAGGAGTAAGACTATCGGGGCTTCTGGGTCCAGTTCCGATATCAGGTGAGCTATACTCCTCAGGTGGGGGTGGTATGCTGCCACCTCTGGTGTAGGTATCTCAGACAGGTTGTCAGGTATGTGATTGCACTCCAGTATGGTTGGCAGGGACAAGCAGGTCTGAACATCCACGGACTCTACCTTGTACCCAGGTTTGTGCAGGACTTCCGGCCTGCGAGTCCTTTACAGATCTCTGTACAGTGAGAAGTGACTAGTTGGGTATCTGCGGTATGTCGGTGTCTATCTGCTTTCCATCATGCTCCTCTGCTTGGGATGATACCTGAGAAGGTAGTCCAGGGTGTAAAGCCGTGTTATGTTCTGTGCTACCGCATTTTGTGAATGTCACATTGACCTTACAATTCCTGGCAAAGTGCAATGTTGTAGCGCAGCACCTGAAGCAGACATTGTTTTCTTTGAGGAATTATTTGCCGTCCTCTAAAAACTTCTCACTAAAGGCTCTGCATTTAAGTAGATGATGTGGTTTCTTGTGCAGTTCCCATTATAAACAGTTTCATAATGTTCCATTCCCACCCTTCGTGGTGTTTGTAGACTTTGTTGCTCAACAGGCAAGGATCAGAAAAGATCTCAGTTTTGACTTTGCATTGTCATCTTCCACTACCCCTGGTATCAAACCTCATAAAAGACCAGTGGTAGTCCACAAAACTGACAGGCAGTTTAAGTCTTCTCAAGAAGACAACATACCCAAAGATCTTAGCAAACAATGCCCCCTGCACAAGAAACCACATTCTCTACTAAAATGCAGAGCCTTCAGGAAGAAGTCTTTAGAGGACCGCAAATAATTCTTCAAAGAAAACAACATCTGCTTCAGGTGCTGCATTATAACATCGCACTTCGCCAGGAACTGTAAGGTCAGTGTGACATGCACAGAATGCGGTAGCACAGAACACAACATGGCTTTACACCCTGGACCACCCTCTCAAGTATCACCCCAAGCAGAGGAGTAGAGATAAGCAAATTTATCAACTCGATTCAGCCGGTTCGCCGAATTTTCCAGAACAATTAGCTTTGTTGCGAATTAATTTGCGATGATTAATTAATATGCATTAAAAACAGCTATTTCCTTTAGATGGGTGTAGAACACTGTGCCTTGCAGTAACACGCATAGGGTGTGTGCTGGGGTAGTGAAAAAATACTATCAGTCACTATGACATGCAGATGACAGGGGTCGCTATTAGAATCACTGCATTCACTTATTTGGGCAGTCACGGGGCCAAAACCAACCAAATAACTCAAGTATTAACTCAGCCTTACAGGTCGATGTTAGTGTAAAGAAGAAGTACACTCCTTTTACACCCTCGTCAGCTGATTCCACATAGATGTTCAGAACCTGTTCTATTAAACAAGTAGAGCCCCCCCCCCCCCCCCCCCGACAGAGTGGAGAGGGTGTCATCAGTAAGTTTGTGTTGACGTCACTGATTATTTTGCCCTTATATGATCCGTCAGAACAATAACCCACAAAAAAGGATCCTGTGTGGAGCATCCGCCTTCATTTGGTCAGCATTTGCTCAGCATTTGCTCAATAATCCATCAGTATTGCTAAAGCACAAAATAATAATGTAATATTGTAAAATCCGGTGTCTCCATAATAAATCTGCAGCGTGAGGGCCCTGTGTGACTTCTACAAACTTTAAAAATAATCCTTCAGCGGGGCGAATAGATGCCAGATAACCGGGACGCTCTATGACCTTCCAAGGAGCTGCTGTCAGGAGCAGCGGTTCATTTCTAAGACATCCATATAGCGCAGGGGGAATTCTAAACCCTCTCCATCTCCGTGCACCACAGGATGCTCTCCTTTTTATTTCCATGACGAATGGGAACCCGTGATGTTTTCACCGGATGAAGAGACTGGGGCATGGTTGGTTTGAATCTTGACTAACTTTGTGAATCGCGACTCTTCCGGGCTCCAAGCTATCTTAAAGCTTTGTCTTCTCATTGTCTGTAGCTATTGGAGGCCGGTTCATGCCAGGCCGTAGTGATGGACGAACATCGGCCAGGACGTTTCTCGAACCGCGTGCTCGTGGCGGGCCCCATTTACTTTAATGGCAGGCGAATCTGAAAAACCTTCAGGTCATATATGCAGCGACCAAATACTTACTATAAGTGCACAAATAGTCCCACAACATGGACAGTGACATACCAGAGGGGGATCAAGGGCAAAAATTCCCACAAAAAATATGTATTTTAATAAGGGGCCATTTTTATGCGTCTTAAAGGTAAACTTTCAAAAATGTGCCCTGCTGGAGCCTAGAAAATTTTTATTTTAGGCCACAGGAGTGCGGGCCCCAAAAATTAGGCATTCACCTGACAGAAAAGAACAAGTGATTATGTGGCTGGAGGTATATTAGATGGTCAGTAGATAACAATTTTACTGCAGGCCAGTTGAGTACATGCCCCAAACATTAGGCATTCACCGGCAAGAAAAGAACAAGTGATTATGTGGCTGGAGGTATATTAAGCGGTCAGTGGATAACAATTTTACTGTAGGCAGTGGAGTACAGGACCCAAAAATTATGCATTCACTGGACAGAAAAGAACAAGCAATTATGTGGCTGGAGGTACATTAGACGGTCAGCGGATAACTATTTTACTGCAGGCCAGTGGAGTACAGGCCCCAAACATTTGGCATTCACCGGACAGAAAAGAAAGTGATTATGTGGCTGGAGGTATATTAGGCGGTCAGTGGATAACAATTTTACTGCAGGCCAGTGGAGTGCAGGCCCCAAACATTAGGCATTCATCAGACAGAAAAGAACAAGTGATTATGTGGCTGAAGGTATATTAGGCGGTCAGTGGATAACAAATTTACTGTGGGCCAGTGGAGTACAGGCCCCAAAAATTAGGCATTCACTGGACAAAAACATTTTGTGTTTGTACCGGGGGTCTAAGTACGTTGCCACCCAGTACAGGTCCTTGACCTTTATGCTTTTTATACGGTGGTCCCTCTTCAAACACTGGAGCATGAAGGCCCCCATTGGCACTAAATTGGAAGTGGTGGAGCTCCCTGGCTCCTGCTCATCGCCCAGAAGAATGTCCTCCTCAGTCTCCTCCCCGCATCCACGGACAACACCAGGGATCCCGGAAAAGTTTAAAGTCTGCTCTTCTTGCTCCTCCTCCTCCCTCCAGCCACCATCCTCCTCTGACTCCTCTTCAGACTTCTGCTACTTGTCTCAGATGGAGTAGCTCCCCCTGGGAATTCATTCAGCATTGCGGTCTCCTCATCTTCTAGCTCCTGCTCCTCGATGGCTTGATCAATGACACGACGCAATACACTCTCCAGAAAGAAGGCGTAAGTTACGATGTCACTCATGGTGCCTTGGCTGCGACTGACCAGTTTGGTGATCACATCAAATGGCCGCAGAAGTCTGCATGCGTTGTGCATGAGCAGCCACTGGCGCGGTGAAAAGAAACCAAGCTCCCAGTGTAACGGATCTCCTGGCACCCCGACCGGGTACCTCCGTCGAATGATGCTCCTAGTGCTTCCCGAGGACTCCAAGCACTCCACTTGACACCGTAAGTGCTGCAGACCCCACGAACCGCCGAAGCTTGGTTGAGGTCTCACCGTCTCCTACCCCCCTGGGCCTACGACAAGGCTCCAGGTTCCACTGGGTGAATCTCTCCTAAATCCAGAGAGCAGGAACAGCTCTTACAAGAGCTAATAGTATAGCCAGGGGAGTATAGCAAATCTTCAGCGTATAGCAATCCCCAGTGTCGATCAGTTACCCAAACACCAGCCTCAACATGATGAAGGGTAAAACAGGAACTCTTTATTGAACACACAAGCATTGACTTATACACATTTTCCAACAAGGTTACCACCCACAGGGTTTTGTAAAAACAACCAATAAACACGTACAATACACTCAGACACTCCCACACAAAATCCTCCCCTCTGCCTGTGATACAATTACCCTACACAATGGGTTGATGTAATTGCATCACAGGCAGGAGAATACACAATGTCTTCTGTCCTGGAGACAACCGAGGAGTAATTCAATTATCTCTCAGGACAAAGGGAAATCGCCAATACACACGCGGGGACATTAGGACAGACATCACTACTCAAATATACAATGTCCCACCCTTTTCAGTACACATAGACATTTAACATATCCCAAAATGGCACAAATTAGACCAGGGGTTCCAAAGTTAGTAAAAGTCCTTTGTGAACAAAGGAAGCCTGGCTGATGAGAGGGCCCATAATCCTGGGGCAAGAGGCTGGTGGCCAGGCTCCTCCACCACCCAGTGGTGAGGTTGGTTTCGTCACACCCAGTACCTGTCCTGCCGCAGAGTTCGTACAGGTAGTCATTAACGGCATGTTGCTGCTGGAGCAGCCTATCAAGCATATACATGGTGGAGTTTCAGCACGTCGGGCTGTCACAAATCAGACGTCTGAAAGGCAGGTGGTGTCGCCGCTGAACGTCAGCAAGGCGAGCCATGGCCATGTAAGATCTTCTAAAATCGCCAGAGATTTTCTTGGCCTGCCGCAAGACATCCTGGACCCCGGGGTATTTGGTAACAAATCGCTGCACGACTAATTTCATGGCGTGTGCCATGCATGGAATGTGTATGATTTTGCCCTGTTTCAGCGCGCTCACCAGATTGGCACCGTTGTTGCACACCACTTTACCAACTGTCAAATTGAGCGGGGTTAGCTAATGATCGGCCTGTGACTGCAGAGCTGAAAGCAGTGCAGGACCGATGTGGCTCTTGGCTTCCAGGCACAACAGCCGCAGGACAGCATGGCAGCGTCTCACCTGGCACGTCGAATAGGTTCTGGGGAGCTTGGGGGGTGCAGCGGAAGAGGCGGTAGCAGTGGAAAAGGAGGAGTTAGCTGAGGAGGATGGAGTAGGAAGAGGAGAAGAAGAGGCAGGCCTGCATGTCATTCATGGCGGTAACACCAAATCCACACGGGTGCCACGGGTTACATGCTTGACGGGCATCAGAAGGCTCTCCCAGTGTGAATTAAAATTTATGTACCTACCTTGCCCGCGTTTTCTAGACCACATGTCTGTGGTCAGATGTATCTTGGCACCGACACTGTGTGCCAGAGATATATTCACTTGCCGCTGAATGTGGCCATATAGCTCTGGGATCCCCTTCTGGGAGAAATATGGGGGACTTTCCATTGCAGTGTGCAAATAACCACACATTTTCTAAAGGCCTCCGAGTCCACAAGTTTATATGGCAGTAGTTGGCGGGCTAGCAGTTACGACAAGCCAGCGGTCAGCCATTGGGCAAGAGGGTTATCCGGCATCATCAATAAAGTTAAGCGGACACCTGAATGTTCGGCTTCGACGGGTTCGGCCGAACTTGAGAAAAAGAAAGTTCGAGTTCGGGACCCGAACTTGACCCCGAACCCCATTGAAGTCAATGGGGACCCGAACTTTTGAGCACTAAAATGGCTGTCAAAATGTAATGGAAATGGCTAGAGGGCTGCTAATGGCATCAAAATGTGGTTAAGAGCATGGCAAGTGCTCTGCAAACAAATGTGGATAGGGAAATGACTTTAAATAACATAAAATACATAAAAATAAAAAATAATAATCTTGATCTAGGAGGACCAGGTCCATATGGAGTAGGAGGTTGAGGAGGCGGTGGATGTGGCGGTGTAGGTGGAAGCGGCGGTGGAGGAGAAGGTAGCCTACACTGCTTTTTTGTTTTAAATTTTATTTTTAAAATTAGGGTACATCCCAAAACATTGGGAAATATAACCTGTGATAACCCCCTCCAGTCATGCTAAACACACGTTCAGACAATACACTGGCTGCAGGGCAGGCCAGCACCTCCAAGGGGTAAAGGGCAAGCTCAGGCCATGTGCCCAATTTGGAGACCCAGAAGTTGCAGGGGCTGACCCTTGTCAGTCAGTTCGTGTAGGCGTGTGCACACTTACTGCCCCACCGACATGGTGGGGCAGTAAGTGTGCACACGCCTACACGAACTGACTGACAAGGGTCAGCCCCTGCACATCACCGTGATGTTCACAATCCAATTTGATATCTGCTCTATCAACTTTCGATGTTCTTTTATACGCCTACCAGGGTGGTCCCGGTTTCGGCGGGGAATCAGGGTTCCAGGCCAGAGAGAGGGCGTGAGAAAGAGAGACCACATCCAAGGGAGGATTAATTTTTTCAAATTTAAAATTATAGAGTTGAAATATGGGAGAAATTATTAAAGCATAAAAGTGTGACAACTTTTCAAAGTTTAAGCTTTGAATGAAAGGATGTGGCGCACATTAATTACTGAATAATATATTTAATTTTATTCCCTGTCACCTATGCATAGCAGGTGTCTATTCACGTCTAAAATTGTATAATGTCAACCGAAGAATGTAACAGAAAAATTATTGAAATTTTATTAAGCTGTCAACTAGGTATAGCAGTGGTAACATCACACTCAAAAATTGGTGAATTTCACCGGAAAATGTAACTATTTATTTTATTTTTTTAACCTGTCTACCTGGTATAGCAGTGATACTATACACAGAAAAATTGGTGAATTTCACCCGAAAATGTAAATGACAATTTCTTTTGTTTGTTTAACCTGTCTACTAGGTATAGCAGTGGTACTATACACCCAAAAATGTGTTAATTTCACCAGAAAATGTAACTGACGATTTTTTTTTTTTTTTTTTTACCGGTCTACTAGGTATAGCAGTGGTACTATACAAACCAAAATTGATGAATTTCACCCAAAAATGTAAATGACAATTTAAAAAAAAATATGTAACCGGCCTACTAGGTATAGCAGTGGTACTATACACCCAAAGATTGGTTAATTTCACCCGAAAATGTAAATGACAATTATTTTTTTTAACTGGCCTACTAGGTACTATACACCCAAAAATTGGTTAATTTCATCCGAAAATGTAACTGACAAAGTAGTGAAATGATATAAAATAAAATACGTACAAATAAAAAAAAAAATGATTTATGAGGTGGAGTTCCATATGGAGTAAGAGTTTGAGGAGGCGGTGGACGTAGCGGTGTAGGTGGAAGCGGCGGTGGAGGAGGACGAGGTAGCCAACACAGATTTTTGGTTTTAATTTTTTTATTTTTTATTAGGGTACACTCTAAAAGAGTGTGAAATATCCAAAATACAAGAATGAGCAATTGCGCTGCAGTATAACAATGCCTGGTTAGTGCCGGTGTACATGTCTATTCTCCACAAGGTACGGAAAAGTCCTGAGAGATCCATGCATGGTTCATTTTAATGAACGTGAGCTTGTCCACATTGGCTGTGGACAGGCGGCTGCGCTGGTCCGTGATGACGCCCCCTGCCGTGCTAATCACACGTTCAGATAATACACCTCATTTTCAGGTTGTGAATATTCCTTTTATCTATCTATCAATAAAGTATGAGTTTTAAGGGTCCTTGATTTTGTAGTTAAGTAGTTTAATAATTTTTGGGGACACCACATTATCATTTCTATATTACTAAATACTCTTCAATTCGCATTGCTCCCACTGGACTCGGTGATGGGAGGCTAGGTGCCTTCTTAAGGCGGTAATCCCTAGATGAGTGTTGGGCTTACCGCGACTTATGCGTTGACATCACAGGCTGCAGATGGCAACACTATTGTCAGCAGCTGACACGTTAAAAAAAGCCCACACTGCGGAGCCATGTGCCGGCATCCTGGGAGAGCAAGATGTGACCGTGCATGGTGGATGGCTCGCTCCAGATACTTTTGCAGTCTGTTTTTTTGCCTCCTATGCACTGTGAGTTCTCCCTGCTTCTCCTACCTTTCTGCTGCCCCGTCTTTCCCTATGAACTCCTCTCATCTTCCTCTCTTGTGGGCACCCACGTGACTTCCATCGACACGTCATTATCATCACCTTCACCACCACTGACATTAGAAATCTCAAAGTAGGCAGCAACAGCGGGGACCACCCTCCTTGGGCTGAGTACTGTCATCAGACCGCTAGGTGGCGGCTGTTGCTACCTCCTCTTCCTCATCCGATGCCAAGAATGGCTACGCATTGGTAAGGTCTGGGAATGGATGGGAAAATAATTCCTCTGACTTCAGTGGAGGGGCTATGGTGGTGGTGTCTTTGGGGGTGCACACAGCAGAGAGTGAGGAGGGTGCAGAAGCAGAAGACTGAGTGAGCCACTCAACCAACTCTGGGGAGTACTTTGACGTAATCGCATGCATCTTCTCCAACTTCCCACTTACGCTCTGGCCTGGTGCACCTGCCCGACCTGCAGCTAAAGGGGTGTTCACGCTGAAAGAGATCAGTGTGTAAATGAAAATAGGAAATAGTGACTAAACTAGTCAAAGAAGTTACACCCCTATGAGAAGCGCATATAGTCTTCATGCACATGTTTATCTGTACCTGCAGCACGCCAGACCTGCAGGGTATAGCGAAGTGAGGTCACGGTTATGGGCAATCGAGGGTTGCTCACTGTATTGGAGAACCCTGGGCAGGCATGCGGCAGTGAAGGAGAGGTAGACACAGTTCCTCTGGGGCACACTCGGTATGTAGGGACCAGGCCTGATGGTGGATGAGGTGCCCTGGATGTTACAAGTATTTTGAGTGCCTGGGGGCAAGGTCCCTTTTGGATTCGTGACGCCAGTGCCTGTAATGGTGGCACACCGATTTATAGTTGGAATGAGTGAGGTACACAGGTGGTATAGTTGCAGCACGCCAGACCTGCAGGGTATAGCGAAGCGAGGTCACGGTTATAGGCAATCGAGGGTTGCTCACTGTATTGGAGAACCCTGGGCAGGCGTGCGGCAGTGAAGGAGAGGTAGACACAGTTCCTCTGGGGCACACTCGGTATGTAGGGACCAGGCCTGATGGTGAATGAGGTGCCCTGGATGTTACAGGTATTTTTAGTGCCTGGGGCAAGGTCCCTGTTGGATTCGTGACGCCAGTGCCTGTAACGGTGGCACACCGATTTATAGGAGGAATAACTGAGTACTCAGTGGATAAACCAAACGTTGCTTTACTTGGTGAACACAGTCCAACTTTGTACATACAGTTACAGTTGATAGTGATGATAACGCAGTCCCTTGAACAATACTTCACAAGCAGGTAGACTTTAAATAGTGGCAGGTATCAATTATGCAAGATACTTGGAGGGCACAACGGTTAATGCTTTGCAGTACAATGCTGCTCTATCCCCTTCAGCTATTCTAGCTGGCTGGATCCCAAGGCCCGGATGCCTAAATGCTGGCTTTAATCCTTGGTATATAAATCCTTCCTCCAGTATTGGCGCTTGCTTTACTTTATAGAACCTCTGCCCATCAGGGTACTTATCTGACCTGGTATTGTCCTTACTCGGCTTGAGGGTAACTGCAGGTTTCTCCCAGGAGGTGCTGTCCTGCAACTGGGGTGTCTCTACTGAGCTAATCCTAGCCTCAGGAGCTTCAGGTGGACGAAGTAACTCCTCTAGTCCCCTGGAATGAACTAACTCTCCCCTGTCTGGGCCTTCCTATATATATCTACGGCTCTCTAGCTCCCTCTAACATCTGGGAGGCTAAACTACACCCTGACAGGCCTGACACCCAGCTAACACAGGAAAATGCATACACATAACATTACAGGTAATAAAAACACATTAACCCCTTCTGTGCAGTGCCCACCTTTACCTAGTGGGACACTACATACAACCACGCTATAACGTTGCCCGTCCTCGGCGCAACATGGAGGGGCCCTGCCCGGCTGGATACTGCAGCCTGAAAGACAAAATGAGAACCGGCATACATGGCAAATATCACAGCAACAATACAAACATTGACAACCAATATAACTGCAGGGAATGGTGAAAAGGGGCGTCGTTCTCTTCTCTCAGGATAATGGAAGGGAACAGGGGCGCTGACCTGGTGCAGCATATCAATAAACCAGGATAGTCCATAAGTGCAAATTGTCCATAATAGAACAGAAGACAAAATATAAAACAATCCAAAGTTCTTGGAGGCTCAAGGAACAAATATGAGTCCGTACCCAGGTTTGCAACAGGGTTAAACAGGGGTTTCCCGTGAGGGGCTACCTGGACCCATGATGTAGTCCTCAAACCTCACAGGTGGGTGTCCCCTGGTAGAACGTGTAGATCTCCTTAGTGACAGAGATTCTTCCTGCCTGGACTCAGGAAGGTCAAGGGAGCTCACCGCCTCTGGAACTTCTTCAGGAGCTCTCGGAGGTAAAGTCTCCTGAGACGGGAGACCAACAGGAACAGGAGCAGGAACCAGCAAATTCAGCCAAGGCGTGAGGGCCCAGTGGAGTGGCTCTTTATCGTGGATCAAGTTCTCCACAGCCTGCATAGGGTCCATAGGTGGAGCCGGCAATTCTTCCTCAGAAGGCTCAGGCTCCATCTCCTCCGCCGCTGGTTCTCCTTCGATACAGGGTTTGAGGCGGTTCCTGTGAACAACTTGGGGCCCTTTTCCTTCTCTGGAGACCTGGTAAATGTGGGCTGCAGCATTAGGTATGGCAGTAATAAGGTAGGGAATCCTTTCCCATTTGCTGTCCAACTTACTGGTCCGGTGGTTGTTTTTCAACCAAACCTTGTCTCCAAGAGCCAGGGGTCCCGCATGGGCAGTCTGGTCGTAGTCTTTTTGCTGGCGTTCACGGACATTCTCCATGCGTTCTTGCACAATCTCCTTGGCATTAAGAAGACGCCTCTGGTGCTCCACTACCCAATCAGTCCTGGGCAGTGGGTTGATCACATCCGGCACTTGTACCCCCAGGGAGTGATCCGCAGGTAATCTCCCTTGTCGCCCAAACATCAGATAGAACGGGGTGTAACCGGTGGAACAATGGATGGTGTTGTTATAAGTGTACATCAGTTGTGGCAACAGAGTAGACCAATCACCCCTCGTATCAGGGGGTACTGCTCTCAGCATTTCAATGAGAGTCTTATTCATCTTTTCACAGAGTCCGTTACCTTGCGGATGATAGGCGGTGGTCCGGACTTTCTGGCAGTTGTGCAGCAGGCACATCTCATGGAACAGCTGTGACTCAAACGCAGACCCTTGATCGGTGAGGATCCTTTCTGGACAGCCGTAGGGCAGAAGGAAATGTTTCCAGAACGCCTCCGCTGTAGTCTTGGCTGTCAGGTCTTTCACAGGCACTGCTACGACAAACTTGGTGAAGTGATCAATTATAGTCATGGCATATGTATACCCAGAGCGACTCGGCTCCAACTTCACATGATCAATCGCGACAAGTTCTAGAGGAGCTGTACTTACAATAGGGTGGAGAGGCGCCCTCTGGTCATGGCGTTCAGTTCGCCCCACAGCGCAGGCAGTGCATTCTCGGCACCATTTCTCGATATCCTCTCTCATCCCAATCCAATAGAATCTTCTCCGTATAGTGGCCTCAGTCTTTTGCACACCGAAGTGTCCGGACTGGTTGTGGTACATGTCCAGTACCAGGCTGACATCCCGACGTGGCAGGAGAATCTGGTAGACTCTATCACAGGACACTGGATCCAGACTCCTTCTGAGCAGCAGGCCTCTTTGAAGGAATAGTTGGTGGCGATGTCTCCACAGTCTTACTAGTTCTGGGTCTGCACTCTTCCTGCGGATTCTCTCAGGGATTTTCCCACTGGTAAGGAAGTCAAGCAGTTCACCGAGGACTCTACTTTCGGACTGGAGCTTAATCCATCTTTCTTGATCGCCTCCGGACTCAGGCTCATCCGATGAGGGAGGATCAGCAGCAGGGAGATTTTCAGTATGGATATTATCCTGCTGGGCGAATTTATTGTAGAACGCAGGCATTTCCACTTCTTCCCAGGCATCTTTTAACTCATCTGGGGCCTCTGTAGTGGGGAGCCGCGACAGGGCGTCAGCATTATCATTGGAGCGGCCTGCCCGGTACTTCACAGAAAAGTCATAGTTGGCAAGGCGGGAAGCCCATCTTTGCTCCAGTGCCCCTAGCTTGGCCGTGTTCAGATGCGCCAGGGGATTATTGTCCGTGAAGGCAACAAACGGTGTGGCAGCGAGATAGTCTTTGAACTTTTCAGTCACAGCCCACACTAAGGCAAGAAACTCCAGCTTGAAAGAACTGTAATTCTGGTCATTCTTTTCAGCTCCCTTCAAGGATCTGCTGGCGTAGGCAATTACCCTCTCTTTATTGTCTTGCACTTGAGCCAACACGGCCCCCAGGCCTCTTTTACTGGCATCCGTGTAGAGGAGGAACGGCTTCTGATAATCTGGGTAACCCAGAACAGGGGGTTCAGTCAACTTCTTCTTTAGGATTTGAAAGGCAATTTCTCGTTCTTGGTTCCATTCAACAGGAATAGGGGTTTTCGGGCTCTTCTTTGGATGCCCCCTCAACAGTTCCTGGATGGGATCCGCAATTTGTGCGAAGTGCGGGATGAAACGCCTGTAATACCCTGCAAAACTGAGAAAGCTTCTCACCTCTTTCACGGTCGTTGGAGTAGGCCAGTTGCGGACAGCAGCAAGTTTATCAGGATCAGGCTGTATTCCATCGGCACTGACAACGTGCCCAAGGTATTTGACCGCTGGTTTCAGCAGGTGGCACTTGGATGGTTTGATCTTGAGGCCATATTTAGCAAGAACTTGAAACACCTCACCCAGGTGCTTTAAATGGTCCTCATACGTCTTGGAATATACAATGACGTCATCCAGATATAAGAGTACAGTCTCAAAATTCCTATGGCCTAAACAACGTTCCATCAGCCTCTAGAACGTTCCTGGAGCGTTACACAGTACAAACGGCATATAATTGAATTCAAACAGGCCCATAGGTGTAGTGAAAGCAGTCTTTTCTCGATCTTCTGGGGCCATGGGTACTTGCCAGTACCCACTGGTTAAGTCCAAGGTGGAGAAATAGGCTGATGACCCCAGAGCAGTCAAGGACTCTTCAATGCGTGGCAATGGATATGCATCTTTGTGGGTGATTTGATAAATTTTTCTGTAATCCACGCAGAACCTTATGCTGCCATCCTTTTTTCGGACAAGAACTAAGGGCGCAGCCCAGGGACTATGGCTGTCCCGGATTATATTAGAGTCTTTCATCTCTTTTATCATCTCTTTCACAGACTGATAGGTAGTAGGTGGTATGGGTCTGTGCCTCTCCTTAATAGGAGGATGAGAGCCAGTGGGTATGGTGTGTTTGATTACACTGACCTCTCCGTAGTCCGTGGAGTGCTTGCTGAAAGCCTGGTGGTACTCCTTCACCAGCCTCAGGACTCCCTCTATTTGCTCTTTTGGGGTGGATTCGTTCCCCACATGTAGTTCTTCCCACCAGGATGTCGTAGGGGTGCTGCTGCTCTGTGTGGTCTGGAACGCCTCCGTGGCAGGCAGACGGATTACATCCTGGAAAAGCTGAGCAACGGGGCAATGTTTAAGGAGAGTAACGGGATGATCACCAAAATTAATTAAGCGGACAGGCACTTTACCTTGAGACACAGTCACCATGCTCTTGGCTGTCCGTACGAAGGGATGATTTTCAAAGGGAATAGGTTCCACTAGGGCTTGATAGTCCTGGCCCTGGATTCCTAACACCGCACGGCACCACAGGATGATCTGGGAGTTTGGAGGCAGAATTACCGGTCGGTTATCCCGGATCCGGACAGTGCAAATTTCTCCTTTCTTATTGGCAAACTTTTGTTGAGCACACAGCACACTAATAGTCTTTTGGATAACTCTTCTGGAAGCAGGTGAGGCTGAAGATATAGTTTGATTCAGTGCGTCAAGCACTTCAGAGTAACAATTTTTCAGAACGTTAGTCCCTAAGATCACAGGGTGTCCTCCTTTATCTCCTGCTTGTACCACAATCACGCCTTGCTGTGGCAGGGTGGCTTCTCCCACTTGAAGGGTAGGTTCCCAATACCCATGCACTTTCACTGGCTTACCGTTGCTGGCAATGATATCTAGCCAGGACTCTGGTGGCTGGGTGAGAAGACTTGGATCCCAGAACTTGTCAAAAGCAGGCCGTTGAATGGTGGTGACCTGTGACCCAGTGTCCAAGAGGGCTTCAAAGGGTATCCCGTTGATGCATATACAAATTTTTGGACGGGATCCTACATACTTAGGCATCTAGCTTGGATCCTTTGGACCTACTGTTCTACCTCCCGAGGGGCGGTCCTCTGCCTCAGGGGTTGCCCGTTTAACTGCCAGCACATTGATTCAGTATGTCCATATTTCTTGCAGTGGTGGCAGACAGGCTGTTTTCTGCTTCTGGGCCGGTACCTTGGTCGCCCATCAGGCTTTTTGGGTATACGTCTCCATATGCAGGTGGGAGCCTTGGAGGAAAAGGACTTTCATCTTCCAGTAACAATGGTCTCTCCCATTCCTCTATCTTTTTGCACACCTTCTCTAGACTGAGAGTAAGATGGTTCACTTGCTCCATGAGGGCTGCAACTACATCCGTGACTGGAGCTTGGGTGGCCTGACTGACCCCTGCAGACCCCACATTCACAGTCTTGGGCTGACAAGCCTGGGGTTCATAGGAGGCTGCCGGCCCTGGAGCAGGGTTCTGGCCCAATATACTGATGGCCAATTCTTTAAAGTCCAGAAAGGCACAGTGGGGGTGTTGAGCTGACAACATGCGTAGCTGGCCCTTTAAATGTTCATTACTTACGCCTGCAACGAATTGCTCTCTAAGAGTCCGGTCCTGGTCCTCAGCTTCTTTAGGATCCACTTGGACTACAGCTCTCAGTGTCTCTTGTAAGGACAGGGCAAAATCGCGGAGCGACTCTCCAGGCTGCTGCTTTCTGCTGAAGAAACGCATTTTAACTTCTGACACCGTTCTGGCCTCAAATGTGGTGCCCAAGCGATCAAAAATCTGTTCCAGGCTACTTTTCTCAGAGCGGGGCCACGACATGACTTCCCCCAACTGAGCCAGGAGGATCTCCATTTGCTGTTCAGCAGTTATGGGATAAAGCCGGAATAAGGCCAGTATCTGCTCCCTAAAGTCCTTTAACTTATGGGCTTCCCCTGAATAACGTGGGAACCAGGGGGCCCCAAAATAGTACGGCATAGTTAGCGGCATCATGCTTGGCGGTGCTGCGGCGGCAGGGGCCCTAGGGTCGGCTGGGGATATTCCAGAAGGCGCGACTGGGGCCACCTGTCCGATTTCCTCAGGTGTGGACATGGCGTTGCTAGGTGGGTATGGCCCTTTAAATGTAGCAGAGCGGACCGGAGCGGCAATGATAATAACTTTTTTTTTTTTTCACAGGAAAGTCTTTTATCACTAACGGGAGTCCCTCCGGTGCCCTGGCAGGGGTCGGGAACGTTCCGGTAAGGTAAATAGAAGAGCCGACAACAGTTCTACGTTGGTACTCACTCCGGTGGTGCTCGCTCCAAGTCTCGCGAGATGCGTGGCTACGGGCGTCGGGCGTCTCGCGTACAGCGTCAGCAGGTGGGCGCGGCCTCTCGTAGCTCCGGGACTCAGGTAGGCGGCACCTTTTTCTCCAGACAGGGCGGCGTTCTTCCTCCTCGCCAGCTGGGTGATGACTCCGCCTGGTTCTTTTCGCGCCAAAGTCCTCTTTTTCGCGCCAAACAGTTCGCCGGGCGCACTTGTAATCCACCTCAGGTTTAAGTGGCAAAATGGCTGTCTATTCACTGACAGCAAGCGGTGGCTTAAATAAGCAGCAAACAGTCCAGAAAACACTATCTTCACACCGCTAATTCTTTTCAATTCTTTGGCCCAGCAATTTTGAATAAAACAATAGGGCTTGGTCACTTTAAGGCAATTTTTAGCACACAGTTTTATATCCGCAATGGCGCAGGAATGTTCCGTAAATCCTGTTCGTGACGCCAATTTATGCGGCACGCCAGACCTGCAGGGTATAGCGAAGCGAGGTCACGGTTATAGGCAATCGAGGGTTGCTCACTGTATTGGAGAACCCTGGGCAGGCGTGCGGCAGTGAAGGAGAGGTAGACACAGTTCCTCTGGGGCACACTCGGTATGTAGGGACCAGGCCTGATGGTGGATGAGGTGCCCTGGATGTTACAGGTATTTTTAGTGCCTGGGGCAAGGTCCCTGTTGGATTCGTGACGCCAGTGCCTGTAACGGTGGCACACCGATTTATAGGAGGAATAACTGAGTACTCAGTGGATAAACCAAACATTGCTTTACTTGGTGAACACAGTCCAACTTTGTACATACAGTTACAGTTGATAGTGATGATAACGCAGTCCCTTGAACAATACTTCACAAGCAGGTAGACTTTAAATAGTGGCAGGTATCAATTATGCAAGATACTTGGAGGGCACAACGGTTAATGCTTTGCAGTACAATGCTGCTCTATCCCCTTCAGCTATTCTAGCTGGCTGGATCCCAAGGCCCGGATGCCTAAATGCTGGCTTTAATCCTTGGTATATAAATCCTTCCTCCAGTATTGGCGCTTGCTTTACTTTATAGAACCTCTGCCCATCAGGGTACTTATCTGACCTGGTATTGTCCTTACTCGGCTTGAGGGTAACTGCAGGTTTCTCCCAGGAGGTGCTGTCCTGCAACTGGGGTGTCTCTACTGAGCTAATCCTAGCCTCAGGAGCTTCAGGTGGACGAAGTAACTCCTCTAGTCCCCTGGAATGAACTAACTCTCCCCTGTCTGGGCCTTCCTATATATATATAGGGCTCTCTAGCTCCCTCTAACGTCTGAGAGGCTAAACTACACCCTGACAGGCCTGACACCCAGCTAACACAGGGAAATGCATACACATAACATTACAGGTAATAAAAACACATTAACCCCTTCTGTGCAGTGCCCACCTTTACCTAGTGGGACACTACATAGTGAACCAAACATTGCTTTACTTAAACAGTCCAACTTTGTACATCAAGATGGTAATGCAGTCCTTTATATCACAAGCTTCACAAGCAGGCTTATTTCACAAGATGGCAGGTATTGATCATGCAAGATACTCAGAGGGTAAATCCACAACACACTCAGAATCAGGTTGTACCTTTCCTCAGAAATAGTGTACACTGTTCTTTTAGAACTCCTGTCTGGTTTCTTATCCCAAGGCCCAGATGCCAAAATGGTGGCTTAAATCCTTGGTATATATATATCTTCCTCCCGTATTAATCCTTGCTTCGCTTTATAGTTCCTCTGCCTATTAGTTTACTTATCTTGGTTGGAAATATCCTTACTTGGCTTGAGAACGACTGCAGGTTTCTCCCAGGAGGTCCTGTCCTGCTACTGGGGTAATTTCTGAGCTAACTAAGGCTCTCTTGATCTTCAGACAGGCTAGGGTTCCTCACTAGCCTCCTGGTCATAGCTAGCAGCCGGGGCTATCAAGCTGCATGTCAGGAGGAGGCCCTCAGCATATCTCTGGCTGGTGCCTTCTCACTTCTGTCTCCACAGACTCCTGACTCTGAACTCCCACTCCCTGTCTGGGCCTGGACATTTATACTAGGGGCTCCCTATCTCCCTCTAGTGTCTGGGATGTCTAACTACACCCTAACTAGGCCTGCTAAGCATTAACACAGGGGAACATTGCATATAAAAACACATTAGAAAATACATTAATTGAATAGTTAAATATAACATCACTGTCCCTTGTGAGTAGAAGTAAAACGCTATCCAATTGACCCTTGTGTAGTGCCCACGCCTATCTAGTGGGACACTACATACAACCACGCTATAACGTTGCCCGTCCTCGGCGCAACATGGAGGGGCCCTGCCCAGCTGGATACTGCACCTGAAAAAGAGAAAATAATGCAAAGCAGGAAAATTTCATCTACATTTGCAAAAATACATTATATGCATAAATCAGGCAGTTCCACTGGCTAAGGAGCAAGTAACGGTGAAAAGGGGAGTCGTTCTCTTCTCTCAGGATAGTGTAAGGGAACAGGGGCGCTGACCTGGTGCAGCGTATCAGTAATTCCAGGATAGTCCATAAGTGTAAATTGTCCATAACAGTAGAAAAATGTAGAACAATTAAAAGTTCTTGGAGGCTCAAGGAACAAATATGAGTCTGTACCCAGGTTTCTTTCTTATTATTTTTTTCTTTTAGAGCAAGTGTTACCAACAAGCCAGCAGAGGTATAAGATCACAGAGGCTCACGTACTTTTGAGTCTATCTCCGGGCACGTTTCCTTGAAATTTAATGTTGCACAATAAAAAGACAGCACATAAAAAATAGCCCAACATTATTCCATTGGCATATATATATAAAAACAAGTGCTGCAATACCCTTAATCAACCTGAAAAGGGGGTTAAAGGATTAAAGGTGCAACATAAAAATAGGCACAACCTGGTGAGATAATGTAGAAGCAGGCAGGAGGTCCTGTAAACAAATATGGCTTTGATGCAATTTTTATTTCAGTGGACGACCATACCACTGAGCCGTGGGTAACTGGCAGCAGCAACAAAGGACCAAAACAAAGGACTCCTGTCCTGGAAGGGTTAAATTCTCTTGAAATAAATCCCTTGGCAAAAATTGAAAATCAAATCAATGGCCTAGCAGGCCTGTTCACAGGGGCATGTCAGATTCGTTGGACATCACAGTGGTGCTCCCTGGTTCTGCTTGCAGATGGGGCCTGTAGTAAGCATCCACAGGCGGATGTGCCCACAACACGGTATTGGGGGGCAACTGTAGCATAAATGGACCCCGGATAGGTATTGGCCCCATAGGCCTAGGGGTAATCACGGTTGGGGACCGCACCGGTCCAGGCATAATTATTGTAGGCTGTGCTGGCCTAGGTACCACCGCCGCAAGCGGTCCGGTGGGCTCTGGAATAACTGGCTCTGCGCAGCAAGTCACAGTGTGAGAGGGCCTCCTTGGGGGCCTCAACGCAGCCGCAGTAGCAGTAGGTGGCCGGCGGGCAGGGACAGGTACCCTTACCTCTGACCCCGCGATGTCCGAGTACTGAAGGCGGACCTCTTCCTTCCTAGGTGGCGTCGGATTCTGGCGGTGGCAATTCGGCGTAACTCCCGCAGCTTTTCCTCCAGACGGACGATCTGGTCATCTAGGCTCTCGGACTCAGGATCGCTGTCCTCCAATGTGGCCGCCGGCACTGGTACAATAGATTGCGCATCCTGCGTAGCCGCTGCAGGTTCTGGTGACGCATCTGGCTTTTTACCCTTTCGGATGTTGTACAGGGTCACGTGGAATCTTTCCAGGTTCTCCAACTCCTTCATGGTCTTCTCCCGGCGAGGCAGCTCAGGGGACGGATAGGGGCTCACCCATTTCTCCACTACCGTTGGCTACCAAAATACATTCGGGCCAATGAAAGAGCCCCGCTCTTGAAACGCATGATGGGCCGGTTCTGGAGAGCGCGCTGGTTCGCGCTCGCAGCCAGTGTAGTCCTCATCTGCTTCCCAGTCCTCCGGTTCTTTCTTGGGACGGGTCACGGCAGTGGCATATGAGCCTCGCAGGCCCTCGGCAGGGGTGAACTCCACCTCTTCTCCCTCGCGGAGGTTGTGCATATATTCAGAGAGGTAACTCCGCTTGACAGACCTCCGATTTACATATAAGTCTCTGCCGGTGGTATAGTCCTGGATGAAACCGTAGCCACGGTTCTTGTCAAATGCCACAACCAACCCCTTTCTCCTTTCCAGGCGGGGTTGGGTGTCAGTGTGGCGCTCATGAACGGTCTTTGCCAGTTTTTTTTAATAATATATCTTTGTCTTTGTCGTTTTCTTTATGGCGGCCTCCCGTATCTCTGCCATCAATGCTGACCACTTGAATGAGGGCTGGAAAAAGTCTCTCCAGGAGCCATAATAATTCTCCGGTTGTGTCCTCAGTGGCGGGCAGTCGGGTCTCTCCGGTCCCGGAGAGTAGGCCGGTGGAGCATCCTCTGGCTCTACACCAATAACATCCATCTTTAACAGATCAGGCGCGGACATCCCAACAGAGCAGTCTTCACTCTTCAACATGCTCGATCCTTCTCTGGGGAGCGACTGGGTGGCGCCAATAACTTCAGACAGATCCTCCCATTGCACTGGGAGGCCGCCCCCCAGGTACTCCAGTATGGGGGAGGCGGAGTCCATTTCTGCAGACATGCAAATGTCCAGACAGGGCGGTGGCGCCGACAGATAGCCTTTCCCGCTCTTTTCAGCAAAAGGCGCCAACTTTTACCGCCAATTTAGTATGAAGATGACGCAGCAGTAAATTCAAGCAAGCTAAGCGGCCATCTTTAGCAAAACCCTGTCTATTCACGGACAGCAAGCGGTGGCTCAAATAAGCAGCAAACAGTCCAGAAAATATTATCTTCACACCGCTAATTATGACAGTTCTGTGGCCCAGCAATTTTTAATAAAACAATTAGGGCTTGGTCACTTTAAGGCAATTTTCAGCACACTGTTTTTTTATCCGCAATGGCGCAGGAATATTCGTTATCCTGTTCGTGACGCCAATTTATGCAGCACGTCAGACCTGCAGGATATAGCGAATTGAGGTCACGGTTATGGGCAATCGAGGGTTGCTCACTGTATTGGAGAACCCTGGGCAGGCATGCGGCAGTGAAGGAGAGGTAGACACAGTTCCTCTGGGGCACACTTGGTATGTAGGGACCAGGCCTGATGGTGGATGAGGTGCCCTGGATGTTACAGGTATTTTGAGTGCCTGGGGGCAAGGTCCCTTTTGGATTCGTGACGCCAGTGCCTGTAACGGTGGCACACCGATTTATAGTTGGAATAAGTGAGGTACACAGGTGGTATAGTGAACCAAACGTTGCTTTACTTAAACAGTCCAACTTTGTACATCAAGATGGTAATGCAGTCCTTTATATCACAAGCTTCACAAGCAGGCTTATTTCACAAGATGGCAGGTATTGATCATGCAAGATACTCAGAGGGTAAATCCACAACACACTCAGAATCAGGTTGTACCTTTCCTCAGAAATAGTGTACACTGTTCTTTTAGAACTCCTGTCTGGTTTCTTATCCCAAGGCCCGGATGCCTAAATGGTGGCTTAAATCCTTGGTATATATATATCTTCCTCCCGTATTAATCCTTGCTTTGCTTTATAGTTCCTCTGCCTATTAGTTTACTTATCTTGGCTGGAAATATCCTTACTTGGCTTGAGAACGACTGCAGGTTTCTCCCAGGAGGTCCTGTCCTGCTACTGGGGTAATTTCTGAGCTAACTAAGGCTCTCTTGATCTTCAGACAGGCTAGGGTTCCTCACTAGCCTCCTGGTCATAGCTAGCAGCCGGGGCTATCAAGCTGCATGTCAGGAGGAGGCCCTCAGCATATCTCTGGCTGGTGCCTTCTCACTTCTGTCTCCACAGACTCCTGACTCTGAACTCCCACTCCCTGTCTGGGCCTGGACATTTATACTAGGGGCTCCCTATCTCCCTCTAGTGTCTGGGATGTCTAACTACACCCTAACTAGGCCTGCTAAGCATTAACACAGGGGAACATTGCATATAAAAACACATTGGAAAATACATTAATTGAATAGTTAAATATAACATCACTGTCGCTTGTGAGTAGAAGTAACACGCTAACCAATTGACCCTTGTGTAGTGCCCACGCCTATCTAGTGGGACACTACATACCTGCTCCTGATGAAGGGGTTTGCATACCCCGAAACGCGTTGAGCTGTTTTGTGAGCTATTTGTCTACATTAAAGAAGCCAAAGTCTTCAATAATACTACTGAGGTGAAGCCTTTTTTCTATACTGGGCAACTATCAGCATTGAAGACTCTACAGGTGCTCCTGGCTGGGGGGTTGTTGGTCCTTGCTGGTGTCTTGAGTTCATCCAGCTGGCCACCCCCCCCCGTGAAGTGAGTTTATTACTACCTTTGGCTATTCCAATATACTTATATATGGCTATTATATGTGATTAATTTCACCAACTGTTTTTATAGGTGTGCTCTAGTAGTGAGTTTATTGTTCACTGACTCCCCCTTTTTTCTTGGGTCCCCTTGTATAGGGTGGACACCCTACTCTCATTATTTATTAGCTTATACTCTCTTGACCACTTTGTTGTTTTTTTCAGAAACACTTTTGGGTTTTGGCGCTTCTCATAGGGGTACAACTTCTTTGACAAGTTTAGTCACGATATCTTATTTTCAAAAAGACCCTGTGCCAAAGTCCCTAGAGAAGAGCAGTATTTGTGGAAGCAGATATATCGCAGGCCTCAATTAGTATTTGGTGGAAGCCGGTAAATTGCAAGCTTCAATCTGTATTTTGTGGAAGCAGGTATATAGAACCCCTTAATCAGTATTTTGTAGAAGCAGGTATATCCCACCACTCAATCAGTATTTTGTGGAAACAGGTATATAGAACACCTGAATAAATATTTGGTGGAAGCAGGTATATTGCACCCCATAATCAGTATTTTATGGAAGCCGGTCTATCGCAGGCTTCAATCAATATTTGGTGGAAGCAGGTATATCACACCCCTCAATCAGTATTTTGTGGAAGCCGGTCTATCGCAGGCTTCAATCAATATTTGGTGGAAGCAGGTATATCGCACCACTCAATCAGTATTTTGTGGAAGCAGGTATATAGAACCCCTTAATCAGTATTTTGTAGAAGCAGGTATATCACACCCCTCACTCAGTATTTTGTGGAAACAGTTATATAGAACCCCTGAATCAATATTTGGTGGAAGCAGGTATATTGCACCCCTCAATCTGTATTTTGTGGAAACAGGTATATAGAGAACCTGAATCAATATTTGGTGGAAGCAGGAATTTCGCACACCTCAATCAGTATTTTGTGGAAGCAGGTATATAGAACCCCTTAATCAGTATTTTGTAGAAGCAGGTATATCGCACCCCTCAATCAGTATTTTGTGGAAACAGGTATATAGAACACCTGAATCAATATTTTGTGGAAGCTGGTATATCGCACCCCTCAATCTGTATTTTGTGGAAGCAGGTATATCGCACCCCTCAGTCAATATTTTGTGAAAGCAGGTATATAGAAGCCCTTAATCAGTATATTGTATAAGCAGGTATATCGCAACCCTCAATCAGTATTTTGTGGAAACAGGTACAGTATATAGAACACCTGAATCAATATTTGGTGGAAGCAAGTATATCACACCCCTCAATCAGTATTTTTTGGAAGCAGGTATATCAAACCCCTTAATCCGTATTTTGTGGAAGCAGGGATATCGCACCCCTCAATCAGTATTTTGTGGAAGCAGGTATATAGAACCCCTTAATCAATATTTTGTGGATGCAGGTATATCACACCCCTCAATCAGTATTTTGTGGAAGCAGGTAAATCAAACCCCTTAATCAGTATTTTGTGGAAGCAGGTATATCGCACTTCTCAATCATTTTTCTTTTTTTGGGCAACAGGTATATCACACCCGTTGCAAATAGTTGTTCCAATAACACTTGTCCCTCTATATACCTGCGGTATCGCAGCACAACCGCACACAAATGCTGCACAATACAAATGCACTAGAATATACTTTCTATGTTAGAAAGTATATTATAGGTATATCACACCCCACAATCAGTTTTTTACGTCATTACGCTTAGTTGGGAAGATATGGATCAATATCTACAACAACTAGGACTCCCCCAGTTAGAACTACAGGATAGGGAAATGCTGGATCGCCCTATTGACTTGGAGGAGTTGCGATCGATACTTCCATTACTGAAATATAATTCATCCCCTGGCCCTAACGATTTGCCGTTTGAACTCTATAGCTACCATGCCGAATCGCTCCTTCCAATTTTTTTACGGGTCCTGAATTAATCCTGTGTATCCGGTTCCTTGCCTCCATCATTTAGGGAGGCAGTGATTACCTTGGTGCTGAAAAAGGATAAAGATAGATGCGATATGGGATCATATAGACCCATATCGCTCCTAAATACAGATTACAAGATCTTTGCCAAAATATTGGCTAATCGTTTGAAAAGGGTCATCGCCTCTCTGGTACATATCAACCAGACGGGATTCATTCCGGGAGGACAAATACAGATGAGTCTCTATAGGGTGTATTTGAATCTCTCGGTTGGGGGTAGTATAGACCACTCCATCCTGACGCTAGATGCCGCAAAGGCGTTTGACAGGATGGAGTGGTCCTTTTTATGGTCTACTATGTCTCATTTTGGATTGGGGACTGTATTCAAAGAGATGACTCAAATGCTATATGAACAGCCGTTAGCGCGTATAAATATCAATGGTATTTGTTCTTCCCCCATTATGATGTGGTATGGGATGAGACAGGGATGTCCTCTCTCTCCCCTTCTTTTTGCCCTATTTATTGAACCATTGGCTTGTAAGATCCGTTTAGATAACACCATAGACGGCTTTGGGGTGGCAGGAGTGATTGATAAAATAAGCCTCTATGCCGATGATGTTATTTTGTTTTTGGACCGGGGATGGAAAGTCCTCCCTTATGTGATGGCAGTAATAGAGGACTTTGGTAAATTTTCGGGCTATCTGATTAATTGGTCCAAGTCATCGCTCCTCCCGCTTAACCGCAAGGCTGTAGATGAGGGGAGTGGAGTAAGGGTCCTTGCTCCGAATGAAACCTTGGACTATTTGGGGATTAAGATTGGTGTTCCTATAAAGTGCTTTTATGAGCTTAATTTAGCCCCAGTCTTGAACAAAGTAAAGTCTAAAATATGCGTTTGGCAGAAACTGATACTGGCACAGACGGATCGAATAGCGCTGGTTAAGATGATTATCTTGCCTATTGTGATGTACCCGATGTGTGCTTCCCCAGTTTGGATCGATGATATCTTTTTTTATAGACTGGAGACTCTTATTAACGATCTAATATGGGGAAGGAAGAGGATGAGGATAAAACAAAGATATCTATGGTTGTCGGAATCAGATGGTGGGCTATCATTCCCTTTCTTTCAGGGATATTATTTATGTGCACAGGTTCAACGTTGCTGTAGTTTTACAGATAGTTTATTAGCACAATATTTGTCGCAGGTATTGGAAAAACCAATAGAGAATGTTTTTACATGTTTGGAGTCTGGTTATTTGGGGGTGAGGAAGACCCTATTGATTCCTTGGACCCTACAAATGGTTTGGAATAAGCTTAAGAGGATTTTAAAAGTCTGCTACCCTTTTGCTTTCACTCCTTTTGTGGGAGAACAGGAATTTGACGGAATTCTTTAAAATCACTGATTTTGTTTACTGGTTACGTAGGGGGGTGGTTAATGTGTGTCATCTTTTTGTATGTGGACACTTTAAATCTTTTTCTGATTATAACGTTAGTGATAGTACATTATTAGATGTGTTTATGTATTCACGTTTAAAACACACCTATGAGGCCTCTAGGAATAAAGGTTATATTTGTCCACGGGAGAATGTATTTTTTGATTTCTGTTAAGCCTAGACAGATGAGAGGGTTAAGATAGCTAGTTTATATAGCAAACTTCTAACAGCACTAGCAACTGTAATTCTATATAAAAGCTCAAGTAAATGGGAGCAAGAGTTTCATTGCTCACCATTACAATGGTCTAGGATATATAGGAATGTAAGAAAGGCTACACTCTCTAATGCCCATAGATGAATCCAATTTAAGATCCTCCATCGGTTGTACTACACGCCAAAAACCCAAGCGAAATTCTCCCAAAATAAAGGCCGAGACTGCTGCTGCCCAAAATGTGGGTACAGTATGTGAACGCGGATTTCAGGCATTTACTTTAGGAATGTAGTAAAATAAAAAGGCATTGGGAACAAGTTTTTGTAGCCCTACAAAGGGAGGCCTCTTCGAGGTATAGCCCTGGGATGGTGACAGTGTTGCTGGGTGATTATGCTTTAGATATGGAAGTCCCGACCCGGGTTAGACAGATCTGGATGAGGGGTCTGATGGTGGCAAAAGTCATTTTAGTTAGATATTGGGGTTTTGTCTCCCCACCTTCGTTAAATGAATGGAGTCTGCACCTCCAACAAATCAAAGTTTATGAGGCTATGGAAAGGAAACGGAGAGCGGCACGTATGACTGTTCAGACATAGTCATTAGTGAAACTGTGTCGGTTTCTATCAGAGTTGAAGTGACGACAGCCAATAGGGTGGGAAGGGGTCGGTGGTTATAGTATTATTGTATGTAGTAACTGTGAATTTTCAGTCCTATTTATAATTTCTGTAGGATTTGGTTATATGTTATAGGATAGCTGACTACTGTTGTATAGTGCCTACACTGTATTGGCTGTTTTTTCTATTATAATATGTGATGTTTTGTATCATGAAGAAAACAAAATAAATATATTTATAAAAAAAAAGAAATAGCTAGACAGAAAAAAAAACACAAAAAAAAAACAGGAGTGTATCTAAGGCTACTTTCACACTAGCGTTTGACGGATCCGTTTGAAGGGCATTTCAAACGGATCCATCAATAAACTGACTAAACGGAGCCAAACGGAAGCCATTCAGACGGATCCGTTTGTACGGATCCGTCTGTTTTACGGATCCGTTTGTCACGTTGGTTTCCGTTTTGTCATCCGTTTAGCGGATCCGTTTTGGAAGGAAAAGTATCTTTAGGTTCCATCTTCATGTATTCAGATCTATAGGGTTTTAATGCTCCTACATTTCTCCAGGGCTATCTTGTTGAAGTTCCAAAGCTGGTCCGGCTTTGATAATGGACCACACCTTTTGGACTCTTGTACATGACTACATGCACTTAAAGATGTATAGTGTTCGTTAGAGGGCCATATGTCCCTGATCGTCATTGATCGTGCGTACAGGAGTACAGAGCATCATGATGCTGACCATGTTGTGCCGCAAACTGGGCTATTGTCCCGCACTCATATGATCTATTAGTGCAAGACTATATCCCCGCGGGCAGCTCAACTTGCACAGGATGATTGTACACTATGATGCTGTGTGCTCTCGTGCGCACGATCAATGCCACTACGGGACATATGGCCCGCTCACGGACCGTATGTCTCTTGGGGCATACAGTCGTGTGCAAGAGGCCTTAAAGGGGTTTTCTCATCTCATACAATGGGGGCATACCACTTTAAGATATACCTACATTGTCTTATAGGTGCGGGTCCCACGGCTGGTACCCTCACATATATTGAGAACGAAGCCAAGAAAGTAGATGAGGTCGCACTGTGCTGCCGCCCTCCATTCACTTCTATGTGAGAGGCGGGGATTAGCGCTTGGTGGTGGACATACCATGGGAAATGTTTCCTACAGCAACAGTGCTCCCCGCTCCGTTCTCGATATAGGTGCGGGTCCTACCAATGTTTACCCACACCTATCAGACAATGGGGACATATTCAAGTGAAATCCCCCCATTGTCTATGTGAATACCCCTTTAAAAACTGTATGTCCCTTGCGTGTCCCTTGTGGTAATCACACTGGTTATATTAGCGTCATCGGGAAATCATTAAACGTTAAAATCACAATTTATTAATGAATTCCTGATGCTCATGGACCGTGACTCCCACAAGGGCTCATATGAAAGGGCACAAGATTGAACAATGAACAAGCATTTGCGTGTTCATGTGCCAATCATAGGGTCTACGATCAATAAAGAGCCAAAAGATAGCTCATTATTGATGGTCAGGTTTTAATGGATCTTATGACATTGGCACTAATGCTGTTTTGATATAAAAACTACCAAGGGTGTTATAATAAACGCACAGTAGTGAGACTAGGGTAGTTTTAATTTCAACACAGCTATAGTGCCAAGGTTCCCTGTACAGGACAATAAAACACAGACACAGTGCAGTAAAGTATAAACATTTTTTTATTTTTTATACAGAAAATAAATAAAATAAATATAAACAAAAATTATGTTTACAATTGTTCATAACGGTGAGGGGAGGTGGACTGTCGTGGGGTTGATGGTCTGGGGCTGGCAATGGTAGCCCCCCTGTCCTGGCGATCCACTGAGGTAAAACTACGGGCCACAGGAAAGGATGCAGGGCGTAATTGCGGGGTGTGGAGAAAGGAAGGGTCTGAGGAGGAGGAGGCCCGAGCATGTGTAGAGGTGGAGGGAGTTTGAAAAGAATTAGGAGGAAAATACGGGGCAGGAGAAGAAAAAGAAGCAGAAGGAAACACATGCTCGGGGGGGTGGGAAGGGAAAGGTTGGCGGTACTGGCCACTCGTGTGGGATGGGGGGTAGGTGTGGGATGGGGGGTAGGTGTGGGATGGGGGTGGGGGTTGGGGGCGGTGCATGATTTCCCATGACCCGTTCTCTAGCATGATCTTGTACTCATGCAACTGCTCGGGCGTCATTGAGTCCATCAAACTGATCATGCTTAGCCCATAATGGTAGTTTGGGCTGCGTTGAAACGCCGACTCCGCCCCCTCCCAGCGGCGAATCAAGTCAGCACCAAACTCCATCTGATGTTGGGCAAAACCTTCTAGAGCGTCGGAAACGACCTCTACAAGGTTTGCATAATCAGCTCGATTTGGCCTACCGGATCTCTGCCTGCTCACCAGGGCTCTCAAATTTTGACGAAAACCTAAGAGCCTCTGTTGAGCGGAGGGACCCGGTAGGGGACTCGGATTATCTTGAGCCGATGCATGAGGGACAGAAGGGCTGGCGCTGGCGATCCGTTCCAGTTCCGGTTCCGCCTCAGGAGGTTGAAAATGAAAGTTAGAAATTGTTCTTTAAATAAAACATCCATGTTCTATGCCAGTGTTTCCCAACCAGTGTGCCTCCAGCTGTTGCAAAACGCTACCCTGTCTCAGACAGCCCCTCACAGTCAGACGGAGAGAACAGTTGTCCATCTGACTGTGGGGGGCTGGCCAAAACAGGGGAGCCAAACGCCTCGCTGTCTCAGACAGCCCCTTAAATTCAGACGGAGAGAACAGTTGTCCATCTGACTGTGGGGGGCTGGCCAAAACAGGGGAGCCAAACGCTACCCTGTCTCAGACAGCCCCTCACAGTCAGACGGAGAGAACAATTGTCCATCTGACTGTGGGGGGCTGGCCAAAACAGGGGAGCCAAACGCCTCGCTGTCTCAGACAGCCCCTTAAATTCAGACGGAGAGAACAGTTGTCCATCTGACTGTGGGGGGCTGGCCAAAACAGGGGAGCCAAACGCTACCCTGTCTCAGACAGCCCCTCACAGTCAGACGGAGAGAACAGTTGTCCATCTGACTGTGGGGGGCTGGCCAAAACAGGGGAGCCAAAAGCTACCCTGTCTCAGACAGCCCCATACAGTCAGACGGAGAGAACAGGTGTCCATCTGACTGTGGAGGGCTGGCCAAAACAGGGGAGCCAAACGCTCCGCTGTCTCAGACAGCCCCTTTACAATTTATTTTTTGAACAGTTGTTATAAATATTTACCTTTTCGGTGCCATCGCCCTTCGTAGGAACCCCAGGGCCGCCGTATGGATGTAGGTGGCCCCTGAGGTTCTTCCGGAGCCACTCGGGGCCTGAACCTCCTTGTTGTAATCCCTCCTGAAGCGGTCCCGGATAGATCGCCAACACGTTGTAACCAGTTTGACTATCGAAAAAAACAATAAAAACTAAAATCAGCATGATGAAGGAAAAGAACAATATTTTAAAGTATTAAAATACATATTGTTTTACTTACCATATTTCTCCTGAGCCGCCGCATCTAGATCCCCCCAGGTCTCAAAAACTGAAGCAGAGATGTCCCTCCAGAGCCGCTGGGTACGACGATGATCGGCGTGGTGGTCGGAGTGGTCCCATAATGCTGGACGCGCCTCCACCAGTCGGATGAGGAGCAGGTTATCTATGCTCGGAACCCCGAACTCCTCATCTTCCCTGGTGGAGCCTACGGAACCCTGAAAAAAAGGAAATACAAAATTTAATGTAAATCCTAATACAAAATGCTAATTAAAACTACTTAATTCAATACTTACACGTCTACGACCGCCACGCTCATTCCCGCGGACTCTGGAGGCGACTGGGGGATCCTCGCTGGCGGCTCTAGGTGCAGATTGCTAAAAACAAATTTTTATTTTTTTTAAAAGACTGTATTTAAAAAAAAATAAAAAATTATGATCTCTATATATATATACTTACTTCTTGACAGCCCCGGTCCGGGCTTGGTCCACCTCCCCTGGACGCTGGCGATTCGGCAGGTGATGGAGAGCCCTCCACAGACGATGATGAAGAAATCTATAATAAGAGCACATACTGATTAATGCAACGAATCAAACAGTAAAAACTCCAAATGTTGATTTTATACTTACCGGCCACTGAATACGGCGGCGGCGCCTTCTGGGTGGGTCACTCCAGTCTATGGTTGTCTTCTTTGATGACATCTGTACGCAACAGAATACCAGACAAAATGCAGATAACGTTAAAGGAACTTGTAGAGCACTATTTCCTCATATATCAACAATTTATTTTTTTAAATACTTACTTTTTAAAATATAGATCTGGGCTTGCCCACCGCAGATAGTTTCAGTTTTTTTTTCTTTTTTTGGGAACGACTCTAATAATAAAATGATTAAAAAAATGAATCCGACAGGAGCCATGATCCCCCCCCCCCAACTGCCATAAACACCCCCAGAGACAGCAGCCCCGCATAGTGCTAGCAGCCCCCCACAATGACATCAGGCCCCCAGTTCCAAACAACCTTCCCACAGTGCCCTCAGCCCCCCCAATGCCAGCAGCCCCCACAGTTCCAGCCGCAAACACCGCCGCAATGTCAGAAGCACCGCACAGTTCCAGCCACAAACACCGCCGCAATGTCAGAAGCACCGCACAGTTCCAGCCACATACACCGCCGCAATGTCAGAAGCACCGCACAGTTCCAGCCACAAACACCACCGCAATGTCAGAAGCACCGCACAGTTCCAGCCACAAACACCGTCGCAATGTCAGAAGCACCGCACAGTTCCAGCCACAAACACCGCCGCAATGTCAGAAGCACCGCACAGTTCCAGCCACAAACACCGCCGCAATGTCAGAAGCACTGCACAGTTCCAGCCACAAACACCGCCGCAATGTCAGAAGCACTGCACAGTTCCAGCCACAAACACCGCCGCAATGTCAGAAGCACCGCACAGTTCCAGCCACAAACACCCCCGCAGTGCCAGCAGCAACCACAGCTTCAGCCACAAACATCATACCATTGCCAGCAGACCCCCTCCCAGTTCCAGCCACACAGGCCCCCCCCCCAGTGCCAGAAGCCCCCCATAAAGGCAGCCCACACCACCAGTGCCAGCGGCTCCCACAGTTCCAGACACACACCCCTTACCAAGTGCCAGCAGCCCCCCCACCCTAGAAATAGAGAGATAGATAGATAGATAGTAAAAAAAGAAAGATAGACAAACAGACAAAACTTCATACTTACCAGTCTCACCAAGTCGATAATCCAAAATGGCCGACGATGAGGGGGAGGGACAGAAGGTTACTGGGCATGCGCAGAGACGCGAACGGTTTCGAACGGATCCGTGTCAAAGCGGAGCCAGGACAGACGGATCCGTCTCCATTGACTTCCATTGTAAGTCTGAACGGATCCGCACGCCTCCGCACGGCCAGGCGGACATCAAAACGCTGCAAGCTGCGTTCGGGTGTCCGCCTGCTGAGTGGAACGGAGGCTGAACGCTGCCAGACTGATGCATTCTGAGCGGATCCTTATCCACTCAGAATGCATTGGGGCAGTACGGATCCGTTCGGGGCCGCTTGTGAGAGCCTTTGAACGGAAGTCACAAGCGGAGCCCCGAACGCTAGTGTGAAAGTAGCCTAAAACAGCAATAACACGTGAATGGAATATTTGCATGTCTTCTGTGTTTTGTACCCACTCCTGCTTTTGGCTACCAAATCATAAGCCATTTCTGATGGGACCATACAGGCCTTACAGCTGCTACACAGACAGGATCCGTTTGTTGTGAGTCTCATTTTTCCTTCCTTCTGACAGATCAGAAGAAAGGTCAAATAAGTCATTTAAATCATGATGTCAGCCAGGCCGAAAGGCAGAATAGTGGCCCAGTCATGAAGTGGCGAGGGTGGAAAAGCATTAGAAGTCAGCAGAGTGGACCTATGACTAGTGATGGACAAACATCGGCCAGGACGATTCGTGAACCGGCGTTCGCGGCGGGCCCCATTCACTTTAATGGCAGCCGAACCTGAAAAACCTTCAGGTCATATTTGCAGCCAGCAAACACTTACTAGAAGTACAAAAATAGTCCCACAACATGGACAGTGATATACCAGAGGGGGATCCTTGGCAAAAACTCCCACAAAAAATATGTATTTTAATCAGGGGCCATTTTTATGCGTCTTATCGGTTTGATGTATACAAATGTGCAGCACTCCACGGTTTTGTATCCTGCAGAGTCGCTTAAAAAAATGCATACGTTAACGTAAATTCTTTTCTACCATGCAACTGTATGGTGAACGGACGCTACTGTATGGCATCAGTCTAAGGCAGACCTGGGCAAACTACGGCCCGCGGGCCGTATACGGCCCGGCGGACCTTTTAATCCGGCCCCCGGGCGGAGCCAGAGGCGTGCCAAGCAACGATACCCCTCCTCCGCGAATGAAGAGGACTTCCGACTCGGCGTGCTGCGTGTGGCATGGCGCGGTGGCAGGGAGGCAGCGTCAGCGGCAGTACTGTCTAGGTAAGACACAGCAGGGGGGGGGGTGCCTCGTGCGAGCCGTACCCGGGACCCGGCCGGCCGCAATTATTCCCTTCTCTGTAACAGCGCAGCGCCCGCGGCTCTCATAGTATCGGCTGTGACTGTCTGACACTGACAGTCACAGAGCCGACAAGCATGAAGCTGCGGCCGCCTCCCCCTGTGCTGTGTGTAGTCAGTGTGACTAACACATGGCTGATCATCTCTGAGCATTACGTTTCTAAAGGCAAGGGGGGGGGGGGAGGGGTGTGTACTATTGTAAGGGGGGGGGGTGTTCTGTATATGATGGGGGGGCCGGGGGGGTGTTCTGTACACAAGGGGACAATGGCTGGATTCACAGGGGACAATGGCTGGATTCACAGGGGACAATGGCTGGATTCACATTGGACAATGGCTGGATTCACAGGGGGACAATGGCTGGATTCACAGGGGACAATGGCTGGATTCACATGGGGACAATGGCTGGATTCACAGTGGGACAATTGCTGGATTCACAGGGGGACAATGGCTGGATTCACAGGGGGACAATGGCTGGATTCACAGGGGGACAATGGCTGGATTCACAGGGGGACAATGGCTGGATTCACAGGGGACAATGGCTGGATTCACATGGGGACAATGGCTGGATTCACAGGGGGACAATGGCTGGATTCACAGGGGGACAATGGCTGGATTCACAGGGGACAATGGCTGGATTCACAGGGGACAATGGCTGGATTCACAGGGGACAATGGCTGGATTCACAGGGGGACAATGGCTTTCACTAATATGAGTCACAAATAGTGAAAAATGTTCATTGTTTTGGGAAATTTTGTTTAATAAATTTAAATTTTTTTCTTGTAAGGCAACCTCACTTTTTCATTGTTTAACTATAACAAGTACTCGTACCAGTTGTCCAACAATGATATTTACTGCTTTTTATAAAGAAATACAATTGATTTTATGCAGTATTGAGTTTAGCCTTTTGGCCCGGCCCTCCAAAATATTTTCAGTTTCTCATGTGGCCCCATCGAAAAAATAATTGCCCACCCCTGGTCTAAGGCATCAGTCTAAGTTAACGCATGCATTTTGTGTATGCATTAAATAGATGGCAAAAATAGGATGTGAACCCAGCCCTAGTGTCAGAATAAGCACCAGTACACAGCAGAGCAGCATGGCGGAGAGGGGAGGCCGCCATGTACTGACAGAGTGCTACCTGGTCCTGGTGGTCAGGGATGAGGACTGTGTTTCCCAAGGATCATTTTCTACTGGAAAATACAGGGCACAGTATAATACACTAGAATCTATATAATATAAAGATATTAGCCCTACCCCCGAATAATAATACAATTAGGTGGTCATTTATTATATAGAAATACGTCTATGTTAGGTATATTTCTGACACAGATTGTGGCGCAAAGGTACTTGGCACCGCAATCTGCATATTTTTCCCGCTCATGCCAGGTCTAAAAAAGGATGGCGTGGGCAGAGAAAGGGATACAGTCATGGCAATCCAGTTATTGGATACCACCGCCATACATTGACCGGATAACACCTCTGTACAGTGACCGGATAACACTGCCATACAGTGACCAAAAAAAAGGGTATAAGAGGGGACAGTACAGGGAATAACTAGGGGCACTGCACAGAGTGTGGTAAGAGGGCACGATGCAGGGTATAAGGGGGCACAGTACAGGGTGAGGGGCACACTACGGGGTGGGGGGCACAGTCACATGATCCTGTGACATTAGAAGGTCCTTATGGTGAGTGCGGTTCATACGCCACCATAATGAGAGGCAGAGGAGTGAGACAAGGGTGTGATTATGTGGCTAAAGAAAAAAAATGTAACTGTCGGCCAGTACAGGCCCCAAAAATTAGGCAATCGGCATTCACCTGACAGCAAAGAACTTTGGATTCTGTGGCTGGAGGTACATTAGGCGGTCACAGGATAAATATGTAACTGTCGGCCAGTACAGGCCCCAAAAATTAGGCATTTATATACATAAGGCAAGGACCAGTCTTTGTTCTGTGTGGGGGCGGATATGTGTGGGCTGGCATGAGGAAATTCAATTACACGTGGTCATCACAGGTGTTGAATTCCTCCGAGATCCATGCCTCATTCATTTTTAAAAATGTGAGGTAGTCCACACTGTCGTGAGCTAGGCGAGTGTGCTTATCAGTCATGACCTCCCCTGCTGCACTGAATGTCCTTTCGGACAGGACACTCGATGAGGGGTAAGCCAAGAGTTCCATGGCAAATTGTGCCAGCTCTGGACACAGGTCAAGCCTGCACACCCAATAGTCAAGAGGTTCCTCGCCTCTTATTGCATCCACATCGGCCGTTAACCTGATGTAGTCGGTCACCTGTCGGTCTAGGCGTTCCCTGAGACTGGATCCAGAGTTCGGCTGTCGATAGGTTGGCTGCAAAAATGATCTCATATCCGAAGTGACCAGCACATCTTCAAACCGCCCTCTTCTTGCAGGTGCAATAGGATTGGTACTCGCACCTGTTTTGTTGTGGGTGGAAATTCCTCTGCCAGTGCCCACAACAGCAGAATGCAGCATCTCTCGCAGCCTGGAAATGCTGCATTCTGAAAGCCTTCTGTGATGCTGGTAACATGTCCACCATTTTGTGTTTGTACCGGGGGTCTAAGTACGTTGCCACCCAGTACAGGTCCTTGACCTGTATACTTTTTATATGGGGGTCCCTCTTCAAACACTGGAGCATGAAGGCCCCCATTGTCACTAAATTGGAAGCGGTGGAGCGCCCTGGTTCCTGCTCATCGCCCAGGAGAATGTCAACCTCGGTCTCCTCTCCCCAGCCACGGACAACACCAGGGATCCCCAAAAAGTTTAAAGCCTGCTCTTCTTGCACCTTCTCCAATGTCCCACTTAGGCTCCGGACTGGTGCATCTGCCCGACCCCTACCACCCCTGCGGAAAGGCCTGCCTCTTTCTCTGCCTTTTATTTTTAAAATGACCCTGTGCCAACGTCCCTAGAGAAGAGCAGTATTTGTGGAAGCTGATATATGGCAGGCCTCAATCAGTTGTTAGTTGAAGCTGGTATATCACCCTCAAGCAGTAATTTTGTGGATGCAGGTATATGGAAAACCTCTAACACTATTTTGTGGAAGCTGATATATGGCAGGCCTCAATCAGTTGTTAGTTGAATCTGGCATATCACCCTCAAGCAGGAATTTTGTGGACGCAGGTATATGGAAAACCTATTTTGTGGAAGCTGATAGATCGCAGCCCTCAATCAGTATTTTCTGGAAGCATACAGATGCACTATAATATACTTTCTATGCTAGAAAGAATATTATATCACACCCCTCTGTGTATCACACCTATCGATAGCACAACATTACTAGTCCTTAAAAGGACTTTTGTGGCCCTATTAGCTAGCGTTTGGTGTCCCTAAATTCCTAACAGCCTGTCCCTGCTCCAAAATGCAACCTCTCCCTACATTGGCAAAACACATAATGTAAAATGGCTGCCAGATCGGGTTCTGTTATCGGGTTGGGGGTGTGTCCATGTGCTGAAATGTCTCAATTTGCTGTCCTGTTCCATCTGATGGATGTGTCATGGGTCAAAGTTTGGCGCAATGCAAAAGTATATAGAGCGTGCGTACATTGCCATATGTTCGCATTTTTGGCGGATTGCGAACGCGTAAAGTTCACCGCGAACCGACCGCCTGACGAACCGCAAGGCCATCACTACCTATGACATAGTGGTGAGGTGGAAGCAGCATGAAGAGACCACAGAGTGGCCCAATGACAGGGTCTGAAGTTGGCAGCAGAATGAGGAGGCCACTGAGTGGCACAATGACAGATTCTGGAGTTGGCAGCAGTATGGGGAGGCCACCGAGTGGCACAATGACCGAGTCTGGAGATGGCGGCATCAGGAGCAAGCCACAGAGTGGCACAACGATAGAGTCTGGAGTTGGCAGCAGTATGAGGAAGCCACCGAGTGGCACAATGACTGAGTCTGGAGGTGGCAGCAGCATGAGGAGACCACAGAGTAACAAGGTGACATAGTTTAGAGATGGCAGCAGCATGAGGAGACCACAGAGTGGCAAAGTGACATAGTTTGGAGGTGGCAGCAGCATCAGGAGGCGACAGAGTAGCAAGGTGACATAGTTTAGAGATGGCAGCAGCATGAGGAGACCACAGAATGGCAAAGTGACATAGTTTGGAGGTGGCGGCAGCATCACGAGGCTACAGAGTGGCAAGGTGACATAGTGTGGATATGGGGGCAGCATCCAGAGACCACAGAGTGGCAATGTGAAATAGTGTGGATATGGCAGCATGTCACCGCCAGTTCTGTGAGAAGGTCTGGCAGACATCCTTCTCTACCTCTTGCATGACGTTCTTTGTTTTGGTTTCACTTTGTCATCTCCTTTCCTTCTCCCAGGTGTCACCTATTTAGACTAATCGTCTCTGTCACGGAACCATGAACCAGACGTACAACAGGGGATAAGTGAAAATAAGAAGGCTTTATTAAAAATAAAGCTGTAAAGCAAAAGTCCAAACGGATGGCGAAACCGAAGCAGAGTCTTTGCGAAGCCAGAGGTCAGGAACCAGAAGGGTAGTCAGACGAAGCCAGGATCAGGAACCAGCAGTGTAGTCAGACGAAGCCAGGATCAGGAACCAGCAGGGTAGTCGGACGAAACCAGGATCAGGAACCAGCAGGGTAGTCGGACGAAACCAGGATCAGGAACCAGAAGCAGCAGCAGTCTAGAAGCATGTGAACACAGGAGGACCAAGCAAGGAACTGAAGCCACAGACCTCCTATATATATGAGCTAGGCATCCAGCTCCTCCCAGTGGGAAGGAGGAGCCGCAGGGTGGAAGGCTACAAGAAACGCAGAAACCAAGATGGCCGCCAGCACATGTCAAACGAAGGAGAACAGCAAGAAGGTAAGACCATGACAGTACCTCCCCCTCAAAGGCCCCTCCTCCGCGGAGTAAAGAACGGTTTCTGAGGGAAGCGTGCGTGGAAGGCTCGGAGCAAGGCAGGAGCATGGACATCTGCGGAGGGAACCCAGGAACGCTCCTCTGGACCATAACCACGCCAATGGACCAAAAACTGCACCCGACCACGGACCAGGCGTGAGTCCAGGATATTGCTCACCTCATACTCCTCACGATTACCCACTTGGACCGGACGAGGCCGAGGAACCGAGGAAGTGAAACGATTACACACCAGTGGCTTCAACAGGGAGACATGAAACACGTTGGAGATCCGCATGCCAGGAGGAGCGCAAGGGCATAGGCTACCGGGTTTACCCTGCGAAGCACTCGGAAGGGACCAACAAAGCGAGGCGCCAGCTTGGGAGTGGGCACTCGAAGGTTGAGGTTGCGGGTGGACAACCATACACGGTCTCCGACCTGGTAGGAAGGAGCAGGCGCTCGTCTGCGATCAGCCTGGAGTCTCTGGCGCTGCGCAGAGACCTCAAGGGACTTCTGGATCAGTACCCAAGAAGCACGTAGGACGGAAAGGTGATCCTCCACAGCCGGAATATCCTGGGGAGAGAATACCTCCGGTAACACGGCAGGTTGGAACCCATAATTGGCCATGAAGGGAGACGTCCCAGAGGAAGAGTTCACCGCCGTGTTCCTGGCAAACTCAGCCCAAGGCAGGAGGTCAACCCAATTGTCTTGGTGATCGGAGACATAGCAACGAAGGAATTGCTCCAAGGCCTGATTGGATCATTCTGCGGCCCCATTGGACTGAGGGTGGTAGGCCGAGGAGAAGGAGAGATGAATCCCCAACTGGGAGCAAAAGGCGCGCCAGAACCTGGACACAAACTGACTCCCCCGATCCGACACAATCTCCTTGGGCAAACCGTGCAACCGGAAGACCTCCCTGGCAAAAATCGTGGCCAACTCTTGTGCAGAGGGTAACTTCTTGAGAGGAACACAGTGGCACATTTTGGAAAACCGATCCACAATCATGAGAATGACCGTATGGCCTCGGGATGCAGGGAGGTCCACAATGAAATCCATCCCCAGGTGTGACCATGGGCGCTCCCCGGTGGCTATGGGTTGCAGAAGGCCCAACGGAAGGTGCCGAGGGGACTTACTCTGGGCACAAACGGAGCATGCCGCTACATATGCGGCGATGTCGGAACGTAGGGAAGGCCACCAGAACAGACGTGAAACAGCCCAGGACAGCTGATTCTTTCCAGGATGCCCCGCGGTCTTGGAGTTATGGTAGGTTCGCAACAACCGAGTGCGCAACTCCTCAGGCACAAAACATCTGCCGTTGGGTCTCCCAGAGGGAGCACCAGATTGAGCCGCCAAAATCTGCTCACCCAGGGGAGAGGTCAGGCTGGTGTGAATGGCGGCCAAGATCTGATTCGGAGGTATGACCGAAGTCGGAATCGACTCCTCCCTGGACAGCTCGGAGTACTGCCGTGATAAGGCATCCGCCCTGATGTTCTTGGAACCGGGTAGGTAGGAGACCACGTAATTAAAACGTGACAAGAACAGAGCCCATCTGGCCTGACGTGGTGTCAATCTCTTGGCCTCAGAAAGGTAGGTCAGATTCTTGTGGTCCGTCAGGATGAGGACCGGAACCACCAAACCCTCGAGCAAGTGCCTCCATTCTTTAAGGGCCTGCACGATGGCCAATAACTCCCTGTCACCAATCTGATAGTTGCACTCCGCGGAAGACAGTTTCCGGGAGTAAAACCCACAAGGAAGCAGAGGACCCTCTGGTGTGCTACGCTGAGACAGAAGGGCGCCTACTCCCGTCTCAGACGCGTCCACCTCGAGGACAAAGGGCAACCCAGGGTTGGGATGCGACAGAATCGGAGCCGACACAAAGGCGGACTTTAGAGCCTCAAAAGCTCGGATGGCCTCGAGCGGCCAGACCTAAGAATTACTGCCCTTCCTGGTCAGATCCGTGAGAGGCTTGGCTAGCATGGAAAAGTCCCTGATGAACTTCCGATAATAATTGGCGAAGCCCAAAAAGCGCTGCAGGGAACGAAGACCACTGGGCTGGGGCCACTGTAAGACAGCCGAAACCTTCTCAGGATCCATGGAGAACCCCTCAGCGGAAATGATGTAACCTAAGAAGGTTACCTGGGATCGGTGAAATTCGCATTTCTCAAGCTTACCGAACAGCTTGTTCTCTCGTAACCGTTGCAACACTCGTCTGACATCCAGAATGTGGGCCTCCATGGATTCAGAATATACCAAGATGTCATCCAAATAGACCACCACACACTGCTGCAACAGGTCACGGAAAACCTCGTTGATGAATTCCTGAAAGACTGCGGGCGCATTGCACAACCCAAAGGGCATAACCAAGGATTCATAATGACCGGTCCTGGTGTTAAACGCGGTCTTCCACTCATCGCCCGCCTTGATCCTTACCAGGTTATATGCCGCCCTCAGGTCGAGTTTGGTAAAGACCGTGGCCCCTTTAAGGCGATCGAACAGCTCGGAAATCAAGGGTATCGGGTAAGCGTTCTTGATCATGATGCGATTGAGACCCCTGTAATCGATGCAAGGCCTCAACTCACCGCCCTTCTTTTTCACAAAGAAAAATCCAGCCCCTGCCGGGGACGAGGATTTGCGAATGTGTCCGCGTGAAAGCGCCTCCCTCACGTACTCCTCCATGGCCTCATTCTCCGCTACCGACAGTGGATAGACTTTGCCACGAGGAGGAACGGCACCAGGTTGTAACTCTATGGCACAATCGTATGGGCGGTGCGGAGGTAGGGCAACCGCGCGCACCTTATCGAATACATCCCGGTACTCCTCGTATTCAGGAGGCAACAGAGAGTCCGAGGAAGTACACAGCAACTTGACAGACCCATGGATGCAACTAGCCCCACACTGCGGTGACCACGAGAGGATCTCGGCCGATCTCCAATCGAAAGTCGGATTATGCTTCCGGAGCCAGGGGTACCCCAAGACCACCGAGTAGTGTGGAGACGAAATAACCTGGAGGCAGACCGACTCTCTGTGAACGGCACCAATGGCTATCCCCACTGGAAGGGTCTCATGAGTTACGTGTGGCGGCAGAAGGGGTCTGCCGTCTATCGCCTCAAGAGCCAGTGGGGAACCTCGAGCCTGCAGAGGAATGGAATTGGCGGCAGCGAACACATTATCAATGAACAAACCACCAGCACCAGAGTCCACCAACGCCTGGGTCGTCACCGAGCCCCCGACCCAGGAGAGGACAACAGTGATCAGTGGTTTGTCAACACGGGAAACCGGGGACGAGGAGACTCCACCCAAGATCTGCCCCCGACAGGATCTCAGGTGCGAGCGTTTCCCGGACGGTTCGGACATGCCAACCGAAAATGCCCACCGAGACCACAGTACATGCATCGGCCCTCGCGTCTCCGGAGTACCCTCTCCCCCTCGGACAGGCGAGCAAACCCCAGCTGCATGGGTTCACCCCCAGACAAGTCATCCCCAGGAGGCGTGGGAGGAGAGGGAGGCACGGGTGGGACAGCAAACGTAGGCGCCAATCTGTTAGAAAACCTCCGCAGGCTCTCCTTAACCCCTTAAGGACATAGGACGTACCGGTACGCCCTATTTCCCGAGTCCTTAAGGACCAAGGACGTACCGGTACGTCCTAACTTCTAAATCGGGATTCCGGCGCCCGAGGGGTTAAACGGAACGGGATTTCGGCTGAAATCCTTCAGCCGGCATCCTGTGACAACGCCAGGGGGGGTGATGTGACCCCCCCGTGTCGGCGATCGCAGCAAACCGCAGGTCAATTCAGACCGGTTTGCTGCGCTTTTTGCAGTTTCTGATGCCCGCGGTCCCTGACCGCGGAGATCAGAAACTTTTGAGTGCCTATAATCTATATTTTTCACCCCCCCCCTGCACCCCTGCATGATTTGATGCCGGCGGGTGGTGCGGGGGGGGTGTCGCATGCGGTGGGGGCGTTGCGGGAGGCGGGCGGTGCGGCAGGCGGGATCGCGATCCCCCGCCCGCCTCCCCATGAATGATCGTTGGCTTCTAGTGGTTATACCAGGGTGCCAGCACATTGCTGGCACCCTGGTATAAACGGCTGACATCTGTGCAGATGTCAGCCGTTTAACCCTTTCCATACCGCGGTCCGTACGGACCGCTGTATGGAAAAAGTTATCTGTCATCGGTCAGGGAGCTCCCTCCCTCTCCATCGGGGGCTGCTGTGCCTTTGCAGCCCCCCGATGGAGAGGGAGAGAGCCCCCAGAGAGCCCCCCTTAGCCCCGTGCTTACCCTTCCCCGTCTGCGAAGTTCTGAGCAGACGGGGAGGGTTCCCATGGCAACAGGACGCCTGCTCAGGCGTCCTGCTGTCCATGGTGCTGAACAGATCTATGCTGAAAGCATAGATCTGTTCAGTGTAAGTAAAATACAGTACAGAACAATATATATTGTACTGTACTGTATTATACAGACATCAGACCCACTGGATCTTCAAGAACCAAGTGGGTCTGGGTCAAATTTTTTTTTAAAAAAAGTGAAAAAAGTTAAGATAAAAAAAAAACATTTATCACTGAATAAAAATTAAAAAAATAAAATAAACTACACATATTAGGTATCGCCGCGTCCGTAACGACCTGATCTATAAAATGGTCATGTTACTTTCCCCGCACGGTGAACGCCATAAAAATAAAAAAATAAAAACTATGAGAAAATTGAAATTTTGCCCACCTTACTTCCCAAAAAAGGTAATAAAAGTGATCAAAAAAGTCGCATGTACGCCAAAATAGTACCAATCAAACCGTCATCTCATCCCGCAAAAAATAAGACCCTACTCAAGATAATCGCCCAAAAGCTGAAAAAACTATGGCTCTTAGACTATGGAAACACTAAAACATGATTTTTTTTTGTTTCAAAAATGAAATCATTGTGTAAAACTTACATAAATAAAAAAAAAGTATACATATTAGGTATCGCCGCGTCCGTATCGACCGGCTCTATAAAAATATCACATGACCTAACCCCTCAGATGACCACCGTAAAAAAATAAAAATAAAAACAGTGTAAAAAAAGCCATTTTTTGCCATCTTACGTCACAAAAAGTGTAATAGCAAGCGATCAAAAAGTCATAATCACCCCAAAATAGTGCCAATCAAACCGTCATCTCATCCCGCAAAAAATGAGACCCTACTCAAGATAATCTCCCAAAAACTGAAAAAACTATGGCTCTTAGACTATGGAGACACTAAAACATTTTTTTGGTTTTAAAAATGAAGTTATTGTATAAAACTTACATAAATAAAAAAAAATGTATACATATTAGGTATCTCCGCGTCCGTGACAACCTGCTCTATAAAATTACCCCATGATCTAACCTGTCAGATGAATGTTGTAAATAACAAAAAAAAAAAACGTGCCAAAAAAGCTATTTCTTGTTACCTTGCTGCACAAAAAGTGTAATATAGAGCAACCAAAAATCATATGTACCCTAAACTAGTACCAACAAAACTGCCACCCTATCCCGTAGTTTCTAAAATGTAGTCACTTTTTTGGAGTTTCCACTCTAGGGGTGCATCAGGGGGGCTTCAAATGGGACATGGTGTCAAAAAAAACAGTCCAGCAAAATCTGCCTTCCAAAAACCTTATGGCATTCCTTTCCTTCTGCGCCCTGCCGTGTGCCTGTACAGCTGTTTACGACCACATATGGGGTGTTTCTGTAAACTACAGAATCAGGGCCATAAATAATGAGTTTTGTTTGGCTGTTAACCCTTGCTTTGTAACTGGAAAAAAAATATTAAAATGGAAAATCTGCCAAAAATTTGAAATTTTGAAATTGTGTCTCTATTTTCCATTAAATCTTGTGCAACACCTAAAGGGTTAACAACGTTTGTAAAATCAGTTTTGAATACCTTGAGGGGTGTAGTTTCTTAGATGGGGTCACTTTTATGGAGTTTCTACTCTAGGGGTGCATCAGGGGGGCTTCAAATGGGACATGGTGTCAAAAAAACAGTCCAGCAAAATCAGCCTTCCAAAAACCAAACGGCGCACCTTTCACTCTACGCCCTACTGTGTGCCCGTACAGTCGTTTACGGCCACATATGGGGTGTTTCTGTAAACAGCAGAGTCAGGGCAATAAAGATACAGTCTTGTTTGGCTGTTAACCCTTGCTTTGTTAGTGGAAAAAATGGGTTAAAATTGAAAATTAGGCAAAAAAATGAAATTCTCAAATTTCATCCCCATTTGCCAATAACTCTTGTGCAACACCTAAAGGGTTAACAACGTATGTAAAATCAGTTTTGAATACCTTGAGGGGTGTAGTTTCTTAGATGGGGTCACTTTTAGGGAGTTTCTCCTCTAGGGGTGCATCAGGGGGCTTCAAATGGGACATGGTGTCAAAAAACCAGTCCATAAAAATCAGCCTTCCAAAAACCATACGGCACACCTTTCCCTCTACGCCCCGCTGTGTGGCCGTACAGTAGTTTACGGCCACATATTGGGTGTTTCTGTAAACGGCAGAGTCAGGGCAATAAAGATACCATCTTGTTTGGCTGTTAACCCTTGCTTTGTTAGTGGAAAAAATGTGTTAAAATGAAAAATTAGACAAAAAAATTAAATTCTCAAATTTCCTCCCCATTTGCCAATAACTCTTGTGCAACACCTAAAGGGTTAATAATGTATGCAAAATCAGTTTTGAATACCTTGAGGGGTGTAGTTTCTTATATGGGGTCATTTTTGGGTGGTTTCTATTATGTAAGCCTCGCAAATCGACTTCAGACCTGAACTGGTCCCTAAAAATTTAGTTTTTGTAAATTTCTGAAAAATTTCAAGATTTGCTTCTAAACTTCTAAGCCTTATAACATCCCCAAAAAATAAAATATCATTCCCAAAACAATTCACACATGAAGTAGACATATGGGGAATGTAAAGTCATCACAATTTTTTGGGGTATTACTATGTATTACAGAAGTAGAGAAACTGAAACTTTGAAATTTGCTAATTTTTCCAAATTTTTGGTAAATTAGGTATTTTTTTGTGCAAAAAAAAATTTTTTTTTGACTTCATTTTACCAGTGTCATGAAGTACAATATGTGACGAAAAAACAATCTCAGAATGGCCTGGATAAGTCAAAGCGTTTTAAAGTTATTAGCACTTAAAGTGACACTGGTCAGATTTCCAAAAAATGGCCTGGTCCTTAAGGTGAAAATGAGCCCGGTCCTTAAGGGGTTAAAGGAAGGTCTCTCCCTGAGTCTGGTGTCAATCAAAATCAGGAAAGAAATAAGAGACTCGAGCTCCACTGGTAGGTCCTTAGCTGCAACCTCATTCTTAAAGGCATCCGAGAGACCATGAGAGAAAGCAGCGACCAGAGCCTCATTATTCCAGCCCACCTCTGCTGCCAGGGTACGAAACTCAATGGCGTATTCAGCTACGGATCGTGAACCCTGTCTGATGGACATAAGGAGCTTCGCAGCAGAGGCAGCACGAGCCGGCACATCGAATACCTTCCGAAGAGAAGCAACAAAACCGGAAAACTCGGCAACCACCGGATTGTTGTTCTCCCATAAAGGGCTGGCCCAGGCCAAGGCCTTGTCCGAGAGCAGCGAGATCAAGAAGCCCACCTTTGATCTCTCAGTGGGAAAGGCATGTGGCAGCAACTCGAAACAAATGCCCACCTGGTTAAGGAAACCTCGGCACTGAGTTGGCTCTCCCCCAAAGCGCTGTGGAAGAGGGGCAGAACCGGTCATACCCCGAAACACCGCAGGTGCAACAACAGGTGTCGGGGTAGACTCTGGCGCAACAACCGGAGCGGCAGTAGGAGCGGGCCCAGGAGCGACAACCGACCCATCGGCAACGGGAGCGAAATGAGCCGTGCGTTCAAGCAGGGTTTGCAACGCCACAGCGAACCGACCCAACAGGTGATCCTGCTGATCAAGTCTGGCAACCAGCGTGGGTAGCGAGGATGGCCCTGTACCGTCAGAATTCATGGCTTGGTCCTAATGTCACGGAACCATGAACCAGACGTACAACAGGGGATAAGTGAAAATAAGAAGGCTTTATTAAAAATAAAGCTGTAAAGCAAAAGTCCAAACGGATGGCGAAACCGAAGCAGAGTCTTTGCGAAGCCAGAGGTCAGGAACCAGAAGGGTAGTCAGACGAAGCCAGGATCAGGAACCAGCAGGGTAGTCAGACGAAGCCAGGATCAGGAACCAGCAGGGTAGTCGGACGAAACCAGGATCAGGAACCAGCAGGGTAGTCGGACGAAACCAGGATCAGGAACCAGAAGCAGCAGCAGTCTAGAAGCATGTGAACACAGGAGGACCAAGCAAGGAACTGAAGCCACAGACCTCCTATATATATGAGCTAGGCATCCAGCTCCTCCCAGTGGGAAGGAGGAGCCGCAGGGTGGAAGGCTACAAGAAACCCAGAAACCAAGATGGCCGCCAGCACATGTCAAACGAAGGAGAACAGCAAGAAGGTAAGACCATGACAGTCTCCCTTTATATTCCCTCCCATACTGCCTCACTTTGCGGTTTATACTACTTTCTGGATGAAGTGTTCACTGCTGGAGGCTGCTGTTTGCTCAGATAAGTCTTTTAATGTATTGTGTTTCCCTGCTGGCTTGATTCTAGGTGACCCTGACTCCGTCCGTATTAATTGCAGGGAGCCAGTGGTCGTGTCCCCTCACTATTATAGGGTTTTCAGGTGTCACACAGTCTGAGGTACATGGGCATGCAATCGTCTACCATTGAGACCCTTGAATGGGCATAGCAGTCAGGGAGAGCTCTTAGGGTTTTATAGGGCTCACCTATATGCTCCTTAGTTTGGGATCAAGCCAGTCGGACATTTATTCAAAAGTTCCAGCTATCTGCAACATCATCAGTGACATTATAAACCGCAATAACCGTCTTAAGCATGGATCCGGTTTCAATCTTGATTGACCGCATGCAAGGTCTTTCGCTGGAGGTAGTAGATCTCCGTAAAACTGTGTCTCAGTTTCAGTTGACCGGTTCTGCTGGCGTTCATGGAGTTTGTTCCGAGCCTAAGATCTCGTTTCCGGACACGTTCTCTGGGGGTAGTGAGAATTTTGTTCGCTTTAGAGAGGCTTGCAAACTCCATTTTCGCCTACTTCCCCATTCCTCTGGTGATGAGGAGCAGAGGGTGGGGATCATCATCTCGCTGCTCAGGGATAACGCTCAGTCTTGGGCCTTTTTTCTGCCAGTGGGGGCACGGCCCCTCCGATCGGGGGATTAATTTTTTGTAGCCCTGGGGCAGATATATGATGACCCGGATCGTATTGCTCTGGCTGAATCTAAACTGCATCTTTTATGCCAGGGTAAACAGTCCGCAGAGATATATTGTTCTGAATTTCGAAGATGGGCAGCTGATACTGGTTGGAATGATGCTGCACTCCGAAGTCAATTTTGCCATGGTCTTTCGGAAACGATGAAAGATGCATTTGCTTTTCATGAGAGACCAGCCTCGTTAGAATCTGCCATGTCTCTAGCTGTTCGTATTGACAGGCATCTTAGAGAGAGAGAGGAGACTACTCCTTTCTGTCATATTCAGCCCAAGGACAGTGGGGCTGTCTCATTCAGTGCGCAGGAGTGTCAGTCTCTCTCAATCCCCTCTGAGGCGGAGGCCATGCAGCTGGGTTTGTTTGCCTCTGATAGTAGAGGATTCAGCTCTCAGAGGAGGGTTTGTTTCTGTTGTGGAGGTATAAATCATTTGGCTAATGTTTGCCCCTCTAGGAGATTCATGGAGTTTTCTGAGGGTAATAAAAAAAATATAAAAAAAAAACCTCTAAAAACTTTCCATTTGCTACTATTGGCAAGGTTTATGCGGAAATTGAAGGTTTGCCGTTTGCTTGTAGTTCCTGTTTTCTCCTACCTGCCAGGGTGGCGCTAGACAACAAGAACATTGTTTGTGAGATTTTTATAGATAGTGGAGCAGCTGTCAATCTCATTGATAATCAATTTGCAATAACGCATGGTTTCCAGGTATGCACTTTGGAAAAGGATATATCTGTTTTTGCTATCGATTCCGCTCCACTTTCTCAAAGATCGTTAAAGGGCATAGTTCACAATATCCGTTTGACTGTGGGTGACGCTCATGTTGAGGATATGTCATGTTTCGTCCTAAGCGGATTACCTACTCCTCTAGTGTTGGGGATACCCTGGCTCACTAAACATAACCCCACCATTGATTGGCAAGCAAGGCAAATAAATGGTTGGAGTGAGTTTTGTAGAGAGATTTGCCTCACAGCGTCTCTTTCAGAGGTTTCTACCAAGACTGTATCATCTTTTCTCTCTGAAATTTCGGATGTGTTTTCCGAGAGTGGTGTCCAGGAGTTGCCCCCTCACCGGGAGTACGATTGCCCTATTAATCTCATCCCAGGCGCCAAGCTGCCAAAATCACGTTTATACAATCTCTCCCAACCTGAAAGAGTCACTATGCATACTTATATCTCTGAGAGCCTGAGAAAGGGAAACATTCGACCCTCGAAGTCACCTGTTGCAGCTGTTTTTTGTTTTTTTTTTAAGAAAAAGGATGGTTCTTTAAGACCTTGTCTGGATTTCAGGGAGCTGAACCGTATCACAATTCGTGACCCATATCCGCTTCCTCTGATCCCGGACCCGTTTAACCAGATTATTGGGGCTAACGTTTTTTCTAAGTTGGATTTAAGAGGGGCATACAACCTAGTCAGGGTCAGGGAAGGGGACGAATGGAAGACGGCCTTCAATACCCCTGAGGGTCATTTCGAGAATTTGGTTATGCCCTTTGGTTTGATGAATGCTCCGGCCGTCTTCCAACATTTTGTGAACAGCATTTTTTAATCATTTAATCGGGAAATTTGTTCTGGTGTATCTAGATGACATTTAGATTTTTTTCTCCTGATTTCAAGACTCATCGGGACCACCTACGTCAGGTCTTGCTGATTCTGCGGGAGAATAAATTGTACGCTAAACTGGAAAAATGTGTGTTTGCGGTTCCGGAGATTCAATTTCTTGGTTTTCTTCTCTCCGCTTCTGGTTTTCGCATGGACCCTGAGAAAGTCTGCGCTGTGCTTGATTGGGAGCTTCCTGAGAATCAGAAGGCGCTGATGCGGTTTTTGGGTTTTGCCAATTATTACAGAAAGTTCATTTTGAATTATTCCTCTGTTGTTAAGCCACTCACTGATATGACTAAAAAGGGGTAGATTTTTCCTCGTGGTCAGTAGATACGCTTAAAGCCTTTTCTAGTATCAAAGAGAGTTTTGCTTCCGCTCCCATTTTGGTACAACCTGATGTCTCTCTACCTTTTATTGTTGAGGTGGACGCTTCTGAGGTGGGTGTGGGTGCGGTCTTATCTCAGGGTCCCTCTCCTGCCAAATGGCGACCGTGTGCCTTTTTCTCAAGGAAACTCTCCTCTGCAGAGAGAAATTACAATGTGGGAGATAGGGAGTTGTTGACCATCAAATTAGCTTTTGAGGAATGGCGCCATTGGTTGAAGGGAGCCAGACACCCTATTACCGTGTTTACCGACCATAAGAATCTGGCCTACTTGGAATCGGCCAAGCGTCTAAACCCGAGACAGGCCAGATGGTCTTTGTTCTTTTCTAGGTTTAATTTTGTTGTCACGTTCCGCCCTGAGGTTAAAAATGTGAAGGCGGATGCCCTGTCACGTTGTTTTCCAGGAGGGGGGAACTTTGAAGACCCGGGTCCCATTTTGGCTGAAGGGGTGGTCGTCTCTGCTCTTTATCCTGATTTGGAGGCAGAGGTTCAGGCAGCCCAGGCAGAGGCTCCTGATCTTTGTCCTCCTGGAGGTTGTTTGTGCCTCTCGCTTTACGACACAAGGTTTTTAAGGAGCACCACGATACTGTCCTTGCTGGGCACCCAGGGAGTAGAGCCACAGTGGATCTCATTGCTCGGAGATTCTGGTGATTGGCTCTTCGTAAGACGGTTGAGGGTTTTGTGGCAGCCTGCGAGACCTGCGCTCGTGCCAAGGTCCCTCATTCACGGCCATTCGGTTCTCTCCTCCCGTTACCCATTCCTTCCCGTCCTTGGACGCATCTGTCCATGGACTTCATTACAGACCTGCCTCGTTCCTCGGGGAAGACTGTGATTCTGGTGGTAGTGGACCGTTTTAGCAAAATGGTGCATTTCATTCCCATTCCTGGGTTACCCAATGTTAAGACGTTGGTGCAAGCGTTTGTTGATCACATTGTTAAATTGCATGGCATTCCTTCAGATATCGTTTCTGATAAGGGCACGCAATTTGTTTCCAGATTCTGGAAGGCCTTCTGTTCTCTTCTGCTTTTCACCCGCAGTCGAATGGTCCGACCAAAGGCGTCAATCAGAATCTGGAGACATATCTGCGCTGTTTTGTGGCGGAGATTCAGGAGGATTGGTATTCTTTTTTGTCCCTTGCTGAGTTTGCTTTAAATAACCGTTGCCAGGAGTCCTCTGATAAGTCACCATTTTTTGGTGCATATGGGTTTCATCCGCAGTTTGGGACATTCTCTGGAGAGGGGTCTTCTGGTTTACCTGATGAGGAGAGATTTTCCTCATCTTTGTCATTTATTTGGCAAAAGATTCAGAGGATGAGTGAGAGATATAAGCGTGTGACGGATAAGAGACGTGTGCCTGGTCCAGACCTGAATGTGGGTGATCTGGTGTGGTTGTCTACAAAGAATATCAAACTGAAGGTTCCCTCCTGGAAGTTGGGTCCTAAGTTTATTGGGCCTTACAAGATCAAGTCCGTCATTAATCCCGTTGTCTTCCGTCTTGATCTTCCTCAGACTTGGAAGATCCATAATGTTTTTCACAGGTCCCTATTAAAACCTTATGTCCAACCCACTGTACCATCCTCTTTTCCTCCTCTGATTTTTGTTGATGATAATCTTGAATTTCAGGTCTCTAGGATTGTGGATTCTCGCATTATCCGCGGTTCTCTCCAGTACCTCGTTCATTGGAAGGGTTATGGTCCTGATGAGAGGATGTGGGTCCCAGTGGCGGACATTAAGGCCACTCGTCTCATCAGGGCTTTCCATAGGTCTCATCCTGAGAAGGTGGGCTCTGAGTGTCCGGAGTCCACCCGTAGAGGGAGGGGTACTGTCACCGCCAGTTCTGTGAGAAGGTCTGGCAGACGTCCTTCTCTACCTCTTGCATGACGTTCTTTGATTTGGTTTCACTTTGTTATCTCCTTTCCTTCTGCCTGGTGTCACCTATTTAGATTAATCATCTCCCTTTATATTCCCTCCCATACTGCCTCACTTTGCGGTTTATACTACTTCCTGGATAAAGTGCTCACTGCTGGATGCTGCTGCTGCTGCTGTTTACTCAGATAAGTCTTTTAATGTATTGTGTTTCCTTTCTGGCTTGATTCTAGGTGACCCTGACTCCGTCTGTATTAAGTACAGGGTGCCGGTGGTCGTGTCCCCTCAGTATTATAGGGTTTTCAGGTGTCACACAGTCTGAGGTACGTGGGCATGCAATCGTCTACCATTGAGACCCTTGCATGGGCATAGCAGTCAGGGAGAGCTCTTTTAGGGCTCCCCTATATGCTCCTTAGTTTGGGATCAAGCCAGTCGGACGTTTATTCAGAAGTTCCAGCTATCTGCAACATCATCCGTGACACAGCAGCATCTGGAGACCACAGAGTGGCAAGGTGACATAGTGTATTTTTTTGGTATTGTACTGAACTGACAATAAATGTTTTTAGCGCAAATAACACCAAATGTGAACAACGTGTATTTTTCTTGTATTGTACTGAACTGACAATAAATGTTTTTACCGCAAATAACACCAAATGTAAATAGAGTGTATTTTTCTTGTATTGTACTGAACTGACAATAAATGTTTTTAGAGCAAATAGCACCAAATGTAAACAGCGTCTATTTTTCTCATATTGTACTGAACTGACAATAAATGTTTTTAGAGCAAATAACGCCAAATGTGAACAGCGTCTATTTTTCTCGTATTGTACTGAACTGACAATAAATGTTTTTACCGCAAATAACACCAAATGTAAATAGAGTGTATTTTTCTTGTATTGTACTGAACTGACAATAAATGTTTTTAGAGCAAATAGCACCAAATGTAAACAGCGTCTATTTTTCTCGTATTGTACTGAACTGACAATAAATGTTTTTAGAGCAAATAACGCCAAATGTGAACAGCGTCTATTTTTCTCGTATTGTACTGAACTGACAATAAATCTTTTTACCGCAAATAACACCAAATGTAAATAGCGTGTATTTTTCTCGTATTGTACTGAACTGACAATAAATGTTTTTAGCGCAAATAACACCAAATGTTAACGGCGTCTATTTTTCACGTATTGTACTGAAATATGACAATAAATGTTTTTAGTGCAATTAACACCAAATGTGAACAGCGTCTATTTTTCTCGGATTTTACTATAATAGGGCACTAAACGCTTTCACCATATATAGCTGAAGTAGTCAACAGAGTATATATTTCTCTTTTTTCACAGATATAAGCCACTAAAGGCTTTTCAACATAACACTTGCACCCCTACAACAAATTGCTGGAATGACAGAGCTGTATAATGGCTATTTGGATCCCTAAATAATCTTTCCCTGCACTTGTAAATCGTATTTTTTTCCCAATGATGTTTTCTGTATGACTCTCCCTAGCCCCTGAAAAGTCTGTCCCTGCACTAAGATGCTGTGAAACGATTTCTCCCTATCCTTATGGTGCACTTATAAAGCACTTTGTTTTTCACAATGATGTTTTCTTTATTACTCTCCCTAGCGCCTGAAACGTCTGTCCCTGCACTTAAATGATGTGAAATGATTCCTCCCTATCCTTATCGTACACTTATAAAACATATTTTTTTTCACAATGAGGTTTTGTTTCACTCTCCCTAGAGCCTGCATAAACGTCTGTCCCTGAACAAAGTACCATGGTGAATGGCAGAATTAAGATGGCGATTGTAGCTGCCATGTTAGGAAAAATTGCGATTCGTTAACACGAAGCGCGAGAAAATTCGTATTCGTTCAGAATCAAATTTTTCCTGAAATTCGGAACGAATTCGACTTTGTCAGCTTCGATTCGCTCATCTCTACAGAGGAGCATGACGGAAAGCAGATAGACACTGACAGACACCGCATTAGTCACTTCTCACTGTACGGAGATCTGTAAAGGACTTGCAGGACCTTGTCAGAGTTTATCCGGTCAGTCATCGAGATAAAGCAATCAAGGTATATGCAATCTTAGATGATCAATTCAACAGGTCTTTAGCTAAATTCACCTTCTTCGACACCTTCAACATCATAAGGCCTCGTTCTCCCTACTCGTTAAGGACATTTGCAGGTACCGTTGAGATGGCGGGGAGGAAAGCAACTGGGTACGAGGTAGAGTCGGTGGATGGTCAGACCTGCTTGTCCCTGCCAACCATACTGGAGTGCAATCACATTCCTGACAACCGGTCTGAGATACCTACACAAGAGATAGCGGCATACCACCCCCACCTGAGGTGTATAGCTCACCTGATACCAGATCTCGACCCAGAACCCCCGATAGTCTTACTCCTTGGAAGAGACATACAATGAGTTCACAAGGCTAGATGATAGATTAACGGTCCCCAGAACACTCCATACGCCCAGAGACTTGACCTAGGATGGGTCATCATAGGAGACATCTGTATAGGAAAAGCAGACAAGCCGACCTCAGTCAACAGTATGCTCACCAACACACTTGAAAATGGACGTCCTTTCCTATTCCAGCCATGTCACAGTAGTTTCTTGGATATATTTGCAACTAAACCAGGCACTTTTACGTCTATGTTAGCAATCGTGTGCTAAGGATCAGGAGATCCACTTGTCCTAAACTATGTGCCTACACACCATAATCCTGTGGACCACATGACTAGATCCATCGCATCAAGCAACCTTAAGGACACAATATGGTTAAGGGTCCTGCATTCCTGTATCGTTCAACGTCTTGCAGTCGACACGTTTGAATTGGTAGACCCAGATGCTGATGAAGAAATCTGACCTGAAGCATCTGTTCTATGCACAGTTCGAACCACCAACTCAAATCCCATAGTTTCGACAGGTTCTCCACCTGGATGTTGCTCGTTTATGCTATAGCCTTATGCTATAGCCTGTGTAGTTCATATAGCTCCGTCTTACAAATCAACATTACCTGTGAGCCAGAAGCCTTGCAAAGGTTGGCATCACTGCAAACACGCCTTTACTGCTCCTAATCTGGAAAGGTCCAAGAACATAATAATTTTAACGATACAACGGGAATTTCATGCTAAGGAAATAGACTACCTCAGCAAAGGCCAAACAGTCTCCAAGGATAGCGCTTTGAAAAAGCTTCATCCCAGCATTGACCAAAATGGGTTTCTAAGAAAGAAGGATTCAGTAGTGGCGTCTGTTGACACCAGACGGGGAGTATTCTGTCCAGCAGGGTTAGAAAATGATTCTAGTTCATTCTGCCAGAGCCTTGGTAATTCTGAAGTGTTTAATGTGGTTATAGCAGTGTTAAGTTGTATTTCACTTTGTTACAAAGACTACTGCATAGTGGGTGGTGCACTGCATTGTGGGAGTGAAAAGCATCATGGGAAAGAGAACCCTCCATTCTCCAGGACACATAATCAGAGCTGTCCTTTTGCATATCTCCTTCTCAAACTCCACCATCCTTGTAAAATCATATCTGGTGAGAGATCTAACTTTGTTTCAGGTACATATGTTATGCAGAGATGTTCAGCTAGTTGTAGTTGTTACTCAGGGAGTTGTTACTACTGTTAGCTAGACATGTAATCTTATGTACAGGCAGCCATTTTACCATATGGTTCAGTGTTAATGCAAATGTTGTAGTACATGCTAAGTTGCAGGATAAAACTTAACAGGAAAGATTAAAGGACCTTAACATGTATAGCTTGGAAGAAAGACGAGACAGAGAGGATATGATAGAAACTTTTAAATGCATAAAGGGAATCAACAAGGTAAAAGAGGAGAGAATGTTTAAAAGAAGAAAAACTGCTACAAGAGGACATAGTTTAAAATTAGAAGGGCAAAGGTTTAAAAGTAATATCAGGAAGTATTAATTCACGAAAATTTCGAATATAGTTATATATATTCGAAATTTCGAATATTCGAATTTTTTCAGTTTTTTTTTTTTTTTTATCAGTACACATGATCCCTCACTGCTTCTAGCTTGTGGGCCAATAAGAAGGCTGCAATATACTTGACTTTAGGAGTAGTAGTGTTTGCGAATTTTGCTCTATATTCGTTTTTTTTGAATATTCGCTATATTGCTATATATTCTTGTTTTAGAATATTACGAATATTCGAAAAAACGAAGTTATAGCAATATAGAGAATATTCGAAAAAAATCGAATAGAGCAATTTAGCTAATATAGTGATATAATCTTCTTTGTCTAATAGTTGTAAGTTGAAAAATTTGCAATAAAAAATTTGAATCCGAAAATTCAAATTCCGAAAATTCGCATATTACACAATCATTACCTTTCCGATTTTTTGAGTAAAAAAAATCGCAAATTTTCGAATTTGCGAATTTTCGCCGAATATTCTACAAAATATTCGTGAAATATCGCGAATTCGAATATGACCCCTGCCGCTCATCACTAATACAGTGAAGGAGTTTGAGCATGCATGGGATAGGCATAAGGCCATCCTTCATATAAGATAGGGCCAGTGGCTATTCATAGTATTCAGTATATTGGGCAGACTAGATGGGCCAAATGGTTCTTATCTGCCGACACATTCTATGTTTCTATGTTACCAATAAACAAGTTAGACTACAAAGAACAATCCTCTTATTTGAAAGACAGGAATGGTTTATGCTGAATGTCAGACTACACACTATGTGAACATGTATGAAGACAGAACAGTGACTGTCATTGTTATGGAGGCACTGTGGCTGTTAATGTTATGGAGATGATGTGGCTGCCACTGAAATAGAGGCACTGTGGCTGTCAATGTTATGGAGGCACTGTGGCTGCCACTGTAATTAAGGCACTCTAGGTTGTTATTGAGGCACTGTGGTTGTCATTGTTATAGGGTTACTGTGGCTGTCATTCTTATGGAGGTGATGTGGCTGCCACTGTAATGGAGGCACTGTAGCTGTTACTGTTATGAAGGTGCTGCGGCTGTTATTGTTATGGAGGCACTGTGGCTATCATTGTAATGGGGGCACTGTGGCTGCCACTGTAATGGAGGCACTGTGGTTGTTATTGTTATGGAGGCACTGTTGCTGTTTCTGTTATTGAGATGCTGTGGCTGTTATTGCTATTAAGGCATTATCGCTATCAATGTCATGGAGTTACTTTTACTGTCACTTTAATGGGCTGTCATTGTTATTGAGGCACTATGTCTCTCTTTATTAGGGGACACCTTGGCGGTCACTGTTTTAGGAACAAATAGGTGAACAAAACCTGCACTGCATTACTCTACAGTAAATAATGCCAGAAGTGAAAGCCAGTACTAGCTCCTGCATTGTTAGCAAAGAAGACTAGACAATGCATACTAAGTTACTCATCCTTGTCAAAGGAGTTGTGCAGCAAAATGCTCAGAATAGTGTAAAATACTAAAACTAACAATTCCTTACCAATCCTCTGCCAATTACATTCTCACACTTCCCCACCTGCAGAAGCAGACTGCGAAAATAAAGTGGACCTGGAAAAAAAGCAAAAAATGTCCCCATGTTGTAGGTGGGTCCAAACTTATAGAAGGCAGGACCAACACATGTAGGCAGGGACAACAGAAGTAGGTGTGGCCAGCAGTACCATAGTTCTGAACGGAAAACTGCTCCAGCAGAACCAAATACCACAGTAAAGCTCAAAATACTGCCACCCACGCCACAGTATTTAACTGTATCACTGTCCTGATGGCAATATAGTTGAATTCAGGAGGGCACCTGCGGCCGCTGGCCAGGTGCATAAGTGCCTAATACTCCTACATTAATTCATGCTGAGAGCATCAGATAGTTATGTACCTGACTAGCAGCCGTGAGGAGGGCTCAGGTGGCCCCCTGGCCATGGGCCCACCAGGAAATTTACTTTGTAGGGTCTATGACCAGTCTGTCCCTGCCCACCAGACTCTGTACTTTCTAGCCCTTTTTGAAACACATATGTGACACTACAGCCAATCATTGGCCTCAGCAGAGACCTGCTACAGTCACTGATTGGCTGCAGTGATGACATGTCCTTGATGAGAGGTAACAGAAAGTACAGAGACTGGCAGGGGATTTGAGAAAAGTTGCAACAAAAGTGGTAAGGTGAGCATTAATTCGTATATTGTTTTTTTAAGTTGAAGTGGCCAGAACCCCATTAAGGGGTATGAAACTAGCTGACCTGTTGCATGTGCGCTTGAAGTTAATGGGGACCTGAACTTTGGTGCTGTAAAAAAATCATAGTAAGGGCTGCAAAAGGAAGCAAAATGGGTGTAAAAGCAGCACAATTGCCCTGCAAACAAATGTGGATAGAATATTAGAATATAGAATATAACATAAAATAGAAAAAAAATTGAAATAATAATCTAGAACCAGGAGGCGGAGATCCAAGTGGAGTAGGAGGTTGAGGAAGCGGTGGATGTGGCGGTGTAGGTGGAAGAGGCAAAGGAGGTAGCAAACACTGTTTTTGTGCTTGTTTGTTTTTTCTTGTTCTTTTTTTTCTTTCTTTTTTTATTTGGGGAGAGCCCCAAAACATTGGGAGATGGCAAACAGAATGAACAAACTCCGATGGAATATAACAATGGCTGGGTGCGGCTGGAATACTTCTCTACTCTGCCCAAAGTATATACAAGTCCTGTGGGATCCATGCCTGGTTTATTTTAATGAACGTGAGCTTGTCCACGTTGACCTGTCCCCCCCCGTCGTGCTAAACACACATTCCGACAACACACTTGCAGCAGGGCAGGCCAGCACCTTGAAGGCATAAAGGGAAAGCTCAGGCCATGTGCCCAAATTGGACACCCAGAAGTTAAAGGGGTTGTCTCACTTCAGTAAGTTGCATTTATCAGGTAGAGAAAGTTAATACAAGCCACTTACTAATGTATTGCTATTATCCATATTGCTTCCTTTGCTGGCTAGATTCAGTTTTCCATCACATTATACACTGCTCGTTTCCATGGTTACAACCCACCCTTCAATCCATCAGTGGTGGTCATGCTTGCACACTATAGCAGAAAGTGTCAGCCTCTCTGGTGGCCGGGACCATGGGAGTGCACATAGACTAGTGCTTTTTCTTATATTGTGCAAGCACGACCACCACTGATGGATTGCAGGGTGGTCTGTAACCATGGAAATGAACAGTGTATAATGTGATAGAAAAATAAATCCAGCCAGCAAAGGAAGCAATATGGATAATCACAATACATTAGTAAGTGTCTTGTATAAACTTTCTCTACATCATAAATGCCACTAACTGAAGTGAGACAAACCCTTTAAATGGGGCAGACCCATCAGTTAGTACGTGCAGACATGTGCACACGTACTCTTACACCATGTTGCTGAAACGCTGCCTCCTGCTACGATGGTCTATATCAGATGGTGGTGCTGGATGTTGTGGAGTGCTGATGAAGGTTTTCCACATTTCGGCCATGCTAACCCTACCTTCTGAGGTGGTGCCGGTGCCCCAGCTGCGTTGGTGACTTCCACCTCTGCCTTGTGCTTCTACTGAGCACCCATTGTCAGTTGGGAATGCTGTAAATATTACGTCTACCAGTGTGCACTTGTATTCATGCATCTTCCAATCATGCTCCAGTGACAGAAGTAACTGGAACGTTGTATTCACGCATCTTCCAATCATGCTCCAGTGACAGAAGTAACTGGAACATTGTCCTTGTAGCGGGGATCCAGCAGGGTTGCCACCCAGTTATCAGCACTGGCAACAATCACTGCAACTCTGTAGTTGTTGCGCAGGCACTGCAGCGGTGTACTCATGTGTGCCAGAATGCCCAGAGGCAACAGCAAGCTGGCCTCGGTGGGAGGTGTATTGTCTGTGTCCTCTGTATCCCTCCAGCCATGCTCCAGTGATACCCATCAGTTGCTTTGGGTGCCACCCTACTGTGACCATGATTCTTCCTCCTCCTCATCATCCTCATCCTCTAAAACTGTGCCCTGGATGGACAGTTGTGTACCTGGCCACTGTTGGTGCAAGAACCCACCCTTCGAACCACGTGTAGACGACTGGCCTGATAACCGTGTGAATGAGCCCTGTTTCTCCTCCTCTTCCTCCTGTGCCACCACCTCATCCATCATCGCCTGAAGCTTTTTTTAAAGGAGGCATAAAAGTGGGATATTAACGTTGAATATCGATGTCATCAGCAATGGCCATCTAGGTGGAGTACTCGAAACAGCGCAACACAGCACACACGTCCCGCATGCAGGCCCACTCGGTGGTAAAGTGGTGCTGTTCCGCAGAGTGACTCACCCGTGTGTGCTGCAGCTGAAACTCCACTATCGCCTGCTGCTACTCACACAGTCTCTCCAGCATGTGCAAGGTGGAGTTCGACCTTGTGGGTACGTCGCACATGAGTCAGTGAGCGAGAAGGCAGAAGTTACACTGCAGGTGAGCAGCAGCAGGGTGAGAATGTCAAAAGCGAGCACCACTGCTGGTGGTGGTGGTGTTGCTGTCACATCCTCTCTTTGCAGGGTGCCTGGTGACCCTGTTGCTCCAGAGGGGGAGTAAAAGGCCGAGACCACAGAAGAAGAGGGAGCAGGAGAAGCCTCAGATATTTCATGTTTTTTTAGGGGTCTACTCCACTGCAGCTCAAGCTTTGCATTTAGATGTCTGGTCATGCAAGGTGGAGCTCAGGTTTAAAACATTTATGCCTCGCTTCACGCTCTGACTGCACAGCGTGTAAACCATAGTGTCTTGTCGTCAGCACATTGCTTGAAGAACTGCCACGCCAGGGAACTCCTTTAAGCTGGCTTTGGTGTGTTCTGTCCCTTGGCGCATTGGGCAGTAGAAGGCGTACTGGCACTCAGTCTCTTCCACTTCTAACAGACAGATAAACTATTCTATTTCTGTGTCACAGATGCAAAGGAGGTGTTTTACACCTCTGTGACAAGATAAGTTGATTTTGGTTTTCTTTTGGGTGTTCTGTCTAGGCTGTTAGGGAGACGCCTGCCTCCTCCAGGTCCTGAGGAAGCAGGCTGTCTCTTTTCCCCATCACCATCTTAGGGTATCTTCAGCCTTAGGCACGGGGGCACATTTATTCCCACCTTCAGGGTCTGAACGTGGGCACAGTAGTCTAGGGAGAGCTGGTAGGGATTTGTAAGGAGGTGACCTTTTATCCCCAGTTTCTGGCCTAGACACTTGTTTGTGGTTTTCTGTGGTATCTTGTATCCTGTCCAGTGTGACATTATAACCCGCCAAAACCTAGACTGCCATTTCTCAGCAGCTTTGAGATGGAGTCAATTGATTCGTTGGTTGACCGCATACAGGAATTAACTTGGGAGGTAGCTGACCTCCGCAATGCAGTTTCACTTTGTCCGAATTTACTGCTTCATGGCTCTTCTGGTGGGAATCAGTCCAGCCTTGAACCTAAAGTTGCTCTCCCTTTTTGGTTTTCTGGGGGTGTGGATGATTTTATCGGCTTTAGAGAGTCATGCAAGCTGTATTTTCAGCTGCGTCTGTCTCCATCTGGTGATGAGAGTCAGAGAGTAGGAATAATCTTGGCAGGTCGGATCACATTTCTTTGTTTTTAGCTCCAGCATACAAACCTCTTATCACCAGGATTAAGCCTACTTTGCATACAATCAGAGTTTGGCCTGAAGGAGCCACAATGAGACTACAGGATTGTTTTGAGGACACAGATTGGGATTTGTTTAACCACCTCAGCTCCCCTAGCTTAACCCCCTTAATGACCAGACCACTTTTTACAATTCTGCACTACACTACTTTCACGGTTTATTGCGCAGTCATACAACTTACCACCCAACTGAATTTTACCTCCTTTTCTTCTCACTAATAGAGCTTTCATTTGGTGGTATTTCATTGCTGCTGACATTTTTACTTTTTTTGTTATTAATCGAAATTGACCGAATTTTTTGCAAAAAAAGTCATTTTTCACTTTCAGTTGTAAAATTTTTCAAATAAAACTACATTTCTATATAAATTTTTCGCTAAATTTATTGTTCTACATTTTTTTGATTAAAAAAATGCAATAAGTGTATATTTATTGGTTTGCGCAAAAGTTATAGCGTTTACAAACTAAGGTACCAAAATGTGAATTACCGCATTTTGAAGCAGCTCTGACTTTCTGAGCACCTGTCATGTTTCCTGAGGTTCTACAATGCCCAGACAGTAGAAACACCCCACAATTGACACCATTTAGGAAAGTAGACACCCTAAGGTATTCGCTGATGGGCATAGTGAGTTCATAGAAGTTTTTATTTTTTGTCACAAGTTAGCGGAAAATGATGATTTTTTTTCTTTATTTTTTTTTTCTTACAAAGTCTCATATTCCACTAACTTGTGACAAAAAATAAAAACTTCCATGAACTCACTATGCCCATCACGAAATACCTTGGGGTGTCTTCTTTCCAAAATTGGGTCACTTGTGGGGTATTTATACTGCCCTGGCATTTTAGGGGACCTAAAGCGTGAGAAGAAGTCTGGAATCCAAATGCCTAAAAAATGCCCTGTGAAATCCTAAAGGTGCTCTTTAGAATTTGGGCCCCTTTGGGCAACTAGGCTGCAAAAAAGTGTCACACATTTGGTATCGCCGTACTCATAAGAAGTAGGGCAATGTGTTTTGGGGTGTATTTTTACATATACCCATGCTGGGTGAAAGAAATATCTCTCTAAATGTCAACTTTTCCAATTTTTTCATACACAGTTATCATTTTAGAGAGATATTTCTCTCACCCAGCATGGGTTTATGTAAAAAGACACCCCAAAACACATTGCCCAACTTCTCCTGAGTACGGCGATACCACATGTGTGACACTTTTTTGCAGCCTAGGTGCGCAAAGGGGCCCAAATTCTAAAGAGCAGCATTAGGATTTCACAGGGCATTTTTTACGCATTTGGATACCAAATTACTTCTCAGGCTTTAGGTCCCCTAAAATGCCAGGGCAGTATAAATACCCCACAAGTGACCCCATTTTGGAAAGAAGACACCCCAAGGTATTCCGTGAGGGGCATAGCGAGTTCCTAGAAGTTGTTTTATTTTGGCACAAGTTAGCGGAAAATGATTTTATTTTTTTTTATTTTTTTTTCTTACAAAGTCTCATATTCCACTAACTTGTGACAAAAAATAAAATTTTACATGAACTCGCCATGCCCCTCACGGAATACCTTGGGGTGTCTTCTTTCTAAAATGGGGTCACTTGTGGGGTATTTATACTGCCCTGGCATTTTAGGGGCCCTAAAGCCTGAGAAGAAGTCTGGAATCCAAATGCGTAAAAAAATGCCCTGTGAAATCGTAAAGATACTCTTTGGAATTTGGGCCCCTTTACGCACCTAGGCTGCAAAAAAGTGTCATACATGTGGTATCGCCGTACTCAGGAGAAGTAGGGAAATGTGTTTTGGGGTGTATTTTTACATATACCCATACTGTGTGAGATAAATATCTCTGTAAAAGACAACTTTTCCAATTTTTTTATACAAAGTTGTCATTTTACAGAGATATTTATCTCACCCAGCATGGGTATATGTAAAAATACACCCCAAAACACATTGCCCTACTTCTCCTGAGTACGGCGATACCACATGTGTGACACTTTTTTGCAGCCTAGGTGCGCAAAGAGGCCCAAATTCCAATGAGAATCTTTACGATTTCACAGGGCATTTTTTACGCATTTGGATTCCAAACTACTTCTCACGCTTTAGGTCCCCTAAAATGCCAGGGCAGTATAAATACCCCACAAGTGACCCCATTTTTGATAGAAGACACCCCAAGGTATTCTGTGAGGGGCATGGCGAGCTCCTAGAATATTTTTTTTTTGGCACAAATTAGCGGAAATTTTTTTTTTTTCTCTTACAAAGTCTCATATTCCACTAACTTGTGACAAAAAATAAAATTTTACATGAACTCGCCATGCCCCTCACAAAATACCTTGGGGTGTCTTCTTTCCAAAATGGGGTCACATGTGGGGTATTTATACTGCCCTGGCATTTTAGGGGCCCTAAAGCGTGAGAAGAAGTCTGAAATATAAATGTCTAAAAAATTTTACGCATTTGGATTCCGTGAGGGGTATGGTGAGTTCATGTGAGATTTTATTTTTTGTCACAAGTTAGTTTAATATGAGACTTTGTAAGAAAAAACAAAAGAACAAAAAACAAATAAAAAATTTCCGCTAACTTGTGACAAACAAAAGAAAATCTTCTATGAACTCGCCATGCCCCTTAAAAGTGATCTTTTTATAGTGCAGCAGCGATTTTATGGTGTTTTTGCAATGATCGGAAAAAAAAAATTCTGTCACTGCGGTGGGGCGGACTGAACGCAAGTGTGCGTACAAGATCAGGCCTGATCGGGCGAACACTGCGGTTTTTGTAGCGCTTATAGAACATGTCCTATTCTTGTCCGTAATTGCGGACAAGAAAAGGCATTTTCTATATAGTTCTGGCAATGTGCGGATCCGCAAAATGCGGAAAGCACATTGCCGGTGTCCGTGTTTTGCGGATCCGTGGATCCGCAAAACACATATGGACGTCTGAATGGAGCCTTACATGGGGGTGATAAATGACAGGGGGGTGATCAGGGAGTCTATATGGGGTGATCACCCCCCTGTAAGGCTCCATTCAGACGTCCGTATGTGTTTTGCGGATCCGCAAAACACATACGGAAGTCTGAATGGAACCTTACAGGGGGGTGATCAATGACAGGGGGGTGATCACCCCATATAGACTCCCTGATCACCCCCCTGTCATTGATCACCTTGATCACCTCCCTGTAAGGCTCCATTCAGACGTCCGTATGTATTTTGCGGATCCGTGGATCCGCGAATCCGCAAAACACATACGGATGTCTGAATGGAGCCATACAGGGGGGTGATCAATGACAGGGGGGTGATCAGGGAGTCTATATGGGGTGATCACCCCCCTGTCATTGATCACCCCCCTGTAAGGCTCCATTCAGACATCCGTATGTGTTTTGCGGATCCGCGGATCCGATCCGTGGATCCACAAAACACATACGGACGTCTGAATGGAGCCTTACAGGGGGGTGATCAATGACAGGGGGTGATCAGGGAGTCTAATATGGGGTGATCAGGGGTTTATAAGGGGTTAATAAGTGACAGGGGGGGTGTAGTGTAGTGGTGTTTGGTGCTACTTTACAGAGCTGCCTGTGTCCTCTGGTGGTCGATCCAAGCAAAAGGGACCACCAGAGGACCAGGTAGCAGGTATATTAGACGCTGTTAACAAAACAGCGTCTAATATACCTTTCAGGGGTTAAAAAAAATCGCATCTACAGCCTGCCAGCAAATGATCGCTGCTGGCAGGCTGTAGATCAGCTCGTTTACCTTCCGATCCTGTGTGCGTGCGTTCACAGGAAATCTTGCGTCTCACGAGATGACGCGGCGGCACGTCAAGGAGGAATGAATTGACCGCCTCCGGAATGCAATCCTGCGTTAGGCGGTCCGGAGGCGGTTGAACAGGCAGCTACAAAGGAAAATCACACAGACTTAAACATATATGCCTCCTCTGTCCTATCCTATATTAAATTTTGCATGGACAATGTCGCTGATACCAAAATCATTCGGACCTTCCCAAATGGGAAACCATGGATAAACAGAAATGTCCAAAACCTTTTGAAGGCACGTGACATTGCTTTCCGAAAGCGAGACCCAGAGGCGTACAAAACAGCCAGGTCCAATCTGAAGAGGGGCATTAAGGAGGCGAAGCACTGCTACAAAACAAAAATACAACATCATTTTACAAGCTCTGATTCCCGACGCATTTGGCAGGGTATCAAGTCCATTACAAATTATAAGAGCAACACCTGTTCTATCACAGGGATCTCAAGTCTCCCGGAGGTTCAGGGAGTCTCCCGCTATTAGATACAATATATCCCGGAAAAGTTTACTGATAGCAGAGCAGAGAGATAAGAGAAGTGACAGGACACAGAGTTTAGATTACAGGTTGAATTAACCCTTTAGGGTTAAATTGGCTTCTCAAGGAGATATATACACTGCTCAAAAAAATAAAGGGAACACAAAAATAACACATCCTAGATCTGAATTAATTAAATATTCTTCTGAAATACTTTGTTCTTTACATAGTTGAATGTGCTGACAACAAAATCACACAAAAATAAAAAAATGGAAATCAAATTTTCAACCCATGGAGGTCTGGATTTGGAGTCACCCTCAAAATTAAAGTGGAAAAACACACTACAGGCTGATCCAACTTTGATGTAATGTCCTTAAAACAAGTCAAAATGAGGCTCAGTAGTGTGTGTGGCCTCCATGTGCCTGTATGACCTCCCTACAACGCCTGTGCATGCTCCTGATGAGGTGGCGGACGGTCTCCTGAGGGATCTCCTCCCAGTCCTGGACTAAAGCATCTGCCAACTCCTGGACAGTCTGTGGTGCAACGTGACGTTGGTGGATAGAGCGAGACATGATGTCCCAGATGTGCTCAATTGGATTCAGGTCTGGGGAACGGGCGGGCCAGTCCATAGCATCAATGCCTTCGTCTTGCAGGAACTGCTGACACACTCCAGCCACATGAGGTCTAGCATTGTCTTGCATTAGGAGGAACCCAGGGCCAACAGCACCAGCATATGGTCTCACAAGGGGTCTGAGGATCTCATCTCGGTACCTAATGGCAGTCAGGCTACCTTTGGCGAGCACATGGAGGGCTGTGCGGCCCTCCAAAGAAATGCCACCCACACCATTACTGACCCAATGCCAAACCGGTCATGCTGGAGGATGTTGCAGGCAGCAGAACGTTCTCCACAGCGTCTCAATATTCTGTCACGTCTGTCACATGTGCTCAGTGTGAACCTGCTTTCATCTGTGAAGAGCACAGGGCGCCAGTGGCGAATTTGCCAATCTTGGTGTTCTCTGGCAAATGCCAAACGTCCTGCACGGTGTTGGGCTGTAAGCACAACCCCCACCTGTGGACGTCGGGCCCTCATATCACCCTCATGGAGTCAGTTTCTGACCGTTTGAGCAGACACATGCACATTTGTGGCCTGCTGGAGGTCATTTTGCAGGGCTCTGGCAGTGCTCCTCCTGTTCCTCCTTGCACAAAGGTGAAGGTAGCGGTCCTGCTGCTGGGTTGTTGCCCTCCTACGGCCTCCTCCATGTCTCCCGATGTACTGGCCTGTCTCCTGGTAGCGCCTCCATGCACTGGACACTACGCTGACAGACACAGCAAACCTTCTTGCCACAGCTCGCATTGATGTGCCATCCTGGATAAGCTGCACTACCTGAGCCACTTGTGTGGGTTGTAGACTGCGTCTCATGCTACCACTAGAGTGAAAGCACCGCCAGCATTCAAAAGTGACCAAAACATCAGCCAGGAAGCATAGGAACTGAGAAGTGTTTTGTGATCACCACCTGCAGAACCACTCCTTTATTGGGGGTGTCTTGCTAATTGCCTATAATTTCCACCTGTTGTCTATCCCATTTGCATGTGAAATTGATTGTCACTCAGTGTTGCTTCCTAAGTGGACAGTTTGATTTCACAGAATTGTGATTGACTTGGAGTTACATTGTGTTGTTTAAGTGTTCCCTTTATTTTTTTGAGCAGTGTATGTTAAAGGCATCCCTTCTTCTGTCTCATTCAGTAGCTATAGAACTATTGAGAGAGATGTATTTTTTAAAAAAACATTTACATATTTAACCCTCCATTTTAATTATATTATTTACCCCAGTGTTAAATTCACACCCCCTGGATGCTTGTTTTTTTCCTACAGTGGGGTAGATAATTACACACAGGGTTTTAAAGAATAAACTTCCTGACTCAGACCAAGAGCCGACTCAGCGAGTCAGCAAGTGAATCGAAGCATCGGCGCATGCGCATTACGCAACCTAAGCTTGGGTTCACTTGCTTCTTGTCAGCTCAGTGAATGAACCGAAGATTCGATTCGTGAATCGGTCCATTTGAATGAACTGATTCAAATGAACCAATTCATGTGAAAGATCCGAACTTCCCATCTCTAGTTTACTTGCAGTAAACCTTTCCGGCAACCTGTAGCAGTGTCCCCTTCTTGGCGCGTGCTCACAGTGCAAGAAGAAGCTGATGCCAGCAGTCTGCAACAGCGCATCAGGCTGAGCGTGTGCGCACGTGCGGGATCTCAAATCGGGAGGAGGGGGAGGGAGGGCGAGGCGGCACTGAGGAGTAGAAGGCGGAGCTGGGCACGAACGGCGATGCGTGCGGCCGGACACCATGCATCCACAGACCTACCCTGCTTGGGCACCTTAATTCAATGATTGACAGGTTAGGAAAACCTGTTTTTCCGCAGAATAAAGCCACAAATAGCTTTTATAAGGCCACCTTAGAAATCAGAATGCTACCATGGACAGGAGCATATGTTTAGCTCACAGGGCTTATAGGTGGTGACAGAATCCCTTTAATCATATACATAAATATGATAATTTGGGGCAGGGTAATGAGCCCAGTCCTCCACACCATCGAGCAAAGTGTGCAGATACTGCATATGTTTGAAAAATGTAATAAAAAGTTTGTGAAAGAAAAAAAAAAGAAAACCTCCCTGAAATGAGAAGTGCACCTCCCTGAAATGAGTTTTTGCAGGTTGGGATGTTTGCTATCAACACCGGAAATTCTTTCTCTCCTGATGACCTAAATATTTTTTTTGCACGATTTGACAAAGACAATGAGCTGCCTATCATCAGATTAGCCAAGCAAGAGGCTCCATCATGTTCCCTGATGCTGAGAGCACATGAGGTAGAATGGGCCTTAAACCACATTAATCCCCACAAAGCAGCTGGCCCTGATAAAGTTCCTGGAAAAGTCCTAAAAAACTGTGCTAAACAGCTGAAAACAGTGTTTACCAGTATGTTTAACAGTTCACTAGAGCAGGCCATTGTCCCCACTTGCCTGAAGTCCTCCACAATTGTCCCAATTCCAAAACAGGCAGGGGTGAAGACCTTAAGTGATTATCACCCGGTGGCTCTCACTCCTATTGCTATGAAGTGCTTTGAACAACTTGTCCTCAGGCACATGAAGAGCAAGATCTGCACCTCCATGGACCAATACCAGTTTGCTTACAGAGCACATAGGTCGGCTGAGGATGCTGTCTCACTTACCCTTCACACTGCGCTGTCACACCTGGAGCAGAGAGACCGCTATGTGCGGATGCTGTTCATTGATTACTAGGGATGAGCGAACCCGAACTGTATAGTTCGGGTTCGTACCGAATTTTGGGGTGTCCGTGACACGGACCCGAACCCGAACATTTTCGTAAAAGTCCGGGTTCGGGTTCGGTGTTCGGCGCTTTCTTGGTGCTTTTTGAAAGGCTGCAAAGCAGCCAATCAACAAGCGTCATACTACTTGCCCCAAGAGGCCATCACAGCCTTGCCTACTATTGGCATGGCTGTGATTGGCCAGTGCAGCATGTGACCCAGCCTCTATATAAGCTTGGGTCACGTTGCGCTGCACGTCACTCTGCTGATTCAAGCATAGGGAGAGGTTGCAGCTGCGACGTTAGGGCGAGATTAGGCAGATTAACTCCTCCAAAAGACTTCATTCTGTGATCGATCTGCAGCTGTGGATCATTGAAGTGCTAATATTGACTTGCTCACTTTTTTGAGGCTGCCCAGAGCGTTTTTAGATCACTTTTTTTCTGGGGTGATCGGCGGCCATTTTGTGACTTGTGGTGCGCCAGCACAAGCTATCACCAAGTGTATTTAACCACCTCCGGACCGCCTAACGCAGGATCGCGTTCCGGAGGTGGCAGCGCTGCGCACAGTCACGCATATACGCGTCATCTCGCGAGACGCGAGATTTCCTGTGAACGCGCGCACACAGGCGCGCGCGCTCACAGGAACGGAAGGTAAGAGAGTTGATCTCCAGCCTGCCAGCGGCGATCGTTCGCTGGCAGGCTGGAGATGTGTTTTTTTTAACCCCTAACAGGTATATTAGACGCTGTTTTGATAACAGCGTCTAATATACCTGCTACCTGGTCCTCTGGTGGTCCCCTTTGTTTGGATCGACCACCAGAGGACACAGGTAGCTCAGTAAAGTAGCACCAAGCACCACTACACTACACTACACCCCCCCCCCATCACTTATTAACCCCTTATTAGCCCCTGATCACCCCTAATCACCCCTGATCACCCCATATAGACTCCCTGATCACCCCCCTGTCATTGATTACCCCCCTGTCATTGATCAACCCCCTGTAAAGCTCCATTCAGACGTCCGCATGATTTTTACGGATCCACTGATAGATGGATCGGATCCGCAAAACGCATCCGGACGTCTGAATGAAGCCTTACAGGGGCATGATCAATGACTGTGGTGATCACCCCATATAGACTCCCTGATCACCCCCCTGTCATTGATTACCCCCCTGTCATTGATTACCCCCCTGTAAAGCTCCATTCAGATGTCCGCATGATTTTTACGGATGCACTGATACATGGATCGGATCCGCAAAACGCATCCGGTCGTCTGAATGAAGCCTTACAGGGGCATGATCAATGACTGTGGTGATCACCCCCCTGTCATTGATTACCCCCCTGTAAAGCTCCATTCAGATGTCCGCATGATTTTTACGGATGCACTGATAGATGGATCGGATCCGCAAAACGCATCCGGACGTCTGAATGAAGCCTTACAGGGGCATGATCAATGACTGTGGTGATCACCCCATATAGACTCCCTGATCACCCCCCTGTCATTGATTACCCCCCTGTCATTGATTACCCCCCTGTAAAGCTCCATTCAGATGTCCGCATGATTTTTACGGATGCACTGATAGATGGATCGGATCCGCAAAACGCATCCGGACGTCTGAATGAAGCCTTACAGGGGCATGATCAATGACTGTGGTTATCACCCCATATAGACTCCCTGATCACCCCCCTGTCATTGATTACACCCCTGTCATTGATCACCCCCTGTAAAGCTCCATTCAGATGTCCGCATGATTTTTACGGATGCACTGATACATGGATCGGATCCGCAAAACGCATCCGGTCGTCTGAATGAAGCCTTACAGGGGCATGATCAATGACTGTGGTGATCACCCCCCTGTCATTGATTACCCCCCTGTAAAGCTCCATTCAGATGTCCGCATGATTTTTACGGATGCACTGATAGATGGATCCGATCCGCAAAACGCATCCGGACGTCTGAATGAAGCCTTACAGGGGCATGATCAATGACTGTGGTGATCACCCCATATAGACTCCCTGATCACCCCCCTGTCATTGATCACCCCCCTGTCATTGATTACCCCCCTGTAAAGCTCCATTCAGATGTCCGCATGATTTTTACGGATGCACTGATAGATGGATCCGATCCGCAAAACGCATCCGGACGTCTGAATGAAGCCTTACAGGGGCATGATCAATGACTGTGGTGATCACCCCATATAGACTCCCTGATCACCCCCCTGTCATTGATTACCCCCCTGTAAAGCTCCATTCAGATGTCCGCATGATTTTTACGGATGCACTGATAGATGGATCGGATCCGCAAAACGCATCCGGACGTCTGAATGAAGCCTTACACGGGCGTGATCAATGACTGTGGTTATCACCCCATATAGACTCCCTGATCACCCCCCTGTCATTGATCACCCCCCTGTCATTGATCACCCCCCTGTCATTGATCACCCCCCTGTCATTGATCACCCCCCTGTCATTGATCACCCCCCTGTCATTGATCACCCCCCTGTCATTTAGCACCCCTCTGTAAGGCTCCATTCAGATATTTTTTTGGCCCAAGTTAGCAGAATTTTATTTTTTTTTTCTTACAAAGTCTCATATTCCACTAACTTGTGTCAAAAAATAAAATCTCACATGAACTCACCATACCCCTCACGGAATCCAAATGCGTAAAATTTTTTAGACATTTATATTCCAGACTTCTTCTCACGCTTTAGGGCCCCTAGAATGCCAGGGCAGTATAAATACCCCACATGTGACCCCATTTCGGAAAGAAGACACCCCCAGGTATTCCGTGAGGGGCATATTGAGTCCATGAAAGATTGAAATTTTTGTCCCAAGTTAGCGGAACGGGAGACTTTGTGAGAAAAAAATAAAAAATATCAATTTCCGCTAACTTGTGCCAAAAAATAAAAATTTCTATGAACTCGCCATGCCCCTCATTGAATACCTTGGGGTGTCTTCTTTCCAAAATGGGGTCACATGTGGGGTATTTATACTGCCCTGGCATTCTAGGGGCCCCAAAGCGTGAGAAGAAGTCTGGTATCCAAATGTCTAAAAATGCCCTCCTAAAAGGAATTTGGGCACCTTTGCGCATCTAGGCTGCAAAAAAGTGTCACACATCTGGTATCGCCGTACTCAGGAGAAGTTGGGGAATGTGTTTTGGGGTGTCATTTTACATATACCCATGCTGGGTGAGAGAAATATCTTGGTCAAATGCCAACTTTGTATAAAAAAATGGGAAAAGTTGTCTTTTGCCAAGATATTTCTCTCACCCAGCATGGGTATATGTAAAATGACACCCCAAAACACATTCCCCAACTTCTCCTGAATACGGCGATACCAGATGTGTGACACTTTTTTGCAGCCTAGGTGGGCAAAGGGGCCCATATTCCAAAGAGCACCTTTAGGATTTCACAGGTCATTTACCTACTTACCACACATTAGGGCCCCTGGAAAATGCCAGGGCAGTATAACTACCCCACAAGTGACCCCATTTTGGAAAGAAGACACCCCAAGGTATTCTGTGAGGGGCATGGCGAGTTCCTAGAATTTTTTATTTTTTGTCACAAGTTAGTGGAAAATGCTTATTTTTTTTTTTTTTTTTTTTTTCATACAAAGTCTCATATTCCACTAACTTGTGACAAAAAATAAAAACTTCCATGAACTCACTTTGCCCATCAGCGAATACCTTGGGGTCTCTTCTTTCCAAAATGGGGTCACTTGTGGGGTAGTTATACTGCCCTGGCATTCTAGGGGCCCAAATGTGTGGTAAGGAGTTTGAAATCAAATTCTGTAAAAAATGACCTGTGAAATCCGAAAGGTGCTCTTTTGAATATGGGCCCCTTTGCCCACCTCGGCTGCAAAAAAGTGTCACACATCTGGTATCTCCGTAATCGGGAGAAGTTGGGGAATGTGTTTTGGGGTGTCATTTTACATATACCCATGCTGGGTGAGAGAAATATCTTGGCAAAAGACAACTTTTCCCATTTTTTTATACAAAGTTGGCATTTGACCAAGATATTTATCTCACCCAGCATGGGTATATGTAAAAAGACACCCCAAAACACATTCCTCAACTTCTCCTGAATACGGGGATACCAGATGTGTGACACTTTTTTGCAGCCTAGGTGGGCAAAGGGGCCCACATTCCAAAGAGCACCTTTCGGATTTCACAGGTCATTTACCTACTTACCACACATTTGGGCCCCTAGAATGCCAGGGCAGTATAACTACCACACAAGTGACCCCATTTTGGAAAGAAGAGACCCCAAGGTATTCGCTGATGGGCATAGTGAGTTCATGGAAGTTTTTATTTTTTGTCACAAGTTTGTGGAATATGAGACTTTGTATGAAAAAAAAAAAAAAAAAAAAAATCATCATTTTCCACTAACTTGTGACAAAAAATAAAAAATTCTAGGAACTCGCCATGCCCCTCACGGAATACCTTGGGGTGTCTTCTTTCCAAAATGGGGTCACTTGTGGGGTAGTTATACTGCCCTGGTATTCTAGGGGCCCAAATGTGTGGTAAGGAGTTTGAAATCAAATTCAGGAAAAAATGAGGAGTGAAATCCGAAAGGTGCTCTTTGGAATATGGGCCCCTTTGCCCACCTAGGCTGCAAAAAAGTGTCACACATCTGGTATCCCCGTACTCAGGAGAAGTTGAGGAATGTGTTTTGGGGTGTCTTTTTACATATACCCATGCTGGGTGAGATAAATATCTTGGTCAAATGACAACTTTGTATAAAAAAATGGGAAAAGTTGTCTTTTGCCAAGATATTTCTCTCACCCAGCATGGGTATATATAAAATGACACCCCAAAACACATTCCCCACCTTCTCCTGAGTACGGAGATACCAGATGTGTGACACTTTTTTGCAGCCTAGGTGGGCAAAGGGGCCCATATTCCAAAGAGCACCTTTCGGATTTCACAGGTCATTTTTTACAGAATTTGATTTCAAACTCCTTACCACACATTTGGGCCCCTAGAATGCCAGGGCAGTATAACTACCCCACAAGTGACCCCATTTTGGAAAGAAGAGACCCCAAGGTATTCGCTGATGGGCATAGTGAGTTCATAGAAGTTTTTATTTTTTGTCACAAGTTAGTGGAATATGAGACTTTGTAAGAAAAAAAAAAAAAATCATCATTTTCCGCTAACTTGTGACAAAAAATAAAAAGTTCTATGAACTCACTATGCCCATCAGCGAATACCTTAGGGTGTGTACTTTCAGAAATGGGGTCATTTGTGGGGTGTTTGTACTGTCTGGGCATTGTAGAACCTCAGGAAACATGACAGGTGCTCAGAAAGTCAGAGCTGCTTCAAAAAGCGGAAATTCACATTTTTGTACCATAGTTTGTAAACGCTATAACTTTTACCCAAACCATTTTTTTTTTACCCAAACATTTTTTTTTTATCAAAGACATGTAGAACTATAAATTTAGAGCAAAATTTCTATATGGATGTCGTTTTTTTTGCAAAATTTTACAACTGAAAGTGAAAAATGTCATTTTTTTGCAAAAAAATCGTTAAATTTCGATTAATAACAAAAAAAGTAAAAATGTCAGCAGCAATGAAATACCACCAAATGAAAGCTCTATTAGTGAGAAGAAAAGGAGGTAAAATTCATTTGGGTGGTAAGTTGCATGACCGAGCAATAAACGGTGAAAGTAGTGTAGGTCAGAAGTGTAAAAAGTGGCCTGGTCTTTCAGGGTGTTTAAGCACTGGGGGCTGAGGTGGTTAACCATCAATAGTGTGGTTAATTTTTGGCCATATACTACATCTGGTGCAGGCTGAGCTTGTGTCACCCAAGTGCATTTAACCATCAACAGTGTGGTTATTTTTTGGCCATATACTACATCAGGGGAAAGTTGAGCCTGTCACCCAGCGCCTAAAAAATAGACCTAACATTTCTATTCAACCAAATCTGTAGTGTTTTAGCTGGTCAAGTTATTTGTAGTGACCGTAAAAGCACACTTTTTGTTCTGGGTTGAAAAACTATTCCCAAATTTGCCTTTCTCAAAATAACTAGTTTCTGGTATATGAGGCCTACTTGAAATCTATCCCAAAAAGGATATCTTACATTGAAGGTGCTGATAGTGTCATTCAGAAAAACCTAAGACACACTTGCTACCGTGCAGATAGAAGTCTGATTCTGTGATTAAACCTATACCTGTCACATAGCGCAAAAAAAAAAAAACAGGCCTGACATTTCTATTCAACCAAATCTGTACTGTTTTAGCTGGTCAAGTTATTTGTAGTGATCGTAAAAGCAGACTTTTTGTTCTGGGTTGAAAAACTATTCCCAAATTTGCCATTCTCAAAATAACTAGTTTCTGGTATTTGAGGCCTACTTGAAATCTATCCCAAAAAGGATATCTTACATTGAAGGTGCTGATAGTGTCATTCAGAAAAACCTAAGACACACGCTACCGTGCAGATAGAAGTCTAATTCTGTGATTAAATCTATACCTGTCACATAGCGCAAAAAAAAAACAGGCCTGACATTTCTATTCAACCAAATCTGTAGTGTTTTAGCTGGTCAAGTTATTTGTAGTGACCGTAAAAGCAGACTTTTTGTTCTGGGTTGAAAAACAATTCCAAAATTTGCCATTCTCAAAATAACTAGTTTCTGGTATATGAGGCCTACTTGAAATCTATCCCAAAAAGGATATCTTACATTGAAGGTGCTGATAGTGTCATTCAGAAAAACCTAAGACACATGCTACCGTGCAGATAGAAGTCTGATTCTGTGATTAAACCTATACCTGTCACATAGCGCAAAAAAAAAACAGGCCTGACATTTCTATTCAACCAAATCTGTACTGTTTTAGCTGGTCAAGTTATTTGTAGTGACCGTAAAAGCAGACTTTTTGTTCTGGGTTGAAAAACTATTCCCAAATTTGCCATTCTCAAAATAACTAGTTTCTGGTATATGAGGCCTACTTGAAATCTATCCCAAAAAGGATATCTTACATTGAAGGTGCTGATAGTGTCATTCAGAAAAACCTAAGACACACGCTACCGTGCAGATAGAAGTCTGATTCTGTGATTAAACCTATACCTGTCACACAGCGCAAAAAAAAACAGGCCTGACATTTCTATTCAACCAAATCTGTACTGTTTTAGCTGGTCAAGTTATTTGTAGTGACCGTAAAAGCAGACTTTTTGTTCTGGGTTGAAAAACTATTCCCAAATTTGCCATTCTCAAAATAACTAGTTTCTGGTATTTGAGGCCTACTTGAAATCTATCCCAAAAAGGATATCTTACATTGAAGGTGCTGATAGTGTCATTCAGAAAAACCTAAGACACACGCTACCGTGCAGATAGAAGTCTGATTCTGTGATTAAACCTATACCTGTCACATAGCGCAAAAAAAAAAAACAGGCCTGACATTTCTATTCAACCAAATCTGTACTGTTTTAGCTGGTCAAGTTATTTGTAGTGACCGTAAAAGCAGACTTTTTGTTCTGGGTTGAAAAACTATTCCCAAATTTGCCATTCTCAAAATAACTAGTTTCTGGTATTTGAGGCCTACTTGAAATCTATCCCAAAAAGGATATCTTACATTGAAGGTGCTGATAGTGTCATTCAGAAAAACCTAAGACACACGCTACCGTGCAGATAGAAGTCTGATTCTGTGATTAAACCTATACCTGTCACATAGCGCAAAAAAAAAACAGGCCTGACATTTCTATTCAACCAAATCTGTACTGTTTTAGCTGGTCAAGTTATTTGTAGTGACCGTAAAAGCAGACTTTTTGTTCTGGGTTGAAAAACTATTCCCAAATTTGCCATTCTCAAAATAACTAGTTTCTGGTATATGAGGCCTACTTGAAATCTATCCCAAAAAGGATATCTTACATTGAAGGTGCTGATAGTGTCATTCAGAAAAACCTAAGACACACGCTACCGTGCAGATAGAAGTCTGATTCTGTGATTAAACCTATACCTGTCACACAGCGCAAAAAAAAACAGGCCTGACATTTCTATTCAACCAAATCTGTACTGTTTTAGCTGGTCAAGTTATTTGTAGTGACCGTAAAAGCAGACTTTTTGTTCTGGGTTGAAAAACTATTCCCAAATTTGCCATTCTCAAAATTGTGGTGAACGGGAACAATGAGGAAAACATCTAATAAGGGACGCGGACGTGGACATGGTCGTGGTGGTGTTAGTGGACCCTCTGGTGCTGGGAGAGGACGTGGCCGTTCTGCCACAGCCACACGTCCTAGTGAACCAACTACCTCAGGTCCCAGTAGCCAGCAGAATTTACAGCGATATTTGGTGTTGCCCAATGCCGTTGTAAGGATGGTAAGGCCTGAGCAGGTACAGGCATTAGTCAATTGGGTGGCCGACAGTGGATCCAGCACGTTCACATTATCTCCCACCCAGTCTTCTGCAGAAAGCGCACAGATGGCGCATGAAAACCAAGCCCATCGGTCTGTCACATCACCCCCATGCATATCAGGGAAACTGTCTGAGCCTCAAGTTATGCAGCAGTCTCTTATGCTGTTTGAAGACTCTGCTGCCAGGGTTTCCCAAGGGCATCCACCTAGCCCTTCCCCAGGGGTGGAAGAGATAGAATGCACTAACGCACAACCACTTATTTTTCCTGATGATGAGGACATGGGAATACCACCTCATCACGTCTCTGATGATGACGAAACACAGGTGCCAACTGCTGCGTCTTTCTGCAGTGTGCAGACTGAACAGGAGGTCAGGTATCAAGACTGGGTGGAAGACGATGCAGGAGACGATGAGGTCCTAGACCCCACATGGAATGAAGGTCGTGCCACTGACTTTCACAGTTCGGAGGAAGAGGCAGTGGTGAGACCGAGCCAACAGCGTAGCAAAAGAGGGAGCAGTGGGCAAAATCAGAACACCCGCCGCCAAGAGACTCCGCCTGCTACTGACCGCCGCCATCTGGGACCGAGCACCCCAAAGGCAGCTTCAAGGAGTTCCCTGGCATGGCACTTCTTCAAACAATGTGCTGACGACAAGACCCGAGTGGTTTGCACGCTGTGCCATCAGAGCCTGAAGCGAGGCATTAACGTTCTGAACCTTAGCACAACCTGCATGACCAGGCACCTGCATGCAAAGCATGAACTGCAGTGGAGTAAACACCTTAAAAACAAGGAAGTCACTCAGGCTCCCCCTGCTACCTCTTCTGCTGCTGCCGCCTCGGCCTCTTCTGCTGCTGCCTCGGCCTCTTCTGCTGCTGCTGCCGCCGCCTCGGCCTCTTCCTCTGCCTCTGGAGGAACGTTGGCACCTGCCGCCCAGCAAACATGGGATGTACCACCAACACCACCACCTGCGTCACCAAGCATCTCAACCATGTCACACGGCAGCGTTCAGCTCTCCATCTCACAAACATTTGAGAGAAAGCGTAAATTCCCACCTAGCCACCCTCGATCCCTGGCCCTGAATGCCAGCATTTCTAAACTACTGGCCTATGAAATGCTGTCATTTAGGCTGGTGGACACACACAGCTTCAAACAGCTCATGTCACTTGCTGTCCCACAGTATGTTGTTCCCAGCCGCCACTACTTCTCCAAGAGAGCCGTGCCTTCCCTGCACAAACAAGTGTCCGATAAAATCAAGTGTGCACTGCGCAACGCCATCTGTGGCAAGGTCCACCTAACCACAGATACGTGGACCAGTAAGCACGGCCAGGGACGCTATATCTCCCTAACTGCACACTGGGTAAATGTAGTGGCGGCTGGGCCCCAGGCGGAGAGCTGTTTGGCGCACGTCCTTCCGCCGCCAAGGATCGCAGGGCAACATTCTTTGCCTCCTGTCTCCTCCTCCTCCTACTCAGCTTCCTCCTCCTCTTCTTCCACCTGCTCATCCAGTCAGCCACACACCTTCACCACAGCCCGGGGTAAACGTCAGCAGGCCATTCTGAAACTCATATGTTTGGTGGACAGGCCCCACACCGCACAGGAGTTGTGGCGGGGTATAGAACAACAGACCGACGAGTGGTTGCTGCCGGTGAGCCTCAAGCCCGGCCTGGTGGTGTGCGATAATGGGCGAAATCTCGTTGCAGCTCTGGGACTAGCCGGTTTGACGCACATCCCTTGCCTGGCGCATGTGCTGAATTTGGTGGTGCAGAAGTTCATTCGCAACTACCCCGACATGTCAGAGCTGCTGCATAAAGTGCGGGCCGTCTGTTCGCGCTTCCGGCGTTCACACCCTGCCGCTGCTCGCCTGTCTGCGCTACAGCGTAACTTCGGCCTTCCCGCTCACCGCCTCATATGCGACGTGCCCACCAGGTGGAACTCCACCTTGCATATGCTGGACAGACTGTGCGAGCAGCAGCAGGCCATAGTGGAGTTTCAGCTGCAGCACGCACGGGTCAGTCGCACTGCGGATCAGACACACTTCACCACCAATGACTGGGCCTCCATGCGAGACCTGTTGCGTTGTTTCGAGTACTCCACCAACATGGCCAGTGGCGATGACGCCGTTATCAGCGTTACAATACCACTTCTATGTCTCCTTGAGAAAACACTTAGGGCGATGATGGAAGAGGAGGTGGCCCAGGAGGAAGAGGAGGAAGAGGGGTCATTTTTAGCACTTTCAGGCCAGTCTCTTCGAAGTGACTCAGAGGGAGGTTTTTTGCAACACCAGAGGCCAGGTACAAATGTGGCCAGACAGGGCCCACTACTGGAGGACGAGGAGGACGAGGATGAGGAGGAGGTGGAGGAGGATGAGGATGAAGCATGTTCACAGCGGGGTGGCACCCAAAGCAGCTCGGGCCCATCACTGGTGCGTGGCTGGGGGGAAACTCAGGACGATGACAATACGCCTCCCACAGAGGACAGCTTGTCCTTACCTCTGGGCAGCCTGGCACACATGAGCGACTACATGCTGCAGTGCCTGCGCAACGACAGCAGAGTTGCCCACATTTTAACGTGTGCGGACTACTGGGTTGCCACCCTGCTGGATCCCCGGTACAAAGACAATGTGCCCACCTTACTTCCTACACTGGAGCGTGATAGGAAGATGCGCGAGTACAAGCGCACGTTGGTAGACGCGCTACTGAGAGCATTCCCAAATGTCACAGGGGAACCAGTGGAAGCCCAAGGCGAAGGCAGAGGAGGAGCAAGAGGTCGCCAACGCAGCTGTGTCACGGCCAGCTCCTCTGAGGGCAGGGTTAGCATGGCAGAGATGTGGAAAAGTTTTGTCAACACGCCACAGCTAACTGCGGCACCACCTGATACGGAACGTGTTAGCAGGAGGCAACATTTCACTAACATGGTGGAACAGTACCTGTGCACACCCCTCCACATACTGACTGATGGTTCGGCCCCATTCAACTTCTGGGTCTCCAAATTGTCCACGTGGCCAGAGCTAGCCTTTTATGCCTTGGAGGTGCTGGCCTGCCCGGCGGCCAGCGTTTTGTCTGAACGTGTATTCAGCACGGCAGGGGGCGTCACTACAGACAAACGCAGCCGCCTGTCTACAGCCAATGTGGACAAGCTGACGTTCATAAAAATGAACCAGGCATGGATCCCACAGGACCTGTCCATCCCTTGTGCAGATTAGATATTAACTACCTCCCCTTAACAATATATTATTCTACTCCAGGGCACTTCCTCATTCAATACTATTTTTAAATTCATTTTACCATTATATTGCGGGGCAACCCAAAGTTGAATGAACCTCTCCTCTGCCTGGGCCTAAATGTGTGACAGTGGCCAGTTCCAGTGGTGGGTGACGTGAAGCCTGATTCTCTGCTATGACATGAAGACAGATTCTGCGCTGACATAAGGCCAGATTCTCTGTTACGGGACCTCTCTCCTCTGCCTGGGTGCCTGGGCCTAAATGTGTGACAGTGGCCTGTTCCAGTGGTGGGTGACGTGAAGCCTGATTCTCTGCTATGACATGAAGACAGATTCTGCGCTGACATAAGGCCAGATTCTCTGTTATGGGACCTCTCTCCTCTGCCTGGGTGCCTGGGCCTAAATGTGTGACAGTGGCCTGTTCCAGTGGTGGGTGACGTGAAGTCTGATTCTCTGCTATGACATGAAGACAGATTCTGTGCTGACATAAGGCCAGATTCTCTGTTACGGGACCTCTCTCCTCTGCCTGGGTGCCTGGGCCTAAATGTGTGACAGTGGCCTGTTCCAGTGGTGGATGACGTGAAGCCTGATTCTCTGCTATGACATGAAGACAGATTCTGCGCTGACATAAGGCCAGATTCTCTGTTACGGGACCGCTCTCCTCTGCCTGGGTGCCTGGGCCTAAATGTGTGACAGTGGCCTGTTCCAGTGGTGGGTGACGTGAAGCCTGATTCTCTGCTATGACATGAAGACAGATTCTGTGCTGACATAAGGCCAGATTCTCTGTTATGGGACCTCTCTCCACTGCCTGGGTGCCTGGGCCTAAATGTGTGACAGTGGCCTGTTCCAGTGGTGGGTGACGTGAAGCCTGATTCTCTGCTATGACATGAAGACAGATTCTGCGCTGACATAAGGCCAGATTCTCTGTTACGGGACCTCTCTCCTCTGCCTGGGTGCCTGGGCCTAAATGTGTGACAGTGGCCTGTTCCAGTGGTGGGTGACATGAAGCCTGATTCTCTGCTATGACATGAAGACAGATTCTGCGCTGACATAAGGCCAGATTCTCTGTTACGGGACCGCTCTCCTCTGTCTGGGTGCCGGGGCCTAAATATGTGACAGTGGCCTCTTCCAGTGGTGGGTGACATGAAGCCAGATTCCCTGCTATGGCATGAAGAGACTGATTCTCTGCTGACATGAAGCCAGATTCTTTGCTATGGCATGAAGAGACTGATTCTCTGCTGACGTGAAGCCAGATTCTCTGCTATTGGACCTCTGTCCAATTGATATTGGGTCATTTTTATTTTTTTAATTTTTATTTTAATTCATTTCCCTATCCACATTTGTTTGCAGGGGATTTACCTACATGTTGCTGCCTTTTGCAGCCCTCCAGCTTTTTCCTGGGCTGTTTTACAGCCTTTTTAGTGCCCAAAAGTTCGGGTCCCCATTGACTTCAATGGGGTTCGGGTTCGGGACGAAGTTCGGTTCGGGTTCGGATCCTGAACATTTCCGGGAAGTTCGGCCGAACTTCTCGAACCCGAACATCCAGGTGTTCGCTCAACTCTATTGATTACAGCTCGGCCTTTAACACCATCCCTCCCAACAAGTTGGCAACGAAACTGAACAACTTGGGTCTCAGCTCACACCTTTGCAACTGGATACTGGATTTTCTTACAAAAACGCATGGGCAAGCACTTTTCTTTATCCTTAACACTAAACACTGGGGTACTGCAAGGCTGTGTGTTGAGCCCTCTCCTTTACTCCCTCTTCACAAATGACTGTAAACCTATTCACAATACCATTATAAAATTTGGAGATGACACGACCGTGATAGGCCTAATCTCCAACAATGATGAAACAGCCTATACGAAAGAGGTTGAGAACCTAGAGAGATGGAGTAAGAACAACAACCTCATACTCAATACCAAGAAAACAAAGGAGCAAATTCTGGATTGTATGAAGGAAATGGACACCATCCCATTAGCATTAATGGTGGAAACGTGGAGATAGTTCAAAGTTTCAGATTCTTGGGAGTTCATATTAGTCAGGACCTGTCATGGATAAAAAACACAACAGAAATTACCAAAAAAGGCCTTCAGAGGCTTTATTTTCTGAGGAGTCTGAAGAAAGCACAACTCCCCAAAACAGCTGCTAGTCAATTTTTACAAGTGCACTATAGAATCTGCTATCACATACTGCATTACAGTGTGGTACTCCGGCTGCTCTTCTGAGGACAAGAAGACCCTCAAGCGCATCATCAGAATGGCTGGCAGAATCACTGGTACTCAGTTACCATCACTGGATGACATCTTCACTGCTCGCTGCAGCAACAGGGCAAAAATTATCTGCGGGGATCCAACTCACCCCGGCCACAGCCTTTTCATTCCCCTACCCTCTGGTAGGCATCTTAGAGCCCTACATGCCCGCACCACTAGGCTGAAGAACAGCTTTTACCCCAAAGCAATCAGTCTCCTAAATGCTCAGAGATTATTGCCCCTTCCTAGGATAGAAACTACCACAGACTGAAAGTGACTGCTGCATTCATGACCCCATGATGATCTCTTGTCTGCAGTGGTGTCTGATCAGTGTGTATATATACTCATAAGCACTTCCTACTTTGCTATTGCCATATATATTCTGTGAACTGTGAATAGTAATGCTTTCTAGTGCAATGTTTTGTTTTGTTTTTCTAGTGTAATGCTTTAGTTTAAATGTCAGTTCTTGTTCCTCTGTCCATGGCATCTAGGATTGCTCCAAACAACATTTCATTGTATTGTACATTGTATTACATTGTATTGTACAGTGACAATAAAGGCATCTTATCTTATCTATTTTATCATTTCCCTGCTTAACCACCTCCGGACCGCCTAACGCAGGATTGCGTTCCGGAGGTGGCAGCGCTGCGCAGAGTCACGCATATACGCGTCATCTCGCGAGACGCGAGATTTCGCTCAAAGCCGGCCCGCGCATGCGCATCGCGGGCCGGCAAAATTAAAAGAAGTATTTCGTCACCAGCCTGCCAGCAACGATCATTGGCTGGCAGGCTGGCGATTTTCAAAAAATCCAATCCAAAGTCATATAACAGATCATATTAGTAAATATGATCTGTTATATGGCTTGTCTGCTCCTGTGCTGGTCCTTTTCGTCGGTTGGATCCAGCACAGGAGCAGACTGAACTGTGAGTAGCACCAACACTACACCTTAGCCCCAGATCACCCACCTGCACCCCAATTAACCCTTTGATCACCCCTTTGATCGCCCCTGTCAATCACTAGTGAAAGGAAAAAAAGTGATCAGTGTAAACTGTCACTTTTTTTTTTTCACTGGTATTGGCTGTTAGGTTTTAGGGATAGTTTAGGCCCCTTGGTTAGGTAGTTAGCGTCAGTTAGCGCCCACCCCACCGCACCGCAGTCACTTTTATTCGCTGTTTAGCGTATCGCTAATCAGCATTTGTACTTTTATAGTATCTGTAAGTGATCAAAACTGATCACGGTCAGATCTATAATAGTATTAGTGTCACTTTAGTTCGCCCTCCACCCAAAACGCAGTGTTTGCCCGATCAGGCCTGATCGGTCGCCCACACGTGCGTTCACCCACGCCCGCCCCACCGCAGTGACAAAAAATATATATTTTTTGATCACTGCACATTCATTTTACACGCACTGCGGCGATAAAAAAATCAGTTTTGATATTTTTTATCAACCGCAGCGGCCTCCGGTACTTCGCTAGCCTCCCCTTTGTAAGACAGGTTTGCTTTTTTTCTTGGGTAGTCTCAGGGAATACCCCTAAATTTAGTAGTCCAAAATGTCAAACAGGGGGTATTCTTCTGAAGAGGCCTACAGGATTCTGACCCAGTCGGATGAGGAGTGGGAACCCTCATCTGACGAATCTAGCGGGTCAGAATATGAACCTGTGGAAAGCAGTGGCTCTCTGACCCAAAGTTCGGACGAGGAGGTGGAGGTCCCTGGCAGCACCAGGCGTACCCGGCCCCATGTCGCTAGACCACAGGTTACGCAGGATCCGCTTCAAGAGCAGCAGAGTGGGGCTGTCGCTGCCGGATCACGTGGTGAGGCATACACCAGCAGCGCAGCCCTTCCTGGACCTAGTACCAGCACTGCCGTACAACCTGGTGAAGTAGCGAGCACCAGAAGGGCAGTTGAAGCTGGTACGGTGGCACGTGCAATAGTTACCCCGTCGCAGCCATCGCACAGACAGGCCCGTAGAGCCCCTAGAGTCCCTGAGGTGCTGGCAAATCCTAATTGGCAGTCACCAACTTCAGCCGCACCAGTAGTTCCCCCTTTCACCGCCCAGTCTGGAGTTCGGGTTGAGACGGCTCAAATCGGTTCGGCCCTGGGATTTTTTGAGCTGTTCTTGACTGCGGAGCTCTTGGACTTAGTCGTGGCAGAGACCAACCAGTATGCCACACAATTTATAACCGCTAACCCGGGAAGCTATTATGCCCAGCCTTTCCGGTGGAAACCAGTCCAAGTTTCCGAACTTAAATTTTTTTTGGGCCTTCTCCTCAACATGGGCCTGACAAAAAAGCATGAATTGCGGTCATATTGGTCAACGCACCCAATTCATCACATGCCTATGTTCTCTGCTGCTATGTCCAGGACACGATTTGAGACCATCCTGCGTTTCCTGCACTTTAGCGACAACACCACCTCCCGTCCCAGAGGCCACCCTGCTTTTGACCGGCTCCACAAAATTCGGCCCCTCATAGACCATTTCAACCTGAAATTTGCAGATTTGTATACCCCTGAGCAAAACATCTGCGTAGACGAGTCCCTAATACATTTTACCGGGCGCCTTGGCTTCAAACAATACATCCCAAGCAAGCGTGCCCGGTATGGGGTCAAATTGTATAAGCTCTGTGAAAGGGCCACAGGCTATACCCACAAATTTCGGATCTATGAGGGAAAAGATCAGACCCTGGAGCCGGTCGGTTGCCCTGACTACCTGGGGAGCAGTGGGAAGACAGTCTGGGACTTGGTGTCACCCTTATTCGGCAAGGGGTACCATCTTTATGTGGACAATTTCTACACAAGTGTGGCCCTCTTTAGGCATTTGTTTCTAGAACGGATTTGCGCCTGTGGCACCGCGCGAACTAGTCGCGTGGGCTTCCCCCAACGGCTTGTAACCACCCGTCTTGCAAGGGGGCAGAGGGCTGCCTTGTGTAACGAAGAAATGCTCGCGGTGAAATGGAGAGACAAGCGTGACGTTTACATGCTCTCCTCCATTCACGCAGACACGACAATCCAAATTGAGCGAGCAACCCGTGTCATTGAAAAGCCCCTCTGTGTCCACGACTATAATGCGCTCATGGGAGGGGTGGACTTCAATGACCAGATGTTGTCTCCGTATTTAGTTTCCCGCAGAACCAGACGCTGGTATAAGAAGGTGTCTGTATATTTAATTCAATTGGCGCTCTACAATAGTTTTGTTCTCTACAGTAAGGCTGGGAGAACAGGATCCTTCCTCAAATTCCAGGAAGAGATCATCGAGAACCTCCTTTACCCAGGAGGTTCCGTGGCCCCATCCACCAGTGTAGTTAGCCGTCTACACGAGCGACATTTCCCCAGTGTCGTTCCTGGTACCTCAACCCAACCGTCACCCCGAAAAAGATGTCGTGTCTGTAGCAGGAGTGGAATAAGGCGTGACACCCGCTATTTCTGTCCTGACTGTGCTGACCACCCTGCCCTATGCTATGGAGAGTGTTTCCGGAAGTACCACACACAGGTACACCTAGCATAGGGATCACATCTCACCAGGACAGGCACACAGGGCTATTAGGGCCCATTCACTCACAGCTGCTGCAAACCTCTCCTTTCACCTGGGATAAAGTGCATAACGTACTTCGCCACATCTTTGGGCGATTTGCGCTTTGCACATTGTCCCATGGGGAAGGAGAGGTTTGTTCTATAAAGGTAAAAAAAACTAAACAAAAAAAAAAATACCGGTAAGTAAAAAAGTTAAACGTTCAGTTAAAAAAGTTTAAAAAAAGTTTCTATGTTCTGTTCAACAGTTAATAAAGTTATTGCTTTGCGGCCTGGTTTTTTCTTTTTTGTTTTGTTTTTTTTACCTTTCAGGTGGACCAACCGATCGACCAGCTGCAGCACTGATGTGCATTCGGACAGAAGCATTGCGCTGCTGTCAGATTACACGCAAGTCGGTGTATGCGGCGCTGCAAGACGAGATTTCTCCTCTGCAGTAAAAGATACGTTTGCCGAGGCATATGAGCTGAGGAGGTGGCGGTGTTCATATACTTTGGCAAACACTTTGTATATATAAAAAAAAAAATCCCGGCAATGATTTATTCATCCACATCGATTGATGTGAATGGAGAAATCTGGTTTGCCAGGGCATACGAGCTGAAGTGGGTATGGATGTTGGGCGGAGCTCCTATGTCCTGGCAGACGCCTTTCCCCTCCTTTTTCTTTTTTTGGCAGAGATTTTTTCATCCACATTGATCGATGCGAATGAAGAAATCTGTGCCGTTCATTTTTTTCTTTCAGCCCAGAGGCTGAACGGAAAAAAAAAATCTCATTACCCGTATGCTCAATATAAGGAGAATAGCAGAAACTCCTAATGCTGGGCATACATGTAATGATTGCGGAGACCCTCAAATGCCAGGGCAGTACAAACACCCCACAAATAACACCATTTTGGAAAGAAGACACCCCAAGGTATTCGCTGAGGGGCTTATTGAGTCCATGAAAGATTGAAATTTTTGTCCCAAGTTAGCGGAAAGGGAGACTTTGTGAGAACAAAATCAAAAAAATCAATTTCCGCTAACTTGTGCCAAAAAAATTTTTTTTCAATGAACTCGCCATGCCCCTCATTGAATACCTTGGGGTGTCTTCTTTTTAAAATGGGGTCACATGTGGGGTATTTATACTGCCCTGGCATTTTAGGGGCCCCAAAGCGTGAGAAGAAGTCTGGTATCCAAATGTCTAAAAATGCCCTCCTAAAAGGAATTTGGGCACCTTTGCCCATCTAGGCTGCAAAAAAGTGTCACACATGTGGTATCTCCGTATTCAGAAGAAGTTGGGGAATATGTTTTGGGGTGTCATTTTACATATACCCATGCTGGGTGAGATAAATATCTTGGTCAAATGCCAACTTAGTATAAAAAAAATGGGAAAAGTTGTCTTTTGCCAAGATATTTCTCTCACCCAGCATGGGTATATGTAAAATGACACCCCAAAACACATTCCCCACCTTCTCCTGAGTACAGAGATACCAGATGTGTGACACTTTTTTGCAGCCTAGGTGGGCAAAGGGGCCCACATTCCAAAGAGCACCTTTCGGATTTCACAGGTCATTTACCTACTTACCAGACATTAGGGCCCCTGGAAAATGCCAGGGCAGTATAACTACCCCACAAGTGACCACATTTTGGAAAGAAGACACCCCAAGGTATTCCGTGAGGGGCATGGCGAGTTCCTCGAATTTTTTATTTTTTGTCACAAGTTAGTGGAAAATGATGATTTTTTTTTTTTTTTTTTTTTTTCATACAAAGTCTCATATTCCACTAACTTGTGACAAAAAATAAAAATTTCCATGAACTCACTATGCCCATCAGCGAATACCTTGGGGTCTCTTCTTTCCAAAATGGGGTCACTTGTGGGGTAGTTATACTGCCCTGGCATTCTAGGGGCCCAAATGTGTGTTAAGGAGTTTGAAATCAAATTCTGTAAAAAATGACCTGTGAAATCCGAAAGGTGCTCTTTGGAATATGGGCCCCTTTGCCCACCTAGGCTGCAAAAAAGTGTCACACATCTGGTATCTCCGTACTCAGGAGAAGGTGGGGAATGTGTTTTGGGGTGTCATTTTACATATACCCATGCTGGGTGAGAGAAATATCTTGGCAAAAGACAACTTTTCCAATTTTTTTATACAAAGTTGGCATTTGACCAAGATATTTCTCTCACCCAGCATGGGTATATGTAAAAAGACACCCCAAAACACATTCCTCAACTTCTCCTGAGTACGGGGATACCAGATGTGTGACACTTTTTTGCAGCCTAGGTGGGCAAAGGGGCCCACATTCCAAAGAGCACCTTTCGGATTTCACAGGTCATTTTTTACTGAATTTGATTTCAAACTCCTTACCACACATTTGGGCCCCTAGAATGCCAGGGCAGTATAACTACCCCACAAGTGACCCCATTTTGGAAAGAAGAGACCCCAAGGTATTCGCTGATGGGCATAGTGAGTTCATGGAAGTTTTTATTTTTTGTCACAAGTTAGTGGAATATGAGACTTTGTAAGAAAAAAAAAAAGAAATCATCATTTTCCGCTAACTTGTGACAAAAAATAAAAAGTTCTATGAACTCACTATGCCCATCAGCGAATACCTTAGGGTGTGTACTTTCCGAAATGGGGTCATTTGTGGGGTGTTTGTACTGTCTGGGCATTGTAGAACCTCAGGAAACATGACAGGTGCTCAGAAAGTCAGAGCTGCTTCAAAAAGCGGAAATTCACATTTTTGTACCATAGTTTGTAAACGCTATAACTTTTACCCAAACCATTTTTTTTTTACCCAAACATTTTTTTTTTATCAAAGACATGTAGAACAATAAATTTAGAGCAAAATTTATATATGGATGTAGTTTTTTTTGCAAAATTTGACAACTGAAAGTGAAAAATGTCATTTTTTTGCAAAAAAATCGTTAAATTTCGATTAATAACAAAAAAAGTAAAAATGTCAGCAGCAAAGAAATACCACCAAATGAAAGCTCTATTAGTGAGAAGAAAAGGAGGTAAAATTCATTTGGGTGGTAAGTTGCATGACCGAGCAATAAATGGTGAAAGTAGTGTAGGTCAGAAGTGTAAAAAGTGGCCTGGTCTTTCAGGGTGTTTAAGCACTGGGGGCTGAAGTGGTTAAAGGGGACGCGCAGTCCTGGGCCTTTTCTCTGCCCACCGGTTCCCGGCCCTCCGGTCGGTGGATGAATTTTTTAAAGCCTTGGGATTCATTTATGATGACCCAGATCGGGTCTCGATGGCAGAATCTAAGTTGCGTACTTTATCACAAGGATAACATTCTGCAGAGGTGTATTGTGTTGAGTTTAGGAGATGGGCTACGGAGTCTGGGTGGAATGACCCCGCACTTCGTAGTCAGTTTTGTCAGGGGTTGTCTGAGAAATTAAAAGATGCCCTCGCTTTTCATGAGTACCCGGATACATTGGAGAATGCTATGTTTTTGGCTGTAAGGTTAGATAGACGCATTAGAGAGAGGTGTATGATCCTCCCCCCACCCCTTCCCCACTTGAGGGATCCCTTCTGTGAGTGGTTTCGTCCCACCAGTTCCCCAGAGTATTATGACATATAATCCTGGGGTAGGGGAGGAACCCATGCAGCTAGGTCAGGTGTTGTTCCGTTCTGGTAATAGGAACTGTAGGAGATTGCATAAGCTATGTTATTACTGTGGAGAAAGTGGTAATTTTGTTTATGCTTGTCCTTTTGTTAAATCGCGTGTTGATGATAAAGAACCACAAAGAGGTTTACATAAAGAGGAAAAAAAAACATCCCTGACTCTTGGTAGTGTGAATGGGGTGGTGGAGCAAGCTATGGTGGCGCTAGACTCAAGAAAATTTAATTTTGAAGTATTCCTTGATTGTGGTGCTGGGGTAAACCTTATTGATTATCTTTTTCTTCAAAATCTGGGCCTAAGTACTTGCACCTTAGAAAGAGAGATTCCGGTGTTCGCAATCGATTCTTCCCCTCTCTCTCTCAAAGGAGTCTCACTCATATTGCTCATGGTATTCAGTTAAGGGTGGGTGATTCACATGTTGAGATCATTTCTTGTTTTGTCATGAAGGACTTCCCCGCTCCTATGGTCTTAGGGTTACCGTGGTTGATAAAACATAACCCTACTATAGTCAATATGTGAGATCTAAATCGCACATCCTCATTACTATGCTTTTGATATAACAACTGTTTTTTAAATTACAGCATTACAGCATGATAAAACATGGCTATACAGCACTATTATAAATCTATTGCTATGCACTATTAGGAGGCATTAGTATACAGTTTGATCAAAGACCATAGGCCCACTTACCACCACAAGGTTGCCTCTTCAAGTGGGGACCTACTCTAACTTTGGCGCGGCACTGTGCGGCGACTATCGTGCCCCCACAACCAGGGCCGGTGCAAGGATTTTTGCTGCCCTAGGCAAGATAAAAATTGCCGCCCCCCTTTATCAGATGATCTGCCCATATCATGACTTCACATATGTTCCACCCCTTTCTCAGCATTTAAATTAAAAGAACTGCTATGTTTCCCTTAGGGTTAATCAAGCTTCTTGTAGCTGTCTCCCTGACAGCCGCTAGAGGTGCTTCCGCGATTCTCACTGTGGAAATTACAGTGGGAAGACGCGGAACATAGTTTTGAATGCGTGCGCATGCGCATTTGCAGCAGAGAGGAGGATCGGAGAGAAGAGTTCCCAGTGCCAGCGCTGGAGAAAGGTAAGTGGCTGAAGGGGGTTACCCCTTCAGGCCAGTGGGAGGGGGGCACGAGGGTGCCCAACTCCTAACAACTATATAGTGCCAGGAAAATGAGTTTGTTTTCCTGGCACTATAGTGCTCCTTTACCACCAGTACTGCACAGTGTCTGTTCTCTGCAGGAACAGGCTATAGACACCAGTACCACTACATTAACTGTACTGGTTCTGGGACTATAGTGTCCTTTTAGGCTCCATTCACACGTCCGCAATTTCGTTCTGCATTTTGCGGAACGGAATTGTCAACCCATTCATTCCTATGGGGCAGCACATATTCTATTAGTGCCGACAATGTGCGGTCCGCAAAATGCGGAATGCACATTGCCGCTTTCCGTGTTTTGCGGATCCGCATCTCCGTGCATCCGCAAAACACGTTGTGGACGGGGGAATGGAGCCTTAAAGTGAGGTAAATTAGTTTCCAATGTAGTATTAATGACTAAACAATTAAATAATAAACATATTGCATTGTCTACTTACCACCAGGACAATAAGATGATCTGATCTCTGGCTGCAGTCTGGCTCTGGGGACTCCCTTGTCACTCTCTTCTCCCCCCCTCCCTCCCTTGTCACTCTCTTCTCCCCCTCCCTTGTCACTCTCTTCTCCCCCCTCCCTTGTCACTCTCTTCTCCCCCCTCCCTTGTCACTCTCTTCTCCCCCCCCCCCTCCCTCCCTTGTCACTCTCTTCTCCCCCCTCCCTTGTCACTCTCTTCTCCCCCCTCCCTTGTCACTCTCTTCTCCCCCCTCCCTTGCCACTCTCTTCTCCCCCCCCCTCCCTCCCTTGTCACTCTCTTCTCCCCCCTCCCTTGTCACTCTCTTCTCCCCCCCCTCCCTTGTCACTCTCTTCTCCCCCCCTCCCTTGTCACTCTCTTCTCCCCCCCTTGTCACACTCTTCTCCCCCCTCCCTCCCTTGTCACTCTCTTCTTTCCCCCCCCTTGTCACTCTCTTCTCCCCCCTCCCTTGTCACTCTCTTCTCCCCCCTCTCTTGTCACTCTCTTCTCCCCCCCTCCCTTGTCACTCTCTTCTCCCCCCCTGCCTTGTCACTCTCTTCTCTCCCCTCCCTCCCTTGTCACTCTCTTCTCCCCCCTTCCCTCCCTTGTCACTCTCTTCTCCCCCCCTCCCTTGTCACTCTCTTCTCCCCCACCCCTTGTCACTCATTTCTCCCCCCCTTGTCACTCTCTTCTCCCTCCTCCCTTGTCACTCTCTTCTCCCCCCTCCCTTGTCACTCTCTCCCCCCCTCCCTTGTCACTCTCTCCCCCCCTCCCTTGTCACTCTCTTCTCCCTCCTCCCTTGTCACTCTCTTCTCCCCCCTCCCTTGTCACTCTCTTCCCCCCCTCCCTTGTCACTCTCTTCCCCCCCTCCCTTGTCACTCTCTTCCCCCCCTCCCTTGTCACTCTCATTTACTCCCCCCCTCCCTTGTCACTCTCATTTACTCCCTCCCCCTCCCTTGTCACTCTCTTCTCCCCCCCCTCCCTTGTCACTCTCTTCTCCTCCCTCCCTTGTCACTCTCTTCCCCCCCCTCCCTTGTCACTCTCTTCTCCCCCCTCCCTTGTCACTCTCTTCCCCCCTCCCTTGTCACTCTCATTTACTCCCTCCCCCTCCCTTGTCACTCTCATTCCCCCCCTCCCTTGTCACTCTAATTCTCCCCTCCCTTGTCACTCTCATTCTTCCCCCCACTGCCTTGTCACTCTCATCATTCCCCCCTCCCTTGTCACTCTCATTCCCCCCCCTTGTCACTCTCATCATTCCCTTCCTCTCCCTTGTCACTCTCATTCTTCCTCCCACTCCCTTGTCACTCTCATTCTTCCCCCCACTCCCTTGTCACTCTCATCATTTCCTCCCCCCCTCCCTTATCACTCTCACCCCACCCCTTGTCACTCATTTCTCCCCCCCTTGTCACTCTCTTCTCCCTCCTCCCTTGTCACTCCCTTCTCCCCCCCTCCCTTGTCACTCTCTCCCCCCCTCCCTTGTCACTCTCTCCCCCCTCCCTTGTCACTCTCTTCTCCCCCCTCCCTTGTCACTCACTTCTCCCCCCCTCCCTTGTCACTCTCTTCCCCCCCTCCCTTGTCACTCTCATTTACTCCCCCCTCCCTTGTCACTCTCATTTACTCCCTCCCCCTCCCTTGTCACTCTCTTCTCCCCCCTTCCTTGTCACTCTCTTCCCCCCCCCTCCCTTGTCACTCTCTTCTCCCCCCTCCCTTGTCACTCTCTCCCCCCCCTCCCTTGTCACTCTCATTTACTCCCTCCCCCTCCCTTGTCACTCTCATTCCCCCCCTCCCTTGTCACTCTAATTCCCCCCTCCCTTGTCACTCTCATTCTTCCCCCCACTCCCTTGTCACTCTCATCATTCCCCCCCTCCCTTGTCACTCTCATTCCCCCCCCCTTGTCACTCTCATCATTCCCTTCCCCTCCCTTGTCACTCTCATTCTTCCTCCCACTCCCTTGTCACTCTCATTCTTCCCCCCACTCCCTTGTCACTCTCATCATTTCCTCCCCCCCTCCCTTATCACTCTCATCCCCCCCCTTGTCACTCTCATCCCCCCCTCCTTTGTCACTCTCATCCCCCCACTCCCTTGTCACTCTCATCATTTCCTCCCCCCTCCCTTCTCACTCTCATTCCCCCCCCCTTGTCACTCTCATTTTCCCCCTCCCTTCTCACTCTCATTCCCCCCCACCTCTAATGTAGCGTGGCCGAGCTCTGTTCGGTCCGCGGTACAGAAGCATTTGTTTCCTGTACCCGGCCGGAACGAAAGGAAGTGCACACTAAGTGAGCACTTCCTGTCAGTCCGGCCGGGTACGGGAAACAAAAGCTCCTGTACCGCGGACCAAACAGAGCTTGGCCATGCTACATTAGAGGCGCTTCCCTCCTGTCAGTCCCTCTCCCTGGGCAGTGTGGCAGCCGCCCGATGCGGGGGAGGGCCCGCCGTCGTACTTAAAAAAAACAACTTGTGGCAACACTTTTTTTTAAAACCGCACGGGACCGGCGCCCCCTGCTAAATTGCGCCCTAGGCGGCTGCCTAGGTCGCCTTACAGGTGGCACCGGCCCTGCCCACACCGCTCCAGCAGGCAATGGGACCCAGCAGCCACACAGCGCCCTCACTGTGCGGCAAAGCCACCTAGGCCCTGGGCCCCATCACTCCACCAGCACAAAAGCAGCGACGGCCACCGTCCATCACCGCATAATGTGAACAGGTACAAAGAGCTCACCTGTTAACAGCCTCTCAGGAACACCAACTGAGAGGTGGTAGGAATTTATAAACCCTTTGAAGACCTCTGCTAATTAAAAGCACCTGAGCCGAATGGGGAGGAGTGCTGATCCAGGGGGGGGGGGGGGGGGGGAGGAAAGTCTATGCGAATATATTCAATATGTGAGAGAGAATCTAAATCGCACATCCTCATTACTATGCTTTTGATATAACAACTGTTTTAAAGTTAGAGTAGTTCCCCACTTGAAGAGGCAACCTTGTCGTGGTAAGTGGGCCTATGCTCTTTGATCAAACTGTATACTAATGCCTCCTAATAGTGCATAGCAATAGATTGATAATAGTGCTGTATAGCCATGTTTTATCATGCGTAATTTAAAACAGTTGTTATATCAAAAGCATAGTAATGAGGATGTGCGATTTAGATTCTCTCTCACATATTGAATATAACCCTACTATAGATTGGCAGGCAAGGCAGATCATTGGTTGGAGTGAATTTTGTTCGGACAATTGTCTTAGTGCCTCTCTCTCTCTGGTGTGTCCACTACCCCAGTATCTCTCAGATTTTTCAGATGTATTTGCGGAGGGTGGGGCTCAGGAATTGCCTTCTCATCGTGAATATGATTGCCCAGTTAATCTCATCCCAGGGGCTAAGTTGCCAAAGTCTCGGCTATACAATCTTTCTCAACCCGAAAGAGAGGTTATGCGGAAGTATATTGCCGAGAGTTTGGCAAAAGGTCATATTAGGCCATCTAAATCTCCGGTTGCAGTTGGGTTATTCTTTGTTAAGAAAAAGGATGGATCGCTTAGACCCTGTTTGGATTTCCGGGAATTGAATCGCATTACGGTCCGTGATCCGTATCCCCTTCCTTTGATCTCTGACCTTTTTGATCAGATTGTTGGAGCCAAGGTGTTCTCCAAGTTAGATTTAAGAGGGGCCTACAATCTGATCAGAATCAAGGAGGGGGATGAGTGGAAAACGGCCTTCAACACACACGAGGGTCATTTTGAGAATCTGGTTATGCCTTTTGGGTTAACTAACGCGCCAGCAGTGTTTCAGCGATTTGTCAATGACATTTTTCACCATTTTGTGGGAAGGTTCGTTGTAATTTACTTGGATGACATTCTAATTTACTCTCCTGATCTGAAGACTCATCAGGATCACGTGAGACAGGTTTTGTCGATCCTTCGGGAGAATAAATTGTATGCCAAATTGGAGAAATGTGTGTTTACTGTTCAGGAGCTTCCGTTTCTGGGTTACCTGCTTTCTGACTCTGGTTTTCGGATGGACCCCGAAAAGGTCCGGGCAGTTCTGCAATGGGACCAACCGGAGAATCAGAAAGCTTTGATGCGGTTTTTGGGGTTTACCAATTATTATAGAAAATTTTTCTTGAACTACTCTACCATTGTAAAACACCTGACCGATATGACTAAGAAAGGTGTCGACTTCTCTGTCTGGTCGGATGAGGCATTGCAGGCCTTTTCGGCTATTAAGGAGTGTTTTGCGTCTGCTCCCATTCTGATGCAGCCCGATGTGTCTCAGCCATTCGTGGTGGAGGTGGATGCATCAGAGGTGGGGGTTGGAACAGTGTTGTCGCAGGGTTCATATCCTGGCAAGTATTAGAATCTCGTAATGATCACGGCACTCTATCTTATACTGACTGGTTAGGGTGCACGTCTCGGTGTGTTCCTTGCTCCACCTCTTGGAACAGGTAGGTATTCAACAATTTAGACAGCACTCCCATTTTGATTAATTGATTTTTATTGGCCGGACATAGTGGTCCTTTTTGAAACTGAAACAACGTTTCGGGCAGAAAGCATGCCCTTCATCAGGCTGGTTATGTGCTCATAGGGATGAATGGCCGGCCGCCAAGGCGGATGCATTGTCTCGTCGTTTTCCTGGGGGAGGTGATTCAGAGGATCCTGCTCCGATTTTGGCTGATAGGGTGGTTGTTTCCGCTCTGTACCCCGAGTTGGAGATGGAGTTGTTGGGAGCCCAGGAGGAGGATCCGGATTCTTGTCCCCCAGGTAGGTTGTTTGTTCCTGCTGAATTGCGATACAAGGTATTCAAGGAACATCACGATACTGTCCTTGCGGGACATCCCGGTGGCAAGTCCACCTTTGATTCTGGTGGCCCGAGTTACGTAAGAGTGTTGAGGATTACGTAGCAGCTTATGATACCTATGCACGGGCAAAGGTTGCTCACACTCGACCTTCTGGTTCACTTCATCCTTTGTCTATTCCATCTTGTCCATGGACGTACTTGTCTATGGACTTTATTACTGATCTGCCGAGTTCCTCTGGGAAAACTGTGGTTGTTGACCGTTTCAGTAAAATGGCTCACTTTGTATCATTAGCTAGTCTGCCCAATGCGAAGACTCTTGCTCAAGTTTTTGTGGATTACATCGTGAAATTACATGGCATTCCCTCGGATGTGGTTTCTGATAGGGGCACGCAGTTTGTTTCCAGATTTTGGAGGGCGTTCTGCTCTCGTCTTGGTATCCAACTTTCGTTCTCTTCGGCTTTTCATCCACAGTCGAATGGACAGACAGAGCGTACTAATCAAAACATGGAGACCAGGGGGGCGGAGCCTAGCCGTGACTGCAGATGGCTGTGTGAGACCTCGGCTCCTCCACACTCAAGCGATTCAAACCACTTAAATAGCGGTGACCCACTTCAAAATGCTCAAATACGGGAGAGATAGGAGTGCTGATACACCCGACACCCCGAGAACCCAAAAGAGCCAGCAAGCTATGCAGAGATTTCTTAAAAAGAAAGCACTCATCTCTCCAGGCGCAGGCCCTAAGATGGCGGCGGCGGCGGCATGTGAAGAGGGGGAAGACTCTGATGCAGCCAGCTCTCAAGGAGAAGCAGCGGAATCGCGAGACCCCTCACCAGTTTTGAAATCCTTTCTCACAAAGGTACTGGGGCAAGCGCTTGAAAAAGCAATAAAACCAGTACTTAATGAACTTTCCGATATCAAATCGGAGATAGCGCAAATGGGACACAGGGTAGAGACTCTCGAAACCGCAACTCAAGAGATTGTGTCACATTCCACGGGAGTGGCGGAATACCTTGATTTTCACACTGCAGAGCTTAACAAAGCAATGTTAATGCTCGAAGACCAGGAGAATAGAAGTAGAAGACGTAATGTCCGCTTCAAGGGGCTACCTGAGTCCTGGGCCTCTGAATCCCTGCACAAAGTCGCCCTGGAAATTTTCGCCGATCTCCTGGGCGAGGAGTCGGTGGGCTCGATTGTAATTGAGCGGATCCACAGGGCTCTGAGGCCCACTCCGAAGCCGACTGAGAGGCCCAGAGATGTTATCTGCGGATTTCTATCATTTGTGGATACCGCTCGCATAATGGCGGCTGCCAGGGAAAAAAGGCGAATTGTATATGACGGCGCAGACATAGCACTGTACCAAGATATTGCGCCTACCACACTCGCAAAGCGGCGCGTAATGAAGCCACTCCTGGAATGGAGAAAAAGGAATAGTCCTTAACTGAGGGGTTGGTATATGTCCATATATCGATCAGTTGTAAGTCCTGCAATTTTTTGTGTAGTTTGCTAATGTGTTTCTGAGCAATGTGTGACTTGGAGGTGGAGGAATCGAGTTCTGGGTTCAGAACCATTATGATTAAGATCAGCGCCCAGTATTACCTGGCACTCTGCAAAGTGTTTTAAGGTTTCCAAAGTTTTAAGAAGCCATTGGACCGTAGCTTTATTTGGGACGTATAGGTTAGCTAAAGTGTAAAGTGGATTTCTATCATTTGTGGATACCGCTCGCATAATGGCGGCTGCCAGGGAAAAAAGGCGAATTGTATATGACGGCGCAGACATAGCACTGTACCAAGATATTGCGCCTACCACACTCGCAAAGCGGCGCGTAATGAAGCCACTCCTGGACGAACTGAGAGCGCAGAAGATCCCATATGTATGGTTGTACTCTTTTGGAATTGCGATTATTAAGAATGGAAAGCGCATCGCGATCCACACCCCTGACGACCTGGAAAGAGCCTGGGATGCCATTGGAATTCGCCCAGTAGAAGTCTCCTCATGGATGCCGATAGTACAATCTACGGACTTACCAAGCCTCCCGCAGATGGAACCCTGGAGGAAGATGCAAAAATCGAAGTCCAAGATGAACAGAGAGGTGATTGAGATGCGCTCCCCTCCAACTTGAAAGCGGATCCTGGGTCTGCAGGCCACATCGCACGAAGGACAGTTGGTTTAACAACAGCTGTCTCCTCATGCAGTGTTTGAGCTCTGAGTCTTCTTATCTTTTCTTGTTTAGTCGTTTGTCACTTAACATAACATACCATTTGTGAGAGTCATTAGGACTCCGATGTGTGTTAAAAAAAAAAAAATTAGGTTTTATGCATTGGTTTTAGATTCTAATGTATATCTACATTGTACTTGTTCAGGTAGAAGCCAAAAGGTTCAGATTGACTTCACCCCCTTATATTTCAGTGTTTTTCTTTTTTTTTTTTATATTCGCAGCAATCGAACTTCCACTATATATCCCTCCCCCCCTCCCCACACCTTTTCCCTCCCCCCTCTCTTCCCTTTTTCCCATCCCTACTCAACTCCCCCTCATCCCCTCCCTTGTTCCCCCCCTCTTTTACCACACTCCATTTTACACACTTAGGCTTAAACAAAAAAAGGAAAAGAAAAAGAAAGGAAAAAAAAAGAAAAAAAAAAGGGGGGCCATTATAATCCCAATATGCTAGTGAAGAACGTATTGCTTGTAGATACACACCCCCCACCTACACCTACCCCACATAGGTTTATGACCCAATAGCAAGTAATAGATTTTGACAGAAACTGATCTATCCATCCCAAGGAGGATGGAAAAATAGCTTAGATTAATGGGATCACCAATCAGTTGGTGTAACGTAGCTTGGTTTGCAGGTTTGGAGTGTGTGGGGACAGTCCAGTTTCTTGCTCTCTCCCGACTCCTACTCACTCTCCCCTTCCTACATCCCTTGCTACATCCCCCCCCCCCTTTACTCTGGACTTGGCATACTCCAAACTTACGATTATAGTTGAATAAGATATTATTGTATTGCTTAATACTTGCATCCTTATATTCTTTTTTTCTATTCTCCTTCTTTTTGTTTAGTTCTATTCTATTCCCTACTATCCCCTTTCCCCCTCCCCCCTTCCCCATACTGTAAAAGCCCACTAATTTATTAAACTAGTGAGGATAATCAGGGTTTTGTCACCCAGAAGGAAATGGCGGAAGTAAAAATAACAACCTTCAACGTCAAGGGACTCAACTCTCCTCAAAAGAGAGGCCAGGTGATGCTAGCCATAAGAAAAATGGGCTCTCACATAGTCTTTCTACAAGAGACCCACCTACGCCAGAAAAAAATACCAAAGCTACCATCTCGCCCAATTAGCCAATGGTTTCACAGCGCTCACCCTACTTCAGCCTCCAAGGGAGTATCTATTGCCATCCATCACTCTATACCTTTTACACTGAATCAGCAGCTCGCAGATGATGAAGGTAGACTTCTGATTCTGAAAGGGGAAATAGCCTGCCGAAAATACACTTTAGCTAACCTATACGTCCCAAATAAAGCTACGGTCCAATGGCTTCTTAAAACTTTGGAAACCTTAAAACACTTTGCAGAGTGCCAGGTGATACTGGGCGCTGATCTTAATCATAATGGTTCTGAACCCAGAACTCGATTCCTCCACCTCCAAGTCACACATTGCTCAGAAACACATTAGCAAACTACACAAAAAATTGCAGGACTTACAACTGATCGATATATGGACATATACCAACCCCTCAGTTAAGGACTATTCCTTTTTCTCCATTCCGCACGGCTCCTATCAGAGACTTGACCACATTCTAACATCTGCTTCTCTTTTGCCCGTTTCCAGCGATGCCGAGATCGGGAGTATCACCATCTCTGACCATGCACCCTGCCACGTGACCCTCGCCCTGGACTCCTTACCAAGAAGAGAGTGGAATTGGAAACTCAATGAATCTTTGTTGAATAACAGACTGCATATTGAACAGGTCAGATCTCAACTGGAGCTGTATTTCAGGGTCAATTCCACCGCACACAGTACCTCTCCTATTGAATGGGAAGCACACAAGGCATACATTAGGGGATGCTTCATCTCTATTGGTACTAGGGTCAAAAAAGAACAGCAAAAGGTCCTTGACTCCATCCTAGCTCAGATATCGAAAATAGAAAAGCTTAACAAATTGTCTGCTTAGAGCCCAACTTAAAAAACTGTTAGCCCAAAGAGTGAGGAAACAGTTACTAAACTTCCAGCATAAGGTATACGCACATGGTGATAAGGGAGGCAAAATGATGACCTCAATCTTAAAAAAGACTAAAAATATATCACACATTCCCAAAATAAGAAAAGCAGACGGCAACGTCACTCAGGAAACTCCTGAAATAGCTGAGGCCTTTCAAAAATTTTATGAGGACCTATATAATCTAAACAAGGACAAACCCTTAGACCAAAATGAAACTAGGCAGACATATATCAAGAATTTTCTAGATTCCCTGAAGCTACCGGTAGTACGATCGGTGGACTTAGATTCCCTGACTACTCCGATTACACTAGACAAAGTAGACTCCATTGTGTGCAGTCTCCCCCCGGGAAAGAGCCCAGGACCAGACGGTCTGCCTCTACTCTACTATAGAAGTTTTCGGGATATTCTATTGCCCAGACTTACTGACGTGTGCAACACACTATTACAAGGAGGTCAACTCCCTAGACAGACCCAAAAATCTTATGTTTTGCTCATCCATAAAGAAGGGAAAGACCCCCAGAACTGCGGAAGCTATAGGCCAATCTCCCTTTTGAATCTGGACCTGAAGATTTGGGCCAAAATATTAGCAACCAGACTAGGCAAATTACTACCCTACCTAATAGGTCCAGAACAGTCGGGATTCATCCAGGGGAGAGAAGGGAAAGACAACGCTTACAGAATTTTCCATGCAATTCATGCAGCTAAAACAAAAACGCTCCCGTTGACCCTGTTAAGCATAGACGCTGAGAAGGCGTTTGACAGGGTCAACTGGAACTTCATGAAAATGACACTTGAAAAATTTGCCATACCAGAACCTTTTATACACTCAATACTCACTCTACCAGCAACCACATGCTAGATTGAGGGTCAACAGCACCCTGTCCGCGACCTTTGAAATAACAAATGGTACGAGGCAGGGGTGCCCACTGTCCCCCTCTCTATTCATCCTGGTTGTAGAAACGCTCATTCAGCTAGTCAGACAGGCCTCGGAAATCAAGGGAGTTGGTAGGGGTCAAGAAGATCTGAAATGCACTGCCTTTGCAGACGACCTTTTTTTTTTTTGGTGACCAACCCTGAGATAGGATTAGTACAATTAGCCGAAAAATTTGAGATTTTTAGCCTGATTTCAGATTTTAAGGTCAACCATTCTAAGTCTGAAATATTAAACATCTAATTTTCTGAACCACGAGCAACTTCCCTACAGTCCCTCCTTCCATTCCACTGGACCAAAGGCCCATTAAAGTATCTTGGGATATCGATACCAAGAAACTTGGAGGATTTATATAGATGCAATTTTTCGCCTCTTAAAAGTGACACCACAAGACTATTGCAGAAATACAATCTGCCATATCTATCCTGGATGGGCAGGAAGAATGTGATTAAAGCCTATGTTTTTCCCAAGATCCTCTATGTAATGCAAATGGTCCCGATACACTTACCAAAAGCATTCTTCCAGGAAATAAGACGAACCTTTTCTAAGTTCCTATGGAACGGGAAGAAGTCTAGACTCTCACATAACCTTTTAGTTAGACATAGAGACAGAGGAGGTTTGGGACTGCCGGAAGCAGGGCCGTCTTTAATATTGATTGGACCCTGGGCAAGAATTTACTTGGGCCCCCTGGATCCCGCCTTCCCACACCTTAAAAAAAAGCAAAAATCTTATACTCACCTGTTTCCTTTCACTGGCGCTCACTAGCTGCTGGTACGGCGAGGGATGGTGCAACGCAGACGCGCACACCTCACCGCGTCCTGGCACAGGCGGGCGTGATGACATCATCACGCCTGCCTGCGCTGAGATTTCACTACCAAATAGACCTCAGGCCTGTAGTCTATGACAAGTCTTGTCGCCATCTGCAAATTTTAAGGCACATTGGCGACCATTTTGCTCGCCATCTGGAGCGCTGTATTGCATCAGTGACATGAACACTCTCCACATATAATGATATATTACATCAGTGACATCACCGCTCTCCACATATAAGTGATATTTTACATCAGTGACATCACCGCTCTCCACATATAAGTGATATATTACATCAGTGACATCACCGCTGTCCACATATAGGCGATATATTACATCAGTGACATCACCGCTCTCCACATATATGTGATGAGCGGTGATGTCACTGATGTAATATATTACTTACCGGTATATGTGGACAGCAATGATGTCACTGATGTAATATATTACTTATGTGTGGAGAGTGGTGATGTCACTGATGTAATATATCACTTATAAGTAATATATTACATCAGTGACATCACCGCTGTCCATATATAGGTGATATATTACATCTGTGACATCACCGCTCTCCACATATAAGAGGCATATTACATCAGTGACGTCATCCCTTGGCGCTGGGGTGCGCAGCCAGGGCCGGCCTTAGGTGTTCAGGCGCCCTGTGCGAGCTAACCTTGTGGTAGTGTTACCTGCAGTCCTATGTAAAACCACAGATAACACTAGTGCTAAATAATGTAGTAGTGTTACCTGCAGTCCTATGTAAAACCACAGATAACACTAGTGCTAAATAATGTAGTAGTGTTACCTGCAGTCCTATGTAAAACCACAGATAACACTAGTGTAGATCATGTGGAAGTGTTACCTTCGTCCTTAGTGTGCCTCCCTGTGTCTATCGCACGGACTCCATGCTGGCGCTGCCTCCTCTTCCATCTTCTTCCTCTTGTCCCGCACAGAACGTTCTGAAGCAGCTGCGTCAAGACATAGGAACACTGTGGGCATGGTGATACACACAGGGAGAGACACACACACACAGGGACGGACACACACACACACACACAGGGACGGACACACACACACACAGGGACGGACACACACACAGGGACGGACACACACACACACACAGGGACGGACACACACACACACACACAGGGACGGACACACACACACACAGGGACGGACACACACACTGGGACACTCAACATCAGCAGCAAGGAGTTAAAGTCCAACCCTTAATGCCCCCAAGATCCCTGGGGGGGGGTTGATGTAGTAGCAGGAAAGCACACACTGTCCCCCTGTCCTATATGAGCCCCCCCCTGTCCTATATGAGCCCCCCCCCTGTCCTATATGAGCCCCCCCTGTCTGTCCTATATGAGCCCCCCCTCCCCTGTCCTATATGAGCCCCCCCTGTCCTATATGAGCCCCCCCTGTCCTATATGAGCCCCCCCTGTCCTATATGAGCCCCCCTATCCTATATGAGACCCCCCTCCCCTGTCCTATATGAGCCCCCCCTCCCCTGTCCTATATGAGCCCCCCCCTCCCCTGTCCTATATGAGCCCCCCCCCCCCGTCCTATATGAGCCCCCCCCCCATGGCTACCAAATACCTGTAAGTTCAGTTGCTTGGCTGGCTCAGGCTGTCTGTTGTGGCTGCCGGCTGGGGCTCCGCCTCCTTCTTCTCTCAGCCTGTGCGGCAGCTGCATCACGCTCCAGCAGCCACTGGTCTGCTCTGTTAAAGAGACAGGCAGGCCAGGCAGCAGAGCGGAGCGCAGAGCGGCCCCGGGCCCCGCCCCCTCCTCACTCTCTCTTTCTATAGTCCGGACCATGACTTTGTTATGTTACATGGCCGGCGGGCGGCGGCGGCAACAAAATATAGGGGGCCCAAGTAAAATCCAAGTAAAATGCTGCTTGGGCCCCCCAGGAGCAACTGGGCCCAGGGCAGCTGCCCCTTTTGCCCTGCGGTAAAGACGGCCCTGGCCGGAAGTATCAAAATATTACCATGCTATTCAGTTAAACAGATGGCTAGAATCAGTAGATCCCAAGAGGTAACCAGATGTACAAAACTTAATGCGACATAGTGTAGGACCCGCACTCCAGAGACTCCTCTGGTTACCCGACATTAGCCACAATAAGAAAGATCTGGACCCTCTATTGAAAGGGATCAGAGAGACATGGAAAGAGCTAAACAAAACACTAGCCCCCAACCCATCCCCACTTGCCAGCAAATCTCATCCCTGATTTACTAGGAAAAAGCAGAGACATTCACCCGGAAGTCTGGTCATCATTAACCCAAGCTAGACTAAGGGACTTACTCCCTGACACAGAAGCAGCTATATTGAGTAGACTACCGGAGCGAATTAAAAATTCTTCTGGATTTTTCCTAACGAAATCATACTTAAGTGCTGTGTGCGGTAGACTGGATACGAGGTGCAGCCCAGGTAGGTCTTTAACTGACTTCGAAAAGATCTTACTTTCGCCACTTACTAAGCAGAGGAAAATCGCATCACGCTATGCTTTGGTGGGAGCCGGGGGCGAGGAGAAAAAACCTTTATACGTCAGGGAATGGGAAAGAGAGCTTGACACTATCTTCTCGGATCAGGAAATCAAGAAGATCCTAGCTTTCTCACATGGAACGTCACCATGTATACACTTACAGAAAAACCATTTCAAGCTTTTATCCAGATGGTACAGAACCCCAGAGTTCTTACACAGGTGTGGTGTGGCCCCCGATCGGCTGTGCTGGAGATGTGGCGGAGGTGTAGGATCATTATCTCACATATGGTGGTCTTGCCCACTGATTATACCTTTCTGGGAAAATGTCACTAAGATAATTAATAAAGTTGCTACCCCTGAGCTCAAGATCACATTAGAAATGGTTCTCTTTTCTCTACCAACCGACCTATATAGGCCATCTAAACGCAATTTAGTGACCCATCTCATATCGGCGGCCAAGGCCATTATACCCCTCCACTGGAGGAACACCAATACTCCCTCAATACAGGAATGGAAAGCTAAAGTAAACCAAATATGCAAATTCGAAGAAATGACGAGTTGGATTAGCAGAAGTCATGAGAAATTTTTGAAAACCTGGCAACCTTGGAAGAGGCTGAATGAGGGTGAGTGAAGTGGGTTCACTTTAGGGATGGTCTGTGGAAATACGAAAAGTTGTTGGTCACTACCTAACCATCAGGGCACACATTCACTAGGTTTCTCAGGAACCAGATAGACTTACTGGTTTTAGACATCGGCGTACCCCCCCCCCCCCTCCTTCCCCCCTCCTCTCCCCCCTTTTTTCTTTCTTCTCCAATTTTTCTGCTCAAAGTAATTTCTTTCCACAATGGTTTATGTCTCTTAGTACATTTATTTAATGTATAACTTGCTCATCAATATGTAGTTAGAGTGGCCCTGAATAGTTAGACTTAGTATTGTCTAGATTTAGGTATGATTATTCGGGTGTCACACATGGCTTTGCATCTTCTTCTGCATAGCTGGCTACTATTCTTTGAATGACTTTGACATTGCTATGTGTACTCATTGTTTGTTATGCCTGAAAATATGTAACTCTCTATCTATAGATCTCAAATTAAGACCTTCAGGTTACTGACTGTTTGTGTCTATACTGAAAAAATTCTGAAAAATAAAGAATTAATAAAAATAAAAAAACCTGGAGACCTACTTGAGGTGCTTTGTGGCTGAGAACCAGGAGGACTGGTCCTCATTCTTATCACTAGCTGAATTTGCTTTGAATAACCGTAGGCAGGAGTCCACAGGTAAGTCGCCATTTTTTGGCGCATACGGTTTTCATCCTCAGTTTGGTACCTTTTCTGAGACTAGTTCCTCTGGGATGCCAGAGGAGTAGAGATTTTCTTCTGCCTTGTCTTATATCTGGCGGAAGATTCAAGTGAATTTGGAGAGGATGGGTGAGAGGTACAAGCGAATGGCTGACAAGAGACGTATGACTGGTCCGGACCTGTGTGTGGGTGATCTGGTGTGGTTATCTACTAAAAATATTAAACTGAAAGTACCATCTTGGAAACTGGGTCCAAGGTTTCACGTCCTCTCCCTGCAACAGGAGCTCCACCAGCAGCACCATGACCTGGGTCTCGTCCCTTATTTGACGCTCTCCTCATATTTCTCAAATTTAGGATCTTGCCCTAAATGGGTGTTAAATTAAAAGTAGAATAGAACAACAGTATGCACAGGATGTATCTCACACGCCCTGAACCAGACTAGGCCTAAATTAAATTTGTTTGCCCAAATGGCTGTATTTCAAATACCTGAATAGAACCCCTGTATATAAAGGTTGTATCTCACACGCCCTGATCCAGACTAGGCCTCAATTCAATTTTTTTGCCCAAAATGGCTGTATTTCAAATAACTGAATAGAACCCCTGTATATAAAGGGTGTATCTCACAATGACATCTGCAGCAAAGGCCGCCAAATATTTTTTTTTTGCCCAAACGGGTGTTTGTTTAATAACTGAATATGACAGCAGTATATAACCCTGGAATTTCAAATGTCTTGATGCTGCAAGTAGGCAACAATTGTGTATTTTGCCCAAAAAAGGGTGTTTTATTAATAGAAGAATATAAGCCCTGTATATACAGGGTGTATCTCACACGCCCTGAACCAAACTAGGCCGCAATAAAAGATTTGTGCACTAAATGGCTGTATTTCAAATTCCTGAATAGAACCCCTGTATTTAAAGGGTGTATCTCACATGCCCTGACCAACGCTAGTCTGCAATTAAAGATTTGTGGCCAAATGGCTGTATTTTAAATATCTGAATATAACCCAAATATATAAAGAGTGTATCTCACAATGACATCTGCAGCAAAGGCTGCCAAATATTAATTTTTTTGCCCAAACGGGTGTTTGTTTAATAACTGAATATGACAGCAGTATATAACCCTGGAATTTGAAACGTCTTGATGCTGCAAGGGTGCAACAATTGTGTATTTTGCCCAAAAAAGAGTGTTTTATTAATAGAAGAATATAAGCCCTGTATATACAGGGTGTATCTCACACGCCCTGACCCACACTAGGCCGCAATTAAAGATTTGTCCCCAAGATGGCATGCATCTCATGCATTGCACCCACACGGAATTCTCGCCCGTGTGAAAGGGGCCTAAATGTATTGTTATCAAATATGTTTTTGAATGACTGCAAGCAGAGTTCTTAAAAACTGTGAAGAATTGACACAGAAAAATACCATAAAATTGTATAACTGCGTGATACAATGAATTGCCCTTATTTGCTGAATCTGTAATTCTGCAACCTGTTCCTTAGCAGCTAACATCTTTCCTTCAAGTCCCTTTTACACATTAAATAAACTCAGAACTGCTCTTACCCTTTAGGTTACATTCACACTACAGTGAAAATGCGTCGGGCGTCTTTTTAACTCTGTGTCACATGGCAGCAGACATCCCAACCTGCAAAAACTCATTTCAGGGAGGTGCACTTCTCATTTCAGGGAGGTTTTCTTTTTTTTTCCTTTCACAAACTTTTTATTACATTTTCCAAACATATGCAGTATCTGCACACTTTGCTCTATGGTATGGAGGACTGGGCTCATTACCCTGCCCCAAATTATCATATTTATGTATATGATTAAAGGGATTCTGTCACCACCTATAAGCCCTGTGAGCTAAACATATGCTCATGTCCAGGGTAGCATTCTGATTTCTAAGGTGGCCTTATAAAAGCTATTTGTGGCTTTATTCTGCGGAAAAACAGGTTTTTCTAACCTGTCAATCACTAAATTAAGGTGCCCAAGCAGGGGAGGTCTGTGGATGCATGGTGCCCGGCCGCACGCATCGCCGTTCGTGCCCAGCGCCACCTTCTACTTCTCAGTGCCGCCTCTCCCTCCCTCTTCCTCCCCCTGCTTTGAGATCCCGCGCCGCGCACAGGCTCAGCCTGATGAGCCGTTGCGGACTGCTGGCATCGGCTTCTTCTTGCACAGTGCGCACACGCCGAGAAGGGGTCACACCTACAGGTTGCCGGAAAGGTTTACTGCGAGTAAACTAGAGATGGGAAATTCGGATCTTTCACATGAATCAGTTCAATTGAATCAGTTCATTCAAGTGAACCGATTCATGAATCGAATCTTCGGTTCATTCGCTGAGCTGACAGGAAGCAAGTGAACCGAAGCTTAGGTTGCGCAATGCGCATGCGCGGATGCTTCCATTCACTTGCTGACTCGCTGAGTCGGCTCTTGGTCTGAGTCAGGAAGTTTATTCTTTAAAACCCTGTGTGTAATTATCTACCCCACTGTAGGAAAAAAACAAGCATCCAGGGGGTGTGAATTTAACACTGGGGTAAATAATATAATTAAAATGGAGGGTTAAATGTGTAAATGTTTTAAAAAAAAATACATCTCTCTCAATAGTTATATAGCTACTGAATAAGACAGCAGAAGGGATGCCTTTAACATATATATCTCCTTGAGAAGCCAATTTGACCCTAAAGGGTTAATTCAACCTGTAGTCTAAACTCTGTGTCCTGTCACTTCTCTTATCTCTCTGCTCTGCTATCAGTAAACCTTTCCGGGATATATTGTCTCACATGCGGGGGCGTCAGGGAGCCGCTATCTAATAGCAGGAGACTCCCTGAACGGTCCGGGAGACTTGAGATCCCTGTGGCAGTTTTCAGTACTATTGCAGTCTATGGGGAAGATTTATCAAATTGGTGTAAAAGAAAACTGGCTTAGTTTCCCATGGCAACCAATCAGATTCCACCTTTCATTTTCCAAAGGAGCTGTGAAAAATGAAAGATGGAATCTGATTGGTTGCTATGGGCAACTGAGCCAGTTTTCCTTTACATCTGTTTTGATAAATCTACCCCTATAAATCTAGCCATCAGAGAGATCATGTTTCACAGACGGCACACGGCCACCTGAAACCAGCCTCATGGATCTATAGAAAAGATATGGAATCCATACACCACATGCTCAGGCAGGTGGGCAGAGGTGAAGTCGAAGTGCGCTTCGAAACATGCTTCTGATCCTTCATGTGTGTTTTTTTTTTTTTAAAGGTTTCGGTCCAGGGGCGTAGCTATAGGGGAAGCAGGGGAAGCGGCTGCTTTGGGGCCCTGACCCAGAAGGAGGACTAAAAGATTTGGTCAGGGCCCCCTCAACAGTATTACACAATGAAATTATATACAGTGACAGTATAGACAGTGCAGAAAACGGATGGAACAGCTGCCAGGCCTGGTCTGAGAGCGCGATCTTTACTAGCCACCGGAATGGGGGCGGCATGAAAGGAAGGGGTTGCAAAAAAATTACTGGGGGAGGGGGGCCCTATTCAAAAATTTGTTGTGGGGCCCAGTCATTTCTAGCTACGCCGCTGTTTAGGTCCTTTTTAAAACCTACTGGTTTGGCAGTCTGGGAGTTAACAAAGTATTGTACAGGAGATAACATTTCTAGATGTTCCAATTTGTGGTCACCCAGATAGGAAGCCAAATACCACAACCTGCAAAACACACTAAAACAAAAGAACAAGAAGCGCAAGAACAAAAGTTGACAAAGAGTCTGTAAGCTTACATAAGGCTAGTTGTATACAGTCTACGGGAACCGAGCCAATGGATTTTGTTCACATCAACTAACCACAAAAGTAAGGGTGTGTACCACAATGCCTTCATTTATTACCTCCCAATGAGTATAAATGCAGGTATTTGTCTACAGCCATGGCATCACATATATGTGTGTAATGATTATGTAAAGTTTTTGTGTGAACAGTTTTTTATGCACACATGTTTTTTATGTGTTTTATGTATGGACAAGTGCTGAATACCAGTCTTTCTACCAGTTCCAGAGTTGCACTTCCTTATGACCGGGCACTGTGCCACACTAATATTTGTTAATAGCAGTGCCAGTTAGTGCACAGCCCAGGCACACATTCTGAATGCTGATTTGTTAGACTGCAGTTGGCAGTTGCAGGCTCACCACTAGTGGAAACAGTTTTGACAAGTCTTGAGACTAGTAACGATATATAAAGCAAAGGGGACAATGTCCAAAGTCTAGCACAATACTCAGACTGACAAGCAGAGAGTACGAGGATGGCCAGGGCAGATCAAGTAGTAAAGGTAAGACCTGTATCTGAACAAATTCTACCGTTGTTTTATGCCATGTTTGAATGAAGGGTAGGAATGCTACAAAAAAAGTGTGTCGTTTGCACTGATATGGGAATTGATGAAATTCTTATTTATACTTTAGTGTTTTGCAGCAATTTTGAATCATCTCCAGGTATCTTCTGTAGTGATTAGGTATGATGTAGTGTGAATGTTTTATTGTCCAGTGTGTACTATACTGTACATATGTCTTTTATATAGGAATAATACTACATGTTGAATACCCAGTTACTTCCTTTTCTTAATATTGCTCGTTGCGTACTCTGGTATATGCAATGAATAGATGCTATTAATACTATTCGGTTTACAGTCAGTCCAGCTGGCAGCCTGGGGACTCCCGGAGGCTGCATGTGGACCTCATGTGTCTGCTACACAGTCCACAGAGGGAGGGAAATTCATACAGCACAGCTGCCTTCCCCAACATAACACTTCTTCTCCTCTGTTATGGAGCACTAAATCATTTTTCCCTTCGACAAAAGTTGTGTCTTATGTATCTTTATGCATACTGTATATGCAGGCTTTTTATATACTGGAATAGCGGCCTATGTTCCCCCCATTACTTTGCAAAATGAACAGATATGGGAACATCTATTTGATTGTTTTGTTTTTTCCTGCTGAACCGAAACCCATGGAGAAAATGGGAGCTATAATTACAGCTGTATGAAAAAGTCTTTTGTGCGCAGCTACCCTTTTGGCCAACTGCACACGTCGTGTATTTGTATGAAGAAAATCTGCACCAAAATCGCATTAAAAAGCACATAAATCTGCACTGTTTATTTCATTTTTGTGCAGTTTTATTGTTCATTTTGGTGAAGATTTTCTGCTTTTGATAACAACCCATTTGGAGTATATGTGGAAAACCACTGTATACAAGTTGTGGAATTACACAAACAATTGACATGCTGCAGATTTTAACATCTACCTGGCAAGTCAATTTGCACATGTTAAAAATGAGTGTACATGAAATTTGGCAAATCTCATTCACGTTGCTGGTATTGTATTAATCTGCATGGGAAAGCTGCACATAATCCGCATCGTGTGCAGTAACCCTTAGGCCCCAACGGGGGCAGATTTGGCCACTATGCAGACCACCCAATTGTGTGCGGACCCAGAGGTCAGGACGCAGATACAGCGGAATGCAATTATGAAGCTCACTGCTCCACTATTTACCCTATAACTCACGGTGGGGTGCCGAAAGGCGCAATGAAGTGAGGTCATAGCGCCTGCTACTCCTAGCCTCCAGACAGACTGGAGCAGATCTGTAGTGAGAGATCTGCTCTATTCATCATAAAGACATGAGTATTCATTTTGGGGATACTAAAGGGGCACCATATCTTGTTGGAGGCGCATAGGGGGTATTATTCAGTGCTGGAAGCACATAAGTGGGCATTATGTGAGAGGCACATAAGAGGGTGTTGTACAGTGTGAGGGGCACAAAAAGGGGCATTTTGCTGTGTATGAGGCACATAGGACGGTATACTACTGTCTGAGGGGCATATAACAGAGCATTGTACTGTGTGAGAAGCACATAAGAGGGTGTCATACTGTGTGCGGAGTGTGTCATACAGTGTGCAGGGTAAATAAGATGGTGTTATACTGTGTAAGGGGAACATAAAGGGTCATTTTGCTGTGGAAGAGGCACATAAGAGAGTGTCATACTGTGTGGGGGCACTTAAGAGGGTGTCATGCTGTGTGAGGGGCACATAAGAGGGTGTCATGCTGTGTGAGGGGCACAGAAATGGGTATTTTACTGTGTATGAGGCACATAAGAGGGTGTCATACTGTGTGGGGGGACAATTTGGGGGTTACCAATATTAGCAATGTGATGGGGAAAAGTTTCGCAGGACTACTGGGAAGCAATTAGCAGTGTAACAGAGCCCCCCAGACATACAGTAACTTTGCTTGAGGCCCTAGAAAGATGGCATTTATGCCAGAAAGCGGTTGGCTCCCCATTAGAATCAATGGAGATCCAGTTGTGCTAGGCAGTATCCAGCTATGCTGGATATGGTAAATTCCTCTGCCAAAACAGACTACTAGAGTTCATGCCGCATATGTGAAATAAATCTGCCACAACTTTGGACTTTGTAGTCTAAGTTTACACCTCCTATGAGCTGGCTTAGTTCTACTCCAAAAATAAAAGCGAAAATTGTTCCTAGAGGCGCATTTAAGCACACCCCATTCTCATGAAGCCATACCCCCTTGTTGGAAGAGGAATAAAAAGTTAGAAAAAAATGCATAAAACATGTAATCTATGCTTTTTGGGCAAATTACTCAAAAAAACTGTACATTTTGTCCCATGTGTCGTACAAGTCTGGCACTTCTTCATAGACAGGTGTGGGTGCTTACTTATAGGTATGTGTAAGGACACACAAACCTGTCTGCAATGTGTATGCTGCTGCCGCATGGGCTTCCTATGATGTAACAAAAACTTTTTAACTTATCAAATAAAACAAGTGTTTTTTATACTACTACTAAGAAGTGCTGGAATTGACTTGACTGAAATAACACATTAGTAGATGAGGCATTTTATATATATATATATATATATATATACACACAGTGTATATACAGTTGTAAGAAAAAGTATGTGAACCCGTTGGAATGATATAGATTTCTGCACAAATTGGTCACAAAATGGGATCTGATCTTCATCTAAGTCACAACAATAGACAATCACAGTCTGCTTAAACTAATAACACACAAAGAATTAAATGTTACCATGTTTTTATTGAACACACCATGTAAACATTCACAGTGCAGGTGGAAAAAGTATGTGAACCCCTAGACTAATGACATCTCCAAGAGCTAATTGGAGTGAGGTGTCAGCCAACTGGAGTCCAATCAATGAGATGAGATTGGAGGTGTTGGTTACAGCTTCCCTGCCCTATAAAAAAAAACACACCAGTTCAGGGTTTGCTTTTCACAAGAAGCATTGCCTGATGTGAATGATGCCTCGCACAAAAGAGCTCTCAGAAGACCTACAATTAAGAATTGTTGACTTGCATAAAGCTGGAAAGGGTTATAAAAGTATCTCCAAAAGCCTTGCTGTTCAACAGTCCACGGTAAGACAAATTGTCTATAAATGGAGAAAGTTCAGCACTGCTGCTACTCTCCCTAGGAGTGGCCGTCCTGTAAAGATGACTCCAAGAGCACAGTGCAGACTGCTCAATGAGGTGAAGAAGAATGCTAGAGTGTCAGCTAAAGACTTACAAAAGTCTCTGGCATATGCTAACATCCCTGTTAGCGAATCTACAATACGTAAAACAGTAAACAAGAATGGATTTCATGGGAGGATACCACAGAGGAAGCCACTGCTGTCCAAAAAAAACATTGCTTCATGTTTACAGTTTGCACAAGAGCACCTGGATGTTCCACAGCAGTACTGGCAAAATATTCTGTGGACAGATGAAAGCAAAGTTGAGTTGTTTGGAAGAAACACACAACACTATGTGTGGAGAAAAAGAGGCACAGCACACCAACATCAAAACCTCATCCCAACTGTGAAGTATGGTGGTGGGGGCATCATGGTTTGGGGCTGCTTTGCTGTGTCAGTGCCTGGACGGATTGCCATCATCGAAAGAAAAATGAATTCCCAAGTTTATCAAGACATTTTGCAGGAGAACTTAAGGCCATCTGTCCACCAGCTGAAGCTCAACACAAGATGGGTGTTGCAACAGGACAACGACCCAAACATAGAAGTAAATCAACAACAGAATGGCTTAAACAGAAGAAAATACGCCTTCTGGAGTGGCCCAGTCAGAGTCCTGACCTCAACCCGATTGAGATGCTGTGGCATGACCTCAAGAAAGCGATTCACACCAGACATCCCAAGAATATTGCTGAACTGAAACAGTTCTGTAAAGAGGAATGGTCAAGAATTACTCCTGACCATTGTGCACGTCTGATCTGCAACTACAGGAAACGTTTGGTTGAAGTTATTGCTGCCAAAGGAGGTTCAACCAGTTATTAAATCCAAGGGTTCACATACTTTTTCCACCTGCACTGTGAATGTTTACATGGTGTGTTCAATAAAAACATGGTAACATTTAATTCTTTGTGTGTTATTAGTTTAAGCAGACTGTGATTGTCTATTGTTGTGACTTAGATGAAGATCAGATCACATTTTATGACCAATTTGTGCAGAAATCCATATCATTCCAAAGGGTTCACATACTTTTTCTTGCAACTGTATATATATATATATATATACACTGCTCAAAAAAATAAAGGGAACGCTTAAACAACACAATGTAACTCCAAGTCAATCACACTTCTGTGAAATCAAACTGTCCACTTAGGAAGCAACACTGAGTGACAATCAATTTCACATGCTGTTGTGCAAATGGGATAGACAACAGGTGGAAATTATAGGCAATTAGAAAGACACCCCCAATAAAGGGTGGTCACCACAGACCACTTCTCAGTTCCTATGCTTCCTGGCTGATGTTTTGGTCACTTTTGAATGCTGGTGGTGCTTTTACTCTACTGGTAGCATGAGACGGAGTCTACAACCCACACAAGTGGCTCAGGTAGTGCATCTTATCCAGGATGGCACATCAATGCGAGCTGTGGCAAGAAGGTTTGCTGTGTCTGTCAGCGTAGTGTCCAGAGCATGGAGGCGCTACCAGGAGACAGGCCAGTACATCAGGAGACGTGGAGGAGGCCGTAGGAGGGCAACAACCCAGCAGCAGGACCGCTACCTCCGCCTTTGTGCAAGGAGGAACAGGAGGAGCACTGCCAGAGCCATGCAAAATGACCTCCAGCAGGCCACAAATGTGCATGTGTCTGCTCAAACGGTCAGAAACAGACTCCATGAGGGTGATATGAGGGCCCGACGTCCACAGGTGGGGGTTGTGCTTACAGCCCAACACCGTGCAGGACGTTTGGCATTTGCCAGAGAACACCAAGATTGGCAAATTCGCCACTGGCGCCCTGTGCTCTTCACAGATGAAAGCAGGTTCACACTGAGCACATGTGACAGACGTGACAGAGTCTGGAGATGCCGTGGAGAACATTCTGCTGCCTGCAACATCCTCCAGCATGACCGGTTTGGCATGTTTTGACAAAGGCTCACAGTAGCCGAAACGCACGCGTCACTTATCATTTGTATGTGACCATTAAATCTATTTGAAATTATTACTGAAGCGAGTGCTGGTCCTTACTATACCACGGTTTGGCATTGGGTCAGTAATGGTGTGGGGTGGCATTTCTTTGGAGGGCCGCACAGCCCTCCATGTGCTCGCCAGAGGTAGCCTGACTGCCATTAGGTACCGAGATGAGATCCTCAGACCCCTTGTGAGACAATATGGTGGTGCGGTTGGCCCTGGGTTCCTCCTAATGCAAGACAATGCTAGACCTCATGTGGCTGGAGTGTGTCAGCAGTTCCTGCAAGACGAAGGCATTGATGCTATGGACTGGCCCGCCCGTTCCCCAGACCTGAATCTAATTGAGCACATCTGGGACATCATGTCTCGCTCTATCCACCAACGTCACGTTGCACCACAGACTGTCCAGGAGTTGGCAGATGCTTTAGTCCAGGTCTGGGAGGAGATCCCTCAGGAGACCATCCGCCACCTCATCAGGAGCATGCACAGGCGTTGTAGGGAGGTCATACAGGCACGTGGAGGCCACACACACTACTGAGCCTCATTTTGACTTGTTTTAAGGACATTACATCAAAGTTGGATCAGCCTGTAGTGTGTTTTTCCACTTTAATTTTGAGTGAGCAGTGTGTATATATATATATATATATAAAAATATATATATTATATCCACAGTATATCTACCTCTCGAGATCCACTCTGATTTTCAAGAACAGGGTCTCATTACATGCCGGCACGAATAGAGAGGAGCCGACTAAGCTCCATACCAGTGTGAGAGAAGGATTTATTATTTTATGAATATATAATGAGAATATTCTGTAGTACACATTTCTGTCCACTAGATGGCTGCAAACCATATGTATGAGAAGGTCAATGAGGGAGGGGGAAGAGGGGATTCTGAAACCACTCCTATCAGGTTAAGGAGCCAATAGCCTCTTCTTAAGGAACACCCCTTTTGTGATGTCATGTCTGCTATTTAAGTGAATGTACTGTGAATAAAAGGGTCTCTCGCCCCTCTTCTACCATGGCAAAAAGAGGATGAGAAGATGCTTTCATGAAACCACCTAGTGTCTGGTCTCATTATAAAGCAGTATGCTGTACACATACTTATTTCTTCTAATTGATTTGGCACCACACAAAGAAGAAGGAGTCGCATGAATTGCGACGACACCAGTGAATACATAGAGCCATGCATGGGCAGCCTTCTGTCCATTCCTAGTAGCGCACAAGTAGGCCCCATTCTTGAGATCAGACCAAATCTCAGAGATAGGACCTGCATCTATCAAACATTTAAGGCCTATTCTATGGATAGGCTATAAATTTCTAGATTGGACAATCCCTTTAAGTATAGCATTACACTGTAATTATAACATCAACCTCTTCATACTTATGTAACCTATGTGCAGTTATTGTCAGCTGTGGGGTAATGTATAAAGGAAGGACAATGGCTCAGCCCACATAGTTTAGCCTGCACTGCTACTACTGAGAAAGTGGTAATATGTACAGTAGTTACTAAGGATCATAAGAGGTTGCCAGAATCCTAACTAAAACTGTAGATTTATTGCATTGAAGGCCACTTTCATACTGTTGTACTGTATTTTGGTCACAATCTTGCATCAGTATTTGTAAGCTAAAACTATGCCGCTGTATATACATAAGACAAAAAACCTTCAGATCATATTTGCAGCCACCAAATACTTACTAGAAGTGCACAAATAGTCCCACAACAATGACAGTGACATACCAGAGGGGAATCATTGGCAAAAATTCCCACCAAAAATATGCATTTTAATCAGGAGTCATTTTTATGTGTCTTAAAGAGAAACTCTCAAAAATTTGCCCTGCTGAAGCCTAGAAAATTTTTATTTTAGGCCACGGGAGTACAGGCCCCAAAAATTAGGCATTCACCTGACAAAAAAGAACTTGTGATGATGTGGCTGGAGGTACATTAGGCGGTCACTGGATAACATTTTTACCGTAGGCCAGGAGAGGCCCCAAAAATTAGGCATTCACCTGACAGAAAAGAACTTGTGATGATGTGGCTGGATGTACAGGCTTTTATGCCGCTGTATATACATAAGACAAGAACCATTCTTTGTTCTGGGTACTGGTGGATATGTGTGGGTTGGCATGAGGAAATTCAATTACACCTGGTCATCACAGGTATTGAATTCCTCCCTAGATCCATGCCTCATTCATTTTTAGAAATGTGAGGTAGTCCACACTGTCGTGAGCTAGGCGAGTGCGCTTATCGGTCACGATCCCCCCTGCTGCGCTGAACATCCTTTCGGACAGGACACTCGACGAGGGGCAAGCCAAGAGTTCCATGGCAAATTGTGCCAGCTCTGGCCACAGGTCAAGCCTGAACATCCAGTAGCCCAGGGGTTCCTCACTTCTCAGAGCATCCACATCGGCCGTTAACCCGATGTAGTCAGACACCTGTCAGTCTAGGCGTTCCCTAAGGGTGGATCCGGAGGGAGGCTGTCGATGGGTTGGCTGCAAGAATGATCTCATATACGAAGTGACCAACACATCTTCAAACCGCCCTCTTCTTGCAGGCGCAGTAGGATTGGTACCCCCATCTGTTTTGCTGTGAAATTCCTCTGCCAGTGCCCGCAACAGCAGAATGCAGCATCTTTCGCAGCAAGACCTGGAAATGCTGCATTCTGCCAGACCTCTGTGATGCTGGTAACATGTCTGGCATTTTGTGTACCGGGGTCCAAGTATGTTGCAACAAAGTACTGGTCATTGCCCTTTATGCTTTTTATATGGGGGTCCCTCTTCAAACACTGGAGCATGAAGACCCCCATTTGCACTAAATTGGAAACGGTGGAGCGCCCTGGCTCCTGCTCATCGCCCAGGAGAATGTCGTCCTCGGTCTCCTCCCCCCAGCCACGGACAACACCAGGGATCTCCAAAAAGTTTAAAGTCCCCTCAAAGCCTTTTTGCTCCTCCTCCCCCAGCCACCATCCTCCTCTGACTCCTCTTCAGACTCCTGCTGACTTGTCTCAGATGGAGTAGCCCCCCTAGGAATTCATTCAGCATTGCGACTTCCTCATCTTCCAGCTCCTGCTCCTCGACGGCTTGATCAATGACACGACACAATGCATGCTCCAAAAAGAAGGCATAAGGTCACTGATGGTGCCCTGGCTGCGACTGACCAGTTTGGTGATCACATCAATTGGCCGCTGAAGCCTGCATGCGTCACGCATGAGCAGCCACTGGTGCAGTGAAAAGAAACCAAGCTCCCAGAACCTGTCCTGCTGCAGAGTTCATACAGGTAGTCATTAACGGCACATTGCTGCTGGAGCAGCCTATCAAGCATATACAAGGTGGAGTTCCAGCGCGTTGGGCTGTCACTGTTATAAAGTAGTGTCAATTGAGGCTCACCTGAGTCTGAGGACACCCGAGCTGGAAGTATGGAGTCCAGTGGCAGAGGCCCACAGAAGCAGGAGGCAGGTAGCGTGGTCGATCAGTCCGGGTCGGTAGCAGAGATGGCAGCGAGATAACGGCAGGAGTAGACGGAGACGTGGTCGGTGGTAAGCAGTGAGTCAATGCAGGCGGCAATTCAGCGAGGTCAAAACGGTCCGGGTTGGCAACGATGGTTAATCAGCAATAGCGGTGGAGGAGCAGAGAGGAAGCTTGCTACAGGCTTGGAGGCACAATAACCAGCAAAGGGCTGGGTTCAAGGGCTGGGTTTTATAGGGAAGTATCAGGTGCAAGAGATTGGAATAATCAGCAGGTCAAGGCAAGGACAAGAGAGGTAGTTAGAAGTTAGCTAGAGAACAGTCCAAGGAGAGATGGTAGCCTAGTGGGTAGAGCTACCGCCTGGGACATGACTGGCCACAGGTTCGAGTCCTGACTGTACTCCCCCCCTTCCAAGGTGACCTCCGAGCACCGCAGGGGAAGGCTTATCTGGGTGACTCAGATGGAACTCTCTGACAAGTCTGGGGGCATTAATATTCTCCTCCGGTTCCCAGGAGTTGTCTTCTGGAGGATAACCTTTCCAGGAAATCAAGTATTGGATTTTGCCCCGGTGGAGTCTGGAGTCAAGGATCTTTGAGACAATGTACTCCTCTTCGCCTTGTACCCTTACTGGTGGGGGGGGGGGGATGGCGGCCAGGGAAGGTGTTCTCTACAAACGGCTTGAGAAGGGAGCAATAAAAGACTGGGTGCACCCTGATGGAATGTGGGAGGTCCAGCCGGAAGGTGACTTCATTAATCCGGCCAGAGATCCGGAAAGGCCCCAAGTATTTTTGGCCCAATTTCTGAGCAGGTACCTTCAGTCTTAGGTTTCTTGTGGAGAGCCACACTTGATCTCCTATCTGAAAGTCCGGAGCGGGTCTACGACGTTTGTCTGTCACCTGCTTAAAGCGTCTCTGAGCCTCAAGGAGATTATTGGAAATGTTCTCTTGTGCCTCTTGTAAATTTGCCAGCCGTTCGGCCACGCGTTCGGCCACAGCTGGAAGCGTGGAGGTGATGGGCAGGCGTGGGATGAAAGCTGGATGCAGGCCAGTGTTGGCGTAGAAAGGACTGTAATGGGTGGAACTGTGTTCCGCATTATTGTAGGAAAACTCGGCTGTAGGAAGGTGGTCCAACCAGTCATCCTGCAAATGAGTGATGAAACAACGTAGGTACTGCTCGAGGGTCTGGTTTGTTCTCTCTGTCTGCCCATTAGACTGGGGATGGAAAGCGGAGGACAGGTTTACCGTGATCCCAAGGGCTAGGCAGAAGTCTTTCCAGAATTTAGAGGTGAATTGCACTCCTCGGTCAGACACCACATCATCCGGAACCCCGTGTAACCTAAAGATTTCACAGAATACTAGGTCAGCCGTCTGTTTGGCGGTGGGTGTCATGGTCTTACCTTCTTGCTGTTCTCCTTCGTTTGACATGTGCTGGCGGCCATCTTGGTTTCTGGGTTTCTTGTAGCCTTGGTTGCGTGGTTGCGTGGCCTGTAGCAATATTGACCAAGGTGAAACCTTCTACAGTACCAATCTCCAACGTAGTTTTGACATTAAAGATTTCATCTCATGTAGAACTACTGGTGTAATATATAAAATTACATGTATTTGCCAAAAAGAATACATTGGTAAGACAAAGCGCGAACTGCGCAGACGCATAGGAGAACATCTCCTGGATATTGCTAAGAGCCGTGATACCCCAGTGGCCCGCCATGTCTGCGATTTACACCAAGGCAATCCCAAAGCCATTAGAGTCATGGGTATTGAAGCTGTTAGTCCCCCCAAACGAGGGGGTGATTGGGACAAGATTCTTTTACAACGAGAGTCACGGTGGATATTTCTTTTGAAGACTGTCGCACCAAATGGCCTAAATGAGCAGCTGAATTATAGTTGCTTCTTGTAGAAAGAATACATGCTGGCTCATCACCGTTAGTAATGATCTATGTACCTTTTTTGTATTAACTGTCACCTTCCTGACATCGGTTTTACATTCTGTGCACCTATTTTGAGTGTGAACATCTTTTGGCCTTTACCCAAGTATCATAATTCTGTACATTCAGTTTCTGGGTCAATAATCAACAGCGACCAAGACCCTGCACGAAATACCAATATTAAATATTACTTTCAATGATCACCTGTTTCTACCTGCTTTTCCGATTGTCTCTCTATCCCTGAGCTGTACCTATCCTACATAGGATAAATGGCCAAAAATATCTATAAATTAGAACCCATTGTGGTTCACAATATTCAGCTGTACTCCCGATTGTCCGATCGATTGTATTTTGCTGAATATTTAGGAGCAATCGATATCTGAATTGCTTCTTATCTCTTCTGCTGTTTTGCACAGCGTCCGCGATCTCGCGATACCAACGTGAGTTTGCGCATGCGCAGGAGTGCGTTCTGTATCAGGCACTCTCTGTGCGTTGCAGGCCTCGTTTCCATTTTGTGATGAGCGCATGCGCCGTGCTTACGTGCAGGCAGGTAAGCGCGTTCATTGGCCTCAATTACCGACGGCAGCAGCGGGAAACGAGCTGTATTTAAACAAGGAGGGCACACCAGGTCAGTTGGCGTCCCATATGCAGTTACTTACATCTGTATACTGCATCTTTCCTTAAACCTCCTACCGATGAGGTAGCCCACGCAGGGGCCGAACATCTTCGTGCACCTCAGGACCATATGACTGATCGTGTCATTTTGGTCTGCAGGCTTGATCACTTTATCCAGGTTTGACTTGCCTGACACCATATCATCTCCCCTGATGAACTGCCCCATGTCCTGGCAGCGAAACGTGCATGTAGGGATTTGCCTATGCATATTTAGGGACATATAGTATTCTAGAACAGGGACAGGTTCCGGACGGGGTCGTCCTTTCAAGGACGAGTGCCCTGTGGTCAGGCTGCTACCATATCTATAGCATTAGGGTTGGTGTTTAGACAGCTATAGGGATCACCCTAGGGACCCTACATGCATTGTCTGATCTGAATTTTCTCCTACCCTGTTATTCATCCGACCATCCATACAGGATGAACAACTGCTACAATATCGTATGGTGGAGCACCTGACGACCTTCCCTGGGTACCGGTAGGACACACTGGTTACCACCATAGTGCCGCCGTGCACTTTAATTATTTTGTTTCTGTTGCTGGGGTGACCATGGACCACTCTATCTAGCGGTTTGCCTCCATGCTTATCCCTGTATACAGTTTTCTTGCACACACTAATTAGGATTTTATCAGCATTAACTATTAAATGTTATGTTTTAGGATTATTCTTGCAGAATTTTTGCATATACCCCAGATGATCCAGAGCGCAGATATATATTGATCTGACCTCTATGCTTTACCTTTTGATTTTTGCTACAATACAAATGCACTATAATATACTTTCTATGTTAGAAAGTAGAGGTATATCACACCCCTCAGTATATCACACCTATCGATAGCACACCTATACCAGTCCTTAAAAGGACTTTTGTGGCCCTATTAACTAGTGTTTGGTGTCCCTAACAGTCTGTCCCTGCTCCAAAAAGCAACCTCTTCTTACACTGGCAAAACACAGAATGTAAAATGGCTGCCAGATCGGGTTCTTTGGGTGGGGGTGTGTCCATGTGCTGAAACATCTCAATTGGCTGTCCTGTCCCACTTGATGGATGTGTCATGGGTCAAAGTTCGGCGCAATGCAAAAGAATATGGCGCCGGCGGACATCGCCATAGGTTTTTATGTTCGGCGAACCGCGAACGCGCAAAGAAACGACCGCCGGGCAAACCGCAAGGCCATCTCTAATGTGAAGGACCGCAGGGCTAGGAAAAAAAAGCCGGCTAGTACGCCGCCAACTAGAGAGTATTGCGCTGAGGGCACAGCAACCTATTGTAATTTATAAAGAGGTGCTGCTCGTGGACCCCACCAGATTCAAAACTGCGCAGCTGCAGAAGTTCTGAACGGGAGAAGGGGGACTTCAGATTTGTGGCACAACCCCAAAGGTACTTTCAGGGTTGCAGCATTAGGGTTGGTAAGTATACTAATGACATTGCTGCTCAGGAAAGGGTGCCAGCGTTACTATGTGACATGGGGGAGGCTTAGTCACTGCTGCGCAGTTGAAATAAACTTTGAGGATGTGGTAAAATCATGCAGGAGGACCTGTCGACTAAACTTTTAGTGATCAAAAAACATTTCAGAGAATCTATTGCAGCCATTGTGACTGAAGAGACTGTCTGAACATTTAAATTTTGAAACGTGTCTCAATGATGCATTGAGAGTTTGTCTAGTGTGTGGGATTATAAAAAAGAAAACATTCCAAAAAGACTTCTAACAGACCTCGATTTAAGAGGGCACTGGAGATAGTGACATCAATGGAAACAGCAGAGAGAAAACACATGGTTCCAGTCAGGAAAGAATGTGACTGTAAGTCAGCTGACTTTTCACAGAGTTCTCCTAATTCTCAACACATATTCAATTGCAAACTTACACTGGTGAAAAGACTGTACCTATAGTACATGCAAGAGTCAGTAATAAGAATGAAGACCACCACAACTTGGAATTGTACATTGTTCATACCAATGGACCAGTCTTGTGAGGAGGACACTGGCTTAGGCCACATATTTTTTTTCCCTCCATGTAGGACTTTTTCTACCGTCTAAAATAACAGATCTCTGATGGAACTGACAAAAATTGAAACAAACTGAGCACAAAGGATGCTCAAAATAAAGGATCAGTTTTTTTTTCCTCTTCTGATGGATCAAAAGAACGGAAAAACAAACGGTGCGGTAAGGTGAACATGGCCCCAGAAAGCTTGGAATTCCATTAATCATCTACAAGATGTGTCCACACACACTTTGTAAATCAGTTAAAAATGAACTAAAACAATTGTTAGATAATTCAAGAAATGTATTTTAAAAGAGTTTTTGGAAAATAAGAGCCAGCTCAAAACCTAGGTCTCTTACATATGCTCTCCAATAGGGTGTTTCATTTTGCAAAGTAAAAAAATAAAATGTACAATTTTTGCAGACTTTGCTCTCAGTGATGTAAAAGATATATATGCCACATTTCAAGAAGATTGGATAATATTTAGAGGTTGCACACTTTGATCAGTTTTGTAAAAGTAGGCAAAAAATACGATTTTTCAACGTTAATTACTTTTATTGGGAAAACTAGAAATCACAAACTTAAAATAATATTAAAACTAGACACTAAGATTATTAGGTAGTATGATAGGTAAAACATGTGTTATATTAATCAACTTTGAACGATACAATCCCTTATTTTGTTAGCTTGTGACTACCTTTCTGTGATGCTCGACTACCCTCAACAAGAATTGTTTTTGTTGTTCGTCCCTGACCGATTCGTTAAACTTTTTTAGCAGAGCAATTCCTCTATCATTGACCACCGTAAGAGCGTTCCCATGGCTTCTTAGAGAATCACTGCAGTATTCTGTCACGTCGTGGATCCCAAACAATTCAAAGAACGTCTTTGTTTTATTAGTAATGAAATGGCTCAGGTCTTTTCCTTCAAAAACTAGATTTTTATCCTCTAAGGGCTGTTTCACACGAGCAGATGCCGTGCGTGGCATCCGCTCCGTGAAAGAGTGCCAAGACCCGATGCAGACTGCAGAGGTACGGAGCATTAACATGACTGATAATGCTCCGTGCCTCTCTGTGATCTCTTTACTACAGAATCACAGTGACAACTGTGATTTCGTAGTAAAGAGATCACAGAGAGGCACGGAGCATTATCAGTCATGTTAATGCTCCGTGCCTGTGCAGTCTGCATCGGGTCTTGGCACTCTTTCACGGAGCGGATGCCACGCACGGCATCCGCTCGTGTGAAACAGCCCTAATAGTTTAATTTCCTTTTTCTTTGTAGGTTTTGTTTCTAAATTTTTTGTCATATTTTCCTTAGCAGCCTGAGTAATACGTTCATCTAAAAAAGCCAATCCTACGTTTTTTTCTGACAGATACCAAAGGTATCTCTTAGCAGCTGTGAGAGCACTTTTTTTGACGTCTGCATCTGGGTAAGTGCTCAGAAGCTGAAGCATATCCAAATCATTCTTTGGAGCCCATCGACTTACAATTACCTCGTGCAAAAAGCAAACATATATGAGGCTGACAAAATGTGCAATTCTCGTTGAGGAATATTCAACTGTTTAGTGAAGAGGACAATTTTAAGTGCATATATTGCCTTTGCCATCCACCTTGCTTTATGCAGAGTCCCTGGGATCCTGAAATTGAAATAGTTTTTAGACCAACCTCCTAAGTACAGGAGTGAGAGTAGTAATAAAAGTGATCAATGTGTGCAACCCCTAAATATTATCCAATCTTCTTGAAATTTGGCATATATATCTATTACATCACTGAGACCCGTCAGTGTGCCCCTGACGAAGCTTAAGGAGCGAAACTGGGTCGGGCAAAGAAAAAGACACTGGGATATTTTAATGCGAATTTTAAAGTGCATGTTTGTAAGTATGTACTAATAAACCTTTTAAAATAGTTATCGGAGCTTCACTATGATAGGAGTCACTTGTATCCACAGAAATTTTTAATTTAAAGAAGTCGGGAATACTAGCAGACTCATCTGGCGTGTGCTGGAATTAAGTCCGTGATTGAGCCCTGTGTGGTGGTGTATGAACGTGGACCTTTGCCGCGAAAAACCTAACAAGCCGCGTAGGATATCTTAGATACGCAGAAAGAGCAGAGCCTCTAGGAGTAACAGCAACATCCTCATTTACATATGAAAAAATATCATTTTTCTCAGCAATGCATACACGTGAACATGGGACCAACACATGGGACCAACTTCAGCTGCCAAGCGCACATGTAACCAGTTTCATAGGTACAAATCTGCTGACAGATGCCCTTTAAAGCTTATTTAGAAATGGAAGAAAGTTCCCTTTTCCTCACATTAAAGGGGTTGTGCAGTGGCATAAAACTGATGACCTGACTCCTGGCACCCCCACCAGTCAGTTTTTTTAATGGGATGTAGCGCTCATAAGAACTACAACTGCTTGTCCCATTCAAGTGAATGGATTGGAAGCTGTAAGTATACTGTCCCGCCGCTAGAAAAGAGATAGCTTACAGATAAGCTTTCAAAAGGACACAGTACTTGCACCGTTGCCGTGACCCCTTCAAACATCTGATTTGTGGGGGTGCCAGGAGTCAGAGCCCCACGATCTGATACTGATAACCTATCCAGAGAATAGATCATGCCACTGCTCATCTCCTTTAAAAATTCACAACACCAACCAGAATAACACTCAGATAATATGACATCTCAAGAGTTATTTCCTCTTAGTTTGAAAATCTTCCAACGTCTGCAGAACAGATTCAGAAGGAGATTAGGAAGAACTCCAGTCAGTGGTGTACCTCGCAGACCACGCAGCTGCTATGGGGCCTGTGGGGAAAAGGGGCCCACAGTGGAGGATTGGCCCTGCCCCTTAATTACACTCATTACATCCTGCTCAAGTATAGTATCCTTACCATCAGTGGAGAAAGCTAAAGGACCTGTGATGATGTCATCACAGGTCCTGTACATGTAGTAAAGGAACTGCACAAAGCATGGTGCAGTTCCTAAATTCCTAAGTTAGATAGAAGCATCTGCCAGGACCTGGGATGACATCATCATCATCTTCACAGGTCCTGTATCTTTAGTAAAAGAACTGAACAGCAGAGCATCATCACAGGTGCTGCAACCTCCAACAGCATGGAAGATGAGCTCTGCGCTGAAACATTTGCCCCCCATTCCATATTTTTACTCATATTTCACTCATATATGTAGTACTTCAGACAGTTACAACCACCATTACCTTGTGTACCTCACATAGGGACTTTAATACATAACTGACCACATATATCGGTTCACACTGCACTATTACACCTTGTACTTCTCACACCAGTACGCTGCTCTATACAGCAGTGTACTGACATGTGAGGTATGAGGTATAATAGATGCAGTGTGTACAGATATATAGTATATACAGCAGTGTACTGACATGTGAGGTTTGAGGTATAATAGATGCAGTGTGCATATATATATAGTATATACAGCAGTGTACTGATATGTGAGATACAAGGTATAACAGATGCAGTGTGCACAGATATATAGTATATACAGCAGTGTACTGATATGTGAGATACAAGGTATAACAGATGCAGTGTGCACAGATATATAGTATATACAGCAGTGTACTGATATGTGAGATACAAGGTATAACAGATGCAGTGTGCACAGATATATAGTATATACAGCAGTGTACTGACATGTGAGGGCCTAGCTAAAGGCTCATAGGCCCTGGTTCTACAGTTCAGTTTGGGCCCCCCTCCTCCCTCAGTGCTTTGTGGCCATTAGCAGGGAAACACATAGCCTTCGTGCTGCCTGAGGCAAAAATTGAAAGGCACCTGCATGCACTTTCTATAAAACTGGTGTCTTCTTATGTGGCACAAGTTTCTTTGGGCCCTCCAGGCTCCTGGGCCCAGTATAGACTGCTACCTCTGCATCCCTATAGCTACGCCCCATACAGCAGTGTACTGATATGTGAGGTATGAGGTATAATTTTTACCTCATACCTAACATATCAGTACACTGCTGGCCAGGAACAGTTAGTGGCAGGGGTTTTGCATGGGGCCCAGTGATTTATATGTACGCCCCTGACTCCAGTCCAAGGTTTATTTAGCTACTCTACGGGGTGGAGTTCCAAGCGCAGGTCTCGGCTCCATTTTACCACTGCCACACAGTGATTACGCTGGACATTGGTTATATAATGTGGAGCAACAGAGCTATTCTTTCATCAAGTCTGAGACCTCAAGTATTAAAACAGCTACATGTTGGCTACATCAGAGTGGTAAAGATGAAAGCATTTGCTACGGGTTTTGTATGGCGGTTTTGTACGGATTAACAGACTGAATGAACAAACACTGTATGTGGCAGCACACTGCTCCATGCACAAAGGAGCATGCAAACACTGGAAACATGGGTTAGTCTGAATTGCATTAGTCCATAATTTAATTTACAGTTTATGCTGGTAGTAAAAGACAGTGCAAAACTTTAGAAATATATTATATCACAGAACTTCTGATAAAATATTCTAGTTCTAATCACTAGCACAAACCAGTCCACTTTCTTACACAATGGAAACCTCTCCTGGCATTATATGTCATATCAATCAACTAAAGGAATACAAAATAGCTGCCATGGAAAATATGCCAAATCCTGTGCATGCCTCACCTTGTGCCCCACAGGCCTTGCCTTTACTTGTCATGTCAGGTACTGATTTACCTTTGAAATCTGCTACTGAGGGTTTTTTTTTTCCATCACAAATGGAAGTTCCTCAGTCACCGACCTACTAGCATGGAAAGATGTTACCCCATGAGGGTAAGGTGCCCATCAGATCATTTGGATGTGTGATAATTGTTTTCTTCATCCAGTTATATATCCATTCAGACACTCAAAAGTTGACTTTTACAGTAGTGGGGCAGGGTGTTCTGTATTAGATATGTATCAGATAATATCATACTTCCTACTTTAGTATTAGTATTGTAAACATGAGCACATGGATAGGTTTAGTATCTTAATTCATGTTTCACTCTTGATTTCTCTTACCTTGTTTTGTCAATAAAATTCTTCATGTTCCAGTAAATACTGGTTGATAAGATGATGTCAGGGCTCATTTATGGTTTATTATCTGATAATACAATAATTTAGCTGGCTGAATATGCTTGGTATCGCATATCGGCCCCATTCACTTAAATGAGGCTGAGCTGCGCCTAGGCCCTATGACTGATTACTATGATGTCACATGGCCTAGACCAGTGGTCAGCAACCCGCGGCTCTGGAGCCGCATGCGGCTCTTTTGAACCTTTCCCGCGGCTCTGGCATGGGCATGAGCAGTGTGTGTGCGGCATGAGCAGTGTGTGTGCGGCGACGGCGGCAGGGCAGGCACTGTGCGGCAGCGGCTGGGCAGGCACTGAGATGAGCGCTTCCATTGTGGAAGCGAAGCGCTCATCTCCATAGTGATCTGTTTGCATCGCTGTCCTCAGGACAGCGATACAAACAGAAGGCTGTGCGGATGAGCAGGGCAGGGAGGTGTGTCCCTTTCCGGTTCCTCTGATAGGCTGCCGGCACTACTATGCCTGCAGCCTATCAGAGGCCGGCGTAGGCGGCGCGATGACTTCATCGCGCCACCTGAGCCGTACAGCGCCGGAAGAGGCCTGCATCGCATCGCTCCAAAGAGGTAAGTATAAGTGTTAATTATTTATTTTTTTAACTGGCAGTCTGGCACATAATGGTATTATACTGGCACATGATTGGGGAATTTGGTGGGGGCCCCTGGAATTACTGGCACATGATTGGGGGGGGGGGGTCTGGTATTACTACTGGCACATGATTGGGGGGGTCTGGTATTACTACTGGCACATGATTGGGGGGGTCTGGTATTACTACTGGCACATGATTGGGGGGGTCTGGTATTACTACTGGCACATGATTGGGAGGTCTGGTATTACTGGCACATGATTGGAGGGGGGTTTGGTATTACTGGCACATGATTGGAGGGGGGTTTTGTATTACTGGCACATGATTGGGGGGTCTGGTATTACTGGCACATGATTGGAGGGGGGTCTGGTATTACTGGCACATGATTGGAGGGGGGGGTCTGGTATTACTGGCACATGATTGGGGGGGTCTGGTATTACTGGCACATGATTGGGGGGGTCTGGTATTACTGGCACATGATTGGGGGTGGTCTGGTAAAGGTAAATTAAATATTTTAATTAGCTATTAATTTGCAAAAATATATTTTACATTGTTAAGTGAAAAAGTCCTTTTTTTCTTCAGATTGACAGCTGTCTGCACGATCCTGTATATAGCATTAAGGTAAGAAACAATATATGCAGTGTTATATTTGTTTTAAATGTCGCAATGGTTTTGCGGCTCCCAGTTTTTTTTTCCCTTCGGAAACGGGTCCAAGTGGCTCTTTATGTCTTAAAGGTTGCAGACCCCTGGCCTAGACAAAGCTATGAGAAGGCCATGGCACTACTGCAGCTGATTGGCGGGCGTCCTGGGTGTCAGACTCCCATTTATCAGATACTGATGACCTATCAGTTAAAAAATCTCGGAGAACCCCTTCAATAACCATCACCAAGGAATAGCAGGGCATTCCAGTCTCTGCGGAGTCCTGATATCATCTTACTTCATTGTGTATGCTATTTGTTGTTTCAGTCAAGAAACATTAAGATTACTTCCTATAAATGATATATTAGAAGCATGCTCCCTCACATAATTCGGTGTAATATGATATAATATGCGCATTTTCTATCCTACAGCAGAAAAATGGACCAGCCAATGGTAGTCAATACAAGAGAGAATACAAGGAATATTTTGAAGAAGCCCCCTTGCACATCCTTGTGTCTACCTACCTTTGTTATGGAATTTTAATCTTATTCGGCTACTTACGGGATTTCATGAGAAAATGGGGATTGGAACAATGCCACATGGCCAAAGAAAGGGAAGAGCAAAAAGTAAGAATATTTTAAAAATAATAGAAAATGTATATTGTTATACCAGTGGTCCATACCCACAGCCTCTCTGGTGCCACCATCATCTTGTTGCTTCCTCCTGACAGTCCTGGCCGTCAGAGCAGTACTGCATTGATCACTCCACTCAGGTTGAGGACTGTCTCTTGCCTGCCCTGCCTCTCGCTGCCTGTAGGGCACTTGCAAATCCTCCCTCTGGCTCTTAAAGTGCCAGCGCATGCACCTTAATCTTCCTCAACCTAAGGGAGACAACTAAGGGTATTTAAGGTACCTTCCCCTGTGGGAGGGTTTTGTAACAATTAAGTTCTTGTTGTCTAGTGTCCTGCGAATAGTCTTGTTTGCCTGCCCGTAAACAGACCTCTGCCTGTTTCTGGATTTACCCTTTGCTGCCTCACTTGACCTCTGTCTGTTCCTTGTATTGACCCTGAGTTGCCAACCCTGACCCTTAGACGAATTACTAGATTACACAAACTCTGCCTGCCCCTACATGGACTTTTTCCTGACTACAGTTTTGTCTGACCCCTCAGTGCTGCCCCTCTTGACCCCTGTGGGTTAGCAGTCACTGAACAGAGTCTATTCTAGTAGGTAGTGTTCTGGTGGTCCAGATTCCTGTATAGGAGTAAAGACCAAACAGCTGCCAGAATAATGACCTTAAAAGCAGCTCCATCTATTTTCGTAACGGATATAAATAAATATAATCCAAACTTTCAAATGTAACTTTACCAATGTTTCAGCTAATTTGTCCGTCTGCTGTCCAGTCATTCGCCTCTCACAACATGTCTTTTTCAGTACTACTTGCATTTCCTATGAAATAACAATTCTGGAAAATCATTTCTTATAGCAATATATTCTGACATTCCTCTGATATTCCTGCTAGAGTTTATGAATGAATTGCCAGCAGTCTGTAATATTGTCCTATTTGAGGGTGCTGCCACATGTCACGGATGTGCTGCATTTTGGATGTGTCAAGAAAAAAAACACTTTGTTTTAAAAAAAAATGCATGCAGTTTTTGCAGCAACATACGTGCGGTTATGGTGCGTTTTCTTCCAGCAAAGGTGAAAAAACACATTAGACTTAAATTACATTAATGTAATTCTATTTTGTAATTAAGGTAATTGCGTTTTGCTGAAAGAGTGTCTTTGATGCAGTTTTTTTTTCCAGCTGCAATGTGTGGCATCACCCTAAGGGGATTTTCTTACCTTACAATGTGTCTCAGGTGGAAGTCTGGTCTTATAGCTGTCATAAAGATTTGATAAATGTCCATATTGTGAGCCCCATTGGAGACAGCATGATGCTAATGTCTATAAAGCGCTGCAGAATATAACAGCGCTATATAAATGCAGGAAAAAAAAAATGCAGATGCCCAGAAGTTTTCTTTCAAAAACCTTTCTGTAATACATTATCAGAGCATTTATTAACATCCCAGTTTAATCAGATTTGGAATTTCAGTAATACATTTTAAATTACATGTACTATATTGCACATGCTTTATAACGCAGTCATTTGTAAAAATAGTTATTTGCACTATTTTTTATAAAAACAACTAAATTTCGTCTTTTGATGGGCTCCATATTTGTATACAAGAAATTCCATATGAAAGAGATGAAAAAATGGCTATTAAAGAAAAGTCTAATATTGGATTTAATGAGCCTATAGGTACATAATGGATGTTGAATGAGGCATTGGTGTACATTTTGGCCAAAGCGTAATAAGCCACTCACCACGTCAAGGTCGCCTCTATGAGTGGTCCCTAACACTAGTTCCTACCTGTTTATGGGCCATGACAGCCACACAAAGTCCAGGGAGCGCAGGCACAGCATGAACGCCAGGCACACTCTGCTTTTAACCCCGTCTGGTGCCATTACAGCTTTCATCGGATCCAGGGATGCAAGTACCAACATGCATGCTGAGCCCACTATATACTTCTCCTGGAGCCAAATGGCTACTGGTAGGCCCTGTAGAAGTAGACTCAGTTTTATACTGACTTTAACCACCTCCGGACCGCCTAACGCAGATTCGCGTTCCGGAGGTGGCAGCCCTGCGCACAGTCACGCATCTACGCGTCATCTCGCGAGACGCGAGATTTCCTGTGAACGCGCGCCCGCAGGCGCGCGCGTTCACAGGATCGGAAGGTAAGCGAGTGGATCTCCAGCCTGCCAGCGGCGATCGTTCGCTGGCAGGCTGGAGATGTGATTTTTTTAACCCCTAACAGGTATATTAGACGCTGTTTTGATAACAGCGTCTAATATACCTGCTACCTGGTCCTCTGGTGGTCCCCTTTGTTTGGATCGACCACCAGAGGACACAGGCAGCTCAGTAATATGTTGCACCAAGCACCACTACACTACAACCCCCCCTGTCACTTATTAACCCCTTATTCACCCTTGATCACCCCTGATCACCCCATATAGACTCCCTGATCACCCCCCTGTCATTGATTACCCCTCTGTCATTGATCACCCCCCTGTAAAGCTCCATTCAGATGTCCGCATGATTTTTACGGCTCCACTGATAGATGGATCGGATCCGCAAAATGCATACGGACGTCTGAATGGAGCCTTACAGGGGCGTGATCAATGACTGTGGTGATCACCCCATATAGACTCCCTGATCACCCCCCTGTCATTGATTACCCCCCTGTCATTGATCACCCCCCTGTAAAGCTCCATTCAGATGTCCGCATGATTTTTACGGATCCACTGATAGATAGATCGGATCCGCAAAATGCATACGGACGTCTGAATGGAGCCTTACAGGGGCGTGATCAATGACTGTGGTGATCACCCCATATAGACTCCCTGATCACCCCCCTGTCATTGATCACCCCCCTGTAAAGCTCCATTCAGATGTCCGCATGATTTTTACGGATCCACTGATAGATGGATCGGATCCGCAAAACGCATACGGACGTCTGAATGGAGCCTTACAGGGGCGTGATCAATGACTGTGGTGATCACCCCATATAGACTCCCTGATCACCCCCCTGTCATTGATTACCCCCCTGTCATTGATCACCCCCCTGTAAAGCTCCATTCAGATGTCCGCATGATTTTTACGGATCCACTGATAGATGGATCGGATCCGCAAAACGCATACGGACGTCTGAATGGAGACTTACAGGGGAGTGATCAATGACTGTGGTGATCAACCCATATAGACTCCCTGATCACCCCCCTGTCATTGATTTCCCCCCTGTCATTGATCACCCCCCTGTAAAGCTCCATTCAGATGTCCGCATGATTTTTACGGATCCACTGATAGATGGATCGGATCCGCAAAACGCATACGGACGTCTGAATGGAGCCTTACAGGGGCGTGATCAATGACTGTGGTGATCACCCCATATAGACTCCCTGATCACCCCCCTGTCATTGATCACCCCCCTGTAAAGCTCCATTCAGATGTCCGCATGATTTTTACGGATCCACTGATAGATGGATCGGATCCGCAAAACGCATACGGACGTCTGAATGGAGCCTTACAGGGGCGTGATCAATGACTGTGGTGATCACCCCATATAGACTCCCTGATCACCCCCCTGTCATTGATTACCCCCCTGTCATTGATTACCCCCCTGTCATTGATCACCCCCCTGTCATTGATCACCCCCCCCCTGTCAGGCTGCATTCAGATGTCCGTATGATTTTTACGGATCCACGGATACATGGATCGGATCCGCAAAACACATACGGACATCTGAATGGAGCCTTATAGGGGGGTGATCAATGACAGGGGGGTGATCAACCCATATAAACTCCCTGATCACCCCCCTGTCATTGATCACCCCCCTGTCATTGATCACCCCTCTGTAAGGCTCCATTCAGACATTTTTTTGGCCCAAGTTAGCGGAAATTATTATTTTTTTCTTACAAAGTCTCAAATTCCACTAACTTGTGTCAAAAAATTAAATCTCACATGAACTCACCATACCCCTCACGGAATCCAAATGCGTAAAATTTTTTAGACATTTATATTCCAGACTTCTTCTCACGCTTTAGGGCCCCTAGAATGCCAGAGCAGTATAAATACCCCACATGTGACCCCATTTCGGAAAGAAGACACCCCCAGGTATTCCGTGAGGGGCATATTGAGTCCATGAAAGATTGAAATTTTTGTCCCAAGTAAGCGGAAAGGGAGACTTTGTGAGAAAAAAATAAATAAAATCAATTTCCGCTAACTTGTGCCAAAAAAATAAAAATTTGATGAACTCGCCATGCCCCTCACTGAATACCTTGGGGTGTCTTCTTTCCAAAATGGGGTCACATGTGGGGTATTTATACTGCCCTGGCATTCTAGGGGCCCTAAAGCGTGAGAAGAAGTCTGGGATCCAAATGTCTAAAAATGCCCTCATAAAAGGAATGTGGGCCCCTTTGCGCATCTAGGCTGCAAAAAAGTGTCACACATGTGGTATCGCCGTACTCAGGAGAAGTTGGGGAATGTGTTTTGGGGTGTCATTTTACATATACCCATGCTGGGTGAGAGAAATATCTTGGCAAAAGACAACTTTTCCCATTTTTGTATACAAAGTTGGCATTTGACCAAGATATTTATCTCACCCAGCATGGGTATATGTAAAATGACACCCCAAAACACATTCCAAAACTTCTCCTGAGTACGGCGATACCACATGTGTGGCACTTTTTTGCAGCCTAGGTGGGCAAAGGGGCCCACATTCCAAAGAGCACCTTTCGGATTTCACAGGTCATTTACCTACTTACCACACATTAGGGCCCCTGGAAAATGCCAGGGCAGTATAACTACCCCACAAGTGACCCCATTTTGGAAAGAAGACACCCCAAGGTATTCCGTGAGGGGCATGGCGAGTTCCTAGAATTTTTTATTTTTTGTCACAAGTTAGTGGAAAATGATGATTTTTTTTTTTTTTTTTTCTTACAAAGTCTCATATTCCACTAACTTGTGACAAAAAATAAAAACTTCCATGAACTCACTATGCCCATCAGCGAATACCTTGGGGTGTCTTCTTTCCAAAATGGGGTCACTTGTGGGGTAGTTATACTGCCCTGGCATTCTAGGGGCCCAAATGTGTGGTAAGGAGTTTGAAATCAAATTCTGTAAAAAATGACCGGTGAAATCCGGAAGGTGCTCTTTGGAATGTGGGCCCCTTTGCCCACCTAGGCTGCAAAAAAGTGTCACACATGTGGTATCGCCGTACTCAGGAGAAGTTGGGGAATGTGTTTTGGGGTGTCATTTTACATATACCCATGCTGGGTGAGAGAAATATCTTGGCAAAAGACAACTTTTCCGATTTTTTTATACAAAGTTGGCATTTGACCAAGATATTTATCTCACCCAGCATGGGTATATGTAAAATGACACCCCAAAACACATTCCCCAACTTCTCCTGAATACGGAGATACCACATGTGTGACACTTTTTTGCAGCCTAGGTGGGCAAAGGGGCCCACATTCCAAAGAGCACCTTTCAGATTTCACTGGCCATTTTTTACAGAATTTGATTTCAAACTCCTTACCACACATTTGGGCCCCTAGAATGCCAGGGCAGTATAACTACCCCACAAGTGACCCCATTTTGGAAAGAAGACACCCAAAGGTATTCACTGATGGGCCTAGTGAGTTCATAGAACTTTTTATTTTTTGTCACAAGTTAGTGGAATATGAGACTTTGTAAGAAAAAAAAAATCATCATTTTCCGCTAACTTGTGACAAAAAATAAAAAGTTCTATGAACTCACTATGCCCATCAGCGAATACCTTAGGGTGTCTACTTTCCGAAATGGGGTCATTTGTGGGGTGTTTGTACTGTCTGGCCATTGTAGAACCTCAGGAAACATGACAGGTGCTCAGAAAGTCAGAGCTGCTTCAAAAAGCGGAAATTCACATTTTTGTACCATAGTTTGTAAACGCTATAACTTTTACCCAAACCATTTTTTTTTACCCAAACATTTTTTTTTTATCAAAGACATGTATAACAATAAATTTAGAGAAAAATTTATATATGGATGTCGTTTTTTTTGCAAAATTTTACAACTGAAAGTGAAAAATGACATTTTTTTGCAAAAAAATCGTTAAATTTCGATTAATAACAAAAAAAGTAAAAATGTCATCAGCAATAAAATACCATCAAATGAAAGCTCTATTAGTGAGAAGAAAAGGAGGTAAAATTCATTTGGGTGGTAAGTTGCATGACCGAGCAATAAACGGTGAAAGTAGTGTAGGTCAGAAGTGTAAAAAGTGGCCTGGTCTTTCAGGGTGTTTAAGTCATAGGGGCTGAGGTGGTTAAAACCAGCCTCCAGGGGATTAACTGGTCAGGTGTGCATGACTGCATGGAGATCGCCACGCCTCCAATATATACTGCAAAGAAAAAATGTGGGTGATTGAGTCAGCACAACCCTATATGCATGTTGGTACTTGCATCCCTGGATCCGATGAAAGCTGTAATGGCACCGGACGGGGTTAAAAGCAGAGTGTGCCTGGCGTTCATGCTGTGCCTGCGCTCCCTGGACTTTGTGTGGCTGTCATGGCCCATAAACAGGTCGGAACTAGTGTTAGGGACCACTCATAGAGGCGACCTTGACGTGGTGAGTGGCTTATTGCGCTTTGGCCAAAATGTACACCAATGCCTCATTCAACATCCAGCATGGAGGCAGGGCGGAGTGCTGTTTGCAGAGTGCTATTGCATTTGTGTCTTTTTCTTTGTATATGTATTTCGCCATAGCGATGTGCACCTGCATATAGGGTTGTGCTGACTGTATCCCCCACATTTTTTTCTTTATAGGTACATAATGTTTGGCATATTTCAGCAACCCAGGGGAAGTATGGAGAGGACAAGGGTAGTAGTTTTGGATAACAGTGTGTTCACGGTGACTGGGCTATCTCCACCAAACCTCCCTCAATGCTTGGGTTAGGCACAGTGACAAGGATAACAGTAGTTCCCCTTGGGGCACACCTTGTGTTATGGTTGAAGGTGTATCACTCCTACGCTGACGAAACACAGATCTACCTCTCTGGTCCAGACATCACCACCTTACTATCCAGAATCCCACAATGTCTATCTTCTATATCATCCTTCTTCTCCTCTCGCTTTCTAAAACTTAACATGGATAAAACAGAATTCATCCTCTTTCCCCCATCTTGCTCAACCCCCCTAACAGACCTATCTATCACGATCAATGGCTGCACACTCTCCCCGGTCAACCAAGTCCGCTGCCTTGGAGTGACCTTGGATTCTGCCCTCTCCTTCAGACTGCACATCCAAGCACTTTCCACCACCTGCCGCCTCCAACTCAAAAACATAACCCGCATCCGTGCTTTCCTTAACTTTGAATCTGCGAAAATGCTTGCACATGCCCTCATCATCTCCCGCCTAGACTACTGCAACACTCTCCTCTGTGGCCTTCCATCTAGCACTCTCGCACCCCTCCAATCTATCCTCAACTCTGCTGCCCGACTATACCACCTATCACCCTATTACTCCTCTGCCTCTCCCCTCTGCCAATCCCTTCACTGGCTCCCCCCTGGCCAGCAAATTCACTTCAAAGTACTAACAAATACATACAAGGCTGTCCATAACCTGTCTCCTCCCTACATCTCTGAGCTACTTTCCCGATACACCCCCACACGCACTCTGCGATCCTCACAAGACCTCCTTCTCTCCTCTCCTCTTATCCCCTCTTCCCACAATCGCCTCCAAGATTGCATCCCTCACATTCTGGAACTCGCTACCCCAACATATCAGACTCTCACCTACAGTGGAATCCTTCAAAAGAAACCTGAAAACCCACCTCTTCAGACAAGCCTACAACCAGTGACCCTGCGGCCTCTATACCGCCATGACCAACTTCACCCTCACCTACTGTGTCCTTCTCCCATACCATGTAGATTGTAAGCCCTCACGGTCAGGGCCCTCTCTCCTTCTGTACCAGTTTGTAACTCGTCTTGTTTATGATTAGTACAATTGTCTGTATTATGTATGTATACACCCCTTATCATATGTACAGCGCTATGGAATGAATGCCCTTTGTGTTCAGGTGCAAATGATAGGTAGGAGACTGACAAAATATTTTTTATGACTGCATTTTATTTGTTTCCGTTTCTAAGATATAGGGTTAGAAATCAGTCTGTTTACCAGCTGTCAGTTTCTCTTTTCTTTGAATACCATCATCTGACAGCTCAAGTGTTGCTCACAATTGACAAAATTATTTTTAATCCATAATGATTAAAATGCAATAATAATAAATGCCCCCAAAGGTGTACATAGCCTTTAAAATCTTTTCTGAGTAGAGAGATGCAAAACATGTCCACACACACAATGGAGGCATACAGTCTTTGCAAAGCAGTTTACAGCAATGTTTTTGCTGAGGTGAAGGAGGTTTCTCTTATTTCCAATGTCTTCTGAAATACAGTTTGCTCAAACTTCCTGCACAATTTTCCAATATTTTCTGCAATTCCTGGCAGCAAGGTACAGATTCACAAGTAACAATGCAAGCTGCAGACAAATATGATAGGGCAGCCAGAAGCCAAAACCCAATCACAGCTACGAGGTCTCTGGATGATATGCTTTCTCTTCACAGACTGTCCACTGCACAAAGCCATATTGTGCTCTACTGACTGAAAACTCACCCCACTGACAGACTAGACTAACCCAGTGGCATGAGGAGTCTGATAGGCCAAGCAATGCTCCTCTGGACTTCTGGGAAGAGGATATGTAAATGTTTGCACTGATGAGGGACAATCACCCTGAAACAGTTTACTTATAGGATAGTGTGAAGGACTTTTATGCAATTGCCTATATGCTTCAGTTTGATTCTCTCCCTGCTATTTTGAGGACTATATTGTTCGGTTCCAAGTGTCAAGAATGAATGTATTCGTGTACCGGACAATGATGTTGAGATTATGTTTGTATGTGGGATAGAAAGTACTTGTGTGAAATTGTTAAGAATTGTAAATGTTCTGGCCAGCAGATAATTGAGCTGTGTGTATTGGTAAAACTCAATTGTCTAGCCTGGCCCAGAGGAGGAGTTTTAGGATAATTGAGCTGTGTGTATTCTTAAAACTCAATTATCTAGCCTGGCCCAGAGGAGGAGTTTTTGCTGCATAAATTGTGAGTTCTGTGTACCAGTAAATCAGTCTTGTTCCAGCATTAAGTTGACTCATGTGTGGATTATTCGGCGATTCCAGGGATATTCCTACTCGTGGAATATTGGGTGATTTTCTTTTATGGGAAGAAGGGAATGCTTGACGAGGATATTTTCTACTACCGTCACAATTGGTTGGCAGCAGCGGGATTTTCCCTTCTACTTTCCTTTACACCAGGATTCCAAGCAGACACTGGGAACAGTGAATGGAAGGCTGGTACACCCTGCTTAAAAGAAATACACTGAAAGAACTACTGGAAGTCCGTGGAAGGATTGCTAGCAACAAAACCAAGCGGGTCATTATAGCAGAAATTAATGGAGCTAGACCAGGAGAACTTGGTTGCAGCAACGCCAGCAGTACAAGAGATGGGGACACCAGTGATTCAGGAGGAGGAATCACCAGCCAACAAGGCAATGAGAGAGAAGCTAGCATGGTTCGGTCCGAACCCAACGGCGGATGTGGTGCTGAAAGTGATGAACCTGTTAGCGGAGGAGGCTAAACAAATAAGAGACGCAGAGCTACAGTTAAAATTGGCAGCAGTCCAACGAGCAGCCGCACATTCTCCAAACAGTGAGTACAGCACAGCAGACACAAGGAAGATTCCGTTTAGCGCTTTTAAAGCTTTTGATGAAAAAGACTGTGACATTGATAATTACCTGGCAGATTTTGAGCGACAATGTAACCTGCACCGAATAGATAGAGGAGAGTGGGTCGCAATATTGTCAGGCAAACTGTCAGGCAAAGCTTCTGATGCTTTCCGGACCGTGCCAGAGCAGGAGATCCATAGCTACGCCAGGGTTAAAGAAGTGCTCCTGGCTCGTTATGCAGTAACCCCAGAGTCCTACCGACAAAAGTTCAGGGACTCACGCAAAACCACGAAAGACTCTTACGTGGAATGGGCATGCCAGTTATCCCTGTCGGCCTCTAACTGGGTCAACAGCAGCCAGGCCACCTCCGCAGAGGACATTTTACAACTAATGCTCCTGGAACAATTTTACAATTACATCCAGACGGATGTCAAAGACTGGGTGAGAGATCGCAGGCCCATGACTCTACCAGAGGCCGCTAAGTTGGCGGATGAATATGCGGATACTCGCCAGACGAACCCGGTCACACCACGGGTACAACCTCCACGACCAACGGTGCCCTCACACCAACCAGCCGCTAGATACCAACCTCCTAACAGACCGGTGACATCTAGCCCTCGCTATCCACGCCAGGAGGACAATGAACAACGCTGCTTCCGGTGCAAACAGCTGGGTCACTACAAGCAGAATTGCCCCATGGACAACAACACCAGGTCAAATTGGTCTCGACCTGGGTACCGCCCACCAGCAGCAGCCCATTGTGTAGACTCGGCTTGGGATCCCCAGGAACTGGGTCAGGAAGAACCATTGGGCACCCTTTACGAAGCCCTCATGGTACAATCTGTTATTACAGACAACAGGAAACACCATTGTCAGCTGGTCATGGTTAACGGAAAAACCGCCCGGGGATTAAGAGACAGTGGGGCAACCATCACGTTGGTACAAAGACACCTTATTAAGGCATCAGAGAAACCGGGGAAATCAATTGCTGTGAGAGTGGCAGGGGGGGCAGTATACCGTATTCCTACTGCACAGGTACACCTAGACTGGGGTGCGGGAGCTGGCAATGTTCATGTGGGCATCATGAAAGACTTACCTTCTGAAGTCATCCTGGGCAACGACATTGGCCCCCTGACTTCGGCGTTCGCCTCTACCCCCGCTCAGGAGGCCCACGCAGTAACCACCAGAGCACAAAGTCGCGCTGCCGAGAGCCATCCGCTTCCTACTGAGACCCAGGTAAGCCAACCCAACCTATCCTTGACTGTAGAACCCCTACCCTGGGACACCCCAGAGGATTTTGGGCGGGAGGTGACCGGAGACCCTTCCCTCAGAAAGTATCGAGAGAAAGCCAGGAGGGGCCAAGGGGGGTTAGAGAAGGAGCAATTTATCTGGGAGGAAGGCCGCTTGTACAGGCTCACCGAGACCCGGGGTAATACACCAGGGCCTAAGCAAAAACGCCAGCTGGTAGTTCCCCAGAAATACCGCCAGGAGTTATTGAGGATTGGGCACGACGTACCCTTGGCAGGCCATTTGGGAATACGCAAGACAGGGTATCGGATAACCCAGAACTTCTTCTGGCCTGGGGTGTCCGACGACGTCAGGGCGTATTGTCAAACGTGCGAGGTATGCCAACGTATAGGTAAAAAGGGAGACCACCCAAAGGCTAAACTAGTTTCCATGCCCATTATTGAAGAACCGTTCACAAGGGTAGCCGTGGACATTATAGGGCCCCTGGCCCAACCTAGCCGTTCCGGCAAGCGGTATATACTCACCATAGTAGACTACGCCACCCGTTACCCTGAAGCGGTAGCTCTCTCTAACATACAGGCTGAGACCGTAGCAGAGGCCCTAGTTAAAGTATTTTCCCGAGTAGGCTTTCCCAAGGAGGTTCTGTCCGACCAAGGTACCCAATTCACGGCCGAGGTAACCCAGCAGATATGGAAAACCTGTGGAGTTAAATCCCTGACTAGCTCCCCATACCATCCCCAGACTAACGGCCTGTGCGAGCGCTTCAACGGAACGCTAAAGCAAATGTTGAAGTCGTTCACGGGGGCATACAAGGATTGGGAGCGATTCCTGCCACACCTTCTCTTTGCCTACCGAGAGGTGCCGCAGGAATCGACCGGATTCTCACCCTTCGAACTTCTCTATGGGAGGCGGGTGAGGGGGCCCTTAGATCTCATCAAGGATCACTGGGAGGGGCAGACAGAGATTGAGGGGACCCCGGTTGTACCTTATGTCCTGGAGCTGAGGGACCGCATGGAGGAATTAGCCCAGACAGTGCGAGAGAACCTCCGGGCGGCCCAACAGCGCCAGAGGGTATGGTATGACCGACGGGCTAGGCACCGGAGCTTTCAGATAGGCCAAAAGGTCATGGTATTAAGGCCGGTCCGAACAGACAAGCTCCAGGCCGCCTGGCAGGGCCCCTATAAAGTTATAGGACAGATATGCGACACTACCTACACGATAGCCAGCTGCGAGGATGAAGATGTGAAACGAACCTTTCACATCAACATGCTCAAGGCCTATCAGGAACGGGCAGAGGAGGTAGCCGCTATCTGTGCACCAGCAGGAGAAGACACAGAGACCCTACCCCTTCCCGACCTATTGGGCAGTAACGAAGGGATGACCCAGATAAAGAAAGTCCAGCTAGGTGAACAGCTGGAGCCGCAAGAGCGGGATCAAGCTGTCCGCTTACTAGAAACAAAACAGGCCACATTCTCTCAGGAGCCTGGATACACACTCCTAGCCATACACAAGGTAGAGACTCCAGGACAGGCACCCCTGAGACAGCCTCCCTACCGTATCCCCGAAGCAGTCCGGGAAGGGATGCGGAAGGAGATAGATGAGATGCTTCGGCTAGGCGTAATCGAACCCTCAGAAAGTCCTTGGGCCTCGCCGGTAGTCTTAGTGCCAAAGAAGGATGGGACAACCCGCTTCTGTGTAGATTACCGGCGCCTCAATGACAAGACAGTTACTGACGCCTATCCGATGCCACGGATGGACGAGCTGCTTGACCGTATCTCTGCAGGGAAGTATCTGACCACAATAGACCTATGCAAGGGATATTGGCAGATTCCCCTAGCAGAAGATGCCATACCCAAGTCGGCCTTCATCACCCCGTTCGGCCTATACCAATTCCGGGTTATGCCGTTCGGGATGAAGAACGCCCCGGCCACCTTCCAACGGATGGTGGATCAGTTACTTAGGGGTCTCCAGAGCTTTGCATGCGCTTACCTGGATGACATCGCCATCCACAGCGATACCTGGGAAGCGCACCTAGAGCACGTAGGGGTAGTATTAGATAGGATCAGGGGGGCCGGGCTGACCCTGAAACCCGACAAATGTCACTTGGGTATGGCGGAGGTACAATATTTGGGCCACCGAGTAGGATGTGGTAAGCAACGGCCGGAGCCGGCTAAGATCGAGGCCGTTGCCAATTGGCCCACTCCCCACACCAAGACACAAGTCATGGCTTTCTTAGGCACAGCCGGCTATTACAGACGCTTTGTACCCGACTATAGTACCCTGGCCAAACCCCTGACCGACTTGACCAAAAAGAAGCTACCCCGACAAGTCCTGTGGTCCCCGGAATGCGAGGTGGCTTTCCAAGCACTAAAGACTGCTCTGGTTAATGCTCCGGTGTTGGTTACCCCAGATCCTAACAAAAGATTTATTGTCCATACAGACGCTTCAATGTTTGGACTGGGGGCAGTACTAAGCCAGATCGGGGAGGATGGAGGAGAGCACCCGGTGGCATACCTGAGTCGGAAGCTGTTGCCAAGGGAGGTCAGTTATGCCACCATTGAAAAAGAGTGTTTGGCCTTGGTATGGGCACTCAAAAAGCTCACACCTTACCTTTATGGCCAGGCGTTCACTCTCATCACCGATCACAACCCCTTGGTGTGGCTTAACCGGGTTTCAGGGGACAACGCCCGTTTGCTACGCTGGAGCTTGGCCTTACAGCCCTATGACTTTACGATTCATTATCGCCCAGGCAAGCAAAACGGGAATGCCGATGGATTGTCACGCCAAACGGATTTAACCTCGGACTAAAAGCTCTGAACCCGTCAACCCTACTGGACCAGGAAAGGTCCAACCGAGTTGCCGGAGCAGGGAGAAAAAGGGGGGCCATTGTGAAGGACTTTTATGCAATTGCCTATATGCTTCAGTTTGATTCTCTCCCTGCTATTTTGAGGACTATATTGTTCGGTTCCAAGTGTCAAGAATGAATGTATTCGTGTACCGGACAATGATGTTGAGATTATGTTTGTATGTGGGATAGAAAGTACTTGTGTGAAATTGTTAAGAATTGTAAATGTTCTGGCCAGCAGATAATTGAGCTGTGTGTATTGGTAAAACTCAATTGTCTAGCCTGGCCCAGAGGAGGAGTTTTAGGATAATTGAGCTGTGTGTATTCTTAAAACTCAATTATCTAGCCTGGCCCAGAGGAGGAGTTTTTGCTGCATAAATTGTGAGTTCTGTGTACCAGTAAATCAGTCTTGTTCCAGCATTAAGTTGACTCATGTGTGGATTATTCGGCGATTCCAGGGATATTCCTACTCGTGGAATATTGGGTGATTTTCTTTTATGGGAAGAAGGGAATGCTTGACGAGGATATTTTCTACTACCGTCACAGATAGCTACCTTATATCTGTTATCATTAGAGGCAGAGCTGGCTAAGATCTCATTTGCATTCCCTTTAGATTAAACCAGTGGACATGGAGAGGCAAGCTTTATCTCTGCCCTCCTTCTAGAAAAACATCTCAGAGGTTTAGTAAACACCTGCTTTAGCCTCATTAGCCACTAGTATGGTCCTAGTAGAACAGTACACAATTACTACATACCACTTATAATAAAAAAAACAAAAAACATTTATTTAGTATAGTGCATTACAATTCATCTCCATCAGAAGCAACTATGGATTTGTATGTTCATCATACCTGATCTTCACCAGCTCGAGGGTGAACAAGGCTATGTTACTTTGGGGGAACAGAAGGACTACAGCAAGGAGGACAGAGAACCTGCTGGCAGTAGACTACCATATGTTTGCCCTACTCCAGATGTAGGTGCTTGCATGATCCTAGGCATCGACAGAAAACCTAGGGACCACCCAACATTTTCTTCAATATTACTGTAGAAAGTATGCAGTTACTTCTGTTTTTGTCTGTAAAGAAATTGAGATCTTCTACCTCTGATAACCCATTGCCATCACTGAGTATAATTGGATAGATTATGTAATATAAAATCAGTAGTTTAATTGTCTCTTTTGACAAATAAATGCCATGAAGTGTGTAACGTGTTTAAACATTTTGTCATATTTTGAAGGATTTTGTGCCTCTTTATCAAGACTTTGAAAATTTCTACAAAAGAAATATATACATGCGCATCCGTGATTCTTTTAATCGACCCGTATGCAGTGTCCCAGGAGCTCAATTTGATCTAATGGAGCGAGTGACTGATGACTACAACTGGACCTACAGGTGATTATTCTGCCGTTTCAGCTACAGAAAATTCTGGTTTCTTTTGTGGGTTGTCCTTAGAGCCCAGCCATAAAAATATGTGAATATTTTCTCTCTTTTGATTGGCAGGTGGCCTAAAAAACCTTCCTTATGATATCACAAAGTTGCAGAGCATTATTGCCCCTTTAAGGGAATTGTATATATGCATATGGTTTCTCTTGCAGATTTATGTTGCAGAAGTAGTGTGAATTGTACTGCTCCCCAAGCATATGTGAAAAAATGTATATCACTATTCCTTTAAGAGAGTATTGGGCATTATATATTCTTGTAACATTTATAAATGATTTGCGTCACATGACCAGGGTTTCCTACAGTATTTGGCAATTATATGATTTGCGCATTTTTATACGATTTAGGGTACATTTACACGACAGTGGAAAACAGCCATGTGATGGATGTTTTTTTAACGGCCACCACAGTCGCACAACTCTTTTCAGAACCATGGCAGTCTATGGGGCTATTCACATGGGTGTTTTTTTCATGTCCAGTAAATAGCAGCCATCTGTTTTGACCGCTTTGCCAGCCAAACAGACACCATTGAAATAAATGAACCCCTTTTTAACAGCTGTGTAGACATAAATTCACCTGTCTAATGGACTTTAAAAATGGGTACTTGAGTGGCATGGAAAGCAGGGAGTTGAAAAAAAAAATTAAGAAAATACTCACCTTAACTATGGCACACATAGGAACACTAGCTCCACACTGAAGGAAGCAGGACCTGATGCTCCCAGTGTTGTGACATCACATGATCACGCTTGGAGCATCAGGTCCTGCTGCCTCCATTGCAGAGCGAGTGTTTCCGAATGCATTTCGTGAGGTATTTTTTTATTTTTGCTGGCACTATCTCTACTGGGAGAACAGAGGGGCATTATCTCTACTGGGGAACAACTGGGGGCCATTATTTCTACTGGGGGCACAACTGGGGACCATTATTTCTACTCAGGGGCCATTATTTTCACTTGGGACACAACAAGGGGGCCATTATTTCTACTGGTGGCACACCTTGGGGCTATTAAATATACTGGAGCACAATTTGGGGTTATTATAGATACTGGGGGCAATAAAGAGGGCTTATAACTACTGGGGGCACTACAAAGGGGCATTATTTATACAGGGGGTACTATAGGGGGCATTATATATATACTGAGGGGACCGTGGGGTGACATAATATATACTGAGGGCATTGCAGGGGTACGGGTTTTAAACAAAAGCCAATGAAAGTCATCAGTTTTTAACTGACGTTAAAAACAAATGAGAAATGAACGTTAAAAACAGATGGATACACAGAAAAATTGACAGTTTACCGTTTTTTTTTTACTGTCACATGGAGAGCTTCCACTGTGCACAATCCACCAGACATTGTATTTGATTAGGTTGAGGGGTGCATCTACTTTTTTTTTTTTAATAGCGTTTATTTAACACTTTTGCATTAAGTACAACAATCCCAAAGGGGAGAAACAATTTCTCATCGCACAATCACTCACATAAGCAAGTCCATCATTAACATATTTCTTGACAGTAAGAGACATAAGTGTGACTTTAATACAAAGCATCACTGTCATCGCTAAGCTGCATCCAGAACTCACTCATTCCACATTCACACTCTCATACACACACTTGGGTAGTACAGTCTCCACCGCCAACAATCCTTCAAGTCGTACCTTCAGCTTGCACCCACAGGCCCCAAATTTTGTCAAATCGATTAGGCACTCCCCTTGCTTCATATGTCAATTTGTACATCTGAAGGTCTTTATTTATAAGGTGCGCCCATTGGTCCACTGTAGGACACTTGGGTGGTTTCCAGTTCAAAAGTATGTTCTTCCTCCCATAGAACATCAACAGTCGTAACAATGTTCTATTGTATTTGGATGGAGTCAGTTCAGAAACTAGCCCCAGTACACATACTACCGGGTCACAAATCCCCGGAAGCCCCAACTTAATGTTAATAAAGTTGCACACCCCCTTCCAATACACCTGCATTACCGGGCACAGCCAAACCATATGAAAAAAGGAGCCCCTAGCCTCTCCACATCTGTCACACCCCGGGTTCGATATTTGCCGCATCTGATAAAGACGCATCAGGGTCAAGTATACCCTATGCATCCATTTAACTTGAATGAGCTGATCCCGAGCACTTATAACAGACGTCCTCCACCTCAGAGGCCACTCCTCCAGGGGTGCATCTACTTACCTAAAACTCTTCACTTGAGTGCTAGGACTGACAGCCAGCTTCTCTTCTATAATGCACATCTGAGACAAAAGTGACCATGCCATAGCATGCAAATCCAATGTGGCAATCCTTGCCTGCGTATTGCAGCTTGTTATACGAATTAAAGGTTTAGTTTTATTATAGGTACACCGGAAAAGTCATTAAGGATGTGATAAATATGGGATCATACAACTATCTGGGTTTTGCGGAAAATAATGATGAGTCACTGGACACAGTGATGAATGTACTTGAGAGATATGGCGTTGGAGTGTGCAGTACCATACATGAACTGGGTAAGAATAATGACCATCAGTCTTAACAGTCCTGACATTACCATACAAATACCTGTTAGTGTAGGGGACATTGATGACATGTGATATCACTTATTTTTTTCTGTAGGCTGCTCCATTCCCCCGCTGTGCCCACTGTTCTGGTTTCCCGCCCTATATGTAAATCCATATAATTGGTACAGGGAGACAGACGGGTTTCTCAAAGGGGCGTCTCCTTATCCCTGGCTGTGAGCTGGCCAAGCACAACGTACAGTAGTGTGTCACAGCCAGGGAGAAGGTGAGCTTTTTTTCCCCTCCCTGGCTGTGATGCTCTCCTCTGCGATTGGACAGCTCAAAGCCATGGAGGAGGAGACGTTCCCTAATGTCAGGACCGGTAAGAGGTCCTCTTTAAAAATGGTTGATAATTGCAGGCTCTTGGGGTATTTTCTATTTTGAATGTGCAGCAGACATTTAGGGCCTAATTTATCAAGACCAGAGTGTTCTACGCCGGTCTTGTTAGGGCCTGTGTGCTGCCGGAGGAGTCATTTAAATTATGAGGAGGAGGCATCATCATAAATTAATTGCGTCCTCTGGCAGTCCATGCGCTAGTCTGAAATCTATGGCAGCTCAGAGCTTCCATAGATTTCAGTCATTATTTACACCTGTTTCTGGGGTAAATAATGATGAATGTGCCAGGGCTAATGGCCCCATCTACATCTTTCTTTTGGGAAACTGGCGAGAGCAGTGTAAACATGCCAGTTATAACAAAAAAAGTTACAATGGCAATGAAAAAGTCTCAAAACTAGGGTTTTGAGACCAAAAAAGGCTTATTTGGGAATGATATATTCCATCCATAGTTTTAGTAATAGAGAAAAAGCAAAACAGGTGGATAAGAAGAGGCCTGCTACAAAATGCTGCAATTTGACCCCTTGTGGGCTCATACACGCAGCTAAGCCACATGAAGAGGTCCTGTATTTGTACCAAGCATGGTGACCCTGCACGATAAATGATACATTATCTTACCTTTTTGTTAAATAATTTCCATTCTTTCTTAGGACAAATGGATAAACTACAAGAGCTAGAAGATTTGCTTGCAAAGTTCCTCAAAGTAGAAGCAGCAATGGTTTGCACTATGGGTTTTGCCACAAATTCAACAAACATTCCAGCTCTGGTTGGAAAGGTTGGAAAATTCTGATCATATATTAACATGTCCATTACTAACAGCATAAAGTATCCAGATTGATATGTAACACTAAAAAAGTAATGTATGCACTACAGCTAAAGACAATGAAAATCTTGCTAAGCCACCTTAGGCACTTACCACATGATCATTCCAGTATTTATCATTGTGTCTAAGGCTAGACATAAGACATAAGATAGTCACAGTGTCCCATGATATTCCCATTGCCTTTGCACAAACAAGAGTCACAGTGGAGCCCTAGCCTTCATTTTAAAGACAGGCATAGACCAGGGCTGTGGGAGTCAGTATGCCAAGCTTCCCTCTCCTGCATTGACTCCTCTATTTTTTGCACTGAGACTTGGACTTCATGCACCCAAAACTGACTCAGACTCCACAACTCTGACTCTATAGCCCTTCTAATTATCGCATTTTTGATAGGTGTAATATAATTAAAATTTCCAAACTTTCCTTAGTTCCTAAGAACGTAAATATGCAACAAGATATACATGTAACAAATTAATGATACAAATTTAATAACATATCAAATGTAATATTTTTATTTTGAAGCTGAAGTTGGAGTTGGTAAATTTTCACCATCTCCAACTCTGTCCAAAATTGACTCTGATTCAACAACCCTGGCATCGAAATGAAATCCAGACAATTTACCACACATTGGGCAAAAGCTGAAGACCATAGATGGTTTAGTGTCCCATGTATGTTTCTATGTTCCTAGAGTTTTATGGTAATCTTGTTCAAGTGTCTTACTTAACATATTCAAATCTATTTTGGTACATATGTATATATATTTACAGGGCTGTCTTATCCTTAGTGATGAATTAAACCACACTTCTCTGATTCTTGGGGCAAGACTCTCTGGAGCTACCATTCGAGTATTTCAACACAACAGTAAGTGTCATTGAAGGACAGAGAAGAGAGCTCAGAGCTGTAACTTCTGTACAGTGCAGAGTGATCTGCACTGAGTTTTCTTGGTGAGTACCCTTTCGTATGGTGGACCTCTGCACTGTATACTAGTTACCATGTATCAGATGTGCTTGTTACAAATTTTTGTCTAAAGCACTAACTAAATTGATAAGAGTCAAAGCCATGAGGGAATGTATCACTGATGATTATAAAACCCAATGCGTTTTCATTGAGTGGATTGTACAGTATGAAATCAGAGGAAAATCATTTGCAGCCAATCCCTAAAGAGCCGATGCAGAGGATGGGAGAGATATTGGCCCTGATGAGATGTTGTGTCACAGTGTATTCCCTCAGGCCTTTGCTTCCTGTGCATTGGTGCAGTAGAAAGGTTATTTAAAGACTCAGGCCGGAAGTAAAAGTATAACAGTTTCTCTTTACTCAGTGCAAAAGATAACTTGTAATACATCCAGCAGTAGTTGGTACAAAGTGCAAGTTCGCTGACCAGATGATAAGGTATGGTGGCTTGATAAGTGGCAGTTAATGGCACCTCGGATGTTCTATCTTGCTGATGACTATCTCTTGAACTTCAGTTTAACAACTATAAACTTGCACTTGTGGATATAGGTGTCCACAGTTTAATGTAGGCTTTGAGCTGGCCTGGCTTGGATGTTATTTAGGTAATTGGTGTCTGAACTGTCTTTGACCCAGACATATGTAAAGGCACTTGAACATTTTTTCCAATTAGTCTGACAGACCACTGTTTGCCTTATTTTAACATATGTCTATTTTTTCTGATAAAACTAAACTTTTAATATAACATAATAATAAATCTCTTCTTTGACCATTACATTATTTCTGTTAAAACTATCAGTTGTGTCGACTCATTACTGGTCAGTTTATACATCAGCACAATTATGTTTGGTGCTATAATATTTGTAGTTGGAGACTGGTAGCCGCGCGCTGGCTCCAGATTTCTCTCCCTTAACCAGACCCTACCTGCCACATAGAGTTACTTTTTGATTCTTCCTAATGTAAGGCGTCACCTCTGCTCTAAAATATCCCTAAAACACTGCCCCCCAACATGTTTCGCCAGCAACTATGGCATCTTCAGGGGATCGGGCAGTGAGCGTTGGATGGGCGTGGCACAGATCTTTTATAGTCTCCTATTATGACATCATCACAATTAGCCTATTGCATCTAGCGACATGGCTTGTGTATATGTATTATTTCTTATTCCCACTGTCATTGGGGTTAACGTACCTGTTCCTCCTCCCATAACTAACACCTCCTTATTGTCGATGCTGTCCCTATTCTCGCGTTACTTACACCAAATCCTGCACATGTTTATAAACTGAATAGCTCTTATTCCAATGCAGTGTCTGCGCATGCTCCGGGACTTAGAACCTCAATTCTAACCTTAACAACACCGCGCATGCTCCAGGACTTAGAGTTTCGGCTTCACTTAATTATTCCTGCACCTGTCTGGGAACTTAATCCCCCAACTGATTCTGTTGTAATATCATACAGGATAGATCTAATTGACATTAACTGGAACTTCTCACTACTATAAAAAATATTATTATAATCGTACCAATGATTCTATGATTTTAACTATACATGATTGCATTAATTGGGCTATCCATTACATTATCATGTGAACCAATTATTTTATTAATTCATATATGTTTCATTACTTTTTAATGCTTCATGATATTATGGACGAATACATCCTATTTTTATACTCCAATTCATGATTAATATTATAAATTATTATTAACCAATCATGTATTTATAAATCCCTCACTGTCACCCTATATTTACAATCATGTTTCCAAATTCATCTAAGACATATTTAATTATTTACAGTCATGTTCAAATTTCTGTCGTCCCTCACTTGCAGCAGGTCACTCTGCTGACTGAAAACGCTGTAGCTGTTTAGGTTTCCTGGTGTTCTTGTAGTCCTTCTCTAGAGTGGTGGTCTCACAAGAGAATGGCTTCCTTTGCTGGACCTTTGGAGTAAGAGCAATCAGACATGTCTCCTTCCTCCTCACTGTCATACAGTAGCTAGAACTCCCCCTCCTGGCAGGAAACTTGATCAGCCCACTCCAACTAAGAGGGGAAGAACAGGGTGGTCTGCCCAGTCCCTGCCAACCATACCTCTTCATTGCTGGTGTACATACATTAACAATATAATACATAACACATTTCAGATACCTTAGGTCTGGGGTACAGCACATACTGTATATACAGAGAAATCAGCAGCAAAACCAAGAAATAGTATCCAGAAAGGTGAAGGGTGTAAATGCAGACAAACATCTTGGTCCATCACTGCCTTTATCATACTGAATAGCAACTAGGGTTTATTATGGTACTGTACATTAGTGAAGATGAATTACAACTCCATAGTTGCGAACAGTCCCAAATTTGCAGCGACTGTGCCAAATTCGGGCTATCTTGGATTGAAAATGATTATGGCTTCTGCAAGCACCACCCATAAATGGCAGACTCATCTGGATTGCGAGCATTCCCAAAGGCAGGGTATATTTTTCTGTTTGGGGACTCACAATACAGCTCTACCAGGCTATTTTGACCACTTTTTTCTTTCACCATTATATTATTTTTCTCGCCTGTTTTAATCAGCAATAAAGGGAATAAAGACTTTTTTGTTTTCATTTTAAGTGTTGACACTGCCTGTGATAAAGTTGATATAGCAACGCAAACCTATTGAGTATTGAATACTGTGAACTACAACCAGTTTTTGTCTAGTATCAAATTTTATGTTTTTTATACGTTAAGATATGCAGAACCTGGAAAAATTATTGCGGGATGCAGTAGTGAGAGGTCAGCCACGTACTCACAGAGCCTGGAAGAAAATTCTCATTATTGTTGAAGGAGTATATAGGTAATTAACGTTGTGGTGACTCATAATTATGGTGGTTGCTTGAGTTATACGGTAATTGCCTGCATAAAAGTTTCAAACATTCTAGGGGGAAATTGTCAAAGGCTGTATGCCAGGCTTCTTGCATCTAAAAGTTTTGTGCAAGTGGCAACAAAAATTTGTAACTTTTTTAAATGTTATACCTATCTTAGGGTGGGGCTTAGCAAGAGAACATGTGATCTCTGTGGCTCGCGAGATCATCTATTATTTATGCTAGAGACAGTTTTCCTACTGTACTTAGCAGATAGTATATATTATAGTGTACTGTATCCATTATGTAGTGAATATATGTAGGACACAATATAATTTTAGGGCCATTTTTTTATTTTAAAAAATTTGACTGTACAGGGTGTTTTTAAAGGGTTTCTGTCACCAGAAATACCTAAATTAAACTGGCTGACATTAGCAATGTGGTAATGTCAGCTGAACCTAACTAGCCTATTCCCAGTTTTATCCATGCCCGGTTAATCCATAAATGTAACTTTTATAATATGCAAATAAGCCTCTGGGAGCAGGGGGGCAGCGTTGCTCCTGCTCCTGCTCCTAGAGGCTCCGTTTTCCCACCTCTGTCACCTCCCTCCAAGTCTTCATTGACAGGGCCAGGCAGCGTTCGCATCCACTGGCTGCCGACTTCCTTACTGCGCCTGTGCTGAATACTGAACGGCGCAGGCGCGAGATTTACCATGCACTCAGGGCCGGCAGGAGGATGAGAACGCTGCCTGGCCCTGTCAATCAAGACTTGGAGGGAGGTGACAGAGGTGGGAGAACGGAGACTCTAGGAGCAGGAGCAGGAGCAACGCTGCCCCCCTACTCCTAGAGGCTAATTTGCATATTATAAAAGTTACATTTATGGAGCAAACGGGGAATGGATAAAACTAGGAATAGGCTAGTTTGGTTCAGCTGACATTAGCATTGCTAATGTCAGCCAGTTTAATTTAGGTATTTCTGGTGACAGAAACCCTTTAAACAGGCTTAACCACTTACCATCCATTTATCCATACCCATATATGTTTCTGTCACTTTCACATTACTAATGCAGTTGTGACAGTTAAGAGCTTGAAAGGAGTTAGATACAGTCCCAGGAGACTCCAGAGTGTCGAAATGGGAAATTGGGGCACTTTAAATTCACCATTAGTTGAATTTATTCGGACTAACTCAAATCTGATGGCTAATTCAAACAAATCAGCCCTGAAATGAATTTTGGGAAATTTCTAATTGCAAGATAATGCTAAATGCTATTATAATAAGTATTACACTCTTCCATTTTTCAAGCATGGAAGGGTCAATTGTCCGTCTTCAAGAAGTAATAGCGTTAAAAAAGAAATATAAAGCTTACCTATATTTGGATGAAGCACACAGTATTGGAGCAGTGGGGCCTACTGGACGAGGTGTGGTGGAATACTTTGGAATGGATCCTGCAGAAGTTGATGTGACAATGGGGACATTTACCAAAAGCTTTGGAGCCATGGGAGGATATATTGCTGGAAAAAGGGTAAGTGGGTTTGTAGGTTGGAAAATAGAGCATTTTGGCATAATGACTGTAGTGTGCATCCAAACTAATAGCAGGCAATGTTCTTCAAGAGAATTACACCAATATAATATATCTGACTGTGCCGTTGAATGTTATCCTTTTAGGCTAAGGAATTGCCTGTAGTGTTCTTTAATTAGGTTACTGTTAGAATCCAAAGTGGAATTTGATTCAAAGTTTAGGAAAAATTTGATTTGCAACGAATCAGAATTTCCTTGTGCTTCGTGGCAACAAATAGTTTTTTTCCTAAAATGGTGGCTACACATGTTACAAAGTGCAAGTAAGAAACCAGGGAACACGATATCACCCATAATGCTGTGCAGACAGCCAATCAGCAGCAAGCCAGGCCTTGTGATGTCACAGCCCTTTAAAAGTCTCATCCCATGCGGACTCCGCCATTTCACTGTGATCTGAACATAGGTAGAGACATGAAAAGCGCTAGGGACAGTGTTGCTAAAAGCTTTTAATTGTTTAATATTGAATAGGGAGAGTGCAGAGACAGTGTAGGGAGATCATAGGGAGAGTTTTCACACACTGTAAGGAGAGGACAGGGAGAACATATTGAGACTGCAGGGACAGTGCAGTGACTGTAATCTGAAGCTAAAGGGATCTATAGGAGACAGTGCAGTTTGCATCAAACAGTGTCCTCCTAGTTTAATAGATAAGCAATACTATTACATCTTGATTCTCAAATTGGGGTGAATAAGCTGTCTAGTTCTACTGTTATTGGGGTGTCCTCCTTGTTTAAAAGATTAGCAATTCTATTAGACCGTGATTCTCAAATTGGGGTAAATAAGCTGTCTAATTTTACTGTTATTGGGGTACCTACGGTACCTTGCTTCATGGATAAGCAATTCTGTTACATCTTGATTCTCAATTTGGGTGAATAAGGTGTGTAATGTAACTGTTATTGGGGTGGCCACTTTCTTTCCTAGCTAAGCAATTCTGTTAGTCCTTTATTCTCAAATTGATGTGATTAACCTGTCTAATTTTACTGTGATTGGCGTCTCCACCTTGTTTACTAGATAAGCAATACTATAACGCCTTGATTCTCAAATTAGGGTGAATAAGCTGTATAATTTTACTGATAATGGGGTGTCCACCTTGTTTAATAGAAAAGCAATTCTATTACACCTTGATTCTCAAATGGAGTGAATAAGCTGTCTAGTTCTACTGTTATTGGGGTGTCCATCTTGTTTAATACATAAACAATTCTATTAGGCCTTGAATCTCAAATTGGGGTGAATAAGCTTTCAAATTTTACTGTTATTTGGGTGCCCACCTTGCTTCATGGATAAGCAATTTTTTACATCTTGATTCTCAAATTAGGGTGAATGTTACAGTACAGTATGTCGAACAGACAGTTGCCAGGGTCCTCCAAAGGAACGGACAGTGACAAAAATGTTGCTGGAGTCATCAAAAGTAGCAGCAGAAAAGGGGGGGGGGGGTAGCAGCAGCTGCAGCAGTAGACCAGAACTGCCACTGTCATCCAGCGGTCATGTTTTTACGACCAACAATATCTCAACTGACATCAGACACCCACGGCCAGGAGTCTGTGGGTTCCTCTGACACCACACTTAGTTGGCATGGCCCAGGCACAAGCTCTGTGCCCTCATCTGTTCTGAACCTGCCTCTTTCCTTTGGTGCTCCTTCTGCCAGGCACCTAATGTATGCTGTCAAGCTTTGCTCAGCTTTTCAGCAAGGAAGATATCATTGAGGACTGTCAGCAGCTACTGGCCAGCCCAAATTTGAAGTAGAGATCTGCTGCTTTCTCCTGTAGACGTGAAAGCAGCGACAATAACAGTTGCGTGGGAGCAGGTATTGCTAGCTGTCAAGGACACAGCCATGAGACTGATGGGCAAACAGTAGTGGATGATGATGTAGCCGCTCACACATCGGAGCCAGATGAAGAGGGGGCTTCCATGCCCACGGTAGACTGTCTGCTACTCAGGAGCATACCTGTCCAGAAACAACTAGCAGCAGCAGGCAGTCAGCACAGAGTGGTGGGGGGAAAATACCATACTCGGCAGAGTGGGAATTTTTAGTCAAGTCGCTTGAAGATGTCAGCGTGGCCATATGTAGGATCTGTGTGCAGAAGGCGAATCACAGCCAGAGTGCCAATGTTGGCACCACAGCCCTGCATCAACACATAGGGGGTCACCATAAAGTGGTCTGTGAAAACCGTGGTGCTAATGTAGCTCTACACCCTGACGCATCTCCCAGCGACCCGCACCCCTTTTCCAGCAGTCAAGGCTCCACCACCTCAGCAGAAGGGATCTGTGTTTTCTTTCCATTGTCTGCTTGTTCTTATACTCCTCCTCGTAACACATTTCACCAGCAATTGATCACCGAGGCGAATGCAAAGAAACAGTATTATGTGTGCACTCATCCAATGGTGCAGATGCTGAACATACTCCTGACCAAGTTGCTGGTACTACAGTCCCTCCCTTTCCATGTGCTTGACTCTGCCCATTTCAGAGAACTTATGGCTTGTGGCAAGCCAAGGTGGAGAGCCCCAAGCCACCACTACTTCTCTAAAAAAAACTGTACCAGCCCTGAATATGTACATACGTCTTAAGGTGGGACAGTCCTTGAGCCTGCCAGTGTGTGGTACAAATCATGGCATGACAATATATGTCCTTTACGGTCCACTGGGTAAATGTGGTTCCTGCCCAGGCACATCAGCAACATGGCCAAGTGACAGCAATGCCGCTTCCGCGTTCTCATGGAGTGATTCCGGCGCCAATGTCATCCTCTGCCTCCTCATCCTCCACCTTGTCCTTAGCCTCGAATGTAGGCACAGTTCTGAGTGGTCCTCCAGTATACCACCTATGCAGAGCACAGCAGTGTCACGCTGTTCTGCACCTGTGCAGCCTGGACAAACTGAGTCACACTGGGGAGGAACTACTCTGCGTCCTTCATTAAGAAATCAAACCCTGACTGTCTCCTCGCCAACTGAAGATCGGAACCATGGTCACCGATAATAGGAAGAGCACTCGGCACTGCTTCAAGGAGGGCTGACCCATGCCCCCTGCATGGTGCACGTCTTCAATCTGGTTGTAACCTGGTTCCTGAAGTCTTCCACCCAACTGCAAGATATCTTGAAAATGGCCAGGAAACTGTGCATGCACTTTAGACACTCTTACTGTGCAAAACACATTGCCTCATATATGACGTTTCCACACATTGGAACTCCACCCTCCACATGTTAGACCGACTATATAAGCAGAGAAATGCCGTGAACGATTTCTTGATGATGCAGGTAGACAGGGGTACTCTCTTCAATATTAGTTATTGGCAGCTCATGCGTGACACCTGCCGCTTGCTAAAGCCCTTTGAGGAGGCCACTTTATTTGTCAGTCGCCAGGACTACAGGATGAATAATGTGATTTCACTCCTTGACATGCTGGAGCAGATGCTGATAAATCTGGCTGGCCTCACGACTACCTGAGCCCTATGGGTGCTGAACTGGCGGAGGAGGAGGATGAGGACATTAAAGCTCAGGAATTTTATACAGAAATAGGTGGTTTATCTCTCCAAGCTACAGGAGAGGAACGGGAGGAGCATAAAGAGCTTAAGGATGATGAGGAAGACCAGGCAGATGACCCCGACAGACCATGGCAGTAAGCAGTGGACATGGAGGCAGGGAGTCCCTCTGAGTCCCTTGTGCAAATGGCCAGATACATGCTGAGTTGCTTGCATAGTGACAGTTGCATTATCACCATTCCATCAGCAGCAACTTGAGTCTCGATTCTCTATTGAGCACGTTTCTTCACCCACCAACTTGAGAAACCAGCCAGCAGCAGCAAGACATGAAGCAGAACCTAAACCAGCAGGTTAGCAGGTGGTGCCATACTCGGAGTGCACCCTGTGACCCCAGATCCAAGATCCCCTGGACTACTGGGCAGCCAAACTTAAATTGTGGCCACAACTGGCCGAGTTTGCCCTGGACAAGCTTTCCTGCCCAGCCAGTGATGTGGCATCAGATAGGCTGTTTAGTGCGGCTGGGGCATAGTTACCCCAAAGAGAACTCGCATTTCAACACAAAATATTGAGAGATTAAAGCGAACCTTTCACCTCATTTTCACTTGTTAAACTAGCCACAGTACCTTATAGATTATATTGAATGTGTTGTTATCCATGTTAGTGCCGCTTTCCTGCACTTTTTATTCATAAAAAAACCGTCTTATAAAGTTCTGATTTCTGCTCCAACAGTCAGGCAACAAGTCAAGGGGGTAGCCCTTCCCTTTCCTCTGGCCGTACCTCCCCTGCCCTAACGCCGCCTCTATGCTTTGTGATTGACAGCCGGCTCAGTCGCCGGGACGGCGCTTCTAAATCCTGCGCATGCGCCGTCCTCCTCATTCGCCGCGCGATCCCGTCTTTCTGGCAGACAGAAGCGCGACCATGTAACAGGATCGCGCATGCGCCGTACGCGATGCCTGCCTGTCTGCTCTCCCTCCCGTGCGCGCGCTCCACTATCTTCAGGCTCCAAGTGCCCCACGTGATCACTGTAGACTTGCCGCAGATTGCAAGCCAGTGATCATCGTGAGCCCCAGAAAGACGGGATCGCGCGGCGAATGAGGAGGACGGCGCATGCGCAGGATTCAGAAGCGCCGTCCCGGCGACTGAGCCGGCTGTCAATCACAAAGCATAGAGGCGGCGTTAGGGCAGGGGAGGTACGGCCAGAGGAGAGGGAAGGGCTACCCCCTTGACTTGTTGCCTGACTGTTGGAGCAGAAATCAGAACTTTATAAGACTTTTTTTTATGAATAAAAAGCGCAGGAAAGCGGCACTAACATGGATAACAACACATTCAATATAATCTATAAGGTACTGTGGCTAGTTTAACAAGTGAAAATGAGGTGAAAGGTTCGCTTTAACTTATCTAAAGATGAAACAGGAGTGGATCAGCCAGGATTTCCATATACCGATGCCTGATGCGTCAGACTAGATCATTTTGACTGCAGTCTGCTGCCACACCAAAACATTGTGAAAAGTGGCCCGATACTTCTAGACACGTGCTACAGCCACTATTCTGATGCTGCCACCCGCCACGTGCTACAGCCACTATTTTTGTAGTTTTTTTATTTCTTTTTTATTTATTTATTTATAAATTTGGGAAGACCCCAAAACATTGGGAAATATAAAAAAGAAAACAAAGAGAAAGTGCGCTGGAGTATAACAATGGCTGGGTGCTGCCGGTATACTTGTCTATTCTGCACAAGGTACAGACAAGTCCTGTGGGATCCATGCCTGGTTCATTTTAATGAACGTGAGCTTGTCCACATTGGCTGTGGAAAGGCGGCTGCGCTTGTCTGTGATAACCCACCCCCCCTCCCTGCTGGGCTTAACACACGTTCGGACAATACACTGGCCGCAGGGCAGACCAGCACCTCCAAGGCGTAAAGGGCAAGCTCAGGCCATGTGCCCAATTTGGAAACCCAGAAGTTGAATGGGGCAGACCCATCAGTCAGTACATGTAGGCGTGTGCACACGTACTGTTCCACCATGTTGCTGAAATGCTGCCTCCTGCTAAGATGTTCCATATCAGCTGGTGGTGCTGGTTGTTGTGGCGTGCTAACAAAGCTTTTCCACATTTCGGCCATGCTAACCCTCCCTTCTAAGGTGCTGCCCCAGCTGCATTGGAGACTTATTCTTCCTCCTCTGCCTTCGCCTTGTGCTTTCACTGAACCCCCGGTGTCAGGTGGGAATGCCATCAGCAGTGTGTCTACCAGCGTACGCATGTACTCGCGCATCTTCCGATCACGCTCCAGTGACGGAATTAAGGATGGCACATTGTCCTTGTAACGTGGATCCAGCAGGGTGGCCACCCAGTAATCAGCACTCTTTAGAATGTGGGCAACTCGGCGGTAGTTGCGCAGGCACTGCAGCATGTAGTCGCTCATGTGTTCCAGGCTGCCCAGAGGCAACAACAAGCTGTCCTCTGTGGGAGGTGTATCGTCTGTGTCCTCTGTATCCCCCCAGCCACACTCCAGTGATGCCCATGAGCAGCTTTGGGTGCCACCCTGCTGTGAACACTGTTCCTCCTCCTCATCATCCTCCTCCTCTTCCAGAACTGTGCCGTGGCTGAACAATTGTGTACCTGGCCTCTGTTGGTGCAGGCAGTAACCCACCCTCCGAGCTGCCGAGTGAATGACGGGCCTGATAACCATGGAAATGATCCCTCCTCCTCTTCCTCCTGTGCCACATCCTCTTCCATCATCGCCCAAAGCGTTTTTTCAAGGGGACATAGAAGTCGGATAGTAACGCTGAGGACTGCGTCATCGGCACTGGCCATGTTGGTGGAGTACTCAAAACAGCACAATACGGCACACAAGTCCCGCATGGAGGCCCACTCGTTGTTGGTGAAGTGGGCTGTTCCGCAGAGCGACTCACCTGTGCGTGCTGCAGCTAAAACTCCACTATCGCCTGCTGCTGCTCGCACAGTCTCTCCAGCATGTGCAAGGTGGAGTTCCACCTTGTAAGCACGTCGCATATGAGGCGGTGAGCAGGAAGGCCGAAGTTACGTTGCAGCGCAGACAGGCGAGCAGCAGCAGGGTGAGAACGCCGAAAGCGCGCACAGACGGACCGCACTTTCTGCAGCAGCTCTGACATACTGGGATAATTTTTCTGTAACCTCTGTACCACAAAATTCAGCACATGGCCAGGCAAGGGATGTGAGTCAAACCTGCTAGGCCCAGAGCTGCAACGAGATTTCCCCCATTATCGCACACCACCAAGCCATGCTTGAAGCTCAGTGGCACCAACCACTCATCTGTCTGTTGTTCAATGCCTGTCCACAGCTCCTGTGTGGTGTGGGGTTTGTCCCCCAAACAGATACGTTTCAAAACTGCCTGCTGTCGTTTACCCCAGCTGTGCTGAAGTTGGTGGTGAAGGTATCACGCTGACCAGATGAGGAGGCAGTAGAGGAGGAATCGGAGTAGGAGGAGGAGGTAACAGGAGGCAAAGAGAAACGTCCTGCAATCCTCAGCGGTGGAAGGACATGCGCCAGACTGCTATCCGCCTCAGGCCCAGCCGCCACTGCATTTACCCAGTGTGCAGTTAGGGAGATATAACATCCATGCCCGTGCTTATGGTCCACGTATCGGTGGTTATGTGGACCTTGCCACAGATGGCGTTGCGCAGTGCATACCAAAATTTTTTCGGCACTTGGTCGTGCAGGGCAGGGATGGCTCGCCTGGAAAATTTGTGGCGGCTGGGAACTGCTGGGAGATGGACAGCTGAACGCTCCCATGGGACATTGTGGAGATGCTTGGTGACGGACGTGGTGGCATTGCTGCCACATGGCCGAGACTGCAGCAGAAGAGGGACCAGGAGGAGCCTGAGATCTTTCGTGTTTTTTGAGGTGTTTACTCCACTGCAGCTCGTGCTTTGCATTTAGATGCCTGGTCATGCAGGTGGTGCTCAGGTTTAGAACATTTATGCCTCGCTTCAGGATCTGAGTGCACAGCGTGCAAACCACTTGTGTTTTGTCATCAGCACATTGTCTGAAGAACTGCCAGCCAGGGAACTCCTTGGAGCTGGCTTTGGTGTGCTCAGTCCCTGGGTGCAGTGGGCAGTAGCAGGCGTACTGGCTAGGGGATGGCAACTCTGCTTTTGCACACTGCTCGCTGTGTGACCACCACCTCTTACTCCGAACTGCACACGTCACTCGCATGACCTTGATTCCATGTGGGGTCTAGGATCTCATCATCCTCCACATCATCTTCCACCCACTCTTCACCCCTGCCCTCCTTGCCGGTCTGCACACTGCAGAAAGCCGCAGCAGTTGGCACCTGTGTTTCATCATTATCAGAGATGTGCTGCAGTGGTCCTCCCATGTCAACATCCTGAAACATAAGTGGTTGGGCATCAGTGCACGCAATCTCTTCCACTTATGGAGCAGGGCTATTTGGACGGCCCTTGGAAACCCTGCCAGTAGAGTCATCAAAAAGCATAAGAGACTGCTGCATGACTTGGGGCTCAGACTGCTTGACTGATTTGAAAGGGGGTGAGGTGAAAGACAGATGCCCATGGGCTACAGGTGCCAATTCTGCGCTTTCAGCAGGGGACCGGATGGGAGACAATGTGAAGGAACTGGAGGCACTGTCAGCCACCCAATCTACTACCGCCTCTACTTGTTCTGGCCTCACTATTCGTACATAGGTATTCGGGCCTACAAAATAATGCTGAACGTTCTGTTGCCTACCTGCACCTGAGGAAGGTGTTTCATTTGGGCATGTAGCTGGCACAGATCGACCACGTCCTCTCCCTGCAACGGCAGCTCCACCAGCAGCACCACGACCAGGGCCACGTCCCTTATTTGATGCTCTCCTCATTCTTTGAGGTCACCCAATGAACTAACAGACAGATTAACTATATTATTTTCCCTGTCACGTATGCAGTGCAGGTGTATTTCACGCAATAAATTGGTATATGACGTGCACATATCTAACAGACGGATTAACTATATCAATTTCTCTGTCACATATGCAGTGCAGGTGTCCTTCACGCAATAAGGGTCCATTCACACGTCCGTAGAATGGGTCCGGATCCGTTTCGGCAACGTTGAGGAACGAATCCGGACCCATTCATTCTCTATTGTGCCGGAAGAGATGTGGACAGCACACAGTTTGCTATCTGCATCCACGTTTCCGGAGCGCGGCCCCGATTTCCAGTCAGCGGCTCACGAAAAAAATAGAACATGCTCTATTCTTGTCCACAATTGCGGACAAGAATAGGCAGTTCTATAGGGGTGCCGGCCGGGTGTATTGCGGATCCGCAATACACTACAGACTTGTGAATGGACCCTAAATGGGTATATGACGTGCACCTAACTAACAGAAGGATTAACTATATCCATTTCCCTGTCACGTATGCAGTGCAGGTGTGATTCATGCAATAAATGGGTATATGACGTGCACCTAACTAACAGACGGATTAACTATATCAATTTCCCTGTCGCATATGCAGTGCAAATGTACTTCACGCAATAAATGGGTATATGACGTGCACCTAACTAACAGATGGATTAACTATTATATTTGTGTGTCAGGGGTACAAAGTACAATGCTGCATTGCACCCACAAAAAAATCACTGTATGTCACCCACAGAATTAACGGCCAGATTTATGATTAGCTTTCTGTGTCAGGGGTGCAAAGATGGTGTATTGCACCCACAAAAAAAAAATCGCACTAACACTGTCCCTCACTTCAGCTGCCTGCTTTCTGTCCCTTCACTACTGAGAGCTGATGGGCGGTGCTACACGTGATCCAGCTTATATAGAGGCTGGGTCACATGATGCACCGGCCAATCACAGCCATGCCATTAGTAGGCATGGCTGTGATGGCTTCTAAGGGCACACAGCTTAAAAGCTTGTTGATTGGCTGCCCTGCAGCCTTTCAACAAGCTTTATTAAATGCCCGGACACTGAACTCAAACCCGAACTTTTCCGGCAAAGTTCGGGTTCGGGTCCGGGTACCAAAAATCGTAAAGTTCGATACGGACCCAAACTTTACAGTTCGGGCTCGCTCAACACTATCTGAAAACTTAAAATCTCCCATTATGACCAATGTACCAGCCTGTGCAGCCTGTGCAGCCTGTGCAGCCTGTGCAGCCCGCTCTATTTGGTTATACAGCTGAACTTCTATCACCTCTGTGATGTTAGGGGGGGGTCTATAGATTACACCAAGTATTATTTTTTTCAGAAAAATAGAATGGTCGGCACTCACAATTTACATGGGTCACGCAGAATAATCGTATCAAATAAAAATGTATTCACATTGGCAGACATAATAAAATTTAAGTATTGGCCAATACTGCAAAAATTACAATAAAATGAACTAAACTACTTAAAACATGTGGTCTGGTATCCAAGGTGGTCGCAATGAATCAATTTGTCAAAATATTTGTGCCGGTTGTTGTCTCAACTTAATGTACCCGGGTACAAAATAGCTGAATGATTTCTAAATTCTTACAAAAGTTCGCAATCAGGCCTTAATAGAGCAATAATTCTGATGGAAAAATAAATTTGAATGGAAAAATAAATTCGATATGTAGGTACACGATGGCTGAATGGTTCCCCAGTTCTTACATATGCTCGCAATCAGACCATATTACAGCGATAGTTCAAGTGGAGAGTAAATTCAATGTGACCGTTTAATCAGCGGATATTTTGGATGGAGAGTATAATTCGATATATAGGTACAAGATCTTACATATATTCGCGATCCGACTCTAATGGAGCGATATTTTCGGATGGAGAGTAAGTTCAAAATGATCGCTTAGATGAAGCCAGCACTGGTATCTCACTCTATATTCAATTTGAATATTATTGCGGATCGATATTGTGTGGTGAGAGTTGTTATAGTACTCACGATTTTGCAGTCATGACTGTTTGGCAGTGAATTCGACCCGCCACCTGTTGTTAGTGTGTATCACGCTCCTTTCCCACACACCTGTGGCGTCTTTATTGCGGAGTTGTATCCAAATCTCGCTACTTTGTAGCTGTGTTATCGCGAGTGTACCTCCGTCTCTCCGTTCTCTACAGCTGACTGCTCTTAGCGATTCTTAGGAGCTTGATCCCAACGTTAAGTCAGTTCTTTATCGAAGATATTTACTACCGGTAGTGTTCTTGTAACTTCTTCTTGGAAAGGCACTGGGAAATATTTAAAATTGACCAAACGCGTTTCGGAGTATAATTGGGGTCTTACTCCTTCCTCAGTGGATGAGTAGAGCCACCCTTATCCAAATTTAACCAATTATTTTTTTCAGTTTTTATATCCCTTTGTAATTCCACCCATAAGGATTCAACATCCTCACTATCCTCACCCACAATTGACTCTTTTACACTTGCCTTCATATCACTCCTCACATACAGGCACACTCCACCGCCTTTTCTATTGATCCTGTCTTTCCTAAAACCGTGAATATTAACATCCCAGTAATGTGAAGAGTCCAACGGTGTCTCAGCCACACCAACTACATCTATGTGTTCCTCTAGTACCATAGCCTCCAGCTCCCCCATTTTGCTTGCTATGCTTTCTGGCATTTTAAATTACTATTACCCGTAAAGTGAATGTCTGTGATTTTTTTGGGTACCTTGGTTGATATTGTTGGTATGTAACATGTTACCGGCAGCTCTATTTTTCATCAGTGTACAGTTCTGCCCAGTCACCAACCTACTTTCCTCACTAACCCTAGCCCCCACTAAATCCCCACTGTCCCCTCCTATATCCCACTCTCTAGCTACACTATCTACCCCCTTATTAGTATGACTCCCCCTCACTCCCCCCAGATCCTAGTTTAAAAGCTCCTCCAGCCATCTAACCATTCTTTCCCCCACAGCAGCAGCAGCTTCCCCATTATAGTGCAGCCCATTCCTTTTGTAAAGCCTGTAGCCGACAGGGAAGTCGGCCCAGTTCTCCATGAACCAAAACCCTTTCTTCCTGCACCAGCTTCTGAGCTACTTTAACTCCCTAAGCTCCCGTTGTCTCTCTGGTAACGCTCATGGCACTGGCAGTATTTCTGAAAACACTATCTTGGAGGTCCTGGATTTGAGCTTCTCTCCTAGTTCCCAAAAATAATTTTTTAGGAGCTTCCATCTCCCCCTAACTTTCTCATTGGTACCAATATAGACCATGACCGCTGGGTCTTCCCCAGCCCCGCCCAGCAATCTGTCTATCCGAGCACTCGGAAGACAACACACCATTTGGCATTCATGATCACAGCGAAAGATGACTCTGTAATTCCATCTAATAATAGAGTCCCCTGCCACCAGCATCTGTCTGAACTTTGCTGCACTCCTGTTTCCATCCTTCCAACAGCAGTCATCCTCCTGGTTGCTAGGATAAATTCCATGCTGTAGTGTTGCTGGCCCTGAGCTTTCATCCCTAATATCAGCCAAACAGGTATATTTACTAAGGCGTTCCAGCTCAGAACTAGCCTCCCTGGCACTTTTCCCTCTACGCCTTCTTGCAACATTAACCCAACTACTGACCCTGTACTCCTGATCTTGCCCTACTCCACCCACCTCCATTTCACTAACCCCCGCTGTGCCTGCACAGTAAGGTCTAAGCCCCTCTCCAGGTTCGCAAAGCTCCTGAGTGTTGCAATCTGCCTATTTAGATCCAAGATATGCAACATACTTGCATCTAGTGCAAATGTATTCACCCTCAAATGGCTCTTCAAGGCATGCATATATTGCATAAGACACACAGTAGCATTGTCCATTGAGCACATGATTAAATGGGGATGAACAGTGAAGAAAGAAAACAGTAAATATAAATTATGACCCCTGTCTACTGTACAGTAATTGGAGAACTTGCTAGAATCCAGCAAACAACACACAAGGAAAATCTCTCAAATCTTAGTTTCTTGCTCCTTGTCTTAAACTCCAGTTCTTTAATTCCACTTATTCACAAGCCCACTTAGTGCAGCAAGCCCAGCAAGAACTCCTGCAGTCCCAGCTTGCTGGTCTCCTCTGGTCTGTGCCACACCTGAAGCGTCAGGTTATAAAGCGCGTTGTATGTCCTTACGCTGTTGACAGTCAGGACAGTGCAGCATGGCCCGGAAGAGACCAGGGAGGAGGGATGAGTACAGTGCTCACAGCTCTTCACTCCCCTGCCTCCTGCTGTATTGACTTTATAAGACGCACTGCACACTGCAGTTAATTCCAGCAGTTACTGTATGGTGAGCGAAAATCAGGAGCCAAACCTACTCTCAAATAAGGTACAGTTCTATGTTTTTAACCTGTAACTGACCAAATAGTTGAAGTGTTAACTGTGCCTAATAGTGACACGCAGTCATTTTATAGCTAACAGAAGTGATTTAAAAGCATGTGTTTGCTCTGCCACAACATTGATTAAAATAATTTTTTTCTCCACTACTTTATTGGCACTGCCTCTGTGTCCTTCTTTTGTCCCACTAAAGAGTCATTGGGACACAGGTCTTTTTCTTTTACTAAAGACTGCTGTATGCTTTTCTTTTGGTTTAGCTTGGGGTTAGCTAGAACTGTTGATGGCCTGCACGACGATGCGCACGTCCATATACTGTATGAGACCTGCCTGCCACTTGACGCACAGTAACTGTTTCACTACCAGAAAGGACTAGCTATGCATGTTGCTGCAATGCACAGTGACTTACACCAAGAAAGACTCTCCCTGCAGGCCAGGATATAGCTGATTTAACGTGCTTCATGACAAATGAATTCAGAACGAAGAAAATTTCTTGACAAAGTTCAGCAAAGCGTCCAACTTGAATTTTTGAAAACTTCACTCATCTGTAATTATTATCCTCAAAGCTTTCTATAAAAGAGTTTATAGATTATAGCTGAAATCTGTGCCAGCCCACAGCTGGTGTAGATTTCAGTTTGTGGAGGATGGACAGACCAAAATAACATGAATTTAGTAAGAGAGCACATCTTGTTCCACGTTTACTAAAACTGGAGTATGAAATGGCAGTCATAGTAAATCTTCCCCAGTATTACTGCCCTTGCTCCTCTAGTAATCCTCACGGTGTTATCTCATGATTAATGTAAAAATGAAAATCAGACATCACATAGCATAACAATCTATTTCTTACAAAGCTAGAACCAGCCCTGTACTTCATATGAATCCAGAGATCTCCCCATTCATTTAATTCATCAGGGGCAACTCCAATCACTGACTTTTAAGTACTCAGGTGCCATAGTCATTTGTAATCATGGCATCTGAGTGGTCATTTACTAGGAGCACTGCACTCCCTTTAACCAAATGTCTCCACCGCACTGAGATTGCAGAAGGCAAAGAGGCCTGCTATAGCAAAGTTCCTGTCAAAGCCTGACTGAGGCCGAGCTTGACAGGTGCACTCTGATTCTCCCATAGAATATAATGGTAAGCCATTGCAGTCTACGATATAAGTGATCAGATGACCACATGTTAAAGTCCCTTGGGGACTAAAAATAAGTTTGAAAAAAAGTTTTTGGAAAAAAACGCTCTCTCTCTCTCTCGTGAAAAAAAGTCTAAACTATTAAAATATAAAAGTATTTATCCCGTATGGTGAATGACATAAGGGAAAAATATCAAAATGGCATATTTGCCGTTTTTGGTCACTTCACCTCAAAGTAATCAAAAATCCTGCACAATATCATATAAATGAAAAATACAGATCGCCCCGCAAAAATGCCCCCTCTACAATGGACAAAAAAATAAAAAAGTTACGGGGATCAGAATATAGAGATACAAAGAAAAACATTTTTTTTTCAAAGTTTTTATTTTTTTAAAGATGAACTTTGAAGAAAAATTATAAAATGTGGTATTATTGCAATCACACTGAGCCACAGAATAAAGTTAATGTCATTTTCACTGCATAGGAAACACTGTAAAAACGAAACTCAGAAAACAATGGTGGAATTGAGTTTTTTTTTCCATTTCCCCCTTTACAATTTTTTTCCAGCTTCCAGCTACATCATACGAAATATTGAATAGTGCCATTAGAAAGTACAACCTGTCCCACAAAAAAACAAGTACTGATACAGCTATGTGGACAGGAAAATAAAAATGTCTCCTACAAGGCAGGGAGTAAAAAGAAAAGGAAATAATGGAAAATCACTTTCAGGAAGGGGTTACATTCCTATGACATACTGTCCATATAGTATGTTAATAAGCAACTCATTGCTAAGTTAACCATGGGCATTAGATATTGTGGCTGAATGATCAGTTGTTTTTCATCCTCACCCATAAGCATGCCTGAAAAATTTTTACAAAGCATATCATTGATAAGTAGCCCTGATTTCTATGTATATTTAAAACATATATGAAAAAATCTTAATACTAAATGTATTCTGTGAATGGAATTTCATCTACAGGATCTTGTGGATTATCTACGAAAGCACTCCCACAGTGCATTTTATGCAGCATCTATATCTCCACCTATAGCTGAGCAGATCATAAGGGTCATCAAGTGCATCATGGGAAGTGATGGGACATTGACAGGTACCACATTTTTTGTCCTTCTGTATAATTTTCTTAATTTCTCATTATAGAGGTCTCACATATTTCAAGTACTGTAGACAGAATACAACCCTATCAGCTTCTTCTAATGTCCTTGTGTAAGTGTATTTTAAAATGTTCACATGATATTCTGAATTTGGAAACATTCAACGAGAACTGGCCAAAGGTAATAAAGGAAAAAATTATATTAGATTACTATTTGTATTACACAAATGGAAAGCTCATAATTCTTCAGGTTCTTATATAAGTACATAGATGCTTAAGATGCCACCTACCAATGGTGTAAGAACTGACTTGGGATTTTTTCTTTACACACAAATGTTTACCTTATGCAGAATCATTATATTGTTTGGGCTTAGAGGGAAATATTGCACCCAAAAATCGAAAATGCCCCTGCATTATTAAATCAGGAGTTAGAGCAGTAGCCAAAGATCAGCACATACAGAATATTTATTAAAATTTCAAAGGTATCTGTCATTTAGTAGCAGCTGAAACTTTTTTTTAAATGAAAGTGCATCGATATTGGTTCTTTTCACTTTATTTAACTTCTTGGAAACTGATGGTAACCTATCATTTTTTTATTAATTGCACAATCTGACAAAATGATGACCAGTTTGTCACTGATTCCTAAGAAATTATATAGCTGCACTTTCTCTCATTGCAACTGTAGGGAAAATGCTACTACCATGTTACTAAACTTTACCTACTGTGATTACATGATTTTGGACCATTTTTATGTTTTGACTGGAAATTATTTTTAGGCTAGATTCACACATACAGTTTTTGGTGTAGTTTTGTGAGCCAAGCCAGGAATGGATCCAAGAATCTTGTTTTTATTCCCTTTTAGCACAAAAACTGCATCAAAAACCAACACAAGAAGTAAATCCAGTCTTAAAGGCGTTTTATTGACTAACAGAGTGATGACCTCTCCATAGGATAGATCACCAATGTCAGATTGTTGGGGCTCTGACACCTGTGTAAACAGTGTTCAGAGCTGGAATATTGTGGGGGTGCTGAGTGTCCGACTCCCACAAATCAGTTATTATTGACTTATCCTGTATAGAGGTCTATTCAGACTTTTCTGCCATAGAGGGATTATAGTTAAGACACCCTACACACTTGGACATGATTTAGCCAATTGTATTTAAACCTGCACTCAGCACTGCAAATTGCAGCCATAATTGCCAGATTATGGTTGAAAGCCAAAGATTCTAGTGAGAAAGACTTTAGCAAGTTAGCATATAGAGAGTGCTATGATTTGCAACTTTGCCAGCCTCCCTACCTCTCTATCTGGGGAAAGAACTTGCACTGTGTCCAGATTATTGTTGGGTGTACTATAACTCCTATTTTGTACTCAGTAAAAAGAGATGTTTATTCTTCTACCTCTGGCCTGGTTTCCTGATTCCTGCTACACCATATTCTGGCCACTGTACTACTGTACATGCCCTGCCTTGCACCCATGTAAACAGTTAACATCACAGACACCCCAACTACCATCAGGCAGGAAACCCCACCATCAGTGTGTGCCCCGAGGGAAGAACCAATGTACCCTTCATTAGTTGCACTGGCCCTGAGGAGTAACGACCTGAGGGAGACCACCACAACACATCATATCATTAGAGCGACTACCACCCCTATCCTCTGCTCTGGCTCTTTGTGGGCTACTGCACTGGGTACCAATTAATATTGTATGTTGAGGGGCCACTGCTGCCCTACTTACATACATATTCACATACTGGGATTTTATTTCAAACATACAGCTAGTCCAACAGTAAAACAGTATTTTCTCTTATATGTGTCCTCCAAGACAGGTTTCCATCTCTCCACTGGACTAATATTAATACGATGGTGTCTTCCTAAAAATGAAATTTCATGATATACCTATTGGGCCTGCTATCCAAAGAACAGAATTGCTTAACAGTAACAAATGCTAGGCTATGGAGGAGGAAAAAGTATTTTTATGTTTTTTTTATGATAATCATGACTGTAAACCCCTTAGGCCAGCAAAGAGTCAATCAACTTGCAGAGAACACCAGATACTTCAGAAAGAAATTATATGACTTGAATTTAATTACTTATGGAAATGAAGACTCTCCTGTTGTCCCTGTGCTCATGTACATGCCAACCAAAGTAGCGTAAGTACTTCACATAATAATTAACAAAAATTCCCAATGATGAGCTCATCATGGAACATAATAATCCATAACTAGGAATTCTTTCATGAATGAGTAGCTGCATTTGTGGCCATGAAGCCCATAAAAACACAACCAACTCACATAGCCATAATTTTGGCCTGGTATAATGCCTGGTTCTGAAACTATTATTACTAGAATGATCACTTCTATAATGAATTTTAAGTTAGGCTACTTTCACACTCGCGTTTTGGCTTTCCATTTGTGAGATCCGTTCAGGGCTCTCAGAAGCGGTCCAAAACTGATCAGTTTGCATTCTATTGCATTCTGAATGGAAAAGGATCCGCTCAGAATGCATCAGTTTGCCACCGTTCCAGCTTCATTCCGCTCTGGAGACGGACACTAAAACGCTGCTTGCAGCGTTCTGGTGTCCGTCTGATGAAACTGAGCCAAACGGAAATTCAATGGGGACGGATCCGTTTTCACTGACACAATCTGGCACAATAGAAAACGGATCCGTCCTCCATTGACTTTCAATGGTGTTCAAGACGGATCCGTCTTGGCTATGTTAAAGATAATATGAACGGATGCAGATGTTTGTATTATCTGAATGGATCCATCCATGACGGATCCGCACAAAATGCAAATGTGAAAGTAGCCTTAATCAAATTCATCTAGAATTTCATAAAAAGGTTTTAAGATTCAATTTGTGCGAATCACTAAAAATGTTGTCTGTTAATTTACATACAAGTACAGTAGGGCAGGGAAGATAAAATTGGAGGATAACATGGCCTTGCGAGGGGCCCTGGCCAGTAGGTTTGCCCAGAATGCCTTTCAGTCAGCCTCCTCCAATCAGGAGGGATGATATGGACATGTGTCATACCTTAAAGGGGTTCTATGGGAATTAAGAAAATGAAAATACTTAAATATTACTTTATGATAAATATATTCCCAAATACCTTTCATTAGTTATACTGGCTTGTTTTTCTAGGGAGCAATCAGTAGGAGAAACAAAATGGCCACTGTCCTATTAACACACACAAAACCTGTCCTAATCACACAGGAGGACGAGTTACTTGTCACAGGGCGATAACTTCGGAGCGAGGATGTGCGCTGCATCCTCGTCTCCAGGGCAACGGGTGCGAAGAGGACCCAGCTGCGCATGCCTACTTGGCGTGGCCGGCGTCCTCTGCTCCCGTAAGTTCGTCGAAAAGTCTGAGCGCCGAACTGGACACTCGGTACTCAGCAGTGTGCAGGGGGATGAGTCATGTGATGCTTGGCCACGTCACATGACTCCGCTTCCCTATTTAACAGGCAGCCTGCTGGCCACAGGTTGCCTATGATCAAGGTCCTATTCCTAGTGAATATTCAGTTGGCGATTTTTCTGGTATTTGTATCTCGGCTTACTTGACTATGTCTCTTGCTAGATCCTCTTGTACTTTTGCTTCTTCTGGTATTCGACTTCTGCTCTACCTTTTGACTTGTTCTTGCCTGCTCCCTGGTACCGCCTTGACCTCCTGGTTTTGACCTTGCTAGTTCGACCTCTGTTTGTTTGTTTCTCCGCACTTATGCAGGTTAGGGATCGCCGCCCAGTTGCGCTCCGTTGCCTAGGACGGGTAAGTGCAAGTAGGCAGCCACAGAGGAGTGGATGGAGTCAGTTTTCACCTTTCCTATCCCCTTCTCGTGGGTGATTGAGTCAGCACAACCTGTATGTAGGTGCACATCACTATGGCGAAATACATATACAAACGCAAAATACAAATGTGATAGCACTCTGCAACCAGCATTCTGCCCTGCCTCTATGCTGGATGAGGCATTGGTGTACATTTTGGCCAAAGCGTAATAAGCCACTCACCACGTCAAGGTCTCCTCTATGGAGTGGTCCCTAACACTAGTTCCTACCTGTTTATGGGCCATGACAGCCACACAAAGTCCAGGGAATGCAGGTCAGCATGCACGCCAAGCACACTCTGCTTTTAACCCCGTCCGGTGCCATTACAGCTTTCATCGGATCCAGGGATGCAAGTACCAACATGCACGCTGAGCCCACCATATACTTCTCCTGGAGCCAAATGGCTACTGGTAGGTTCTATATAAGCAGACTCAGTTTTATACTGACTTTAAAACCAGCCTCCAGGACAGATTGACTGGTCAGGTGTGCATGACTGCATGGAGATCGCCACGCCTCCAATATATACTACAAAGAAAAAATGTGGGTGATTGAGTCAGCACAACCTGCCTGTAGGTGCACATCACTATGGCGAAATACATATACAAACGCAAAATACAAATGTGATAGCACTCTGCAACCAGCATTCTGAACCTACCAGTAGCCATTTGGCTCCAGGAGAAGTATATGGTGGGCTCAGCGTGCATGTTGGTACTTGCATCCCTGGATCCGATGAAATCTGTAATGGCACCGGACGGGGTTAAAAGCAGAGTGTGCTTGGCGTGCATGCTGACCTGCATTCCCTGGACTTTGTGTGGCTGTCATGGCCCATAAACAGGTAGGAACTAGTGTTAGGGACCACTCCATAGAGGCGACCTTGACGTGGTAAGTGGCTTATTACGCTTTGGCCAAAATGTACACCAATGCCTCATCCAGCATAGAGGCAGGGCAGAATGCTGGTTGCAGAGTGCTATCACATTTGTATTTTGCGTTTGTATATGTATCCCCTTCTCGTGACAGAGTCACAGGCCGTACTACCATATCATGAATCCGTTGCAAACTCTCACGGATCATGTCCAAAACCTGTCTCAGATTGTCCAGGAGTTAGGGGAGAGGTTTCAAGCTCAGGAAACTGTCCGAAACCTCTCTGTTACTTCGTCATCCTCACTAAGCTTCCTGATCGGTTCTAAGGGAATCGCAATAGTTTTTTGGCTTTTAGGGAGAGCTACAAACTGTATTTCTGGTTGCGCCCTCACTCTTCTGGTTCTGCTCAACAAAGAGTGGGAATTATTATGTCCTTATTACAAGGCGACCCCCAAGACTGGGCTTTTTTTAATAACCCCCCCGACTCTGTGTCTCAGATCTGTCGACGCGTTTTTTCAAGCCCTCAGGGTTTTGTATGATGAACTTGACAGAGCATCTGTAGCGGAAAGTCAGTTAAAATCTCTTGTGCAGGGTGACCGACCGGTAGAAGACTACTGTACTCAATTTCGTAAATGGTGCATTGCCTCTGGTTGGAATGAACCTGCTCTTAAAAGTCAGTTTAGGTCTGGCCTATATGAGACTCTCAAAGACATGCTTGTATGTTATCCCTTTCCTGAGACCTTGGAGCAAACCATAACTCTTGCTGTGAGACTGGACAGAAGCATTAGGGAGAGACAACGGGAGCATTTGCTTTTTCCACAGGTTATGTCCAAACCAGAGACTAGTCCTATGGGGATCAAGTCCGAGCCTTGTACAGAGGGACCGATGCAGCTCGGTTTGACCAGAAGAGATTAATGTCGTCGCCGTGGTACATGTTTTTACTGTGGCGACTCCAATCATTAGATCCCACAATGTCCCAAGGTCCCTCCTTCCGGAAGATCACCTAAACCTGAGGGATCTAAAGATAAGGTACTCCCTGGGGTATTATAACTTGATCCTTATCAAAGAAGGGGACGAATAGAAGACTGCTTTTAATACTCCGGAGGGGCACTTTGAATACACTGTCATGCCTTTTGGGCTCAGTAATGCTCCTGCAGTTTTTCAAAATTTTATGAATGACATATTCAGAGAATATATCAGTAAATTTTTGATTGTATATCTTGATGATATTTAGATTTTTTTTTTCCCCGACTTGGCATTCTCATGTTATTCATATCAAACAAGTGCTTGAAATTCAAATAAAAAATCAATTATCTGTAAAATTTTAAAAATGTGTTTTTGGGGTACAAGAAATCTTATATCTTGGTCATATCCTTACTCCACACTCGTTTAAAATGGATCCTGGTAAGGTACAGGCTATTCAAGACTGGGTGAGGCCTTCTTCTCTTAAAGCATTACAGCGCTTCCTTGGGTTCTCTAATTATTATCTTAAATTTATCAATAATTTTTCAGTAATTGCTAGACCCTTAACCGACTTAACCAAGAAGGGTGTGGATCTTGTTAACTGGCCTGTATAGGCCATAGAAGCTTTCGAAACTCTTAAGAAATCTTTTGGGAACGCCCCAGTCTTGATTCAGCCAGATCAAGAGAAACCATTTGTTGTGGAGATCGATGCTTCTGAGGATGGGGTGGGGGCGATTCTTTCTCAGGGACCCTCTTACCTCACTAGTCTAAGACCTTGTGGGTTTGTTTTCACGAAAATTCTCTCCTACTGAGAGAAATCATGATATTGGCAATCGTTAATTGTTAGCTATTAAATGGGCATTTGAGGAGTGGAGACATTTTTTGGAGGGGGCCAAACAATGCATCACTGTTCTTACTGATCATTAAAAAAAAAAAATTCTCGAATCCGAGAAATGCCTGAATCCTCATTAGGCCAGATGGGCATTGTTCTTCACGCGTTTTAACTTCTCTATTACTTTCAGGCCAGGAAGTAAGAATGTGAAAGCTGATGCTTTGTCTCAAATCTGTGTAGTCTGTGTGGAGTCATGTGACGCTGGCCACGTCACATGACCCCTCTGGCTCCCTATTTAAACAGGCAGTCTGCTGGCCACAGATTGCCTGTTATTTAGGTTCCACCTGCGACTTTGTCTTTCCTGGCGTACTTACCCCCTGCTGAATTCCTGACGATCCTCTGTCTGCTCCTTGTGTACTTTGCTGCTCTCCTGGTATTCTGACCCCAGCTTCCTCCTGACGATCCTCTGCTGACTCCTTTGGTACTTCACGATTCTCCTGGTATTTATGACCCCGGCTTCTCCTGACTATTCTCTGCTTGCTTCATTTGTACTTCGTAGCTTTCCTGGTATAGACTCGGTCCGTTCACATTCTGTTGTTTGTCTGGTTTGTCCTCCCTGCACTTATTCCAAGCTAGGGATTGCCGTCCAGTTGTCCCCTGTCATTAGGACTCGCGAGGCAAGTAGGCAGGGCCAGGGGTGAGGGTGGAGCGCAGTGGTCACTTCCCTCCCCCCTGTGTGTGTGTACACGACCGTTACAGAATAAACCACTGTACCATGAATCCTCTAGTGACCCTGACTGAGCATGTGTCAAACCTGACGCAGATGGTGCAGGAGCTAGGGGAGAAGATTCATTCCCTAGAAATAGGACAAGACGCCACTGCTCCTCAGGCCTCTGGTCCGAACTTGAGCCCTCATATGGAGCCACCGATCAAGCTTCCAGAACCCTTTTCTGGAGATCGGAGGAAGTTTCACTCCTTTAAGGAGAGCTGTAAATTGTATTTTAGTTTACTCCCCTTGTCTTCCGGGTCGGGAAGCCAACGGGTGGGCATTGTTATTTCCCGCTTACAGAGGGATCCCCAGGGGTGGGCCTTTTCTTTACCCCCTGATGCTAGTTGTTTAACCACAGTAGAGTTTTTTTTTTCAGGCTCTGGGTATCCTGTATGATGAACCAGACAGGGCCCTGGTAGCCGAAACCGCGCTGAAAGCATTGGTTCAAGGCAACCTCTCTGCGGAGGAGTATTCCACCTAATTTAGAAGGTGGTGTGTTCCCTCAGGGTGGAACGAGACAGCTCTTAAGTGTCAATTCAGGTCAGGTCTATCTGATAATATAAAAGACCTACTAGTGAGTTATCAGCTCCCAGAGACTCTTGAGGAGAAAGACGACAGGAACGACAGTTCTCTTCTCAGGTGCTAGTCCAGTCTGAGGTTTGTACCAGGAGTGGTACCTATGAAGAACCTATGCAAATTGGCATGACCAGAGGGGATCAGCGCCGCAGACGTGGGATCTGTTTCCACTGCAGAGATCCTGACCATTGGATCAGTGTCCAAAGAGGATCCTTTCTGATAAGGCTTCCAAGACAAGACCACCAAGGGACCAGGTACTCCCTGTTATTACTAAGAGTAAGCTTTTAGTTCCTATAACCATTTCTCTGGGTTCTAATAAGTGGTCGGGTGGTGGGCGTGGCCGAACCAACATGGAGTGAGGAAGCAGGAACGCAGTGCTCCTCCAAAATCCTGTAAATTACCCTATAAACACCTGGCATAATCGGAGTTATTTGAGCCCATACAGATAACATCAGATCCCTTAACCATCAGGGACACTTCGCTTAGACCTGAACGCTGTGGCTTGGCTGTCGCACTGCAGGAGCTGACGGCGCATAGGAGAAGAGCAGGGAGACGCGGCCGGAGGAAAGTGTGGAACGGAGCTGAGGCAGGATTCATCGGACCGCAAGATGCACACTGCAGGTACGGCATCCCGACAGTAGCTGACATCTTACCTTAGGCTGCTGCCGGTGCCTGCTGGACTCACGCGACCCGCGGCTGTAGAGGGAAGGAAGTCGCGTGGTGGGTGCCATCTTGCCTGTAAAGTTAGTGCGCCACAGCGCTCCTCTCTACTCCGGCAGACGAAGTGGGGCGGCGAGACAGAGTATATCAGTGTCTCCCTCCTGAAAACACTGCCACCTCCCTCCTGAAGTCCTGCTGCGATACTCCTACTAGGAGACTCTGTACATAAACGATACAAGGTCTACCAAAGGACTTTTTTGAAGTATATCTGAATGTCTGATGGACTTGTTGGATTGAATAAAGCAATTACCTGATATACTGCAGGAGTGACATACCTCAGCTAGTCTTTCAAGTTTCTGTGGACTATTTCTATGGGCCGCAAAACCTCTTCTTAGGCTCCATCAACTGTTAAACAATACATGGATGCCATGAGTCAGACAGAGCAAGAAAGGGAGGGGTCTCATGTCCCAGTTGCTTCTGCTGAAGTCTCTCAAATTATGAAAGCTATAGCAGCTTGTCAAGCTGCTCTTACATCAAAGATAGACCATCTCCAGTCTGATCTTAGCTGTTTACGGCACGATTTTGACAAAATTCGTGAGAGAACGTCTGCAGTGGAGCAAAGAGTAAGCGATGTGGAAGATGCGTCTAGAACAGTTGGAAATGACACCAGGCAGCTGTTACAACAGGTCCAGATGCTACAAGCCAGAGCGGAAGATGCTGAAAACCGCAACAGACGTAACAACGTCCGTATCCTGGGCTTACCTGAGCGAGTAGAGGGGTCTACCCCAGAAATATTTGCGGAACAACTCATAAAAGAAGTATTGCATCCTATCTCTCTTTCCAGTTGCTTTGTTATAGAGAGGGCGCACCAGGCCCTTACTGCCGGGATCCCCTGCTAGGCCTTTCATTATAAAAATCCTGAAATACAGGGATAGAGACGCTATTTTGCTAGCTGCTAGACAGAAGGGCAACATCAGCTATGAGAATGTCCGCTTGTCATTTTACCCGGACTCTACTGCGGAGGTCCAGAAGAAAAGAAAGCAGTTTACTGAGGTCCGAGGGCGACTGAGAGATAAAAATGTGAAATATGCAATGATCTACCCTTCTCGCTTTAGGGTGCAAGATGGAGAAACGGTCCGTTTCTTTAATACTCCTGAAGAGGCTACAGAGTGGATTGATAGAAATCTGAATGCAAGGCCTCACCGCTGATGGAATGAACTCTGGCAATGACAACTGAAGGAGCTAATAATTTCTTAAATGTTAGATTGTATTGCTGACAGGGTTGTTAAGGGGGGAGGGGGGGCGGGAGTATTATGTTTCACCGCACCACTATTACTCTTGTTATAATCCCTGTTCTTTGATTTTGTCTATTGATCAGATGTTAACCCTATATACGTATGCTGGGTGGCAATACCCTGAACCAACATGCACTGTTATAGGAGGAACTGTTTATTTACTTTCTCTCACTAAGGTACCTATATGGTATATGAGTTCACCTAATGAGTTAGGGTAGGCTATCATACCCGGAAGTTAGCTAGTTCAGGGTTTCAGGCTCAACCATGTTAGGAAGGTTTGGGCAGGGTGGGATGGGAAGGTTGGGAAGGGGTGGGCTAGAGAGGGTGTTTATATTGGAAGGTTCTTTGATGTGGTATGTATGTGTGTGTGAATGTGCCTTCATCGGGCGGAGATTTTGGATATTCTTTCTCTGGTGGGATAAATGGCGTTAATTAAGCTGCTTTCCTGGAACGTTCAGGGTCTTAATAATAAGATTAAAAGATCTTTAGTTTTCAATTATCTGAAGAGGTATAACCCTGACATAGTGTTATTGCAAGAAACACACCTGCAAGGCCAGAAAGTACTAGCTTTGCGACGTCCATGGATAGGCCCCACATATCATGCAGTTTATTCAAATCACGCTAGAGGTGTTTCTATCTTAATTGCTAAAAGTCTCCCGTTTCACATACCCTCTGTACAGTTAGACCCTTATGGTAGATATGTTATTCTAGATGCTTGTGTCAGAGGCCTGCAGTACTTAATTGTGGGTCTCTATATCCCTCGCAGAGAGGTCCTAGATTTAATTATAGCTAAAATAGCAGGGTTTCCAGCAACGCCCTGTATTATTATGGGCGACTACAATGCCACTTTAGATCCAGTACGGGACAGATTGTTTCCCCAGGCCTCACACAACAATGTGCTGTCACGTTGGGCTAATGCCTATGATCTGATAGAGACGTGGTGTTATTTTCATCCCACAGGTGCACAATTCTCGTGCTATTCGGCTTCTACTGGCTCATTTCTCATATAGATGTGGCCTTTGTGTTTGAGATCATGCCCCCCTCCTTCTGATTTTGTCACAGCCATTGGCTCCGGCCGATAAGCAGTGGCGGTTAAATCCCATGTGGCTCGAGGTCTTACCAGTGTTGAGCGATAGCCTAGACGTTATGGGAAACTACTGGACAGAAAATAAAGGATTTACGAATCCCCTGGTAGAATGGGATGCTTTTAAGTCAGTCATGAGGGGGGCATTGATTGCTGCTATAGCAACTCACAGAAAGGAATTGAATATCAAACGGATGAAACTGGAGATGGAGCTAGCTGATAGAGAGAGGCTATTTATACTAGATCCGTGTTCTGAGAAGCAGACTATGTGGCTGGATGCAGAGCGTAGGTTTACTTTACATTTAACTAAATATACTCAGAAGAAACTTTTGAATCAGAGACAAACCATTTTTTTAGATGGTGATAAGTGTGGTAGAGCTTTGACATATTTGGCTAGATCTGAGACTCAGCAAACGGTGGTGGCGGGAGTTCTGAATGATCAATGGATCTTGTTAAGGGAGCCTAGAGATGTTTGCCTCCTATTATGCGAACTTGTATGCCCCCAAGACCATGTGCACCTCGGGGGAGATTGCCAATTTCTTAGCAGGTATTAATATTCCTTCTTTGGACAGAGATGACAGGGATTCCCTAGCGTCAGATATATCTGACCTAGAGATTGAAGTGAACATTAGCTCTTTAGCAACCAAAAAAAAACCGGGACCCGATGGATTTCCTGCTGAATGGTATAAGCGGTTTTCTAAGGACCTTGTTAATAGATTAGGGAAGCTGTTGAGATATGCGCTGGAACGAGGTTCGTTGCCTCCTTCTTTCTCGGAGGCAACAATAGTAGTGATTCATTAGCCGGGAAAACCATCTGACCAGTGTAGCTCTTATCGGCCTATCTCACTTCTAAATCTTGACGTCAAAATCTTTGCGAAGATACTGGCTTTAAGATTGAGGGGGGGTAATTCTTTCCTTGGTTGGGGTAGATCCGTCGGGTTTCATGCCAGGGAAAACTACAGATATTAATTTAAAGCGATTGTTCACTAATCTTCAGGCCAACCATGACAATAGAGGTATGAGGGCTCTTGCGTCCTTAGACAATAAAAAAGCCTTTGATTCAGTAGAGTGGGACTTTATGTGGGCAGTGCTGATTCGAATGGGTTTTCCTGAGAAATTTCTGTGCTGGCTACAGATGCTTTATAAATCCCCTTCGGCAAGAGTCGGGGTAAATGGATACACATCGGACTCCTTCCCCTTAGGTAAAAGCACTAGACAGGGCTGCCCTCTCTCCCCCTTATTATTTGCATTAATAATGGAACCTTTGTCGATACTCATTTCCTCTGACTCAGGTAGAGAAGGCTGGGAAATGGCTGGAATATCAGAAAAGCCTTCATTATATGCTGATGACATGTTGGTATACCTAGCTGATCCAGGGAAGTCCTTGGATACCCTTTTAAACGTTGTTGATCATTTTGGTAACTTCTCGGGTCTTCGTGTGAACTGGGCCAAGTCTAGTCTTTGCCTAATTGATGACTTTGACCCAGCTCGCATTTCATTGAACAATAAGCTTCAGATTGTAGAGCAATTTACATATTTGGGAATTATTGTTCATAGAGATGTGGCAAAGTTTTATGATTTGAATGTTGCTCCTACAATCCAATCCATTACTCGAAAATTGGAAGCATGGGAAAACCTACCTTTAAATCTCATTGGGCGTATGAATATTGTAAAAATGATTCTTCTCCCAAAGCTGCTATACCTATATAGAGCTGCCCCAATGCTACTTCCCAAGAAACACTTTACTACCATGGATAGAGTAATCACTCCCTTTCTATGGAACAAATCTTCTCCCAGAATAGCGAGATGCACCCTTCAGGCATCTTACCTGCGGGGAGGCCTTGCTTTACCCAACCTGTACATGTACTATGTAGCCGTGCAGTTAAATTATGTGGCGTGGTGGGTACGGGCAGACTCGGGTAATCCGGCGGTAGTGTTGGAGGCAGCTTTGTTGGGGTCCTATGAAGCACTTACGAACTTGGCATATAGGAGGGGGGCTGGTTCTGCAGTACATTATACCCAATCGATAGCGGTTGCAGTAAGGATTTGGGTTAAATGGAGTCAGATGCACAACTCCGGCGAGAATAGTATTACTTGGTCGCCATATTTACCATTGTGGAAAAGCAGAGTGCTACCAGAGCTGTTCTCATTAATGGAATTTGAATTCTGGCCCCAAAAAGGGGTGCGTTATCTTACCCAACTGTATGATAAGGGCCTCTTCAGAACCTTTAACAGTTTGAAGCAGGAATTTAATCTGCCCCAACATAGTTTGTACAGATATTTTCAACTTAGACATGCCTGTCAGGCTCAGTTTGGCAGAGAACCTTTAAAGTTGGAGTGTGGACCAGTGGAAGCAGTGGTTAGGAGGGTTCCTTTGGTCAAACCAGTGTCGGCTCTCTATGCATCGCTGATGGCGTTACAGGATTCTCCCCTTAATAACTTATTTGTCAGGTGGAGAAGGGATGTCGAAAGTTTGGAAGATATGCATATTAAAGAATTTAGCCATACATGGAGATCCACAGTGGTAAGTGCTAGGGATCAATTGAGTCAAGTTAAGTGGCTTCACAGGATATATTATACCCCTGAGAGATTATTTAAAATGGGTAAATTACCAGACCCTCAATTCACGAGATGTGGACATGAAAACGGCTGCCTAATACACATGGTTTGGCAATGTCCGGTCATTTATGGCTTCTGGGAGGAGATTCATACTTATATTAATGATAAACTAGGCTTTCCTAATGTCTGTACTGAGCTGACGAGTCTGTTGGGGATAGCCAACGAGGTTGTTCCCACCAAATTTGGCAGGAAACTATACAGAATACTCTTGTTCTATGCCAGGAAAACTATCCTCCTAAATTGGAAACCCCCTAAGAGTCCTACTGTGCAACAATGGATACATCTAGTCAATACCGACCTTGAATTATATAAGTTTGTATATGAGCGAAGAGGGACCCCTGACCGTTTCATAAAGATATGGGATCCTTGGATTGGAGCCCAAACTCTGATACCATAGGAGACAGCGGTGTTTGCTTCTGACTGATGAAGGTGTGTATGAATGTGTGTGTGTGTGTGTGCAGTACTTTTTACCATTCTGAGACATAATCTATTGGGTACTATTCATACTATTAAAATTGATATCCACTTCTGACCTGAGTAAGGGCTAAAAGGAGCTGCTGTGACTGATCCCATGTAATTTAATGTACTGGACTTATTTGTCGATTGTCTGTATTTGAAGTGTTTGTAATGCTTTTTGCTAAAGTTAATAAAAAGATACTATTATAATAAGTGGTCGGGTCAGGCCTTTATAGATTCGGGCTCAGCGGCCAGCTTTATTGACCATGGGTATGCTACTAGACAGGGTATTCCAATTTTTGTTTTACCTACGCCCATCCATATCATGGCCATCGACTCCACTCCCCTGGTAGGGGGTACTGTGAGGTCATGTACCTCAGAGATTTCCTTAGCTGTGGGAGTTTGCCACTTAGAGAAATGTTCCCTGTTAGTCCTGGAGAACTTACCTGTCAAAGTGGTATTGGGGATGCCATGGCTCCAATTACACAATCCTACGATTGATTGGACCAGAGGGGAACTGGTGAGTTGGGGATCTGAATGCGGCTCATGTCTGTCTAGAATACGGATTGGGTTCTCTGTGGAGTTTGAGGTATTACCCGCAATCATAAAAGAGTATGCTGATGTGTTCTCGTCATCGTCCCCAGAGGCTCTTCCTCCCCATAGACCTTATGATTGTGCCATAGTCCTGGAGAAGGGGACAAGGTTTCCTAAGGGGCGTATTTACAATCTTTCCAAACCTGAACATGAGGCCATGGAAGATTACATTAAGGAGAGTCTCATTAAGGGGCACATTAGACCCTCGGTTTCTCCTATGGGGGCGGGGGTTTTCTTTGTTAAGAAGAAGGATGGTGGTCTTAGACCCTACATAGATTACCGGAAATTAAATAAGATCACTATCCGGAATACTTACTCCCTCCCATTGATTCCGGATTTATTTAACCAGGTATTAGGGGCGCCTGGTTTTCTAAGATTGATTTAAGAGGAGCATAAAATTTAATCCAAATCAAGGAGGGGGACGAGTGGAAGACAGCGTTCAATACCCCGGCTGGTCACTTTGAATATCTCGTTATGCCTTTTGGACTCAGCAATGCCCCGGCTGTGTTCCAAAATTTCATGAACGATATTCTTAGGGAGTTCTTGGGAAAATTTGTTATTGTATATCTCGCCGACATTTTGATATTTTCCCCTGATTTTAGGAGTCATGTGTTTCATGTTAGACAGATGTTTGAGGTGTTGAGAGAGAACCAATTATCTGCTAATCAGGAAAAATGTGTCTTTGGGGTGCAGGAGATTATATTTCTCAGACATGTTCTGACTCCCCACGCCATAAAAATGGATCCTAGCAAGGTTTTAGCGATTAAGGGATGGGTAAGACCATCATCTTTAAAGGCCTTACAACGTTTCCTTGGTTTCGCTAACTACTACCGTAAGTTCATAAAGAATTTCTCGGTAATCACTAGACCACTGACCGACCTCACTAAGAAAGGGGCGGATCTGGAAAATTGGTCTACTGAGGCCTTAGATTCATTTGAAACCCTAAAGGAGGCTTTCAGTAGCGCTCCCGTTCTAACCCAGCCAGATCAGGAAAATACTTTTATCGTGGAGGTGGATGCTTCTGAGGACGGGGCAGGAGCAGTCCTCTCGCAAGGTCCTGCTACCCTCACTAACCTGAGACCTTGTGTCTTTTTTTTCCAGAAAATTTTCCCCTCTGAGAGAAATTATGACATAGGAAATTGTGAGTTACTGGCCATTAAGTGGGCATTTAAAGAATGGAGACATTTTCTTGAGGGGGCAAAACATTGTGTTACTGTTGTTACCGATCATAAGAACCTAATGTTTCTCGAGTCGGCAAAAAGGTTAAATCCCCGTCAGGCTAGATCGGCATTGTTTTTTACTCGCTTAAATTTTTCCATCACTTTCAGACCAGGAAGTAGAAACGTAAAGGCCGACGCACTCTCTCAGAGTTTCTGTGCGTACCAGCCTACAGAGACTCCACCTGAAACCATTTTACCAGCTAAGGTCTTCCTAGCAGCCTTGTCTCAGGACATCACGACTCTCATCAAGGCTGAACAACACCTAGCTCCGTCGTCCACTCCTACAGATAAATTGTTTGTTCCCGTACAGTTTCGTCTCCAACTGCTGGGTGAGTGTCATGACTCTGTTTTTTGTGGACATCCGGGCATTGAGGGCACTAAAGAGCTGGTTTCCAGCAAATTCTGGTGGCCTACTTTAACTAGAGACGTCAAGTCTTATGTGTTGGCCTGCGAGGTTTGTGCGAGGTCTGAGACCCCTAGGACTCGCCCGGCTGGGTACCTACGACCCTTACCCATTCCCAGTAGACCCTGGTCTCATATCTCGATGGATTTTATCACTGATCTGCCACCTGCAAGTAAGACTGTGGTTTGGGTAGTGGTTGATAGATTCAGCAAGATGGCTCACTTTATTCCCGTGTCTAAACTCCCGAGTGCGAAGACCCTAGCATCTTTGTTTGTGGAACAAATTGTACGTTTACATGGCATTCCAGAAAATATTGTGTCTGACAGGGGTGTGCAGTTTGTGTCCAAGTTTTGGAGGGCCTTCTGTCTGAGATGCCAGATTTCACTGTCCTTTTCATCTGCTTATCACCCTGAAAGTAATGGACAGACTGAGCTCCTCAATCAGTCGGTGGAACAATTTCTTAGGGCATATGTTGCAGATGATCAACAGTTTGTGGGTGAAATACCTTCCGTTAGCCGAGTTTGCTCTGAATAACCGAGTTAATTCCTCTGCTGGGGTCTCTCCTTTTTTTTTGTAACTATGGCTTTCATCCTCATTTTCTTTCTGGGTCATCCGTCTCCTCGTGTAATCCCGAGGCGGATGAGATCTCCTCAAAACTGTGCAGAGTATGGGCACAAAATACTCAAAGAGTCCAGGCTAATAGGAAACGTTCCACGGGGGTGAACTTTCAGGTGGGGGATAAGGTGTGGTTGTCCTCTAAAAATCTTTCACTCAAAGTTGCTTCAAAAAAGTTTGCTCCTCGCTTTATAGGGACATACGAAATCATAGAGGTGATTAATCCTGTATCATTTAGGTTAGAATTGCCCGACACATTCACGATGTATTTCACAAGTCCCTACTAAAAAAATACATCGAACCCGTCATAAGCCGCGCCACTGCCTGTTCTAGTTAAGGATTCTGTGGAGTATGTGGTATCTAAAATTGTGAATGTCAGAAGAGTGCGTAATTCCTTGCAGTATCTGGTGCACTGGAAGGGCTATGGACCCGAGGAAAGGTCTTGGGTACCAGCTAGGGAGGTTCATGCCCCTAGACTGGTTAAGAAATTTCATGAGGATCATCCCGAGAAGCTGTCACCTGAGTCCTTGGGTCCGGTGGCCCCGCGTAAAAGTGGTGGTACTGTCACGGCGCGGTCTAGGAGGCGGGCATGTCCGGAGCTCGCACGCATCATCAGCGCGTCCAGCGTCGCCTGCGCTCCTGAAATTACTATGCACGCCCCCCGCGCGTCTATGCGCATTCATGAGAATGGTTTTAGGGCTGAGCGCCGAGCTGATCACTTGGTGCTCGGCTGTGTAGTCTGTGTGGAGTCATGTGACGCTGGCCACGTCACATGACCCCTCTGGCTCCCTATTTAAACAGGCAGTCTGCTGGCCACAGATTGCTTGTTATTTAGGTTCCACCTGCGACTTTGTCTTTCCTGGCGTACTTACCTCCTGCTGAATTCCTGACGATCCTCTGCTGACTCCTTGTGTACTTTGCTGCTCTCCTGGTATTTATGACCTCGGCTTCTCCTGACTATTCTCTGCTTGCTCCATTTGTACTTTGTAGCTTTCCTGGTATAGACTCGGTCCGTTCACATTCTATTGTTTGTCTGGTCTGTCCTCCCTGCACTTATTCCAAGCTAGGGATTGCCGTCCAGTTGTCCCCTGTCATTAGGACTCGCGAGGCAAGTAGGCAGGGCCAGGGGTGAGGGTGGAGCGCAGTGGTCACTTCCCTCCCCCCTGTGTGTGTGTACGCGACCGTTACACTTAGGAGGTTCAGAAAATTTAAGCTAATAGGAAGCGTTCCAAAGGGGTTGATTTTAAGGTTGTCCTTAAAAATGGCTTCCAGGAAATTTGCGCCGCGATTTGTAGGACCATATGAAATTCTCAACATCATTAATCCTATATCTTTTAGGTTGAAGCTGCCAGACTTGTTTCATATCCACAATGTATTTCATAAATCTCTACTGAAAAAATATATTTCACCCATAGTTCTGTCTCAGGCAGACCCTCCCCCGATACTGGTGAATGGTCAAAATGAATTTATTATTTCTAGAATCATTGATGTTAGGAAAGTTCGTAATTCATTTCAGTAGTTCATTGGAAGGGTTATGGATCCGAGGAAAGGTCCTGGGTGCCAGTGAATAAGATTCATGCTTCTAGGTTGATTAAAAAAATTTCATCTTGCTCATCCATAAAACAGAAGAGAGGGAACATTGCTAAGGCACAAAATGGGACATTTTCGAGCTGTTTTTCTAATAGAAATGCACGATTTTAGTAATTGAAGTATATTACAAAAATTGTCAATATCACTGCCCCTACACATAGCAAAAAAAAAAAAAAGAATGACAGGCCTGTTTCACATTTGTGTTGTGGCATTCCGGTTTTGAGATCCAGCAGAGGATCTCAAAACCGGGCCAAAACAGTTATGTTTTGTCCCCATTCATTGTAAAAAAACTGGGGACAAAACTGATCAGAATTCTGCATTCCGTTCCATTTTGTTGTTTTTTGACCGGGCACAAAACCGCTGCAATCAGCCATATTACAATTAAAAAATCTTATGTACTGGCTGATGATTTTTTTTTAAGTATCATAGTTGCGCTGGACACTGTCCTCCAAATGTGCTTTTTCTTTCATTTTTTTTCAAAAACGCTGTTGAAAATTTTTTAATAAGTGTACCAAACCTGATCAGACATATCTTGCAGCATCACAGTCAGCATATAATTTGTAAAGTTTATTCAATCAATAATAAGTGTACCAAACCTGACTGGGCATATTTTGCATCACAGTCAACATATATTTTTGAAGCAGACTCGGTCCAATTGTGCATTTAAAAAAAAACACTTACACGTAAAGTTTAGTTAATAAATAATGTGTATCAAACCTGACTGGATGCATTTTCTATCATCAATGTTGGCATATATTCTCAAACACCGCAAATGTAATTTCAAATTGTCCATCTATCACAGATGGGTACCTGACCTAACATGTTGTTGTGCGTCACTCTGTGTTATATTGTAGTGGACTCTGTCCAATTGTGCATTTTATTTTAACAAATATTTTAAACTTATTACAAAAATGTGATTTACTACAGACTACTGCGCCTGACGTTTTATCAGACATCACTCCCTGTTACATTGCACATTTGGTTCTAAATCTTTGCAAATTTAATTTTAAAAAATCCACCTATTACAGACTAGTGTACCTGACCAGATGTGTTGTTGTGTATCACTCACTGTTAGGGCTCATTCACATGGCCGTAGGTGGGCCGCTCCATGCATTGGGGATCGCAATTTGCAGTCCCCAATGCACGGGCAACCTCTGTACGGCCGCGGGGATGAATCCATATCCATTTAACTTGAATGGGTCTGCATTCGTCCGTTCCGCAAAAAGATAAAGCAAGTTCTATCTTTTTGCGGAACGGAAGTACAGAACAGAACCCCACGGAAACACTCCGTAGTGCTTGCCTAGTGTTCCATGATTCCGTTCCGCACCATTTCACATCTCTGGATTTGCGGACCTATTGAAGTGAATGGGTCCACATCCGTGATGCGGAATGCACACGGAATGGTGCCCGTGTATTGCAGATCCGCAAATTCGGTCCACAATACGGCAATGGGCAGCACACGTTCATGTGCTTGAGCCCTTATATTGTAGTGAGACAAAGCAAAGTGTTGTAGTGATTTGAAGGCGAGTGTGAAAGAGGCAATTGTGGATGAGGAGGGTGAGGATGTTGAAACCATATGGATGGAATTACAAAGGGAAATAAACTCTAAAAAAATAATACTTGGGGAGGGTGCAACTGCCCTGGAGGAAAAAATGGTTAGATGGCTGGAGATTTTAAACTAGGATCTGGGGGTAGGGTGCGGGGTCATACTAAAAAGGGGGTACATAGTGTACATAGAAATTGGGGACATAGGAGGGGACAGTGGGAATTTAGTGGGGGCTGGCGTTAGTGAGGAAAGTAGGGAGAAGACTGGGCAGAACTATACACCGATGAAAAATAGAACTGCTGGTACCAGGAACCTGTTACATACAAACATCAACCAAGGTAACCCAAAAATCCCAGATATTCCTTGTACAGGTAATAGTAATTTAAAATGTATTTTCACAAATGCCAGAAGTTTAGCTAGAAAAATGGGGAGCTAGAGGCTATGGTACTAGAAGAACACATAGATGTTGTTGGTGTGGCTGAGGCATGGTTGGATTCTTCGCATGACTGGGCTGTAAATATTGAGGGGTTTACACTATTTAGGAAAGACAGGGTCAATAGAAAAGGAGGTGGCGTGTGCCTGTATGTGAGGAGTGATCTGAAGACAAGTGTGAAAGAGGCAATTGTGGGTGAGGATGGTGAGGATGTGGAAACCTTATGGGTGGAAGTTCAAAGGGATATAAACACTTAAAAAAATTAAATAAAATGGTGTAATCTATAGACCCCCAAACATCACAGAGGAGATAGAAATGCAACTGTATAACCAAATAGAGCGGGCGGCACAGGCTGGTACAGTGATCATAATGGGAGATTTTAACTTCCCAGACATTGACTGGGGTCATGATTCTGCCTCAACTGCAAAGGGGAGAAAATTCCTCAACTTGCTGCAGGACCACTGTATGGGCCAGTTTGTAGAAGCTCCCACTAGGGGCAATGCTCTGTTGGATCTGGTCATTTCTAATGTTGCAGAGCTTGTTGGAAATGTTACTGTTCGGAAAAACACTAGGTAATAGCGACCGCAATATAATTATATTCCCCCTAATCTATAAGAAGCAAACTTTGTCAGGCAGAGCAAAGACACTGACTTTTGACTGGGAGCAGCTACTGTCACATAATAATACTGAAAATAAATGGTAGAGCTTTAAATTCACATTGAGTAATTGCACTAAAAAATGTATTCCTTTAGGTAACAATTATAAACAGCTAAAATTAAACCCCCCATGGCTTACATCTACTGTAAAAAGGACAATAAAAGACAAAAAAGGGCATTTAAAAAATACAAATCTGAGGGGTCAGCTGTAGCGTTTGAAGATTACAAAGGGCTTAATAAAATCTGTAAAAAGGAGATAAAATTAGCAAAAATACAAAACAAACAGCAGGTGGCAAAAGAAAGCAAAACAAAGCCCCATAAAATCCTTTAAATATATAAATGCTAAAAAACCAAGGTCCGAGCAGGTAAGTCTCCTAAATAATGGTAAAGTCCCTTATGTCACTAAGGATAAGGAAAAGGCAGAGTTACTAAATGTTTTTTTTTAGCTCTGTATATACAAAAGAAGAGAAAGGAGCTGATATCTGTGGTGCTGGGGCTGTTAGTACATCATCCAGTAATATACTCAGTTAGCTAACTGTAGATACGGTATGGTCCAAGAGAAGTTAAATAATGTGAACAAGGCTTTGGGTCCAGATGGATTACACCCAAGAGTGCTTAAAGAGCTCAGTTCAGTCATTGCTGTGCCCCTGTTTATAATTTTTAAAGATTCTCTAGGTACTGGTACAGTGCCAAGTGATTGGCGCAATGCAAACTTGGTACCTATATTTAAAAAAGGATCTCGGTCCTTCATAGGTAATTTTAGACCAATTAGCCTCACTGTCCTTACCATATGTGTCCTGGATGGGACGCAAAAACCTCCTTCAAATTTACATTTTGCAAAAGTTCTTACATCTGCTGCAAATGGTTCCCATTCACCTCCCACTCTACTTTTTTCATCAAACCAGAACCCTCTTCACCACCTTTTTGTGGGGGGTAAAAGACCTAGGATCGCCTATACTCGCCTCTGGTCAGAGACCGCCCTCTTTGGGGATTTGGCCTTCCAGATTTACATAATTACTATAGGGCAATCCAAGTAAAAAGATGGCTTACAGGACTTTGGGTGCTGACATTAAGCTGGCTATACTGACAGAAATACACCTAGCACGCTTATGGGGTCTTCAAAGCTCACAAAACATACCCGAGGGCCTAACTAAAGGAGTGTCTCTTAATATTCACGCTCTAGAAAAAAAATATCCCCCTTTTCTCTACTCCACCGCACTCTCTACCCTCCTCCCTCACCCCCTTTTTACTGGATCCTACAACACAAGACACGCCTTACTTAAAGCTCTTAGAAGATATATCCTCTGAAACTGACACGGCGTCTATCTTTACTCTCCTAGCTGGAAGGGGCAACTTTCTGGACGAACTAGAATTTAAAGCTCTTGCACATCCCTGCACTGCAAATACTGTATACTGTTAGAATAGACATCACCTGGTTTGAAAAGCTCACACAAAGCGACACTATGCTTCGTCATGTCTTCTCCCTTCTATACAGGTTCATCTCTTTTCAATCAACCCCAGACGTCCCTACCTACATCAGATCTTGGGAAAAAAATATGCATAAAACGTTTACTGAGCCTGAGATTTCCCAGATCCACCTCCGCTCACATGGTTTTTCTAGGTGTATCAAAACCCAAGAACACTCTTACAAAAAAATGACCCGAGCAAATTGCAACAGATGGGTCTGAATAATTCAGATACTTGTTGGAGATGTTCCCAGACAGGTGGCACCCTGGGTCACTTATTTAGTTTTTTCCCTGTAATACAACACTATTGGTCTCAAGTTGAAGGCATTCTAAACAAGGTGTGCAATACAACTATACAGCTGTCCCCGACCTCTGTCCTGCTGTGGCCTCCATCAGAACAATGGCACCCAGCAGCATCAGATCTCCCTACATTACTAGTACAGGCCGCCAAGGCTTCTGATCCTGGCGAATTGGCTTAACCGTGATGCTCCTAGCATTGCCCTCTGGCAGGAGAAAGTGGATCAGCTATATTTATTAGAGGAACTTGCGAGTCGGGAAACCAGAAACCACTCCAGGTTTATGAAACTATGGGCTCCATGGAAAGCCTTCCTCCGGATGCTTGACAGCTCTATGTCCGCCACTAAGTTATCAGGTGACAGGAATTTTCCTTCTTCCAGCTAAGATTCTACGGCCCTGACGTAGTTCCCTCCCACCTATTTGCTCACTTACCTGCCTATATACGCATATCTTCTTTACTTTCTATCTCCCTTCTCCAATACTCATTTCACAGGAAGATGCACCCAGAAAGTGGCTTTGGTTTTAATTTTAGTTTTAATTTTGATTATCGTTTTACATAGTTACATAGTTGATACGGTTGAAAAAAGACATAAGTCCATCAAGTTTAACCAAGGGATAGTTGGGGACGCGAATCCCAGAAGGAAGTGAGACTCAGATTTCTACACGTTTTCATAAGCATTAATGTTGTTTACTTTTAAGAATTCATCTAAACCCTTTTTAACTGTCCACTGTTCCTGCTGTGACCACATCCTAAGGAAGTCTATTCCACAGAATCACAGTTCTTACAGTAAAGAAGCTTTGACGTTTCTGGAGACTGAACTTTTTCTTCTCCAGTCGGAGGCAGTGCCCCCTTGTCCTTTGAGGGCATTTTACATGGAACAGTTTTTCACAGCATTTTTTGTATGGTCCAGTTATATATTTGTATACACTCACCTAAAGAATTATTAGGAACACCTGTTCTATTTCTCATTAATGCAATTATCTAGTCAAGACAATCTCCTGAACTCCAAACTAAATGTCAGAATGGGAAAGAAAGGTGATTTAAGCAATTTTGAGCGTGGCATGGTTGTTGGTGCCAGACGGGCTGGTCTGAGTATTTCACAATCTGCTCAGTTACTGGGATTTTCATGCACAACCATTTCTAGGGTTTACAAAGAATGGTGTGAAAAGGGAAAAACATCCAGTATGCGGCAGTCCTGTGGGCAAAAATGCCTTGTGGATGCTAGAGGTCAGAGGAGAATGGGCCGACTGATTCAAGAAGAGCAACGTTGACTGAAATAACCACTCGTTACAACCGAGGTATGCAGCAAAGCATTTGTGAAGCCACAACACGCACATCCTTGAGGCGGATGGGCTACAACAGCAGAAGACTCCACTGGGTACCACTCATCTCCACTACAAATAGGAAAAAGAGGCTACAATTTGCACGAGCTCACCAAAATTGAACTGTTGAAGACTGGAAAAATGTTGCCTGGTCTGATGAGTCTCGATTTCTGTTTAGACATTCAAATGGTAGAGTCCGAATTTGGCGTAAACAGAATGAGAACATGTATCCATCCTCTGATGGCTACTTCCAGCAGGATAATGCACCATGTCACAAAGCTCGAATCATTTCAAATTGGTTTCTTGAACATGACAATGAGTTCACTGTACTAAAATGGCCCCCACAGTCACCAGATCTCAACCCAATAGAGCATCTTTGGGATGTGGTGGAACGGGAGCTTCGTGCCCTGGATGTGCATCCCTCAAATCTCCATCAACTGCAAGATGCTATCCTATCAATATGGGCCAACATTTCTAAAGAATGCTATCAGCACCTTGTTGAATCAATGCCACGTAGAATTAAGGCAGTTCTGAAGGCAAAAGGGGGTCCAACACCGTATTAGTATGGTGTTCCTAATAAGGTTCCTTAGGTGAGTGTACGTTAATCATTTCCCCCCTTAGACGTCTCTTCTCAAGACTAAAACAATTCAATTATTTCAATCTTTCTTCATAACTAAGACCCTTCATGCCCCTTATCAGTTTAGTCGCTTTTCTCTGTACTTTTTCCAGCTGCAGTGTGTCCTTTCTATGGACTGGTGCCCAGAACTGAACTGCATATTCGAGATGAGGCCGCACTAACGCTTTGTACAGTGGTAATATTACATCCCTGCCCCGAGAGTCCATGCCTTGTTTAATGCATGACAATATCCTGGTTGCCTTAGAAGCAGCTGATTGACATTGTATGCTGTTATTTAATCTACCATCTACAAGGACACCCAAATCCTTCTCTATAAGTGACTCTCCCAGTGTTACATCACTTAGGACATATGAAGCATGGAGATTATTACTAACAAAATGCATAACTTTACATTTATCCACATTGAACCTCATTTGCCAAGTTGATGTCCAATCACTCAGAGTGTTCAAGTCAGCTTGAATTTTATGGACATCTTCCATAGACTGCACAGTACTACACAGCTTAGTGTCATCTGCAAATATAGAAATGGTGCTATTAATCCCATCCTCGATATCATTAATAAATAAATTAAATAAGAGGACCCAGCACTGAACCTTGGGGTACACCACTTATAACCCGGGACCATTCTGAATAGGAATCATTGACCACAACTCTCTGGACTCGCAGTTTTCAATCCAATTACAAACTATACTTTCCATGCCTATAGACCTTACTTTACCTATTAAACGTCTATGAGGGACAGTATCAAAAGCCTTTGCAAAATCCAGAAACACTACATCCACAGTAACCCCTCTGTCCAGGCTACTACTCACCTCCTCATAAAAACAAATCGGGTTAGTCTGACAACTTCTGTCCTTGGTAAACGCATGCTGGTTATCACTTATAATATTATTTACAGTCACATACTCCTGTATATAGTCCCTTAAGAGTCCTACAATTTTTTTTCCCACACCTGAAGTTAAACTAACTAATGTTTAACATTTCTCAGGAGGGGGGAGTGGTTGGAAGTAAATAACTTATTTGGGTAACTAGTCTGAACGCCATTTGAAGGGATAAGTGTCGCGTAGCTGTCTAATTGCTTTTTCTGGGAGGGTGATGTATAAAGCTTCAGATTTAGTATACTTGATCTTAAAATTATATAGAGAGCCGAACTTTTCAAAGAGGGCCAGGATGTGTGGGAAGGCTTGAAGTGGATTGGTAATTAATAAGAGAAGGTCATCCACAAATGCCGCGCATTTATGCTCCACCCCCCCTACCTTGAGGCCCTGTATTGCACTGGTATCTCTAAATGCCTGCATCAACATTTCTATGGCTAAAATGAACAAGGTGGGAGATAAAGGACAGCCCTATCATGTTCCGTTGCTGACATCAAATGGTTTGGAAAGAGTACCATTAACCCTTACCCTGGCACTAGGGTGATTATATAATGACATGACAGATTTGATAAAAGAGCCTGGGATCCCAAATCTAAGCAAAGTACGCTCCATGAACAGCCAATTGACCCTATTGAAAGCCTTTTTGGCATCAGTACCAAGTAGAATCAAGGGTATATTCTTGTGAGTGGAGAGTTTAATTGCGTTCAGAATTCTACAGGAATAAATATTTCCTTCTTTACCTCGCACAAAGCCTGCCTGCTCTAGATGCAGAAGTCTGGGGGCAAAAGCGTTCAACCTAGTGGCTAATAGTTTTGCCCACACTTTGATATCTATCTTGAATAGGGAGATGGGTCTGTAGTTACCGCAATCTCGATCTTTGCCTTCCTTGTGTAGTATAGTAATGGTAGCTTCCAATGCTTGTTTTGGGAGAGGTTCCCCGTGGGCAAGGGCCTGGCACCAGTTTGTCATATGTGGGATGATTGTGGGGAGAAGCTTCTTGTAGTAACAAATCGGAAGCCTGGACTAGGTGCTTTACCAAGAGGCATGGATTTGATTATATTTTCTACTTCTTCTTAAATAATGGGGGAGAGGAGAAAAGAAACATCCTCTTCGGATATAGTGGGGAGGTATAGATTAGAAAGGAATTTGTCTATTCTGGCCTGATCTTGGGATGGTGTTGTGGAACCCAGTGTTAGTGTTTTATCTGGGGCCAGATGATATAAATTAGCATAAAATAAGCAGAATTCATTGGCTATGTCCCCTGTAGAGAAAAGTAGTTTTTGATCTGTCTGATGAATTGTGACTCTTTACGCTTCTTGAGGAGATGAGTCATTAATTTATTATCCTTGTCTCCATGGGCGTAGTACTTAAATTTAGCACATTAATAAGCTTTGGCACACCTAACGTTCAGGAGTTCTTTCAGTTTCCGTCTAAGGCTACTTTCACACTGGCGTTTTGGCTTTCCATTTGTGAGATCCGTTCAGGGCTCTCACAAGCGGTCCAAAACTGATCAGTTTTACCCTAATGCATTCTGAATGGAAAAGGATCTGCTCAGAATGCATCAGTTTGCCTCTGTTTTCCTCCGAACAGTCACCATTCCACTTTGGAGGCAGACACCAAAACACTGCTTGCAGCGTTTTTCTGTCCGTCCTGGGATGCGGAGCGAGACGGATCTGTCCTGACACACAATGTAAGTCAATGGGGACGGATCCGTTTTCTCTGACACAATCTGGCACAATAGAAAATGGATCCGTCCTCCATTGACTTTCCATGGGGTTCAAGACGGACCCGTCATGGCTATAGAAGACATATATAACCGGATCCGTTCATGACGGATGCATGCGGTTGTAGTATTGTAACGGAAGCGTTTTTGCAGATCCATGACGGAGCCGGAAAAAAAGCTAGTGTGAAATTAGCCTAAGAGAAAGAAGTTCGTCTAGAATTGTCTCTGCTTTAGATCTCTTTTGTTGTGATTCTAAAAGGGCTATCTGGCATAGTAGGGAATTTATTTATTTTTGTCTGTCTCTCTTGAGTTTGGAGCTATAAGTTCTCAGACATCAGCATGGGAAGTGTCTGCTGATTGATTATGTTGGAAGTATAGAGACAGCTTGTTTGAAATGTCAGAGAGGTCCTTCTCAGTGTCTAAAATAGTCTCATTCAAGAGCCATTGCAAATGCTCTGGCCGGAAAATCCATAAAGTCTAATGCAGTAGTAACAGGAGCATGGTCAGAGATGATGACTTGACCAATAGATGAGCTACGAAAGGCTTCTGAGTGTCCTTCAGAGAGAAACATGTAATCAGGCCTTTGAAAGGACTTGTGGACTGCTGAGAAGAAAGTATAATCTTTGGTGGAGGTGTTAAGTAATCGCCAATTGTCGACTAAATGTACAGTATATCCCTCAATATTTTTTGGATGCCACCTATTGACTTCTGGGACTGCATAGAAGTGCCGGATCATGTGTCCAGTAAAGGGTTCAGAGCGACATTCAGGCCCTCAGAAAATTCTTGGAATTTTGACATTGTGGTTTTGAGCCATTTGTGTTGATGTGTATTGGGTGCATAAAGGCCCGCTAAAGATACCATTGTGTGACCTATTTTACCTTTTTGAAGAGGTTACGACCTGGATATGTTTTGACCATGACTGGTATGAAAGAGACGTGCTTTGAGATGGCTATGCTGACCCCCCTTGCGGCTGAGCTGTAGGTGGTGTGGAACCATTGAGAGAAAGAGGTAGTAGGTAGGGTGGGGATCTTGTTAGTCTTAATATGGGTCTCCTGCAAGAAACAGATATCAGTTTTATTTATTTTCAAAAGAGTGAGGACCTGAGATTAGAGTTGAGCGAACACCTAGATGTTCGGGGAGTTCGGCCGAACTTTAAAAAAAAGTTTGGGTTCGGGATCCGAACTTGATCCGAACTTGGACCCGAACTTCACTTTATTATTTTCCGTTATAACATGGTTATAACGGAAAATAATAGTATTAGCTTTTTCAGATCTGAGTTTTCACGACAGTATATTCTAACACAGAGGCATTCCCATGGTGATGGGGATGCTTCAAGTTAGAATATACTAAGAACTGTGTACATAACTGCCCCCTGCTGCCTGGCAGCACCCAATCTCTTACAGGGGGCTGTGATCCACACAATTAACCCCTCAGGTGCCCAGTATTAAAATCATTGGTGGCCAGTGTGGCCCCCCCACTCCCTCTCTCCCCAGTATTCAAATCATTTATGGCCAGTGCGGCCCCCCCCCCCACCCCCTATTAAAATCATTGGTGGTTAGTGCGCCCCCCCCCCCCCCTATTAAAATCATTGGTGTCCAGTGCGGCCTAGCCTCTCCCCCCCCCCCCAATTAAAATCATTGGTTAACAACCCCCTTCCCCCCCACCATCATTGTTGGCAGAGGAGCGGCAGTTCCGATCGGAGTCCCAGTTTAATCGCTGGGGCTCCGATCGGTTACCATGGCAGCCAGGACGCTACTGCAGTCCTGGCTGCCATGGTTACTTAGCACTTTTAGCAGCATTATACTTACGTGTGCTGTCTGTGGCCGGCGGGCCCTCCTCCTACTGGTAAGTAACAGGTCTGTGCTATAAGCAATGCACCGCACAGACCTTTCACTTACCAGTAGGAGGAGCGCCACTGACAGCGCATGTAAGTATAATGCTGCTAAAAGTTCTAAGAAACCATGGCAGCCAGGACTGCAGTAGCGTCCTGGCTGCCATGGTAACCGATCGGAGCCCCATCGATTAAACTGGGACTCCGATCGGAACTGCCGCTCCGCTGCCACCAATGATGGGGGGGGAGGGGGGTTGTTAACCAATGATTTTAATTAGGAGGGAGGCCGCACTGGACACCAATGATTTTAATAGGGGGTGGGTGGGGGTGGGGGGACCGCACTAGCCACCAATGATTTTAATAGGGGGTGGGGGGCCACACTAGCCACCAATGATTTTAATAGGGAGGGGGTGGGGGGGCCGCACTGGCCACCAATGATTTTAATACTGGGGAGCGAGGGGGGCGCACTGGCCACCAATGATTTTAATACTGAGGAGGGAGGGGGTCTGGCCCCCTGCTGCCTGGCAGCACCTGATCTCTTACAGGGGGCTGAGATCCGCACAATTAATACCTCAGGTGCCGCATGGATCACAGCCCCCTGTAAGAGATTGGGTGCTGCCAGGCAGCAGGGGGCCGTTATGTCCACAGTTCTCAGTATATTCTAACTTGAAGCGTCCCCATCACTATGGGAACGCCTCTGTGTTAGAATATACTGTCGGATCTGAGTTTTCACAATCTAACTCAAATCCGATGGTATATTCTAACATAGAGGCGTTCCCATGGTGATGGGGATTCTTCAAGTTAAAATATACCATCGGATTGGAGAAAACTCTGATCCGATGGTATATTAATATTACCTGAACACCGAACCGGATCCCGAACTTTTACTGAAATATTCGGGTTTGGGTGCCGAACACCGTAAAGTTCGGTATGAACCCGAACTTTACAGTTCGGGTTCACTCAACCCTACCTGAGATCTCTTTTGTGGGGTGCGGAAGCCCCTTACATTGAAAGAGGTGATTTTTATAGACGCCATAGGGGTATAGATAGTTTTCTCATTAAACTTGGCTTAAAGGATGTGGCAGAGATAAATACATTAGAGAAATCTATAACTGAAATAAATACAAGTTGAACAGAGAAAATAACATTTCGCAGTTTTAGAATCAGGATGGGGTACAACTGCAGAAAGGGGATCCACAGTCGAAGTTCATCTGAGGAGAGGGGATGTGAGGGCCGGGGACGAGGTGAAAATCTCATCCTAACCTGGCGTCACATGCCTGTGCTTCTTCTCTATAAACATGCATATATATATATATGACGAAAATAAGGAGTTAAAGTGGGTGCCACTTGCCCCCAATGAAAACTAGGATATAGGGACATAGTTGAGGTGTGGCATCCTTTTAGTGCTTGTCACATCGGGGTGCAGTGGCTGAAAGTTAACAGCAAGTTTTTGGAGGAATAGACATGGCAAACCTGAGGGGGTCATAGTGTTGTAGCCCCAGAACTGAGGAATGGGCCTTGACAACAGTGTAGGATGTCTAAAGTAAGCAAAGTGGCACCAAGCTGTGTAGAAGCCTATGTCCAGGTATGGATAACATTAAGGTGGTAGTACTTATCTGGGAGAAGGTCGGTTTCTGAAGCGAGGTCTACATGCAGGTCCGCCAGGAACACAGCTTGGAAATAGCAAGACAATATAGGAGGTAGAGGGGCTATTCAATGCGTCTCTTGCTGTGGGGAGACCACTGACCAGGCCACTGGTAGCCACGAGTTAATCAACAGTGGAGCAATATCCAAGAGTGACCAGGCCACAGGCAGGTCTGTTGGCATTCGGATCGTGCAGCATTTTCCCTCCTTGCTAGACGTGATCCCGAATGGAAACAGCCACTGATAAGGTACTTTCTGGCTGCGGAGGTAATCTGAAAGGGGTTTGAGATCCCTCCGTTTAGATAGGGTAGAAGGTGCCAGGTCTTGGAAAAGAAGTATGTGGGCATCCCCCATTGTGATGGCCTTTTTCTCTCTCGCTGCTTGCAGAAGAGCAGCAGTGTCCCTGAAACTAAAAAGGCCACAAAAAACATCTCTTGGAGGCTCACCTTGTTTGGGTGGAGGTCGACGGGATCTATGAATCCTTTGTATGATAATAGTATGGGCCCTGTCCTCCCCCAACAGAACAGAGAACTGTTCCATAGCAATGGATTGCAGTTCTGAATGTAAGATCGACTCAGGTAAGCCTTTGAGTCTGATGTTTTTTTGCCGACTTTGATTCTCCTGATCTTCTATAAGGCAGTAAGAGTTATTGAGGGAGTTAATCTGAGCACCCATTGCCTGGACAACAGCAGAGCTGTGTGTGGGGATGAGGCTTTGGTTATTTTCTAGAGATTCTACCCTGTGACCCAGCGCCCTCATTTCATACCTTAGGTTCTTGACTTCTTTTAGCAGCGGGGCGAGGGTCTGGGATAGGGTGGCTTTGAAAAAGGCTCTGGTGACTGCTCCACTGTCCTTCCTCCTCGTCTTCTCTGTCTGAGTCATGTGTGCACACTTGCCGAACCATCTTGTCGGAGCGCGCTAGGAGGCCGCAAACTTCTTTTTGAGGAAGCTGTCCATTTCTGCTTGGCTCTTTTTCTGTTTGGGGGTAGCAGGGACCTCCCTGGATCTCTCCCTGCCGATCTTGACCATTGTTTAGGTTTCCCGACGTTTGTATATGTGAAAGCACGGGTTTGTGAAGTGGGAGCTCTGTCTCGAACCTCCATACTGCTCAGAGGTTAGGCTCCGCCACCAGATCTGGTAATTTCTAATGATGCAGAGCTTGTTGGAAATGTTACTGTTCGTGAAACACTTGGTATTAGTGACCACAATATAATTATATTCCCCCTGAACTATAAGAAGCAAACTCTGGGAAAGCAAAAACATTGAATCTAAAAAATAATTACCCCGGGTTGAGGGCAGCATTCTAAGCTAAGTTAAATGAGGTAAATTTTAACAAGGCTCCAGGTCCAGATGTATTACACCCAAGAGTTCTCAAAGAACTCAGTTAGGTCCTTGCTGTGTCCCCGTTTATAATTTTTAGAGATTCTTTAGGGACTGGTACAGTGCAAAGTGACTGGCACAAGGCAAATGCGGTGCCCATATAAAAAAAAGGGATCTAGGTCTTCCTCAGGTAATTATAGACCAGTTAGTTTAACTTCTGTTGTGGGAAAAATGTTTGAAGGACTCTTAGCGGACTATATACAGGAGGATGTGACTGTAAATAATATTATAAGCATATTAACCAGCATGGGTTTACCAAGCATATACAGTGGGATGCGAAAGTTTGGGCAACCTTGTTAATCGTCATGATTTTCCTGTATAAATCGTTGGTTGTTACGATAAAAAATGTCAGTTAAATATATCACATAGGAGACACACACAGTGATATTTGAGAAGTGAAATGACGTTTATTGGATTTATAGAAAATGTGCTATAATTGTTTAAACAAAATTAGGCAGATGCAGATCCTTCTTTTGCAGAAATTACAGCCTCTAAACGCTTCCTGTAGGTTCCAATGAGAGTCTGGTTGAAGGTATTTTGGACCTTTCCTCTTTACAAAACATCTTTAGTTCATTCAGGTTTGATGGCTTCCGAGCATGGACAGCTCTCTTTAAGTCACACCACAGATTTTCTATTATATTCAGGTCTGGGGACCTAGATGGCCATTCCAGAACGTTGTACTTGTTCCTCTGCATAAATTCCTTAGTGGATTTGGAGCAGTGTTTAGGGTCGTTGTCTTGTTGAAAGATCCAGCCCCGGCGCAGCTTCAGCTTTGTCACTGATTCCTGGACATTGGTCTCCAGAATCTGCTGATACTGAGTGGAATCCATGCGTCCCTCAACTTTGACAAGATTTCCAGTCCCTGCACTGGCCACATAGCCCCACAGCATGATGGAACCACCGCCATATTTTACTGTAGGTAGCAGGTGTTTTTCTTGGAATGCTGTGTTCTTTTTCCTCCATGCATAACGCCCCTTGTTATGGCCAAATAACTAAATTTTAGTTTCATCAGTCCACAGCACCTTATTCCAAAGCTGGCTTGTCCAAATGTGCTTTAGCCCACCTCAAGCGGCACTTTTTGTGCTGTGGGCGGAGAAAAGGCTTCCTCTGCATCACTCTCGCATACAGCATCTCCTTGTGTAAAGTGTGCCGAATGGTTGAACGATGCACAGTGACTCCATCTGCAGCAAGATGATGATGTAGGTCTTTGGTGCTGGTCTGTGGGTTGACTCTGACTGTTCTCACCATTTGTCGCTTCTGTCTATCCGAGATTTTTATTGGTCTGCCACTTCGAGCCTTAACTTGAACTGAGCCTCTGGTCTTCCATTTCCTCAATATGTTCCTAACTGTGTAAACAGAAGCTGAAATCTCTGAGACAGCTTTCTGTATCCTTCCCCTAAACCATGATGGTGAACAATCTTTGTCTTCCGGTCATTTGAGAGTTGTTTTGAGACCCCCATGTTGCTACTCTTCAAAGAAAATTAAAAGAGGAGGGAAACTTACAATTGACCCCCTTAAATACTCTTTCTCATAATTGGATTCACCTGTGTATGTAGGTCAGGGGTCACTGAGCTTACCAAGCCAATTTGAGTTCCAATAATTAGTTCTAAAGTTTTTGGAATCAATAAAATGACAACAGTGCCCAAATTTATGCACCTGCCTAATTTTGTTTAAACAATTATAGCACACTTTCTGTAAATCCAATAAACTTCATTTCACTTCTCAAATATCACTGTGTGTGTCTCCTATATGATATATTTAACTGACATTTTTTATCGTAAAAACCAACGATTTATACAGGAAAATCATGACGATTAACAAGATTGCCCAAACTTTCGCATCCCACTGTATGTAAAGGAGTCCAGCTTTTGCAGGTGGGGGAGTTATAATTCAATTCAGCCACGGATCCCAAGTCAGTCCAGACTCTGTTAACATGTATCCAACAAAAAGAGCAGGATCTAGCGAATAAAATCTATTCTGCTTTATTTCTTCATGTTAGAATATCACAACGATACAGCATACATCTCAATATTCACAACCTCTGCCGCGTTTCGACCAGCTCGGTCTTAGTCATAGAATCATGTGCTATAACTCAGAATAGATCTTTATAGGGGAAAACTAATTCTTGTATAACAAAAACGTGTTGCAAGGTCAGCTGACAACAGCCACTCAAGATAACCTATTAATGTCCACAGTGCATGATTATTTGCCCAAAGGATCTGTTCTGAGTATAAAAATACATGAACTATTACAAAAACTTGAAAAAGTTAAAAATTCACCCATCTCTAGTGCTAATCTTAGCTTAATACAGTAGATTGCTTACAAGGACATTTGTAAATTGCCCTCGATACACAGAACAATTTACTACTGTATGTGTTTATGGACTTTGTGCATGTGCATGTGCAATCATACTGCAGCAATATAAATGGTTAACTGAATAAACACAGAATGTGGTAAAAATATAAAGGAAACATTAGTGCATATGGACATGACCCTTTACTATGAGCCAGAAGAGAAAGCTGCTCTTTAAAGAGAACCTGTCTCCACAAAATACAGTGTAATCTGCTGGCAGCATGTTATAGAGCATGAGGAGCTGAGCGGATTGATATTACAGTAAAACGTGTAATTTATACATTTAAATCTCTGCTCTTTCTGGCTTTAGTTGTACACAGGGCTTTCTTATCAGTGATTGATAGCATTATTTTTGTGTGTATACAGGGATAGCTGTCAGCTGATGCATGGGGCAGACAAATTCAGAAAGAGCCAAGATATAAATGTATAAATTATACGTTTTGCTGAATCTTAATCACAAAACTATTGTCACGGGGCGCCAAAGGCGCACTCTGTCTCCCATCAGCCGCAGACCTGCTGCTTAGCTTCAGGAGCGAGGATCTGTGTTTGGCCTGGTTCCCAGGGCGGCTTTTCTAGCTGGGAGGCTCCCTGCTCCTAGGTCTGCCTTGAGCGCCGAGCTGATTACTCGGTGCTCGACTTGTCTGTCTGTCGGTCATGTGACACTGGCCACGTCATATGACCCTCAGACCCCACTATAAATACAGGCAGCCTGCTGGCCACAGGTTGCCTGTTAATTCTAGGTTCCTGGCTATTTGTTGGACTACTGAATACTCACCTGATCCTGTTCCCTGACGATCCTTTGCCTGCTCCTCCTGTACTGCGCATCTCTCCTGGTATCCTGACCCCGGCTTCCACCTGACGATTCTTTGCGGACTCCTGTTGTACTTCGTTTCTCTCCTGGCATCCTGACCCCAGCTTCCACCTGACGATTCTTTGCGGACTCCTGTTGTACTTCGTTTCTCTCCTGGTATTTGACCTCGGCTTTTCCTGACTATTCTCTGCTCATTCCTTAGTACTGCGTAGCTCTCTAGGTATTGACCCGGTCCGTTCACGTTCTGTTATTTGTCTTGTCTGTCTTCCCAGCACGTATCCTAAGTTAAGGACTGCCGTCTAGTTGTCCCGTCATTAGGACTTGCGAGGCAAGTAGGCAGGGCCAGGGGTGAGGGTGGAGCGCAGTGGTCACTATCCTCCCCCCTGTGTGTAGTGTATGTGACCGTCACAACTATATCTTAATCTGCTCAGTGCCGTCTGCTCTATAAAGAGGTCTGCACTTTATTTTGTGGTGACATTACATGAACATGGATAATGGTCTCCACTAGTGTTTATCAAGCACCAAAGTGCTCGGGTACTCTGGCCAAACACATAGGGATGTTCGGGTGCTCAGTATGATGGAAGTCAATGGGAGAACCTGAGCATTAAACCAGGCACCCCCTGCTCTGAAGAGAGAAGGGTACCTGGTTCATAGGAAAAGGTCAGAAATTGATGGAAACACCACCAGCCTGCTGCTGCATTGGTGTCTGTAGATCACCTCTAAACGATTGCACGTCCCCGTGACGGCGACGATCCATTCGGATGTCTGCCCTATCAACTTTCGATGTTCTTTTCTGCGCCTACCATGGTGATCACGGGTAACTGGGGAATCAGGGTTCGATGCCGGAGAGGGAGCCTGAGAAAGGGCTACCCCATCCAAGGGAGGTCAATGGCTGAAATCTGGCTGTTGTTGCCTTGCCCCTTTTTTTTTTTTATAATTGTGAACCACCCAGAGAGGTTGGGACAAGTTATTAAAGCACAAGCGTCCAAGGAAGGCAGCAGGTGCGCTGCAATTACCCACTCCCGACTCGGGGAGGCAGTGATGATAAATAACAATACAGCACTCTTAAGAGGCCCTGTTATTGGAATGAGTACACTTTCCGTTAACGAGGATCTATTGGAGGGCAAATCTGGTGCCAGCAGCCAACTTGCTCCCGGCCTCCACAACATTCACCCAGTGTGCCATCATGGTGAGAATTGTGTTGACCAGACTCTTGGCTACTGAGACTGGACTTGTAGGTGAGGGCCTGCTGCCGCTTTGTTGACTCTAGATAACTTCTAGGCAATCGCACGTCCCCGTGATGACTATGATCCATTTGGATGCCTGCCCTATCACCTTTGGAGCAATTTTTCAGCAAGGACCTTCTGGTATAGCACCGTTTTGCTCATCCTCTCCACCAAAGGAATGAGAGATGAGAAGTTCTCTTTTTAGCGGGGGTCGAGAAGGGTGAACAACCTGTAATCTGTGTTGTCTAAAATGCGTATAACATGCGGGTCGTGGGAAAGGCTGCCTAACATGAAGCCAGACATGTGTGCCAGAGTACCAACAGGCAAGATGTCGCTGGCGTCATCAGAAGGTGAGCTGACCCTGTAAAATATTGTAGGTGAGGGCCTGCAGGTGAGTTGATCCTGTAAAACATTATATGCGAGGGCCTGCAGTTGAGCTGACCCTGTAAAACATTATATGCGAGGGCCTCCAGGTGAGCTGACCCTGTAAAATATTATATGTGAGGGCCTGCAGGTGAGCTGACCCTGTAAAACATTATATACGATGGCCTGCAGTTGAGCTGACCCTGTAAAACATTATAAGCGAGGGCCTGCAGGTGAGCTTGCAGTAAGCTGGATTGGAATAATGCACTCTGACGCTATGCAATGACTGGGTCAGGTGTAAATGATAGTCTATGGTTTTTGTTTGTGACGCCAATTGCAGCGTGCGCAGGGTACAGTCTCAGGGCCCTTTAAGGTGTTGCAACTCACGTACCAGGTTAGGAATGCCAGAGTGGTGTACTGTCTCTGTGAGGTAATAGAAATGGTGTCAACGGTATCTCCTACCTGGGTACGGCTGGACTCCTGGATCCTGGCTCACTTGCAATAAAATGAGTGTGTTGCTTGTAGGAGTAATTGAGGGAATTGAGATCCAGACTCGGAACATAGTTCAAACTTGTCTTTACTGGTTGCAGCTTTAATCCACATGAGATACAGAAATAGTCTGAAGTCCCAGCAGGTATTGGCAATGTATGGCAGGAATCTATTTTCTGCTTCTATCATGTGCCTGGAGCTCTCTGCAGGATAAGTCGTCTGCTTGTGGCTCTGTAATGTGGCAGGAATTAATATCTTCTGCGCTATCTGTCTTCTGCTGTATTGGGGACTGACTAGCTGAGGAGGAATTTGGCTTCTCCTGGTCTCTGGATGGTACTCACAGTTGGCTCACAGGGTATGGTTCTTTCTGGAATACTGGACATGGCTGCTTGCTTTCCACTAGCTGAGGCTGAAGGACTCAGATTCGGAATGATGATCTTTTGTCTTAGCCGAGACAAGATACCGGGTTGGATCCCTAGAACTGGGAGCTCCTACACGCACAGCCTTCCCCTAGCAGGGGTGGCTGGCACACTAACTGAACTTCCTTCCCCACCCATGAGGCAGGATGTGGGCGAGCCCACTCTGCTCAAAGAGGGGGGAGTTAAACTGGAATATACTATTCCAGTTCAGAAATACTAAACTGACACTAAGTCCCTTCTAAACACATTGCTGCCATCTGCTGGTGTACATGGAAATTACAGCAAATACATTTATCAAGGGTTTCAATGCACATTAGTGAGGATGTGATGTTAAAATTACACAGGATGACAATGCAGATACACTTAACAGGTTGTAGCGGGGTAAAAGAGTTTCGTAACATAACTCTGGGATGTTACAAGCTGACCCTGTAAAACATTATATGCGAGGCCCTGCAGTTGAGCTGACTCTGTAAAAAATTATATGCGAGGGCCTGCAGGTGAGCTAAACCTGTAAAAAATTATATGTGAGGGCATTATATGCAATGAATAAGCAAGTTGATATGAAGGAAGAGGAGGAGGAGGATGAGAAAAGGAATATTTAACCATATACCCTTTTTTGAGGTGGAAAGGGTGCATGGGAATACAGTGTATTGAGTACATTAAACAACACATTTAAAGTGCCTTTGTTCATCCGCTTTCCTCTGGTGAAGTATAGAAGTCTGGGGCAATCCAGGCCTTGTTCATTTTTATAAGAGTAAACCTGTCAGCATTTTCAGTTGACAGGCGGATACACTTATTTGTTATAATGCCACCAGCAGCACTAAATACCAGCTCAGACAAAACGCTGGTGGCAGAGCAGGCCAGCACCTCCAAGGCGTAGAGCGCCAGTTCGTGCCACATGTCCAGCTTGGACACCCAGTAGTTGTAAGGCACTGAGGGTTCACTGAGGACGCTGACACAGTCTGCTACGTCCATCTTCCAAAACTTTTCCCTCCTTGTGACACTAGGCCACGCATCAGGGTGAGGGTGCTGGCGGGGTGTCATGAAACTGTCCCAGGCCTTGGAGAGTGTTGCTCTGCCTATGTTGGAACTGCTGTGTGTTCCCCTTGTCTCCCCTCCTCGGTTGCCTAAGGAAGTACGGACTTTTTGGAGCAACAAGGACCTTCTGGCACTGTTTTGCTTATCCTCTCCACCTGGGGAATGAGAGATGAGAAGTTCTCTTTGTAGCGGTGGTTGAGAAGGGTGAACACCCAGTTATCCGTGTTGTCTAAAATGCGTATAACGCGCGGGTCGCGGGAAAGACAGCCTAACATGAAGTCAGCCATGTGTGCCAGAGTAACAACAGGCAAGACTTCGCTGTCGTCATCAGAAGGATCACTCTTAATCTCCTCATCCTCTTCCTCCTCTTCTGCCCACCCACGCTGAATAGATGGAATTAAACTTCCATAGGTACTACCCTCTGTAGCGGAGGCAACCGTCTCCTGCTCCTCCTCCTCTTCATCGTCCAATTCGTGCTGAGAAGACGAACTGAGAGTGGTCTGGGTATCACCCTGTGTAATGTCTTCTTCCCCCATTTCCACCTCTTCCACATGCAAAGCGTCGTACTTAATTGTGAGCAGCAAGGGTTTGAGTAGACACAGAAGTGGGATGGTTACGCTGATAATAGCGTTATTGCCGCTCACCATCTGTGTTGATCCCTCAAAGTTTCTTAAAACGTCACAGAGGTCAGACATCCATGCCCACTCCTCGCTTCTCATTAGCGGAAGCTGACTAGAAAGGCGACGACCATGTTGCAGCTGGTATTCCACTAGTGCCCTCTGTTTCTCACAAAGCCTGGCCAGCATGTGGAACTTGGAGTTCCAGCGCGTGCTCACGGCGCACAACAGCCAGTGAGCTGGCAAGTTAAAGCGCTGCTGCAGCGTTGACAGACCAGCTGAAGTTGTCGATGACTTGCGGAAATGTGCACACATGCGACGCATCTTCACCAGTAACTCAGGCAAATTGGGGTAGGTTTTGAGAAACCGCTGAACCACTAAATTTAAGACGTGGGCTAGGCATGGGATGTGTGTTAGCTTGCCGAGCTCCAAAGCTGCCACCAAGTTACGGCCATTATCACACACAACCATGCCTGGTTGTAGGTTGAGTGGCGAGAGCCACAGCTCAGTCTGGTCTCTTATCCCCTGAAACAGCTCTGCGGCGGTGTGTCCCTTAAGCATATCAGCTTCAGCACGGCCTGTTGACGCTTCCCCACTGCAGTGCTACACTGCTTCCAGCTACCGGCTGATGGCTGATAATTCGGAGGTGGAAGTGGAGGACTAGGCGGAGAAGTGAGGGTTGGAACCACTAACGTAGGTGCTGGCAGAAACCCTTATGGAATTAGGGCCCGCAATCCTCGGCGTCGGTAGCACCTGTGCCATCCCAGGGTACGACTTGCTCCCGGCCTCCACAATGTTCACCCAGTGTGCCGTCAGGGAAATGTAGCGTCCCTGGCCAAATGCACTTGTCCATGTGTCTGTGGTTAAGTGGACCTTCCCAGTAACTGCGTTGGTCAGGGCACGTGTGATGTTTCGGGACTAGAGTTGAGCGGACACCTGGAAGTTCGGGTTTGACGGGTTCGGCCAAAAAAGTTTGAGTTCGGGACCCGAACTTGACCCTAAACCCCATTAAAGTCAATGGGGACCCGAACTTTGGAGCACTAAAATGGCTCTAAAAAAGTAATGGAAAGGGCTAGAGGGCTGCAAAATGTGGTTAAGAGCATGGCAAGTGCTCGGCAAACAAATGTGGATAGGGAAATGACTTAAAATAACATAACATACATAAAAAAAAATAATAATAATCTTGATCTTGGAGGAGGAGGTCCATATGGAGTAGGAGGTTGAGGAGGTGGTGGATGTGGCGGCGTAGGTGGAAGCGGCGGTGGAGGAGGAGGAGGAGGTAGCCAACACTGGTTTTTGGTTTTGTATTTTATTTTTATTTTTTTGTTTAAATTTGGGTAGACCCCAAAACATTGGGAAATATAAAACAATAAAACAAAGAGAAAGTGCTCTGGAGTACAGCAATGGCTGGTTATACATGTCTATTCTGCACAAGGTACGGGCAAGTCCTGTGGGATCCCTGCCTGGTTCATTTTAATGAACGTGAGCTTGTCCACATTGGCTGTGGACAGGCGGCTCGCTTGTCTGTGATAACCCCCTCCTGCCATGCAGGGCCGGTGCAAGGATTTTTGTCAACACAAGCGAATCTACATTTTGGCGCCTCATTTCTGCCCCTCATGATTCATGTCCATTTCATGTCCATGATTCATGTCTATTTCTCCCCCCCCCCTCCCATCATTTCACATTTCTGCCCCTCATGATTCATGTGCATTTCTTGCCTCCCCCCATCATTCACATTTCTGCCCCTCATGATTCATGTCCATTTCATGTCCATGATTCATGTCTATTTCTCGCCCCCCCCCCCCCCCATCATTTCACATTTCTGCCCCTCATGATTCATGTCCATTTCTTGCCCCCCTGTGTGCTAATATCATAGTGCCATCCTCTCCCCCTGCCCCCTAATGTGCCAGTATCAAGTGCCTCTCTCCCCTCCCCCCCCTCCATGTGCCAGTATCATGGCGCCAATAGCACCCCCCTCCCCCCCGGCAGTAAAGTAACAGTCCGGCATTTACACTGCGGGGCAAATGTAAGTTAGCAAGTTAATTGTTTGCCGCCCCCCTTTCTCTGCGCCCTCAAGCAGCTGCTTGGGCTGCCTTATGATAGAGCCGGCCCTGCTGCCGTGCTAAACAAACGTTCAGACAATACACTGGCTGCAGGGCAGGCCAGCAACTCCAAGGCATAAAGGGCCAGCTCAGGCCATGTGCCCAATTTGGAGACCCAGAAGTTGAAGGGGGCAGACCCATCAGTCAGTACGTGTAGGCGTGTGCACACATACTGCTCCACCATGTTGCTGAAGTGCTGCCTTCTGCTAAGACGTTCCATATCAGCTGGTGGTGCTGTTTGTTGTGGCGTTCTGACAACACTTTTCCACAATTCGGCCATGCTAACCCTGCCTTCTGAGGTGCTGGCGGTGCCCCAGCTGTGTTGGCGACCTCTTCCTCAGCCTTCGCCTTGTGCTTCCATTGAGCCCCTGCTGTCAGGTGGGAATGGCAACAGCAGCGCGTCTACCAGCGTGCGCTTGTAGTCGCGCATCTTCCGATCAGTAACCGTTTTTACTAAATTTTGTTCCCTGTCAGCAATGCAGAGCAGGGGTTTTTCACCTGCAAAAATGGATTAATGTCAACCATTAACAGACGAATTTTATAAATTTAGGTCCCTGTCACCTATGCAGAGCAGGGGTTTTTATACGGCAAAAATGGTAAAATGTCACCCAAGACTGTAACAGACGATTTTTTGAAATTTAGGTCCCTGTCACCTATTCAGAGCAGAGGTTTGTATACAGCAAAAATGGTAAAATGTCACCCGAGAATGTAACAGACAATTTTTTGAAATTTAGGTCCCTGTCACCTATGCAGAGCAGGGGTATATTCATGACAAAACTGGGTCCATGTCACCCACCAATAGAAGAGACGATTTTACAAAATTTAGGTCCATGTCACCTATGCAGAGCAGGGGTTTGTATACGGCAAAAATGATAAAATGTCACCCGAGAATGTAACAGACAATTTTTAGAAATTTTGGTCCCTGTCACCTATGCAGAGCAGGGGTTTGTATACGGCAAAAATGGTAAAATGTCACCCGAGAATGTAACAGACAATTTTTGGAAATTTAGGTCCCGGTCACCTATGCAGAGCAGGAGTTTGTATACGGCAAAAATGGTAAACTGTCACCCGAGAATGTAACAGACGATTTTTAGAAATTTAGGTCCCTGTCACCTATGCAGAGCAGGGGTTTATTCACAGCAAAACTGGGTTCATGTCACCCACCAATGGAACAGACGATTTTTACAAAATTTAGGTCCCTGTCCCCCATGCAGAACAAGGGTTTATTCACAGCAAAACTGGGTTCATGTCACCCACCAATGGAACAGATGATTTTACAAAATTTAGGTCCTTGTCACCTATGCAGAGCATGGGTTTGTATATGGCAAAAATGGTAAAACGTCACCCGAGAATGTAACAGACGATTTTTAGAAATTTAGGTCCCTGTCACCTATGCAGAGCAGGGGTTTATTCACGGCAAAAATGGTAAAATGTAACAGACGCTTTTGCACGCTGCTCCCTCTTTTGCTGTGCTGGTGCCTCTGTGCGACCACTGCCTCTTCCTCAAAACTGCACACATCACTCGCATGACCTTGATTTCATGTGGGGTCTAGTACCTCATCATCCTCTACATCATCTTCCACCCACTCTTTACCCCTGCCCTCCTTGTCGGTATGCAGACTGCAGAAAGCCGCAGCAGTTGGCACCTGTGTTTCGTCATCATCAGAGACATGCTGCAATGGACTCATGTCCTCATCCTGAAACATAAGTGGTTGGGCATCAGTGCACTTAATCTCTTCCACTTCTGGGGCAGGGCTATGTGGGCCCATGGAAACCTTGCCAACAGAGTCATCAAAAAGCATAAGAGACTGCTGCATGACTTGAGACTCAGACTGCTTGCCTGATTTGCAAGGGGATGAGTTGAAAGACAGATGGCCATGGTCTGTAGGTGCCAACTCTGAGATTTCAGCAGGGGACTGGGTGGGAGACAATGTGAAGGAACTGAAGGCACTGTCAGCCACCCAATCTACTTTCGCCTGTATTTGTTCTGGCCTCACCATTCGTAGAGCCGAATTCGCCCCTGCCAAATAATGCTGAAGGTTCTGTTGCCTACTCGCACCTGAGGAAGTGGTTTCACTTGGGCGTGCAGCTGGCACAGATCGAGCACGTCCTCTCCCTGCAACAGGAGCTCCAACAACACCAGCAGCACCACGACGAAAGCCACGTTCCTTGTTTGACGCTCTCCATATTTTTTGCGGTCACTCACCGAAGTAACAAACGTTTTTACTAAATTAAGTTCCTTGTGAACAATGCAGAGCAGGGTTTTTTTGACGGCCAAAATGGGTTAATGTCACCCAACAATAGAACAGAAAAATTCTTTTAACGTATTGCCCGGTCTGCTATGCAGTGCAGGCAGCAATTATTGCCAAAAAAAAGTTTTTTTTCTCACACACAATGAAACAGATGGATTTAACTGTATTTCTTTAACTACCAGAAATACAACACAGGGCAAAAGGGTACTTTATTGCCCAAAAAAAAGGTTTTTTTTAACCCTAAATAAAACAGATGGATTTAACTGAGATTATATTGCACTCTCACAAATGAAGCACAGGGGTTTTTTAACAAAAAAATGGTGGATATGTCACCCCTACAATGGAACAGATGGATTTGCTGAATTTGTGTGCCTGCCTGTCACATGTGCAGGCCTCAGAGGTACTTTACACCCAAAAATGGGAATTTGAAGGCCAAAAATGTAACAGCAGTATTTACTGGTTTTATTTGACTGACAGGAACGCAGCGTAGGCCACAAATGTACTTTCTAGCAACAAAAATTAGAATTTTTCAACAAAAAATTTAACTGCAGTATTTGGCGGTTTTATGGGACTGTCAGAAATGCAACACAGGAAAAAAAGGTACTTTATTGCCCAAAAAGCATTTGACACTGTACCACATAAAAGGTTAGTATATAAAATGAAAATGCTCGGACTGGGAGAAAACGTCTGTATGTGGGTAAGTAACTGGCTCAATGATAGAAAACAGAGGGTGGTTATTAACGGTACACACTCAGATTGGGTCACTGTTACTAGTGGGGTACCTCAGGGGTCAGTATTGGGCCCTATTCTCTTCAATATATTTATTAATGATCTTGTAGAAGGCTTGCATAGTAAAGTATAAGTTTTTCACAGATGACACTAAACTGTGTAAAGTAATTAACACTGAAGTGGAGAGTATACTACTACAGAGGGAACTGGATAGATTGGAGGCTTGGTCAGATAAGTGGCAGAGGTTTAACACTGACAAATGTAAGGTTATGCACATGGGAAGGAATAATGCAAGTCACCTGTACATACTAAATGGTAAAACACTCAGTAACACTGACATGGAAAAGGATCTAGGAATTTTAATAAACAGCAAACTGAGCTGCAAAAAACAGTGTCAGGCAGCTGCTGCCAAGGCCAATAAGATAATGGGTTGCATCAAAAGGGGCATAGATGCCGTGATAAGAACATAGTCCTACCATTTTACAAATCGCTAGTCAGACCACACATGGAGTACTGTGTACAGTTCTGGGCTCCTGTAAACAAGGCAGACATAGCAGAGCTGGAGAGGGTCCAGAGGAGGGCAACTAAAGTAATAACTGGAATGGGGCAACTACAGTACCCTGAAAGATTATCAAAATTAGGGTTTTCACTTTAGAAAGAAGACGACTGTGACGAGGGGACATCCTCTGCGTCTGGAGGAAAGAAGGTTTGTACACAAACATAGAAGAGGATTCTTTATGGTAAGAGCAGTGAGACTATGGAACTCTCTGATAGGACTTGTAAGGTAAACCAGCTCACCTGCCACATGTTTTGCAGTCCTTGGGTGCACAGGAAACCATGTTGAGACCTCTTGAGGCAAAAGAGAAAAACAATCCAGCACTCCTGAAATTTTTGAGCTGTCGGTTCTTTTATTGCGGTGATAAAAATTTGTACAGTGGTACAACCTCCATATGTGTCATTCACAGTCTACGTGTTTCGAACTAAGCAGTTCTTATTCATGACTCCATGGAGTCATGAATAAGAACTGCTTAGTTCAAAACGCGTAGACTGCGAATGACACATATGAAGGTTGTACCACTGTACAAATTTTTATCACCGCAATAAAAGAACCGACGGCTCAAAAATTTCAGGAGTGCTGGATCGTTTTTCTCTTTTTTCCTATGAGTACAATAAAGGAATTCAAGAGGGGCCTGGATGTATTTCTGAAGCGTAATAATATTACAGGCTATAGCTACTAGAGAGGGGTCGTTGATCCAGGGAGTTATTCTGATTGCCTGATCTGAGTCGGGAAGGAATTTTTTATTCCCCTAAAGTGGGGAAAATTGGCTTCTACCTCACTGGTTTTTTTTTTGCCTTCCTCTGGATCAACTTGCAGGATGACAGGCCGAACTGGATGGACAATTGTCTTTTTTCGGCCTTATGTACTATGTTACTATGTAAAAAAAAAAGTTTTTTTTAACCCTAAATTAAACAGATGGATTTAACTGAGATTATAGTTCACTCTCACAAATTAAGCACAGGGTTTTTTTTACATAAAAAATGGTGGATGTGTCACCCCTACAATGGAACAGATGGATTTGCTGAATTTATGTGCCTGCCTGTCACATTTACAGAAAAAAATGGAGATATGTCACCCCCTGGGTCCCTGAACTCACAGACGGTATTATTTTACCTTCCCCTGGCAGATATGCAGTGCAGGTGCACTTTAAAAATGGGCATATGTCGGCCACTGAACTACAAGAACAGGATTAAATGATTGTCCCTGGCACATATGCTGTGCTGGTGCACTGCTGTTGCACAAAATGGCCGCAGACGCCCACCTAACTAACAGACGGATTAAAACTTTTTTTTCAGTCTCACTGGGCTCAGGGCAGGGTACAACAATGTTGCATTGAACCCCCAAACAAAAAAAACACTGTATATCGCAGACTTCACACCAAGGGCAGATATCAGAGTCTTTCCTAATCTCTCCCTCACAGCAGCAGCATCCTATCCCTACAACTAGTAAGAGCAGAGTGACGTGCAGCGCTACGTGACTCCAGCTTATATAGAGGCTGGGTCACATGCTGCACTTGGCCAATCACAGACATGACATTAGTAGGCATGGCTGTGATGGCTTCTAAGGGCACAAGAGTTAAACGCTTGTTGATTGACTGCCCTGCAGCCTTTCAACAAGTGCCATTAAATCGCCGAACACCAAAATCGAACCCGAACTTTTGTTCGGGTACAAAAAACCTTTACAGTTCGGGTTCGCTCAACCCTAATCGGGACACATGTTGGTGTAAGGCGGGCACGGCACACCTTGAAAAATAGTGGTGGCTGGAGACAGAGTACCGCGGGACGGCCGCTGAGTCGCCGACATCAGGCTGCGGAAGGCCTCAGTGTCCACAAGCCTAAATGGCAACATTTCCAGGGCCAGTAATTTTCAAAAAGGTGTGCATTTAGTGCTATGGCCTGTGGGTGGGTGGCTGGGTATTTGCGCTTGTGTTCAAATACCTGGGGTAATGACATTTGGATGCTGCGCTGGGACAGGGAAGTGGATGTGGTCGCTGATGGTGCTTGCGAAGGTCCAGGTGCAGAGCAGGAGGCATCCTCGCCTGCGCCTTCGACAGGCGAGATTTGCCAGCACGTACCATAGGGGAAAAGGAGGCAGTGGTGTGACCCGCAGACACAGATTGTGGACCCAGGCGTTCGTCCCAGTTGTTAGGGTGCTTGGATTCCATGTGGCGGATCATGCTGGTGGTGGTGAGGTTGCTATTGTTCATGCCCCGTCTCATTTTAGTGTGGCACAGGTTGCAAACTACTATTCTTTTGTCGTACCCACTTTCCTCAAAAAAGCGCCATACTGCAGAACACCTACTCCTTGGCAAGGGAGATTTACGCAAGGGAGTGCTCCGTGGAACAGTTGCGGGCCTGTTTGGTGTGGCCCGCCTTCTTCCTTTTGCCACCCCACTGTCTCTTCCAGCCTGTTACAGTGCTGCAAATCTTTCCCCCTCTGTACTGCTGTCCTCGCTCGGCTTTCCACCTTCCCAGGTTGGGTCAGTGACCTCATTGTCCACCACCTCCTTTTCCACTTCCTCACTCTGATCATACCCTTGATTTGTTGACCTAACCACAGCCTCAGTGATTGACAACTGTGTCTCATCCTCTTCATTAACCTCTTGAGACAGTAATTGCAGTTGACTCATTGGCAACTGTGTCTCATCATCATCCACCTCATTAAACACTAATTGCTGTTCCCCACCGTTCTTGTGACTGTGGATGCTCAATAGGTTGGGAATCAGGGCACAAGATCTCATGTCCCTCTTCAAGCGTGCTTGGCGAGAGGGCCAAATCAAGTAATGGTGATGAAAAGAGCTCCTCGGAATTTCCGAGTGTAGGATCACTTGTTTGGCCAGACTCTCCATGGTGGGAGGAAGGAGGATCAGGTAGAGGATTCTGTTGACCAGACTATTGGCTACTGAGACTGGACTTGGTGGAAGACAGGGTGGTGCTTAACCGATTGGAAGCATTATCTGCTGCAATCCAACCGACCACCTGGTCGCACTGGTCTGACTTCAAAAGTTTTGTTCTGTGACACCCTGCAAACTGGAAGATGAAGCTAGGTATCGTGGATGATTGTTTTTCTTGTGCTCTGGCAACAGGCACAGTTTCAACACGGCCTCTACGTGAACCATCATCATCACGGACACTTGGCTACTGGCATTACAGTGAGGGCAGTACTTATCTGCACATTTATTGGCTGCATAGCAGCCACGAAACGTGTGGAGAGGAAACTCGAGCATGGGGTTCGAGCACATGCGGTACTCGGCCGAGTATCGCCATGTGCCGAGCATAGCGATGCTCAAGCCGAACAGCAGTTCGGCAGAGCATGCTCGCTCAACACTAGTCTCCACCTTTCATGACCATGCAGATCTGAAACTAAAGACATACCTGTAAGCCGCCTGCTCATTGGTACCAGCACTGTTATTCTACCTCTTCTAGATCCCCCACCATTCTCCTTCAGCTCTGTTAAAGCTCATGCACACGACCGTTGGGTGTTTTGCAATCCGCAAAACACATATACACTCACCTAAAGAATTATTAGGAACACCTGTTCTATTTCTCATTAATGCAATTATCTAGTTAACCAATCACATGGCAGTTGCTTCAATGATTTTAGGGATGTGGTCCTGGTCAAGACAATCTCCTGAACTCCAACCTGAATGTCAGAATGGGAAAGAAAGGTGATTTAAGCAATTTTGAGCGTGGCATGGTTGTTGGTGCCAGACGGGCCGGTCTGAGTATTTCACAATTTGCTCAGTTACTGGGATTTTCACGCACAACCATTTCGTTGTGCGGCAGTCCTGTGGGCAAAAATGCCTTGTGGATTCTAGAGGTCAGAGGAGAATGGGCCGACTGATTCAAGCTGATAGAAGAGCAACGTTGACTGAAATAACCACTCGTTACAACCGAGGTATGCAGCAAAGCATTTGTGAAGCCACAACGCGCACAACATTGAGGCGGATGGGCTACAACAGCAGAAGACCCCACCGGGTACCACTCATCTCCACTACAAATAGGAAAAACAGGCTACAATTTGCACGAGCTCACCAAAATTGGACTGTTGAAGACTGGAAAAATGTTGCCTGGTCTGATGAGTCTCGATTTCTGTTGAGACATTCAAATGGTATAGTCCGAATTTGGCGTAAACAGAATAAGAACATCTATCCATTCTCTGATGGCTACTTCCAGCAAGATAATGCACCATGTCACAAAGCTCGAATCATTTCAAATTGGTTTCTTGAACATGACAATGAGTTCACTGTACTAAAATGGCCCCCACAGTCACCAGATCTCAACCCAATAGAGCATCTTTGGGATGTGGTGGAACGGGAGCTTCGTGCCTTGGATGTGCATCCCTCAAATTTCCATCAACTGCAAGATGCTATCCTATCAATATGGGCCAACATTTCTAAAGAATGCTATCAGCACCTTGTTGAATCAATGCCACGTAGAATTAAGGCAGTTCTGAAGGCAAAAGGGGTCCAACACCGTATAAGTATGGTGTTCCTAATAGTTCTTTAGGTGAGTGTATAGGCTGTGTGCACTGTGCATTTTGTGTAAAAGAAGGGCCGGCCCCTAAGTGAACCGTCCTATCCTATTTTTTTTTTTCCGGAATGACCATGCGGGCATATGGACACGGAATGCACACTGAATCATTTCATTTTTTTTCAGCTACGGATGCTACATTGAAGCGAATGGTTCCACATATGGGCTGCAAAAAAACAGAACGGACATGGAAAATATGTTCATGTGCATGAGCCCTTAATTTGAGCACCCAATACAAGTGAGTTGTCAGGTCAGATTGTCACGGTCTCTCCCATGACAGGGGTCAGAAGATCTAAGAGACTGGCTGCACATGATGTGATCTGACAGCCTCTTTAGTTTCACTTGTTTCTGTGTTGTTCCTGGGTATGACCACACCTTTTGTCTCAGGTGTAGGTTAAGTGGTCATTCCAACTCCTCTATTTAGTCTGGTCTTACCCATCATGCTATGTGGTTGATAGCTCCTTTCTGGTTGTGGAAGTGCTGGTGTTGGTTCTCCTGTGAGTTCCTGCTTGTCCGCGTACTTCAGAGTTAAGTGTCTTTTCCTTATTTCTTGTTTGTTGTATTCCCCTATCTTTTGGTATTAGGCCTGAGGGAGTCTGCTGTTCCTTCAACTAGGAAGGAAGAGGACATCTTTTGTCCTGACACTATTTCCAGGGCCCTTTAGGGTCAGATAGGGCTCCGGGTTCCTGTGTATGAACATTCCTACCATCAAGGTCTGTTCATACTGATAATAGTCAGGGCTCCGTTTAGGGATTCACTAGATGGTGACCTCTCCCCTTACCATAGTTTCCAGGCCTAGTACCATTTCCATTCCCTCTTGTGTTCAGTGTGGAGTTTACTACCCACACCGCGTCATGACACAGATACTGAATGTCAATTTAATATCGCTTGTCACTACCTGACAATTCACAAGTATAGGGCACTTTGAACTGTTTACAAGCAAGGCAAGTAGGGGGTGCTAGCAGAAAATGACAACCAGCACCAGAACCAATGAAAAGTTGACTGTAATAGTAAATATGCCACCAGTTTAAATTCTGTAAGGGTGTGAAAGGTCCTCTTTAAAGGAGTTTTTCAATTTTTTTTAAAGCAAAGACTTATCCACAGGATAGGTAATCAGTATCTGATCGGCAGGGGGTTGACACCCAGGAACCACACCAATAAGCTGTTTGAGGAGACCATAGCAGTATGGTGAGAGCTGCTGCCTCCTCACAGCTCACCAAGCACAGCATGGTACATTGTATAGCAGTACTGAGCTGCGCTTAAGCCACGTGCCTGATAAATGTAATGTCACTGGCCTAAAGTAAGCTGAGAAAAGGCAGCGGTGCCCCATTCTCAAACAACTTATTAACAGGGGTCCTGGGTGTTCGACCAACAACCAATCAGATACTGATGACCTATCCAGAGGATAGGTGTCACGTTCATGTGTGGGAGGGAAACACCACACCGAACATAGGAGGGAAAGGGGTGAGGGAATAATGCCTGGAAACTAGGAAAAGGAGATGAACTTCTAGTAAAACCCTAATCAAATTCCTGACTAACTACCGGTATGAATAGACCCCAGAGGTAGGTGAGTTCATACACAGGAATACCTAATGTCCTAACTCACCCTATAGGACCCTGGTACTAATGTCAGGACTGAGACAACCTGTTCCTCTAAAAGGATGGACGAATAGGAGTCTCCCTCAGGCCTTAATACAAATGACAGGTAAAATGCAACACACAAAATAACCCGAACAAAATACAAAAGGGAAAGAAAACACTTAAGTTTAAGTGGCTATGGCAGCACCAGGAACTCAGCCTAGATCCACACACCAGCTATCCACAACTCAAACTGAAGCTATAAACCGCATAAAGAGAAGCTTAATTTACCATAATAGCCACACCTAGGGAAAGAAACAACACAGACATCATTTGATCCAAACAAAAAATATGTCAGATCAAACCACGTGTTGCCAGTCTCACCGATCTCCTGCCACCTGTCACAGGAATATCGGTGACAATAGGTCATCACTGATCCCCTGACGATCCCCAGAGGGTAGGTCATCAGTATAAAAAGTCAGAAAACCACTTTAAAGAAATATTTGAAGCTGATAGTGTTCTTGGAAACCCTGTGTCATGCACCACCCCTAAAAGAGTGTACATGTTTTGCCTAGGTTCTGCCTAGAGTATTCCCAACATTTTTACAGCAGAGGATTCAATAAAGTCAAGTTTGGTCTTCTTAGTTTTTTTAATCTTGATGTTTGAAGAAGAAAAAACTAAATTTCAGTTTCTTTTTCTCATCCATAGAGCTTTTGCACGGCACATGCTGAAGAAGAAAATTGGCGTTGTTATAGTTGGCTTCCCAGCAACTCCTATCACTGAGGCCAGAGTGAGATTTTGCATGTCAGCCGCACATACGAAGGAGATGTTGGACAAGGTGTGTTATTTCATTCTCATATCATACACTATTTTCTGCAGTTTTATAAATTGACCTTTATGATGGATGTATCAACTACATTCATAAGTTGGATTTATGGTTTGTGTTTGTTGCCTCTGTAATAAAGCATGCAAGGATACCATAATTATATTTTATACAAATTCAGAAGCCATGAGAAAACAAAATATCTATGAATAAAATTTAAGGCACAAAAGGGTATATTGGGGCCCCTTAAATTGGGTGATTATCTTTAAATTGGTTGTCTGGAGATAATGGGGATAATATTTTTTACATAAAGGGCAAAATGGTGTGAAAATTTTTTTTAAATGTATTACCATTTTTTGGTCCTTGCTTGACAGAAAGAAAATGGCAGGATATGCCCGCTAAGCCAATCACTGAGTGGGCATCTCCAGCTTATGCCCTAAGTAACTTCTATAATGGGTGTTCTGAGAAGATTTATATAAAACAGTCAGAATTTTTATTAAAAATATCAAAGATAATTTAGTAACCTATCCCCTACTACTGTCATTCCAAAGCTTCACTGATCCCTAGGACTCTGCCCTTTCTGTCCCCACTCCACATGGTGCAGACGCTATTTAAGGCCTACTTGGCCATTCATTGGACTTAGCAGTTACCTGGCTGATCCAGTGTTTGGATAAAGGGCCTTTTCTAGTGTTTCCAGCAGGTCAAGCTAGGATAGGAAGTGCAGAGCAGAAGGGACTGCAGCAGGTTCGGAATGGCAGCAGTGGGAGAGAAGGGACTGCAGCAGGTTCGGAATGGCAGCAGTGGGAGATAGGTGACTAAAGTTTCTTTGTTAGGGCGGGTTCGCATTGGCGTTATGACATTCCATTATAGGTTCCGTTATAACAGAGTTATAATTAAATATAACTGAATTTTAGGACGGAAAGCAAAACGGAAGCCTTTAAGAGTCCTGTCGACGCCAATGCAAACCCACCCTTATTGTTAACAAGTTCTGGCCATTTTTTTTATTTAACTTCAATGAAACCTGATATTATGGGTAGTAATTAGAGTCACATTGTTTTAAGCAAATAAGAAGAGACAGGTCAGGAAATATGATTCCATTCACTTCATTGGGAGCAGGGCTGCAGTAACTAGCTTCGGTGGGGGGGTGTGGTGTCAGACTCCCGCCGGTCAGATAAATGGTTAACCTGAGAATAGCCCATTAATATAAAAGTATTGGAGATCCCCTTTAAAGACATCCTAAAGATGTGCCAAATTTATTAAAAGGTTAGTGCCTCTTAATACATTTGGATCCATTTACTCCAACAGGGTTTTGTTTAAGAACACTTTATGAAATGCAAGTTTTAGGGTATATTCCAACAGGACGTAATTTCTGCTTAGATAATTTGCTGCAGGATTTGCTGTGGAACCATGGCAAAATCCATATGGGTTACTTATGGATAGGGATGAGCGAACTTCTGTTTTCAAGTTCGGCGTACAAGGTTTGGGTTACCTAAGAATTCCATTATGGACTCCGCTACCACGGACATTAAAATGTATGATCCGTGGTAGCGGAATTCTTAGATAACCCGAACCCAAACCTTCTACGCCGAACTTGAAAACTGAGGTTCGCTCACTACTTATGGGTTTTGCTATTAAAAAGGGTGAAATCTGTGGTGGAAGTCCGCAGCATAAATCTGGACTGTGGGTCAAATTACTGTGTGGATTCTGCACAGATTTTTTTTTCTGGAGCCTGTGGATGAGATTTCATAGAATGCTGCCCGCAATTCTAGAACACAAATTCTGCAGCGTATCTACTCCTGTGGGAACATACCTTTAATAAATCTGCACCATGTTGTTTTAGGTATGGGCTACACAGTAAGGCTGGGTTCACACGAGCGTGTCCGGATTAGTTCCGGATGCTTCCCGGTGTGTTGCGGCAAACCCGCGCGAGTAGGAATGCAATTGCAGTCAGTTTTGACTGCGATTGCGTTCCGATGTTCAGTTTTTATCGTGCGTGTGCAATGTGTTTTGCACGCGCGTGATAAAAAACCGACTGTGGTACCCAGACCCGAACTTCTTCACAGAAGTTCAGGTTTGGGTTCGGTGTTGTGTAGATGTTATTATTTTCCCTTATAACATGGTTATAAGGGAAAATAATAGCATTCTGAAAACAGAATGCTTAGTAGGTGATCAGTTGAGGGTTAAAAAAAATAAAAAAAATTAACTCACCTTCTCCTGTTGTTCGCGTAGTTCTCCCGGTCTTTAGTTCTTTAAAAGATAAACTATGGGCTAAAGGACCTTTGGTGACGTCAGATCACATGCTCCAATCACATGGTCCATCACCGCGGTGATGGACCATGTGATTGGAGCATGTGATCTTACGTCACCAAAGGTCCTTTAGCCCATAGTTCATCTTTTGAGAAGTAAAGAAGAGACCGGGACTTACGCAAACAAACGGAGAAGGTGAGTTAATTTTTTTTATTTTTTTTAACCCTCAACTGATCACTTACTATGCATTCTGTTTTCAGAATGCTATTATTTTCCCTTATAACCATGTTATAAGGGAAAATAATACAGTGAATAGACTGTCACCTAGCAACCATGCGTGAAAATCGCACAGCATCCGCACTTGCTTGCGGATGCTTGCGATTTTCACGCAACCCCATTCACTTCTATGGGGCCTGCGTTGCGTGAAAAACGCAGAATATAGAGCATGCTGTGATTTTCACGCAACGCACAAGTGACGCGTGAAAATCACCGCTCATCTGAACAGCCCCATAGAAATGAATGGGTCAGGATTCAGTGCGGGTGCAATACGTTCACCTACCGCATTGCACCCGCGCGGAATACTCGCCCGTGTGAACGCAGCCTAAGAAGGAATAATGATTAAGTTTAACTTTTACAGGTGCAGTCCAAAGGAATACATATGGACGCATGCAATCACATGGTGTTCATCTGTCCTTTGATTGCTAAAATTAATTAGCAGGGCTACAATAGGGTAGGGTGCTGTCACACGTCACGGCTGTGTTTTACATGTGGCAAAAACTCATTAAAAAATGCATGTGTTTTTCAAAAAAGCATGAGGTTTTTGCATATACCTGCGGTTATGGTTAGTTTTCTTCCAACAAGGGAAACACACAGCAGACTTAAGTTACCTTAATTTAACTCTATTTTGTAATTAATGTAATTCAGTTTTGCTGTGTGCTTTGTCTTTGCCGGAAGAAAACGCACCATAAATGCAGGTGTATAGTTGCAAAAACCGCATGCTTTTTTATATGCTTTTCAAAAGACAGTATAGCCGCAACGTGTGGCAGCACCCTCAGGCCAGATGGAGACGTACAGGTGCGGCTGTCTAGTTGCTGAAAACTGCAGTGTTGTGCTCCCGCTGAGGTTTTCAAATTGTCATGTGGCTGCATGACTTTTCCTTAACAGGGTTTTTTCAGGTTTTTAATATTTATGGCCTATCCTCAGGATAGTAATAGAGTAATGAGCGAGCACTCATACACTTGGCAACCAAATTGACATGTGCAGAAAATATTTATTATATCCCCATAAAATACAAGTAATAAAATTTATAAGAACAATGTAGCAATAATATACAACATTACAGTCACATATTGTGGTAGATATGATCAACACTATATTCATATGACTCAATAGTGTCGATAAATTCAATAATATATATCACACCAAGAAACTTCAAGTATATGCTGTTATTTGGGAAGAGGGGGTATTATCTTCTAGCGCTCTATCCCAATTTGGGAAACTGAATGTCACTGAAAATGTTGTAGGTGTATTCACTGGGAGCGCAATATGTTCATAAAGTGTCTCCATGTAACCCATGCCTAATCTAGATTCTGACCCTGGAACTCACCTGTGGGATAGATACTCAATATTTTAACACAGATGCATTATACAAAGGGATGAGCGAACTTGTGTTTTCAAGTTAGACGTACAAGGTTCCGGTTATCTAAGAATTCCATTATGGATTCTGCTACCATGGTCCGTGGTAGCAGAATCCATAATGGTATTCTTAGATAACCTGAACCCCAACCTTGTACGCCAAACTTGAAAAACAAGTCCGCTCAACAATAATTATACACCATATACCATTTTATAGAAGTACATATAGTAGATGTACAAACTGGGTAACACCAACACCTTATTTTTGTTAATTTTAATATTCTATAATACCATAAACAATATAACCGTTTTACTATTCTGTTTGTTTATGGATTGCGGGAGCCTATTCACTGCATTGCTCTTTGAATGTTTTCCAGGTCTTGCATGAGCTGGATAAAATGGGTGACGCTTTAAATGTCAAGCATTCCCGTCATTGCAGAAAAAAACGTGCAATGGTTTACGATGAAACTAACGTAGAACTTGATGCTTGAGACCAGTGGCACACTTGAAGCTATAACAACCATCTCCACTATTGTGTAGCCACCTTAAACGGGTATTCCCATCTTGCTATTTCATCCTCACCTTCAGCCAAGCTCTGGAGTTCACTTCCTGGTTTCCTGCTTCTAAGGCTGGGCGGGCTTAGGCAGTTTGAGTGAAGGCAGGCCACGCCTCTTTATGACATCACACTGAGAACTCAGTCTTTGCGTGCCAGTTCATGTGGATAGTATGAGCCATCAGCCTGCAGTGTCTGTGAGGCCCCTCCCCCTTGCTGGGGAATCGTCACTCAGAGAGCTGTGATAAGTGAGCTCAGTAGACAGTAACATGTGGCTGTCCTGCAGTCTAATACAGTTTTACACACAGAACCTGTCTTATCTTTTACAAACCCAATTTGTGTAGCAAAACAATAATTTACTAATATACTTTAGCCCAAAAGCATCTGTCTTCGCCAGTCCCCTACCAGCACTGTGGCTGAACCGCTTCTGATACAGCACTACTACATCTGTCTTCCTTGAACCGCTTCATATACAGCTTAGCTACATCTGTCTTCCCCTTCCCCAATAGCACTGTGGCTGAACCGTTTCATATACAGCTCTGCTACTTCTGTCTTCCCTGAACCGCTTCTTACACAGCTCTGCTACATGTCTTCCCTGAACTGCTTCTTATACTGCTCTGCTACATCTGTTTTCCCCAGTCCCCTACCTGCACTGTGGCTAAACCGCTTCTGATACAGCTCTGCTACATCTGTCTTCCCTGAACCGCTTCATATACAGCTCTGCTACATCTGTCTTCCCTGAACCACTTCATATACAGCACTGCTACATCTGTCTTTCCTGAACCGCTTTGTATACAGCTCTGCTACATCTGTCTTCCCCAGTCTCCTACCAGCACTGTGGCTAAACCCCTTCTGATACAGCTCTGCTACATATGTCTTCCGTGAACCGCTTCATATACAGCTTTGCTACATCTGTCTTTCCTAAAACGCTTCTTATACAGCTCTGCTATATCTGTCTGCCTCTCCACTACCAGCACTGTGTTCGAATCACTTTAAATACAGCTCTTCTACATCTGTCTTCCCTGAACCTCTTCTGGGGTGCTAAAATGTGTTGGATTGTATGGAGGGGGGGCTGCTGTGTGAGATTGTATGAAGGGGGGTGTCTTGTGGAATTATGCTGAGGGGGGGGGAGTTGTATGTGGGATTGTATGCTGAGACTTATTTGCATATTAATAAAATGCTGGATTTCTGTGCATCCGATCTGTGTAGTCAGTTTACTATGGGTAAGGGTACATTCACACAGCAGCCCCCCCAGCATACAATCCCACACATCCACCCCCCTCAGTATATAATCTCACACAGCAGCCCCCCAGTATATAATCTCACACAGCAACCACCCCAGTATATAATCTCACACAGCCGCCCCCCAGTATATAATCTCACACAGCACCCCCCCAGTATATAATCTCACACAGCAGCCCCCCAGTATATAATCTCACACAGCAACCACCCCAGTATATAATCTCACACAGCCGCCCCCAGTATATAATCTCACACAGCACCCCCAGTATATAATCTCACACTGCACCCCCCAGTATATAATCTCACACAGCAGCCCCCCAGTATATAATCTCACACAGCAGCCCCCCAGTATATAATCTCACACAGCAGCCCCCCCAGTATATAATCTCACACAGCAGCCCTCAAGTATATAATCTCACACAGCAGCCCCCCAGTATATACTCTCACACAGCAGCCGCCCCCCCAGTATATAATCTCACACAGCAGCCCCCCCAGTATATAATCTCACACAGCAGCCGCCGCCCCAGTATATAATATCACACAGCAGCCGCCGCCTCAGTATATAATATCACACAGCAGCCGCCCCCCAGTATATAATCTCACACAGCAGCCCCCCAGTATATAATCTCACACAGCAGCCCCCCAGTATATAATCTCACACAGCAGCCCCCCAGTATATAATCTCACACAGCACCCCCCAGTATATAATCTCACACAGCAGCCCCCCAGTATATAATCTCACACAGCAGCCCCCCAATATACAATCTCACACAGCAGCCCCCCCAGTATATAATCTCACACAGAGCCTCCCCAATATATAATCTCACACAGCACCCCCCAGTATATAATCTCACACATCAGCCCCCCCAGTATATAATGTCACACAGCACCCCCCCCAATATATAATCTCATACAGTAGCCCCCCCCAGTATATATTTTCACACAGCAGCCCCCCAGTATATAATCTCACACAGCGCCCCCCAGAATATAATCTCACCCAGCACCACCCCAGTTTATAATCTCACATAGCAACCCCCAGTATATAATCTCACACAGCAGCCCCCCAGTATATAATCTCACACAGCAGCCCCAGCATATAATATCACACAGCAGCCGCCCCCCAGTATATAATATCACACAGCAGCCCCCTAGTATATAATATCACACAGCAGCCCCCCCAGTATATAATCTCACACAGCAGCCCCCCTAGTATATAATCTCACACAGCAGCCGCCCCCCCAGTATATAATCTCACACAGCAGCTGCCCCCCAGTATATAATCTCACACAGCAGCCGCCGCCCCAGTATATAATCTCACACAGCAGCTGCCCCCCCAGTATTTCACACAGCAGCCCCCCAGTATATAATCTCACACAGCAGCCCCCCCAGTATATAATCTCACACAGCAGCCCCCCCAGTATATAATCTCACACAGCAGCCGCCCCAGTATATAATCTCACACAGCAGCCGCCCCCCCAGTGTATAATCTCACACAGCCCCCTCCCCCGAGCATACAGTCCCACACAGAATCCCTCCCCCCTACATACAATTCTCAGCCCCTCTCCAGTAGTTACATCCACCTCTCCAGCACTGTCAGACTCTCTCCCCTCTCAGTGCTGCAGACCTTACTACTCTGTAAACATTCGGCCGGTGCCTGTGATAACAGAGCGCTCCAGCTGCCTACCCACGTGACCTAGGGATGTCACGTGATATTGTGACATCAGAAGGTCCTTACAGAGTCTCCGAAGTCTGCCCTGCAAACAGAGCATGCGCGGCTCTGTTTCAGACGGCGTGCTCATTCATGAATGAAATGAGAGGCCGGCCACTGGATGGATGTGGTTCATCTGCGCAGGAACGGCCCATGGAATCGTCAGGCAGCTGTGGCCGTAACTATGGGAGACCAAAGGACAATAATGAGGTAGGAGGGAAAGAATTTGATCAAGAAGGGTGGGAATTTGCTTATACAATATATTTACAAAAATGATCACTGGCACCCTATTAACAGATTAAACTGTGATCATTGTGATGGGAATACCCCTTAAAGCCTCTTTGCACCCGCTGATGTATGAGCAATCATCAGGAACAAGACATTCGTTTCTGATTGCTGGCTGATCATTGAGCAGAGAAGGCAGTTGCATTTACATGCAGCAATCATCTCCAATACTGCGATCACTCATCCCCATAGAGAATCATTTTTTGCTGGAAGCACATTCCTGTTTACACAGTACAATCCGCTTCCAGCAATGGCGCATTTACACTGGGCAATTATCAGGAGCGAGCATTTATATGAATGCTCATCCCCAATTATTGTCCTGATCCCTGATCCGATTTTTTTATAATTAGCTCTTTATCTTGAGCGATCTCTCATGCTATTGGAGGTAAATACACAATCTTTGGATACTCCAACAATGTTGTGTGAATGTTTTCCTTTAATAAAGACAATATTTTTCAGAATTGATATTTGCAGGGTTTTATTTTGTTTGTAAAGCCTATATGGCCAGTCTGTAATTAATGAAGCATCAATAACAACTTGCCTATTGGCAAAACAAGAAAACTTATGTCGCCCTATTTTATGTAAAACATACACTCCTCAACATTGCAACACCAAAAAAGAAAAGTTGTGGAATTATAGAAATCACAGGATCAATAGACATATTAATGATATGCAAATGATAAAAAATGGAAACCAAATACTCAATAAATCTCAATTCATTCAGTATCGAGTACAAGTGCCACTCATAGAAATATACACACTGACATTCCTTGGTATGCTATCAATGAAGTTATTAATGGTTGTCTGAGGAATGTTGTGTTGTGCTGAATGCAATTGGGCATGCAAATCATCAAGATCCGCTGCTAGCAGCTCCCTTTGCAATTGCTGACCAATGATGTCTCAGATGTGCTTGATGGAGAAAATTTTGGAGACGCTACAGGCCGTGGCAGCTTTTTTAGGCCATGCAGGTTGCTCATAGCAGCACACGCAACTTGCGGCCTGGCGTTGTCCTGTTGAAATACTTCTCCTGGGATACTTTGGAGAAATTGCCATACCACTGGTTGCACGGCCAAATCAATGTAACGCCGTGCTGTTAGTGTACCTGAAATGAAGACTAGAGGGGTCTGGCTACCATACATTATGCCACCCCATACCATAATCCCAGTAGTAATACTGGTGCTTTTTTTAAGGCCTCTTATGGTGTTGCCCACGTGTCTCCAGACCAATTTCCTGCTATCATTGCATTTGAGACAAAAGTGGCACTCATTGCTGAAGACACACCTCCATTTCAGTCTCTATTGCAATCTTGCTGTGCACCATCATAGCCTTTGAGTGTGGGGGCATGAGATCAATGGAACACCTGTAGCTTCACGTCTGGCTTGTAGCCCACTGTCATGCAAATGCATTCTGATGGTTTGTGTAGACACTGTTTGCTGCCGTAGACTCGGGATGTGATGTCCATTTTTCCAGTTTTCCGCATCTGTATGTCCGTTCTGCAAAGGATAGAATATGTCCTATTTTTGGCCGCAAAATGTGGACCATGGACCCAGTGAAGTTAATAAGGCTGAAAAAAAAAAACCCGGATGCAATGCAGATATCACATGGACATCAGTCGTATGGACTTTTTTCAGTCGTACTATCTAACTATTTGTTATTTCTTTTAGGGAGGCTTCGTTTCTTACTGTCTGTATTTTTTTAATTTTAGAAAATTGTCCCCAAAGGTCAGAATAGCCACAATAACAAAATAAATGTCCCTTATAGCACCATTTCTTCCCAGCTGAATCTTACAGAAAGTGATTTATCTTGTACAAGAACAGCTGATCCAGGTCATCTTAGTTCAGACATCTCCCAAGGCTACATTGACCACACTAATGTGATGTTCATACAGCACACGCCGATAGTGGTGCACAGTCACACCTCTACTGCAATTGAATAAACATGACACAATTGACATCTTAACCTTAAAGATGCCTTAATGACCAGACACTCTTTCATGATTTCACACACATGGTGCTTTAACAGTCCTACCTTTTTTATTTACTACCAAAATAATTTTCTTGCCCTTTTTTTTTGTACGTGACATGTAGGGCTTTTATTATGTTCTCTAACCATCAGCTGATTTCAACATCTGCAAGCACCAGAAAGGCTCTGTGCAATGTGTAGTGACCGTGCTGGCATACTGCACCTCAACACCAATTCAAGTGAAATAGGCCTATCAGGATACACCATCAATATCAGATCAGAAGGTCACTCTCTGAAACCCTTCTAATCAACTGATTGAAGGGGCTGCAATACATGTGTCCAGGGGTAGATTGGCCGAAGACCTTAACCCCTTAACGCAAAACGCCATGCATGTACGGCGGGGGATGCTTTGCCAGAATGCATTCCGCCGTACATGCACGGTGGGCTGATCGGGCGGGCACCGAAGGTGTGTGCACCCGATCACTGCAGGGATCCAGCGGTCCCAGGTAGCCGAGCCCCTGCTGTATCCACTGACATCTCTGTTTACAGCGATGCCGGCGGATGAATCCCTTCTATGCGGCGGTCCGCGCTTACAGCAACATAGAAGTTGTTTCCGGCGGGCGACGGAGCGCATCGAGTCCCTGCGCTGCTGTGGCGGGAACTCAATGTGTCAGAAAGCAGCCTGATGCCGTGCAGAGGCTGCCCAATGCCTTGCACAGCATCAGGACCTGCCTTCTACTGGTGCCAAGGAGATCCAGCCTCAGGCTGGGTCTTATAGGCAACCTGTTAGTGTATGACTCAGTGTCGTACACTAAAAGGCAATGCATTACAATACAGATGCATTGTAATGCATTGCAGAGGGGATCAGACCCCCAAAAGTTGAATTCCCAGAGTGGAACAGAAATAAAGTTTAAAAAAAAAAGTGTTTTGAATAAAAAAAATAAAAGTTTCAAGTTAAAAAAGAAAAAACGCCCCTTTTCCCTGATTTTATAATAAAAAATAGAAAAAAACGACCGTCTCTATAAATATATCACATGATCCACCCCGTCCGATAGACACCATAAAAAATTAAAACGGTGTCAAAAAAAGACATGTTTGTCACCTTACATCACTTAAAGTGCAACACCAAGTGATCAAAAAGGCGTATGCCCCCAAAAATAGTACCAATCTAACCGTCACCTCATCCCACAAAAAATGAGCCCCTAAAAAAAACTATGGATCTGACTATGGAGACACTAAAACATGATTTTTTTTGTTTCAAAAATGCTTTTATTATGTTAAATGTAAAAATAATTTTAAAAAAGTATACAAATTCGGTATCGCCGCGTCCGTAACAGCCTGCTCTATAAAAAATACCACATGAATTAACCCCTCAGGTGAACACCGTAAAAAAAAAAACGGTGTCAAAAAAGCAATTTTTTGGTCACCTTACATCACAAAAAGTGTAATAGCAAGCGATCAAAAAGTCATATGCACCCCAAAATTGTACCAATCAAACCGTCATCTCATCCCACAAAAAAGATACCCTACCTAAGAGAATTACCCAAAAAATAAAAAAAACTATGGCTCTCAGACTATGGTGACACTAAAACATGATATTTTTTTTGTTTCAAAAATGATTTGTATAAAACTTAAATAAATAAAAAAAGTATACATATTAGGTATCGCCGCGTCCATAACAACCTTCTCTATAAAAATGTATGATTTAACCCATCAGGTGAACACCATAAAAAAATTAAAAAAGGTGTCAAAAAACCATTTTGTCACCTTACATCACAAAAAGTGTAATAGCAAGCAATCAAACAGTCATCTCATACTGGAAAAAAAATCAGCTCCTACATAAGCTATTTTTTTGTTACCTTGCCTCACAAAAAGTGTAATATAGAGCAACCAAAAATCATCTGTACCCTAAAATAGTACCAATAAAACTGTCACCTTATCCTGTAGTTTACAAAATGGGGTCACTTTTTTGTAGTTTCTACTCTAGGGGTGCATCAGGGGGTCTTCAAATGTGACATAAAATTATCCCAGTGAAATCTACCCTTCAAAAACCATATGGCGTTCCTTTCCTTCTGCGCCCTGCCATGTGCCCCGTATGTGACCACATATGGGGTGTTTCTGTAAACTATAGAATGAGGGAAATAAATATTCAGTTTAGTTTAGCTGTTAATCCTGGCTTTGTTTGTGGGAAAAAAATGATTAAAATGGAAAACCTGCCAGAAAAAGTTAAATTCTGAAATTTCATATCCATTTTCAATTAATTCTTGTGGAACACCTAAAGGGTTAACAAAGTTTGTAAAATCAGTTTTGAATACCTTGAGGGGTGTAGTTTCCAAAATGGGGTCACTTTCTTGGAGATTCTACTCTAGGGGTGCATGAGGGGAGCTTCAAATGGGACATGGTGTAAATAAACCAGTCCATCAAAATCTGCCTTCCAAAAACCATATGGCTTTCCTTTCCTTCTGCGCCCTGCCGTGTAGCCATACAGCAGTTTACGACCACACATGGGGTGTTTCTGTAAACTACAGAATCAGGGCAATAAATATTGAGTTTTATTTGGCTGTTAACCTTTGCTTTGTTAGAGGAAAAAAAATTATTAAAATTTATAATTTGCCAAAAAAGTGAAATTCTGAAATGTCATCATTATGATGATTAGCTACATACATTGTGAGGAGTACAATAAAATGGGAAAACATTTTGCATATTGACTTTTGTATTTGTAACTTTACATTACAGTACATGGCTCACACAAATTAGATGTCATGCTGCAGAGGGCACTAAAGCACTAACGAAAACAAGAAATAATGAATGTTATATACTCAAACTGCAGATGAAGTCAAGACATGGAGAACAAAGAAAGGTGAGGAACACAAAACACAACAAGGCAACAATAATATTCACTTCAAAAGAAAAACTCAACAGCAAGTCTCTTGGCAGCCATCACATATTCTTATATCAAGTCAAGTCAAGATAGTACATAAAATCTGCACTTAGGGTTTTTGTTTTTTTATACAGTCGAGCTATGCACCACATGCTATTATGCAACATTTTGGGGTTGTGGTTTGTTGGCCACATGTGCACTTTGATGAGCTTGATGAAGGGCTAAAAACATACAAAGCCCGACACGTGGCATGTACAGTCGTGGCCAAAAGTTTTGAGAATTACATAAATATTGGAAATTGGAAAAGTTGCTGCTTAAGTTTTTATAATAGCAATTTGCATATACTCCAGAATGTTATGAAGAGTGATCAGATGAATTGCATAGTCCTTCTTTGCCATGAAAATTAACTTAATCCCAAAAAAAAACTTTCCACTGCATTTCATTGCTGTCATTAAAGGACCTGCTGAGATCATTTCAGTAATCGTCTTGTTAACTCAGGTGAGAATGTTGACGAGCAAAAGGCTGGAGATCATTATGTCCGGCTGATTGGGTTAAAATGGCAGACTTGACATGTTAAAAGAAGGGTAATGCTTGAAATCTTTGTTCTTCCATTGTTAACCATGGTGATCTGAAAAGAAACGCGTGCAGCCATCATTGCGTTGCATAAAAATGGCTTCACAGGCAAGGATATTGTGACTACTAAGATTGCACCTCAATCAACAATTTATAGGATCATCAAAAACTTCAAGGAAAGAGGTTCAATTCTTGTTAAGAAGGCTTCAGGGTGTCCAAGAAAGTCCAGCAAGCGCCAGGATAGTCTCCTAAAGAGGATTCAGCTACGGGATCGGAGTGCCACCAGTGCAGAGCTTGCTCAGGAATGGCAGCAGGCAGGTGTGAGCGCATCTGCACGCACAGTGAGGCGAAGACTTTTGGAAGATGGCCTGGTGTCAAGAAGGGCAGCAAAGAAGCCACTTCTCTCCAAAAAAAACATCAGGGACAGATTGATCTTCTGCAGAAAGTATGGTGAATGGACTGCTGAGGACTGGGGCAAAGTCATATTCTCAGATGAAGCCTCTTTCCGATTGTTTGGGGCATCTGGAAAAAGGCTTGTCCGGAGAAGAAAAGGTGAGCGCTACCATCAGTCCTGTGTCATGCCAAAAGTAAAGCATCCTGAGACCATTCATGTGTGGGGTTGCTTCTCATCCAAAGGAGTGGGCTCACTCACAATTTTGCCCAAAAACACAGCCATGAATAAAGAATGGTACCAAAACACCCTCCAACAGCAACTTCTTCCAACAATCCAACAACAGTTTGGTGAAGAACAATGCATTTTCCAGCACGATGGAGCACCGTGCCATAAGGCAAAAGTGATAACTAAGTGGCTCGGGGACCAAAACGTTGACATTCCATGGCCTGGAAACTCCCCAGATCTTAATCCCATTGAGAACTTGTGGTCAATCCTCAAGAGGCGGGTGGACAAACAAAAACCCACTAATTATGACAAACTCCAAGAATTGATTATGAAAGAATGGGTTGCTATCAGTCAGGAATTGGCCCAGAAGTTGATTGAGAGCATGCCCAGTCGAATTGCAGAGGTCCTGAAAAAGAAGGGCCAACACTGCAAATACTGACTCTTTGCATAAATGTCATGTAATTGTCGATAAAAGCCTTTGAAACGTATGAAGTGCGTGTAATTATATTTCACTACATCACAGAAACAACTGAAACAAAGATCTAAAAGCAGTTTAGCAGTGAACTTTGTGAAAACTAATATTTATGTCATTCTCAAAACTTTTGGCCACGACTGTACAGTATCGAGCTGTGTGCCAACAGAATTGAATTGTGTGCCAACAGAGCCGGATCCAATTGTGTGCTTAACCGGATCAAATTGCATGTTTCTAAGTACTGCAAGATCGGAGGATTGTGCCAAAACCCTGAAAATTGACTTTATTGCTTTGTTGCTGTACCAGAAAGCGCTGAAACGTGCTCACCAGCACTCAAAGGGTTAATTCACCATATTCACAAAATGGCGCTGCTTCTTCATTTCCAGAAGCGGGAAAACTCAGGAACGCCCTCTCAAGAGCGTGAAGATGCCGAATACGCCGCTCTAGAAGCGGGAAATCTAAAGCCTGCCCACCAAGAACTTTGCTTTGTGAGCCAAGGGAGTGAAGACTCCTCCCTCTTGTCATATATCTTCTATATGAAAGAATCTTCATATAAAAGAGAGGATAAAAAAAATATAAAAATTATATTATCCTTCAGGCGGACATAAAAAATGCCTCTGTTCTTTTTATCAAGTATCTTAATTTGATTTGTGCAAGCAGTGAAACGAAGGGACAATTGTATATGCAAAATATATAACCGTTTATTATAAAAACAAAGAATATAAAAACAATACAATTGGAAAAGAAATGATAAAGTTACAACGTAACAGCCAAAATGTACCACACGGTGGTGTTAACACACCCCTATCTGATCAGCACAGTATGATTTATTGATTTATGACAACCAGTGTAATATTTTTAACAAACGGACTCATATACCAAGAGAAACTTAGGATCTTCTGTTATCAAAACAGGCTATAACAATAAAACACGGATTTACAGAAAAATAACTGTTATCCCTTGACTCTGTTTTCCTATGACCAATCAAAAATATATATTAATATGATAAAATATTCAGCTCAGCAATCAGACTAAGAAAAATAACTTTCCAAGGGTTTAGTCCTCTTTTCAAATAATGTCAGATCTTCCATTAACAATATGCATCTTTGCTAAGAGAATAATCAGCATTATGGAGGCACCTAACACTATATATTCCCACAATATGGGAACTCTTGGCTATATACCGAGAGAAATATCTTACTAATATCACGAGTAGTAAACAAAATATACGTTACCGGGTCAAAGGTAGACAGAGTTCAGATGGTTTAGAAGTTTCTTCTGGTAAAGTTTTTCTTTTTGATTGAATGGATGGATCAATGGATATATGGATCTTTTTCTCTAGCTCCTTTTATGCTACTCCGCACACGAATAATTATTCCCCCCTTATCTAAGAATCATCCCCTTTAGATTAGGGATTCCCAATCAGGTAAGGTGGGTGTATTCGCATGCTAATAACATCATGATGTCATATCAACTCCTAATATGGTATAGAACAAATAATGAAATAATATAATATTGTCCATCTGCCTCCAGATGGCACTGCGGTATTGTAGATGAACATCACAACCAGGGCCGGTACAAGGCAGGGGCCGAAGGAGCGGGTGCCCTGGGCGCTACCATTTGCGGACAGGAGGGGGGCGCAGGTGAAGTGCCAGCAGCAGTGGCGTCGCCAGGGGGGGGCCAGAGGGGGCCACGGCCCCCCCTACATCATGCTGTGCCCCCCCATGTGCCCCCCCAACTAAAATGACCCCCCCCCCCCAAGTGAGCAGCCGCCGCCGGGCACAGGGAGATGAGCGCTTCCATTGCGCTCATCTCCATTGTAAACTGTCTGTGCCAGCGGAGGTGCAGGGGAGGGAGAGGCGTGTCCCTTCCCTTTCCTCTGATAGGCTGCAGGCAGGCACCGAAGTGGAGGAGAGGCCCCGCCCCCTAATTACTCCTGTTTACCTTTCTAAAGCTAGAGGACCTTTGATGATGTCATCACAGGTCCTGTAAGGGAACTGCACAGTGTAAAGTGTAGTTCCCAGGTTAGAACAGTGCATCTGCCAGGACCTGTGATGACATCATCTTCAACATCACAGGTCCTGCAGAATCTAGCAAAGGAACTGCACCAAAAATGGTGTAGTTCCTAGGTTTCAAAGGTACATCTGCCAGGACCTGTGATGACATCATCACAGGTCCTTCAACCCCTAACAGCAAGTATTAAAAGTTCACAAGCAGCTCTGTATTGATCCATACAGACTGGAATGGAGAGGTAAGAGGAGGTCCTCCACTTTTCATCATTTACCCCCCCCCCCCCCCTCCATGCCCTGTTTTTACTCATTGCTCACTCATGTATACTACTTCAGACAGTTACCACTACCTCATGTACCTCACAGTGACTATAATGCATAACTGACCACATATTTCTATAAACACTGCATCTACAGTATTATACCTTCTATGTGTCACATCAATACACTGCTCTGTATATATATATATATATATATATATACACACACATACATGCACACACACTGCATATATTACACAGTATTATACATGCAATATGTACAGATATATAGTATATACCGCAGTGCACTGATATGTGAGGTATGAGGTATAATAGATGCTGTGTGTACAGATATCAGTACACTTCTGTATATACTATATATGTGAGGTACGAGGTATAATAGATGCAGTGTGTACAGATATATAGTATATACAGCAGTGTACTGATATGTGAGGTATGAGGTATAATAGATGCAGTGTGTACAGATATATAGTATATACAGCAGTGTACTGATATGTGAGGTACGAGGTGTCGATACACTGCTGTATTTACTATATACCTGTACACACTGCATATATTATACCTCGTACCTCACATATTACACTACTGTATATACTGTATACACTGCATATATTATACCCCGTACCTCACATATCAGTACACTGCTGTATATACTATATACCTGTACACACTGCATCTATTATACCCTGTACCTCACATATCAGAACACTAGGGAATATACTATATACCTGTACACACTGCATCTATTATACCGCGTACCTCACATAACTGTACACTGCTGTATATAATATACATCTGCATCTATTATACCTCTTTTGTGTGCCAGGGCTGTTTTGTAATCCCATTCCGGCCCTGATGGCATAAATTATAAAACGCAGCAGCAAGAATAGTTCATGGAACAAAGGGAGGGGCTATAAAAGGGGAATGGGGGCCCAATTTAGATTCCTGCTATGGGGCCCAGTGATTTTTATGTACGCCCCTGGCTGCAGGCACTAGGCCGGCAGCCTATCAGAGGCCGGCGCAATGACGTCATCGTGCCGCCTGAGCCTTACATTACAGCGTGGGACACAGGAAGAGGCTGCATCGCATCGCTGACACTTATACTTACCTAAGTGTTTTTTTTTTGTTTTTTTTTACAATAGTGTTACTGGCACATTGGGGGGGCTTATTACAAAACTGGCACATGATGATGGGGGGGACTTTATACTGGCACATGATGATGGGGGGGAATTTTATAGTGTCTGTGACTTTCAAAGTCCCACAGTCCATTGTTCTATTGCTTTAAGTATATTCTTGTTTTGAAACAACATTGATTCTTTCTTAAAAACGGGGGGGGGGGGGGGGCGAAGTTTGCCATCTTCGCCCTGGGCACCAAATGGCCTTGTCCCAGCCCTGATCACAACTTTTAAGCATTAAAATAAAATATCTAATAATACTTTCACAGGACCTCGTTGACCTTTCTCACTAAATCATTGAGGAAGGTCTTTCCCTGACACTTTTAATTACCTATATCATGGACTTGTTGGAGTTGACTGTCTTCTCCTATCTTTTTTAAATATAGGTTGACTTGATGAAAATTTTATATAGCGGCTTTGATGCTTGGCATCGGAACTTGTACATTTCACTTATCTACATCCATGAATAACTATTGTTTTGAAATAGCCTTTTTATATCCCAGAAATCCAATTAACATAAACTCACTTGTTTCTGTACCTTCTACAATACCTTCTAAATGGTAAATACATGGTATGACATATATATAAATCGATACATTGTTACACATAGATAACACATTATATGAATTATTGATTAACATATGTTGTAAACTTAAATATACCATGCAGAGATATATATATATAATATAATTATGAATATATAAATTGAACCTCATACAGCAGGTGTGCCTCAAGGATATGAGTCCTTATCAAGTAACCTTGTTCCCTCCAGACAGACATGTCTTACGGAGTTGACTTACTCCTTACAGATGGTCCCATATCTTAAGCAATAATTTTTAAATACAATGTCCGTTTATGTTCACAATTATTTTTTTATATAAACTGAACTTGCCATGAACTCATGTTGGTTTCCTCAGCCATATAATATAACTTTGGTTCAGGCTGATCTTATTCTTAAAGGCAATGAGATGAGCATTCATTTTGATTATAATGTCATTAGATAATATTGTATACATATGAAAATGCACAACACTCTGGGCTCCACCCTCACTTCCTGAAAGCACCCCGACAGTGGAGCCAAGGAAGATGGAACCAGATGGTTATTGGAGGAGAGCCAGTATATGAAGACCACCCACCGGAGATTCAGCTTTCTCAACTGGTGACGAGAAGTGGTCCCTCCGCCTTTGCCGCAAGCCCGGAGGCAGTGGATCCCTCCGCGGCTACGGCGCCTGCAACCCCGATTCCTACCAGCGCCGAAGAAGAGAAGGCCGCTGTTACTGTTCCCGCGGAAGAAAACGCGATTCCAGTCCAGTCCTCGGAGGCAGTGGATCCCTCCGCCACTACGGCTGACAGCGTTGAAGGCGAGACGTCCCCCAAGATGGCCGCCGACGCTAAGCCTGCTCCCGCGGAGGACGCCGCTGATACAGTCACCCAGGCTATGGACCAGCCTGTACCGCAGACGGCACCTGGACCCTGCGATGACCACCAGGAGGCACCGAAACCGGCTGCCCGGCCGCGACATCAGGTAGGAGCAGACGCGCTCCCTGAGGCCCAGGCCCGGCCCGTACCTGCCCCTGCACCGCTCCCTGTGGGTCCCAATAACTCTAACAGGCCTAGGCCTGCTCCGCCAAGGATACCTACTGGTGCGGCGGAGGCGGCCGGTACTTCCACTCCGCCGCCCAGTGCTGCTACTATTACCCAACCGGGATGTCTTAACCCCAAGGTCCCTTGGAAGATCACCGCTTATGCCCAGACCGCCTGGAAGTACAATTCCGCCGTAGAAGAGTGGGTGAAGCAAGTGGTAGATGACACCCAGCCAGGAGACCCCAAATTGGCCAGGCGCACTGGGACTGTGCTCTGGTTTTCAGTCGAGAGAGGAGTGGGGTTCCTGCAAGATAGCCACTCTGGTTCAGAGATCTTTGTGGGCCGCCGCTCTGTGAAACGACATTATCTACCACAGGCCCATCACAACCTGTACGCAGGGGGCCAGGTAGAATATACCCCTATGCGCTCCGTCCAAGGCCCCTTTGCTGCCGGTGTGACCCTGCTGGCCAAACCGTTAACCCCTGCAGTCACCCCAGAGACCTGGCAGGAAGACCCAGTCTCTGCAGGGAAAGTGAGATCTTTACAAGAAACCCCAGACGGCAGGTTGAGGTTCAGAGAACAGCCCCAGCCAGAACCTGAACCTCTCATCCCTGACCTGGCTGCACCACCAGCGCTGCGGGTGGGCCAAATCAATAATTCTGTGCTGACATTTAATCCTAGAGTGCAGCCATATGTTCTTCATTGGAAGCAGCCCCAGGCACCTGCAAGTTGCCTTCCAGAACCCCTTCAGCCGGAGGTTTTAACCGCCTCTGCACTGGCTCTAGGGATCCCGGCTTGCAGCAGGTTACAGCTGCTTTCTCCAGGCTGTCTGCACAGCCAGTACCTACAGCCACCACCAGAGGTCAGTGGCATACCAATACTGCTGCAACTATGAGCTACCAGAGGCAAGAGCGCCCTCTAATGCACTTTAGTAGCTCCAGCAGCGAGGAGGACATGGATGTCCTTCTCTAAATGCATCCTCTTCAAAAAATAAGGACATATGGGAGCCACGTCGTGGACTGTTCCTGACGGGTGAGGACCCGTTGGCATTGTGTTTAACGTTTTCTTTTCCAGGTTGCCCTAGTTTGTCCTCACCCTGATGGTCATGAGCTGTAAGGACTCGCTCCATCATCATTTAACCCCTTACGTCCAAGTTCATTGTTTCATCCCCTTTCTCAGGTTACTTGATAACCTTGTGGAACTATGGTTCTTAAGCTGCTATTTTATACCTCTTTTGGATTACAATTAACTTTTATTCCTTTGAATTACAATTTACTTTTTACCTGTTTCCAGAGGATTCCACGTCAAGCACTTCAAGTCAAAGGACTCAAGTTATTTTTGAGCCTACCCTTGCATTAAAAAAATTGCACTATTTTTCTAAAAATGTTTACTGCAACGTTAAAAGCTTGCACCCAAAGAAAAGACTCAAACGATTACCTGAGCTCTTTGCGATTCCTATTTAATATTTTTGCACTAATTGTACCAGTTTACATTTTATGCAACGTTTAAGATAACCTGCCCATTGTGTGTATTCTTTTCCAGGTGCCGCAATGTGACCTTCCTGCACTATTTGTGATGATTTCACTTAACATTGCACTTAACCAAAAATGTAGCAACTTACTCCAGTATGCCTTATTTTACAGCTCATATTCTCTCCTCCCTTTATACGGACTGCCTTTATGCGGACGCTTAATACTAATGGCCTACTCTTAGTGCACAGGTAGGACCAAGTAGTAAGTCCTGGCAGGTCCAGTAACTACACGGGTAACCCCGCTGCTTCGGGAATGGTTAGTAGTCATAGACCCCTCCTTCCCGCTTGTTATATGTTCAGGATTGCTCCCATCCTGAGGTGTTTTACTTCTAAGAGTTCCATGGGATTATACTACCCTCCTCCTGTGACATTGCCAGAAGTGCATGGAGACGCTAAATACCTCCCCTTCTGAGCCTTTGCCTAAGGTATGGTACCTCAAGCCTTAGAGCCACAATTTAGCTACCCATAGTCACCATAGTGATCGTGCTATAAGCCATATTTTTCAGACTTTGGTTCAGGGAAGGGAATACAGGATAAAGCCACCCTTTCATTTGCGGGCATTCCATTACATAATGGTGGGACTACAGAGTAAAGACACCCCCATGCTTTCTTTGGTGTTTTAGGGCCAGAACACTACAAAGTCAGTCAGTAATGTTTGCTTAGTGCAGTATTTGGTTCACTGGATATACCGAGAGAGGGAAACTGTGAATTGGACACCCTACTCATGCAGGCTACCTTGGGAACCTTGGGATAGCTGTTACATGTTTTGTCTATGTATGTCTTTATATGTAATACATGCAGCACTTTGTACTTGGGTACCCCAGAGCTGGTTTCTCTCCCTCCTACGCATAAGCCGAGGGCGGCTTAACTCGAAGGGGGAATGTAACATCTTAGAGTTATGTTACAAAACTCTTTTACCCCACTACAACCTGTTAAGTGTATCTGCATTGTCATCCTGTGTAATTTAACATCACATCCTCACTAATGTGCATTGAAACCCTTGTTAAATGTATTTGCTGTCATTTCTATGTACACCAGCAGGTGGCAGCAATGTGTTTAGCAGAGACTTAGTTCAGTTTAGTGTTTCTAAACTGGAATAGTACATTCCAGTTTAGCTCCCCCCTCTGTGAGGAGGTGTGGAATGTTCCCGCATCCTGCCTCATGGGTGGGGAAGGAAGTTAGAGTTAGTGTGCCAGCCACCCCGGCTAGGGGAAGGCTGCGTGTGTAGGAGCTCCCAGTTCTAGGGATCCAAGCCAGTCTCTTGTCTCGGCTGAGACAAAAGATCATCATTCCCAGCCTGAGCCCTTCAGCCTCAGCTGGTAGAAAGCAAGCAGCCACCTCCAGAACTCCAGGAAAAACCATACCCTGTGAGCCAACTGTGAGTACCGTCCAGAGACCAGGAGAAGCCAAATTCCTCCTCAGATAGTCAGTCCCCAATACAGCAGAAGACAGATAGCGCAGAAGATATACACTCACCTAAAGAATTATTAGGAACACCATACTAATACGGTGTTGGACCCCCTTTTGCCTTCAGAACTGCCTTAATTCTACGTGGCATTGATTCAACAAGGTGCTGATAGCATTCTTTAGAAATGTTGGCCCATATTGATAGGATAGCATCTTGCAGTTGATGGAGATTTGAGGGATGCACATCCAGGGCACGAAGCTCCTGTTCCACCACATCCCAAAGATGCTCTATTGGGTTGAGATCTGGTGACTGTGGGGGCCATTTTAGTACAGTGAACTCATTTCAAGAAACCAATTTGAAATGATTCGAGCTTTGTGACATGGTGCATTATCCTGCTGGAAGTAGCCATCAGAGGATGGATACATGTTCTCATTCTGTTTACGCAAAAATCGGACTCTACCATTTGAATGTCTCAACAGAAATCGAGACTCATCAGACCAGGCAACATTTTTCCAGTCTTCAACAGTTCAATTTTGGTGAGCTCGTGCAAATTGTAGCCTCTTTTTCCTATTTGTAGTGGAGATGAGTGGTACCCGGTGGGGTCTTCTGCTGTTGTAGCCCATCCGCCTCAAGGTTGTGCGTGTTGTGGCTTCACAAATGCTTTGCTGCATACCTCGGTTGTAACGAGTGGTTATTTCAGTCAACGTTGCTCTTCTATCAGCTTGAATCAGTCGGCCCATTCTCCTCTGACCTCTAGGATCCACAAGGCATTTTTGCCCACAGGACTGCCGCATACTGGATGTTTTTCCCTTTTCACACCATTCTTTGCAAACCCTAGAAATGGTTGTGCGTGAAAATCCCAGTAACTGAGCAGATTGTGAAATACTCAGTCCGGCCCGTCTGGCACCAACAACCATGCCACGCTCAAAATTGCTTAAATCACCTTTCTTTCCCATTCTGACATTCAGTTTGGAGTTCAGGAGATTGTCTTGACCAGGACCACACCCCTAAATGCATTAAAGCAACTGCCATGTGATTGGTTGACTAGATAATTGCATTAATGAGAAATAGAACAGGTGTTCCTAATAATTCTTTAGGTGAGTGTAAATTCCTGCCACATTACAGAGCCACAAGCAGATGACTTATCCTGCAGAGAGCTCCAGGCACATTATATAAGCAGAAGATAGATTCCTGCCACACATTGCCAATACCTGCTGGGACTTCAGACTATTGCTGTATCTCACATGGATTACTGCTGCAACCAGTAAAGACGAGTTTGAACTTTACTCCAAGTCTGGATCTCCATTACTGCTACTAAATCCCTCAATTACTCTTACTAGCAACACTCATTTTAGTGAGCCAGGATCCAGGAGTCCAGCCGTACCAAGGTAGGAGACACCGTTGACACCCTTACCCAGGGCCGGCGTCATAACCCGGCATCCCCGGGCAAGTGCCGGGGCCCAATGCTCCTGGGGGGGCCCACTGAGCTGCTATGAGCACTTCCATCAATACAGATGGGAGCTCTCACTGCTGTCATTTCACATATGCAGTACCCCTTTGGTGGGCCCTCTGAGCTGCAGAGACTCAGGACACGCCCCCTCTACACAGGACATGCTGCCTGAGGAGAGAGACCGCAGCCTGAGGAGAGAGACCGCAGGGCTGGAGCTGGAGCAGAGAAGTGTGGAGACAGTCTGTGAGTGAGTCTGCACTGTGACTGTCTCTTCTCTGTGGGATAGAAGGAAAGGAAGGGGGGACACTGCTGCTTCATTCTATTTAGTGGTTTTACTGTTTCATTAAGCTGTTTGTCTCCATGACACCTGCCCCCCCCCCCCCCCCATCCTGTCCTATCTCATCCTCATGGAGCCCCTGCTGTCTCCTTTCCTCCCTCATGTATCCAGAGCTCCTGTTCCACCTTCCTATTTCTGCCCTGCACAGACCTCCTGCCACTACTTCTTGTATGAATCCCCCTCAGAGCCCCTTCCACCTACTTGCTGTGTCCACCCCTCCTGTCCATCCAGGGCCCTTGTCTCACTCCTCTGCCTCTCATTATGGTGGCATCTGAACCGCATTCACCATAAGGACCTTCTAACGTCACAGGGTCAAGTGACTGTGCCCCCCACCCTGTACAGTGCCCCCCACCCAGTACTGTGCCCCTCACCCCGTACGGTGCCCCCTTATACCCTGCATTGTGCCCTCCTACCACACCCTGTGCAGTGCCCATAGTCATTCCCTGTACTATGCCCTCTTATACCCTTTTATCCGGTCACTATATGGCGGTGTTATCACTATATGGCGGTGGTATCCAATAACTGAATGGCTATAACTGTATTCCTTTCCCTGCCCACACCACTTTTTTTAGACCTGGCATGAGCGGGAAAAGATACAGATTGCGGTGCTAAGGACCTTTGCGCCACAATCTGTGTCAGAAATACGCCTAACATAGAGGTATTTCTATATAATAAATGACCACCTAATTGTATTGTTATTCGGGGGTAGCGCTAATATCTTTATAGTATATATATTCTAGTGTATTATACTGCGCCCTGTATTTCCCAGTAGAAAATGATCCTTGGGAAGCACAGTCCTCACCCCTGACCACCAGGACCAGGAAGCGCTCTGTCAGTACATGGCGGCCTCCCTGAGTTCCGTCACAGGGGCTCTATACCGGAAAAGACCTGATCAGCTTTATCCTCATGCATTCTGAATGGAGAGTAATCCGTTCAGTTTGCATCAGGATGTCTTCAGTTCAGTCGTTTTGACTGATCAGGCAAAAGAGAAAACCGCAGCATGCTACGGTTTTATTTCCGGCTAAAAAAACTGAAGACTTGCCTGAATACATTTTCCCATAGGAATGTATTAGTGCCGGATCCGTCCTTCCGGTATGCGCATGCGCAGACTGAAAAAAAGGTGAAAAAATAAATGCCGGATCCGTTTTTGCCGGATGACACCGGAAAGACGGATCCGGCATTTCAATGCATTTTTTCGACTGATCAGGCATTTTTAAGACTGATCAGGATCCTGATCAGTCTTACTAATACCATCAGTTAGCATACGTTTTGCCTGATCCGGCAGGCAGTTACGGCGACGGAACTGCCTGCCGGATCTCTCTGCCGCAAGTGTGAAAGTAGCCTTATTCTGACACTGGGGCTGGGTTCACATCCTATTTTTTCCATCCATTTAATGAATACCAAAAATGAATGCGTTAACAGACGCCTCAGACTGATGCCGTACAGTGGCGTCCGTTCACCATACAGTTCCATGGTAAAAAAACATATACCTTAACGTATGCATTTTTTACTTGACTCTGCAGGATACAAAAACGTGGAGTGCTGCACATTTGTATACATCAAACCGATAGGAAAAACGTAATGTGAACACACATTGGGGGGGGAGGGGGGCGTACTAAATTTCGCTGTGGGGCCCAGTCAGTTCTAGCTACATCACTGCACATCTCCTTCTCTCCTCCAGACCTGTCTCACTGCTGCAGCGGGCCGCCGTAGAGAAGGAGCGCAGGGAGCTGCGGTTAGTGAATGACAGGACCACCAGCTCCCCTGCAATGATAGGTATGTGAGGGGGCCACTGGGGGGTCATTCATCACACTGTGAGGGCCCCTTACACAGTATAATGACTCCCAGTGCCCCCCATTTAGTATAATGATCCCCATTGACCCTCCATTTAGCATAATGACCACCAGAGCCCCCATTAAATATAATAACCCCTTGTGCCCCCTCCATACAGTATAACCCCCAGTGTGGGGGCGACTGGGGGTCATTATTCTGAATGGAGGGTCACTGTGGGGTCATTATACTGTGAGGGCCCTTTACATAGTATAATGACCCTCAGTGTCCCCCATTTAGTATAATGATCACCAATGACCCTCCATTCAGTATAATGACCCCCAGAGCCCCCACCATACAGTATTCCCCCAGTGTGGGGGCTACTGGGGGTCATTATTCTAAATGGGGGGGACTGGGGGTTATTATTCTGAATGCAGGGCCACAGGTGGTCATTATACAGTGGGGGGGGGGGGAATTGGGGGTTCATTATACTGTGTGAAGGGCCACTAGTAGTCATTATACTGTATAGGGGCCACTGGGGGTCATTATACCGTGTAGGAGCCACAGGGGGACATGTCAATGTAAAAAAATGCCTCATGGGGGCCCACTGGGATTTATCGCCCAAGGGCCCACATGAACCTGGAGCCGGCCCTGCCCTTACCACTACTATACAGAGACATTACACCACTCTGGCATTCCTAACCTGGTACGTGAGTTACAACACCTTAAAGGGCCCTAAGACTGTACCCTGCGCACGCTGCAATTGGCGTCACAAACAAAACTATTAACTATAATTTAAACCTGCCCCAGTCATTGCATATTATAGCGTCAGAGTGCATATCCCCAATCCGGCTTACTGCACATACTGTTGTCTTTTTGCAATCACCTCAGTGATCGACTGCTGATGAAACGAGTGACGAGGAGTAGGAGGAGCAGGAGCATCAGGGCCAGTAGATGATGGGAAGGAAACACAGCTCCCTTCTGCTGAGGTGGTTGAGCCCTGACTGCAGGAGAAGTGGTGCGGACAACTGGGTGATTCAGCAGTTGCTGCGTCAGGCTGTACCACTACATTAGCGCCACGGTTTTCCCCGGCCACTTTATGGTGATTGTCCATGTGTTGATGCAGGGCCATGGTGCCAACATTGGCACCCTGGCCACGCTTCAGAAGGAACCGAAAATGAAAGAGAGAGGGTCAGGACAGGTGGGGGCATAGAGCTTGTTCCCGGGCCATGTCAACTAAGCGTGGTATCAAAGGAACCCACGACTCCTGGCTGAAGGTGCCTGATGTCACTTGAGATGAGGTAGAAGATCAAGTCAACCATTCAAGGACAGGTGGGTTGCTGGTCAAAATACGACCACTGGATTATACTGGCAGCTTTGGCCTGTCGCTGCGACTGCTGGAATCACCCCCTTCTGCTGATACTTCTGCCAGCTACAGAAACATTTTGGCCACTGCCCATTGCCTTAACCCCTTAGTGACCAAGCCTGTTTGGGCCTTTATGACCAAGCGTTTTTCTTCCTTTTTTCATGGTCTCGATCCAAGAGCTATAACTTTTTTATTTTTTTGTCTATATAGCTTTATGAGGGCTTGTTTTTTACGGGACAAGTAGTAGTTTTTAATGGCGCCATTTGGGAGTACACATAACTTTTTGATTAACTTTTATTAACTCTTTCTGGGAGGGAGATGGGGAAAAATAGCAATACTGCCACTGCCACTGCGTTTTTACATTAGAAAAATGTTACGGCGTTCATTTTTCGGTACAAATATTCTCTGGGTCAGTATGATTACAGTGATACTAAATACTTATAATTTGTTTTACGTTTTACTACTTTTTTGCAATAAAACCCCTTTTATTAACCCAAAAAATTATTTTGCATTGCCACTTCACAAGACCCATAACTTTTTTTTTTTTTTTTCTACGGAGTTGTGTGAGGGCTTGATTTTTGAGGGACAACTTGAATTTTTCATTGGTATCATTTTGGAGAAAATGCCGCTCGGTGGAAACTAAGAATAAATTAGAAATTCTGTCTTTTTTTAAAAAAAATTTTTTTTACGGCGTTCACCATAGGGGATAATTTATGTAATATTTATGTAGTCCGGGTCGTTACGGACGCGGAAATACCAAACATATGGAGGATATTTTCTTTTTGCAATTTTTTTCATTGAAAAGCGTATTTTCAATGGGGAAAAAAAGCATATTTTTTTATTTTATGGCATTGTTTTTATTTAATAAATGTGTATTTTTGTCCATTTTTTTTACTACTTAATAGTCCCACAAGGGGACTATAATATACAGTATTTTGATTGCTTTTAAAATGTAATGCATTGTCTCTATAATGCATTACATTTCAATAGCAATGCTATTCAAACATTGACCAGCAGGCTGCGCCAGAGAGGCACAGCGTGCTGGAGATAACTGAAGACAGGCTCTGGGCCCTGATCGGAAGCAAGGTAAGCTTCCCAACACATCAGAACCCCGCGATCGCATTTTCGGGGTGCTGATGGGAGACAGAGGGAGTCCGCTCCCTCTGTGACCCCTTTACATGCAGCGGGCGCCATTGCGCCCGGCATGTAAAGGGTTAAACAGCCCGGATTGGCACTCTTGCCAGTCCGGGCCGTTAGAGCAGGGCCCCGGCTCTCATGTGAGAGCCGGGTCCGCGCTCCCCACTGCATGGGGGAGCCGTGCAGTGCTTAGACTGGGCCGCTGTAAAAACGCGGCGGCCCAGCCTAAGGCCTCTTAGTGACCGCCGTAAAAAGGCGTATGGGTGGTCACTAATGGGTTAAAAAGGCATGTCTCCTATCTGTCGGACATACTGTACTGTAACTGTAAGGGTAAAAGAGCAGTAGTGTCAGGCCGCAATTTCACCCCAGAATCAAGGATGAATGAATGTATTTATATAGAATTTTTTTTTTATAAAACACCCCAAAACTTAAAGTATCAGGCCACAATTTCACACACACAATTCCACAATTAGGGATTAACGGATATATTTCTGTATAATAAAACTAGAGCACCCTGAAATGTGTAATATCAAGCCACAATTTCACCCAATTTAGAGAATCAAGGATTAACAGATTTAATTATATATAAAAGAAGGCGATGACCCTAAAATTTGTAGTATCAAGCCACAATTTCACCACAATTACACAATCAAGGATTAACGGATTGATTTATATATAAAAGAATGTGAAGACCCTAAAATCTGTAGTATACAGCTGCAAGTTCACCCCAATTAGACAATCAAGGATTAACTGATTGAATGATATATGAAAGAACGTGAACCCTCCCAAATTCTGTAGTATCAGACCGCCGTTTCACCCCAATAACAGAATTAAGGATTGCTAGAATTGCTGATGTATCAAAGAATGTAAACAGCCTAAAATCTTATTAGTATTAGAGCACTTTTAACCCCAATTAGTGCAGCATGGTGTAATGGAATAGCCCATATTAGCCAGGCTTTACACTCTCCCTATAGTGTGGATAATGCCTCCCTATTATATCCCAACACTATGAATAATCTGTCCCTGAACCGCTCAATAGTAATATTTTATGACTGAAGTCTTTCCTAAACACTTCCCCTAGTGTCTGTCACGTCTCTCCCTGCACTAAATTCACTGTAAAATGGCGGAGGCCGGGCAGGAGGAGACTTTTTATAGGGCTGTACTATCACAGGGCCTGGCTATCTGCTGATTGCATTACATTATGGATGCTCCCTCGTTCCCAGGCTTCTTACTTCCTCTTTCTAACATTGAAAGACAGAAACATGCAATGCGACAATTAACTGCAATATAGAGTACAAAATTGCATAATAATAACAAGTGCTACACTATAAGTGCGAGATACTTGGCAAATCGTTTTGTACAAAATTATTTGAGCCCGTCTGCCGAGCGTCAAGTCGATCTCTGTTAGACGGGTTCCTACGCTAAATTCTACCTGTTAGGCGCCATAACGGCTACCATACACTTCAGGGAGTGAGGTTCCACATACCTACGATAATTTTACCTGTTAGGTGCCATGACGGCTACCATACACTTCAGGGAGTGTAGGTTACACAGCAGGCCCACTCCACGACATCACCGGCGCCAAATGGCTACCAAGGACTGCAGTGAGAGTCCACAAACTATCCCACTCCTGGTGCCATGGCTTCAGTGAGTGAAGGGGAGCAGGCCTGACTATGTACTAACACTAATTAAAATCAGCCTATAGGGCAGACAGGGTGGTTAGGAGTTCATGACTGAGGAGGCAGCCACACCTCCAGTACAAACTGCAAAGAAAAACCAAAAAAGGGGGTCAGTCAGCACATACCAAACCGCAGAAGCACATTGCTAAGGCAGGGAACAACAGTGAAAGACAGAAACATGCAATGCGACAATTAACTGCAATATAAAGTACAAAATTGCATAATAATAACAAGTGCTACACTATAAGTGCGAGATACTTGGCAAATCGTTTTGTACAAAATTATTTGAGCCCCTTCTGCCGAGCGTCAATGCGATCTCTGTTAGACGGGTTCCTACGCTAAATTCTACCTGTTAGGCGCCATAACGGCTACCATACACTTCAGGGAGTGAGGTTCCACATACCTACGATAATTTTACCTGTTAGGTGCCATGACGGCTACCATACACTTCAGGGAGTGTAGGTTACACAGCAGGCCCACTCCACGACATCACCGGCGCCAAATGGCTACCAAGGACTGCAGTGAGAGTCCACAAACTATCCCACTCCTGGTGCCATGGCTTCAGTGAGTGAAGGGGAGCAGGCCTGACTATGTACTAACACTAATTAAAATCAGCCTATAGGGCAGACAGGGTGGTTAGGAGTGCATGACTGAGGAGGCAGCCACACCTCCAGTACAAACTGCAAAGAAAAACCAAAAAAGGGGGTCAGTCAGCACATACCAAACCGCAGAAGCACATTGCTAAGGCAGGGAACAACATTGAAAGACAGAAACATGCAATGCGACAATTAACTGCAATATAGAGTACAAAATTGCATAATAATAACAAGTGCTACACTATAAGTGCGAGATACTTGGCAAATCGTTTTGTACAAAATTATTTGAGCCCGTCTGCCGAGCGTCAAGGCGATCTCTGTTAGACGGGTTCCTTTCTAACATGTGAAGCAGCCATTTTAGAAAAAATATGATTCGTTAGCAGGGCCAGATTAAGAGCATCATGGGCCTGGTCCTGAAGATGTTAATGGGCCTTTTTATAGAAAATGAAAACACAACGCAGAGCAATTTTTTATAACACAAATAAAGTGCATCTGTCATATGTTTTATGCATATGAAATCACCAGCATAGCTGAATAGATGTTGATGTATCGATACCTTGCATACCTTTATAGAATCTGTTCTTTAGCCTTTACTTAGCTTTAAAAAAAAAAAAGGGGGTCCTCTGTGCCCTCCAGACCGTAACACCTCTCCAATGTAAAGTCACGCCCGCTCCTTTGGTTGACACCAACGGCTCACTTGACAGCGACGTGTTGAGATCCTGCGCATGTACCATGTATGGGTAAATGGGGATTGCAGTACACAAATGTGGAGTCTGTAGGAACCTGAGACTGTGCATGCACCGCAATCCCCATTCACAGCGCATACGGGATGTGTGTGTGTGTCAAAGAAGGTGTAGGCATGAACTCACAGGGCAAAAACAATGGTGCTTATAGAACAGACTACACAGTGTAGCGGTATACTGTATATTGTGTGGCACAGTGTATGCTATATGTGTATAACAGACATATTTCACATGAAAACTTACAATTACTTGGCTTGGCCCTTGGGGATCTCGGACACCACTTCAACACTTTGGCTGGGGGGCTCGGTGGAGCTGATGTGCTTTATCCTAATGAGAAATATTTCATAATAAGGATTTGGAGAAGGGGCAGTGGGGTCGCAGAGCAGAGAGAGGATGGTGCTGCTACTAGGGGGCTCATACCATGGAGGAGTAATAAAGCCCACCATAATGCCTCCCCCCATAGAAATAATTCTCCTTATAATGTGACAGTGCAAAAAATACCCCCTTGTAATACCCCCAGTTGAGCTAATGTCCCCATAGTGCCCCCATAATGTGCCAGTATAAAATACCCCTATATAGTGCCCCCTGTAAATGCCCCCATAGTGCTCCTCTCCCCCCTTCCTCCTAGTGCCCCCATAATGTACCAGTATAAAATGCCCCATATATAGTGCCCCAGTAGATGCCCCAATAGTACTCTCCCCCACAGTACCCACCATAATGTGTCCCAGTATAAAATGCTACTGTACAGAGCCCCCCATATAAAATACCCCTTTTTTGTGGCCTCAGTAGATGCCCCTATAGTGCCCACCAATAATGTGCCAGTAAAAAGTGCCCCCAATAATGTGCCAGTAAAAAGTGCCCCCAATAATGTGCCAGTAAAAATCATGTGCTAGGAACAAGAGCACCCCCAGGCCCCTAATCATGTGCCAGTAACAAGAGCCCCCCAATCATGTGCTAGGAACAAGAGCACCCCCAGGCCCCTAATCATGTGCCAGGAACAAGAGCCCCCCCCCCCCCCATCAAGTGCCAGTAACAAGAGCTCCCCCATTATGTGCCAGTAACAAGAGCCCCCCATCATATGCCAGTAACAAGAGGCCCCTCCCATCATGTGCCAGTAACAAGAGTCCCCCCATCATGTGCCAGTAACAAAAGGCCCCCCCATCATGTGCCAATAACAAGAGCCCCCATCATGTGCCAGTAACAAGAGCCCCCCCATCATGTGCCAGTAACAAGAGGCCCCCCATCATGGGCCAGTAACAAGAGCCCCCCCCATCATGTGCTAGTAACAAGAGCCCCCCCCCATCATGTGCTAGTAACAAGAGCCCCCCCCCATCATCTGCCAGTAAAAGTATTGTAATTGTACATATAAAAATAAATAAATAAACACTTATACTTACCTCCATGTCAGCGATGCGATGCAGGCCTCTTCCGGCCTGTGTCCCGCAATGTACGGCTCAGGCGGTGCGATGAGGTCATTGCGCCGCCTGCACCGGCCTCTGATAGGCTGCCGGCCTAGTGCCGGCAGCCTATCAGAGACACAGGGAAGGGACACACCTCTGACTCCCCTGCCCCGCCGCAGCATCCCTCTGTATCGCTGTCCTGAGGACGGCGATACAGATGACTATGGAGATGAGGGCTTCCACAATGGAAGCGCTCATCTCCCTGTGCCCTGCCGCCGCCCCCTACTTTTCACCAGGGCCGCGCCGCCAGTGGACCAAGACGGACTATACTGGCCTAGCTCCGGGTGGCCTATGCGGCCTGCTGGGCCTAATTTAACGCAGGTGCCTGGAGCTGCATCTCCATCCGCCACTACGTTAATATGGCCCCGTTCGTTACCACGAAGCACGAGGATATTCTACTTTGGGACAAATTTAATTTTTCCTGAAATTCGGATCGAATTCCATTCCGTCAACTTTGTTTAATTCATCTCTAATTATTACTATAAAAATTGCTAAAATGAAAAAAATTATATTCTTTCAAATTATAACCCTAAAAAAAAAAAAAAAAAGGCATAAATCATATATACAAAAACCCAATTATATTCCTAAAATTAAAAATGACATCACTAGTCCAACAAATACAGAGTTATAGCTGTTAAAGTAATGTGTGCAAAAAACCGCCTACACTGTCTCTGGTCCTAAAGACCAAACTTATCATTGTGCTGGACCAGTTAAGAAAAATTGTTCTGTCCATGCAAGCAACATGGTGTCCCCACGCACTACAGCACACAGTTACTGTAACACTAGTCCCAAGCAATAATGGTGCCCAGAGTTGTACATCACCACCTCAGACTGGATACAAAAAGTACTTGACAAATCTTTCAGAAGAGCTACCAGAACCAAAACTAATAAAGGATGTGAACTGTCTCACTAGTCGGTGAGATAGAAAGAATTCAGAAGGCTGTATTTGTTTCAGTAAAGATAGTTGTTCATATAGCCGTGTTGTTCAGATTTTGTTGTGGGTATCCTTTTTTTGGATGTGTAGGAGGACCTACCAATCCAGCCTGGGGAGATTCCAAGTGTGGCTACTGGGATCATTACTGGGGAAAAATAGAGGCCTCAAAGCCTCGGTCAGGGTCAGGGCTGTTTGTGTGGCTGTGCAAATCCAGATCTCCCTGACACGATGAAGGCATAGGCTAGATAGAGACATGGTTCTGTGTTGGTTAGCGCCCAGATGGGCAGGTTTTATTATGTTATTTTGTGTTATGCTCTGTGTTCTGAGGCTTCACCCAAGTGATGGTTAACTTGGATGCCTTGCGATGTGTTGTGCTGGATGAAACACCATATGGACTTTTGAAGTCTGAGAGTCTGTCATTGTCACTCCCACCGCAAGTACACAATGCCTACAGTACTTTTACATGGACTGATAATCAGGTCAATTACTGGTCCGTCCCGTGCACCAGAGGCCAGCACTTTTTCCTATAATGTGCAAGGACGGCCACTGCTGCTGGATTGCAAGGTGGTTGTAACCATGGAAACAAGCTGTGTATAATGTGATGGAAAAATGAATCCAGCCAGTAAAGGAGGCAATATGGATAATCACAATACATTAGTAAGTGACTTGTATTAACTTTCTCTACATGATAAATGGCACTTGCTGAAGTGACACAACCCCTTTAATAAACAAGCAAACGCACATTCATCAGGTGATTAGGTCTTTCAGCTTTCTAAAATCATTGTTTTTGAGATCATGTAAACAGGGATCTGCTGCCCAGAAACAATTATTTTCTATGAGGACAAGAATGGAGGTAATGGCTGCATGTAAATGCAGCCCTCATCTCCGCTGATCAGTGGCGTAGCGTGGGTTGCCAGCACCCGGGGCAAACCAAAAATTGCGCCCCCCCACCTACTCTGGGCACGCCCCTTTTAACAGATACTGTAGTAGATCACTAGCAGTCCTATGTAACACCACAGATAACAGAGTGATAACTCTGAGTACAGATAATGTAGTAGATGGGTGTGAGCCCCCAGAATTCAGAACACGCACAGTGTGGCCTGAAGCCTGGGGCCAGGATGCGGCAGGGTGGACCATATTCTCAATATCCCCCCCCCAACCCTACCGTGAAACATATATGTGCATGAACATTATTATTACAGTAGAATACCGCACCATACCTGTTACATCCAGTGACATCTCCTGTGATGTAGACTTTCCTCAGCGTCTTCATTCAGAGATAAGACCGCCATGACCCCTTCTTTCAGCCGCTTCTCGTCTCTGCAGAGTTTCACAGAAAATGCATTTTCGTTCCTCACTTTACTATCATCCTCTCCTTCCTGGTGTCTCAACACTGTCATCTTGCTGCCCCCCAATACTGTGCTACAGCCAGACAGATAGTCCCCCATTCCCCATAATATTATTCCCTCTGTATATTATAATGGCCCTCTCTTTATTATAAATATAATGGCCCCCTCTTTATTATTAATATAATGGCCCCCTCTTTGTTATTAAAGAGGTGCCATCATATTAATAATAAAGAGAGGGACATTATATTAATAATAAAGAGAGGGCCATTATATTAATAACAAAGAGGGGGACATTATATTAATAATAAAGAGGGAGCATTATATTAATAACAAAGAGGGGGACATTATATTAATAGCATAGAGGGGGACATTATATTAATAATAAAGAGGGGGCCATTATATTAATACTAATGTATTGGCCCCCTATTTATTATTAATGTAATGTCCCCCTCTTTGTTATTAATATAATGTCTCCCTCTTTGTTATTAATATAATGTTCCCCTTTTTGTTATTAATATAATGGCTGCCTCTCCACTCTTATTACTATGTCACCTAATTACACAGGGTAAGACTGCACTCTGGGACAGTCACTGACTCAGACTGTGACTCACTCTGGGTCGCTTGAATCACTGTCTCTCTGCCTGGCCTGGAGTCTGGACTGTCTACAGTGAGTCTGTCTACTAGTACTGATTCAGCGGATCAGCGACAGTGCGGCAGCCATCTTCTGCATCTTCATGCTCTGGCTACTGGCTCCGCACTGCCTTTCCCGCCTGGAAGGTGGGCGCAGCCTATCAGGAACTAACTGCCGCGCGCGCCCCGCCTCCCCTCCTCACTCTGCTCTGTGGCCGGGCGCTGTGTGAAAAAAAAAAACACAGCATCAGGCTCGATTTAACTTGTGCCAGCCCAGCAGACAGCCGCGCCCCCCTGCAGTGTGGCGCCCGGGGCAATGGCAGCCCCACCCCTGCCGCTGATGATCAGGTAAATATAATAATATTGTTCAGAGTTGCAAAAAAGGATGATTATTGGCTTTGGGGCCAAGGATGGCATTTTTTTTTCAACTGTGCAGTTTTTGAACTGTTCATGTACTGCTATGGTTAAAGTGTATGGTGAGTGGCCAGGTGGCACCATTGTGAATAAGCAATGTGGAAACTGGAGCACCACGTGTCACTGAGAGGCAGGGCCGGTACAAGGCAGGGGCCGAAGGAGCGGGTGCCCTGGGCGCTACCATTTGCGGACAGGAGGGGGGCGCAGGTGAAGTGCCAGCAGCAGTGGCGTCGCCAGGGGGGGGCCAGAGGGGGCCACGGCCCCCCCTACATCATGCTGTGCCCCCCCATGTGCCCCCCCAACTAAAATGACCCCCCCCCCCCCAAGTGAGCAGCCGCCGCCGGGCACAGGGAGATGAGCGCTTCCATTGCGCTCATCTCCATTGTAAACTGTCTGTGCCAGCGGAGGTGCAGGGGAGGGAGAGGCGTGTCCCTTCCCTTTCCTCTGATAGGCTGCAGGCAGGCACCGAAGTGGAGGAGAGGCCCCGCCCCCTAATTACTCCTGTTTACCTTTCTAAAGCTAAAGGACCTTTGATGATGTCATCACAGGTCCTGTAAGGGAACTGCACAGTGTAAAGTGTAGTTCCCAGGTTAGAACAGTGCATCTGCCAGGACCTGTGATGACATCATCTTCAACATCACAGGTCCTGCAGAATCTAGCAAAGGAACTGCACCAAAAATGGTGTAGTTCCTAGGTTTCAAAGGTACATCTGCCAGGACCTGTGATGACATCATCACAGGTCCTTCAACCCCTAACAGCAAGTATTAAAAGTTCACAAGCAGCTCTGTATTGATCCATACAGACTGGAATGGAGAGGTAAGAGGAGGTCCTCCACTTTTCATCATTTTCCCCCCCCCCCCCCCTTCATGCCCTGTTTTTACTCATTGCTCACTCATGTATACTACTTCAGACAGTTACCACTACCTCATGTACCTCACAGTGACTATAATGCATAACTGACCACATATTTCTATAAACACTGCATCTACAGTATTATACCTTCTATGTGTCACATCAATACACTGCTCTGTATATATATATATATATATATATACACACACATACATGAACACACACTGCATATATTACACAGTATTATACATGCAATATGTACAGATATATAGTATATACCGCAGTGCACTGATATGTGAGGTATGAGGTATAATAGATGCTGTGTGTACAGATATCAGTACACTTCTGTATATACTATATATGTGAGGTACGAGGTATAATAGATGCAGTGTGTACAGATATATAGTATATACAGCAGTGTACTGATATGTGAGGTACGAGGTGTCAATACACTGCTGTATTTACTATATACCTGTACACACTGCATCTATTATACCGCGTACCTCACATAACTGTACACTGCTGTATATAATATACATCTGCATCTATTATACCTCTTTTGTGTGCCAGGGCTGTTTTGTAATCCCATTCCGGCCCTGATGGCATAAATTATAAAACGCAGCAGCAAGAATAGTTCATGGAACAAAGGGAGGGGCTATAAAAGGGGAATGGGGGCCCAATTTAGATTCCTGCTATGGGGCCCAGTGATTTTTATGTACGCCCCTGGCTGCAGGCACTAGGCCGGCAGCCTATCAGAGGCCGGCGCAATGACGTCATCGTGCCGCCTGAGCCTTACATTACAGCGTGGGACACAGGAAGAGGCTGCATCGCATCGCTGACACTTAGGTAAGTATAAGTGTTTTTTTTTTGTTTTTTTTTACAATAGTGTTACTGGCACATTGGGGGGGGCTTATTACAAAACTGGCACATGATGATGGGGGGGACTTTATACTGGCACATGATGATGGGGGGGAACTTTATAGTGTCTGTGACTTTCAAAGTCCCACAGTCCTTTGTTCTATTGCTTTAAGTATATTCTTGTTTTGAAACAACATTGATTCTTTCTTAAAAACGGGGGGGGGGGGGGGGGGGGGGGGGGGGGCGCAGTTTGCCATCTTCGCCCTGGGCACCAAAAGGCCTTGTCCCAGCCCTGCTGAGAGGTGAACATCAGCTATAAAGGTGCGTGGGGGCAGACCAACACGTTCCAGTAGAGCAGCTCACCAGCAAAATGAACCATGGGCCACCAGGTTCACGCCTCTTTGGCACAATGTGCACTTACAAAGGCTAGATGATATTGCAGCCGACATATTTTGGCAAAAGAATAAAATTTTGTATATTTCACAGGTAGTTAACCGCCTCACGTCCGCCCATAGGATATAAACGTCCTATGGGTGGACGTCTATTTCTGACAGCACGTTTTAAAACGTCCTGTCAGAAATAGCAGCTGCACGCTAATCGTGCAGCTGCTGATCGGGTTGCCCGCTGTCAGTGACAGCAGGGCAACCCTAAGACAAGGCAGGGACAGTTCCCAGGTGTCCCTGCCTTCACGATCGCTGCAGACACAGCGCTCACCGAGCGCTGTGTCTGCAGAGAAGGAAGCGCTGTGCGCTTCCTGTTCCGGCCCGGCGGTCATGTGACCGCCGTGACCGGAGTGTGCAGGAGCTGTGTGAGGTCTCTCAGAGACCTCGATCAGCCCTGCACTGAGGCTGTACAGCGCAGGATTGCTGCTGTACAGCCTCTATAGGGGTGCATTTGTCCTGTAACTGGGGCTACTATCTCAGCCCCAGTTACAGGAGAAATCAACTGTGAAAAAAAAAAGAAAAAGTGAAGCAAATGTCCCCCAGAGGTCTTGTATGACCTTATGGGGGACGAAAAGTGTAAAAAAAAATAAAAAAAATAAAGGGTTGAAAAAATAAAATAAAATAAAGTTTCACATGTAAAAAAAAAAAAAGTTCCCAAGTTAGGAATAAAAAAAAAAAAATTAAAATAGAAAAAATAAAGTAAAATAGACATATTTAGTATTGCCGCGTCCGTAAAAACCAGCTCTATAAAAATATCACATGACCTAACCCCTCGGGTGAACACCGTAAAAAAAAAAAAAAAAAACGGTGTCAAAACAAGCAATTTTTGTCACCTTGCATCACAAAAGGTGCAACACCAAGTGATCAAAAACGCGTATGTCCCACAAAATGGTACCAATAAAACCGTCACCTCATCCCGCAAAAAATGAGCGCCTACATAAGAAAATCTCTCAAAAAATAAAAAAACTATAGCTCTTAGAACATGGAGACACTAAAACATAATTTTTTTGGTTTCAAAAATGCTATTATTGTGTTAAAGTGAAACAAATAAAAAAAAGTATACATATTAGGTATTGCCGCGTCCGTAAAAACCAGCTCTATAAAAATATCACATGACCTAACCCCTCGGGTGAACACCGTAAAAAAAAAAAAAAAAAAACTGTGTCAAAACAAGCAATTTTTGTCACGTTGCATCACAAAAGGTGCAACACCAAGTGATCAAAAACGCGTATGTCCCACAAATGCTATTATGTCCCAAAAATGCTATTATTGTGTAAAACTTTAATAAATGAGAAAAAGTATACATATTAGGTATCGCCACGTCCGTAACAATCTGCTCTATAAAAATGTCACTTGACTGAACCCCTAAGGTGAACGCTGTAAAAATAAATAAATAGAAACTGTGCTAAAACAACCAATTTTTTGGTCACCTTGCCCCATAAAGTGTTATATTGAATGATCAAAAAATCATATGTACCCAAAAATAGTACTAATAAAACTGGCACCTTATCCCCTAGTTTCCAAAATGGGGTCACTTCTTGGGAGTTTCTACTGTAAGGGTGCATCAGGGGGCTTCAAATGGGACATGGCATCTAAAAACCATGTGGAGTTCCTTTCCTTCTGCGCCCTGCCGTGTGCCCATACAGCAGTTTACGACCACATGTGGGGTGTTTCTGTAAACCGCAGAATCTGGGTAATAAATATTGAGTTTTGTTTGGCTGTTAACCATCGATGTGTTAGAGAAAAAAATTGATTAAAATGGAAAATCTGCCAAAAAAGTGAAATTTAAAAATTTGATCTCCATTTTCCTTTAATTCTTGTGGAACGCCTAAAGGGTTAACAAAGTTTGTAAAATCGGTTTTGAATACCTTGAGGGGTGTAGTTTCTACAATGGGGTCATTTATGGGGGTATCCACTATGTAGGCCCCACAAAGTGACTTCAGACCTGAACTGGTCCTTATAAAGTGGGTTTTGGCAATTTTCTTAAAAATTTGAAGAATTGCTTCTAAACTTCTAAGCCTTCTAACGTCCTAAAAAAATAAAATGACATTTCCAAAATGATTCCAACATAAAGTAGACATATGGGGAATGTTAAATAATAAATATTTTATGAGGTATCACTTTCTGTTTTAAAAGCAGAGAAATTGAAATTTAGAAAATTGCGATTTTTTTTAAATTTTTGGGTAAATTTGGGATTTTTTCATAAATAAAGGTGAAATATTTTGACTCAAATTTATGACTATCATGAAGTACAATGTGTCACGAGAAAACAATCTCTGAATGACTTGGATAAATAAAGGCGTTCCAAAGTTATTACCACATAAAGTGAGATATGTCCGTTTTGCAAAATTTGGCCTGGTCAGGAAGGGGGCAAAGGGCCCAGATGGGAAGTGGTTAAGGATAGAGACATTAAGCCATTTATAGAGATGACACATAATATAGAAAACTTTTCATAGTTTAGGTACTTTCAATTGCGTTCAGTACTATCTAGTCTGGACGATAAACTGGTGCTGGATATAGATAATTCATCTTTCTTGAATGACTGGGTAGGGGGGACACTGTCTAGAATAAAGATTTCAAATATATATAAGCTATTACTCAAGGCACGGTTTAGTGATATACAGTCACCAGGACAAAGAGCGTGGGAGGTGGATTGTCTGAATTTACAATCAGAAGGGTGGGAGAACATTTTTGGGAATTTACGTTCACTATCCCAGAACTTCAACCATGTTTTAGTACAATTTTATATTTGCCACAGATTATATATCACTCCTTTATGGATGAATAAATGTGGACTAAGAGACACGTCTAACTGCCCTAAATGCGACACTTCAGGAGCGGACTATCTCCATATGATCTGGACCTGCCCAGAACTTAAAAATTATTGGAATACCATTAATAATTTTATCATGTATAAATTAAAAATACGAATGCCTTTTGAACCACAAGTATTCTTGCTTAATGATCTCTCCAAAATAAATAATCCTAAGTATTAAAAGATTCTCTTGGGTAGGATATTGATGTTGGCCAGAGTGTTGGTCGGTCGGACCTGGTTTGCTCGATATACTTCAGATATAAATATATGGATAAACCTAATTGATAAGGTAAAAAACTATGAGAAAATCATGTATAAACAGAGGGGAGCTGAGGAGAAGTGGACTAAGATATGGGGTGGTTGGAGGACTTGATTAGTTATGATAAATTCTTTTCTCTTTTTTTTTTTTGGCGCACCACAGGTAGGGGGAGGGGGGAGGGTGTAGGGAATTAGGGGGAAAAAAATAACTATTCTTTTTTTTGTATTCTTCCTTGCATTGTAATTTGTTTGATATACCAATTAATAAAGATACTTAATTTAAAAAAAAAAAAAAAACATGGGCCACCAGATGTTTGTCTAAAACAAATCCTACTGTGTATGGGGCTCCGAAGCAGACGGATAGTCAGTGCACCTCCGCTAACTAAGTTGCATTGGCAGAAAAGGCTGAAATTTTCTGGAGAAGGGTTGTTGATCCAGGCAGTTATTTGGCTTCTACCTTATGAAGGCTTTTTGCCTTCCTCTGGATCAACTTTGCAGGAAAACTTGGGGTCGGCCAGATCTTCGCTAACAAGCATTCGTAGGAACATTCGTTAGCGAATGCTTCCTTCCCATCAATTGTCAGCAGGGGCGGACTTGCCATATACTCTACATGGAAACTTCCCAGTAGGCAAATGTACAGGGGGCCGTCCAAGCCCTACTTGTGGCTGCTGGGCAGGTACATAACAATCTGATGCTCTCAGCATTAATTAATGCTGAGAGCATCAATTACTTATGGCACCTGGCCAATGGCCGTTGGTGCCTTCCTGAATTATGCTCCTGATCGTCAACCATATCTGCCAGTGTAATACAGCCCTGGCTTAGACAAATGTATGCATCCTTGAACCACATTTAACATCCAGCCTGAGCCACTGTGATAAATCCGGTGCATCTGGTTTTGCACCATTTAAATCCTCCCCAATGTGTTCCGTTGTTCCAATTGTTTGAAAGCTTCTGTAATGATAAGCTTTTATTTCTATAGCCACTAGAGGTCCCTAAATATTCACCTATAGTTAGATCAGTGGTTGGATACATTTTTATGTATAATTATATAGTGTCGCGCTCCTTTACTACGTTACAATGTGACACAAGTATGAGAACGTGGATCGATCACCAATCTGATCATTGTAAAACAGATGTTAAAGGTGTTTTCAGAGATAATAAAAAATGTGCTGAAAGTGAGGAATTGCGATAAAATAACAAAATAAGCTACACTTAGCAGTTTAATCTCCTGCCACTCCACTGCTGCCGTTACGGTTCTTCTTAACAGGCTTTTTTTTTTACTTGGCTGCAGCTATGAATAAACAAAGTCTGATAGGGAAGAGTATAGCTGTTTAGGTTTATCGCAATTCCTTGCTTTGGGCACAATTTACCACTGCAATGAATTGGTTATAAAATTCTACAATTACTATGTTTTAAGGGCTGGAAAAAAAAGTACAGTAATGTTTGCAGATATGTGACCAACTGCATGCCAGTTTGGTGAAAATTATTTCGGTAGTTTCTAAATTTTTAAGGTATTGTAAAAAGGTATTATTTAACTAAAAGTTCACATAGGGGGTCATATACTAAAGAGCAGCGTTTCACATGCCAGTGTTAGTAAAAACCATGCTGGGGGAAGATCTGAACAACTTATTAAGAGGCGCCGTATTCTGCTGTCCGTATTCTGCTGTCCATGCGCCAGAAGTTAAATCTACACCAGTCAGAATCTGGAGTAGATTTCTGGTGTAATACACTCCAGTCTTCTGCTACATATGTTGTTTAATCAGTCAGGACGTGACTCAATAATAAGGTAGTATATAGTAAATATCCATGCTCCTTCTAGTGGTGGCTTTTGTCAGCCAACATGTTACTTCTTAAAGGGGTTTTCCAGGGAAATACATTTTTTAAAGGGGACAGAATGAGTTAAAAATAAAAATAAGCCATACTCACCTCTTTGATCTCATGCTGCTGCCATTCCGATGCTGCTCCACTCCTGGCTGCTCCCCACTTATATGGCTTATTTTTTTTATTTTTAACCCTTTTCTGGTATTTCTTTTTAAATATATATCTCCTTGGAAACCCCCTTTAAAAGTTATGGATATCTGTGAGGGCATCTTTTTAATAGTGCATTCTACTTATTTAGAGCTGCAATCATTTTTTAAATTAGTATTTTTGATCACAATTTAGTATAAATGAGTGTTTATGAGCTGTTAGGAAAGATAAGGGCTATATACAGTGACTGGATAACTGCTAAAGGGTTAATACTCAGATTCACTACTTTAAAATGTTTACTGTTTACTGTTTTGCTAACTGTGATTTATGAACCCTGTGATCCAGAAAGGATATGTATGGGAGAAAATAGCTAAACTGAGAGCCTTGGTAACAGTTGCCAAGTGGTGGGCTAGTCCCATTTCCCCCTGGCTAGTGAGTTCCTAGCAAGTCAGGCTAGAGTGAAGACCTGTTTAGAGTGTTCTACAGCCAATTAGGCTGAATTATAACTCTTCTCCAGGAAAACACCATTCCCAAGAGTGAAAAGCTGCCAGAAAAGCAACTCTGCTGAGGACAAAACTCTGAGGAATAAAGCATTGAATTTATACAGAAGATTGAGGACCATAAAGGCCGTGTTTGGACCGAGACAGTAATGTAACGCTTGCATACGGCTTTGGACTTCTGCATTTTGTTAGGGTTAATTACTTCTGGCACCCACAACACTTCTGAGACCGACCGACCATGCAATTTAGGATGCACAGTGCAGTCCCTACCAGATCAGGCAAAAAACAGAAGTGTGAAAGTAGCCTGAACCTATAGCCATGTTCATAGCCTTTAACCCTTTCCCTGCTAGGAAGGAATCTTATATGTCCTTGCAGGGAGGCGCTTTAGTGGTCAAGGTGGTATCTTAAAAGTCTTTGCTACCAGGCTTGGACTGGCCCACAGGTGTACAGGGGAATCCCCCGGTGGGCCCCTGAGCAAGGTGGGTCCCTAGTCTCCCACCCCCTGCACAAGTGGCACATAACACATTAAATTTACTGCACTACATAAAGATAGGCAGTGTACAGCACCTCAACCAGCCTATGTTCACATAAAAAAAAGTATTATTTATTATATTTGAATGTATCCATATGGTGGGCCCCCAAAATAAACTTTACTGGTGGGCCTAGGTAGGCCCAGTCTGACACTGCTTGCTACTGTTGGTTGGATCTCAGTAGCAGCTAGATATATGAGCCAGGTCTTTTAAAATTGATATTCTAAGCTTTAAAACAGGACTGGGATCGAGGTACTGGCTGCGATACTTCCTGAGATATAGTTGTTAGAAACAGGTCCCAGTGAAAAGCTGCATATAACTTAGGTTGTATGGCAGCAAGCACATTAGTCCTGGTATTGTTTTAAAGACTTAGCGGGTCATTTATTAAGATCAGCGTTTTAGACGCTGCTCTTAATAAGTCCCTGCGCTAGCGGTGGATTCGCCGAAGTTATGTGAAGGTGCCGGCCTCTACATTACTCCGGCATATCCAGAGCCGATCTAATTGTAAGTCAACTTCCTTCCTGGCTTACATTTAGACCATTTTCGTATGAAACGCCGCCCCTGGGCACCTTCACAGCCTCATTTGCATACGGATTAAAAGTGTTTTTCTGCACAACGATGCTAGCAAGGAACTAACGGTAAGCACAGTTTTAATAGGGGGGATGCCGTGGACATAACACTGTTATTAGGTTAATAGGTTGAATCTGCGTGAAAGACTCCCTTAAAGGACCAGGCCATTTTTTGCAAATCTGACCAGTGTCACTTTAAGTGGGGATAACTTTAAAACGCTTTGACTTATCCTGGCCATTCTGAAATTGTTTTTTCGTCACATATTGTACTTCATGACACTGGTAAAATGAAGTCAAAAAAATTAATTTTTATTTATAAAAAAAGACCAAATTTACTAAAAAATTATAAAAAATTGCTAATTTCCAAGTTTCAATTTCTCTACTTCTATAATACATAGTAATACCTACAAAAAAAATTATTACTTTACATTCCCCATATGTCTACTTCATATTTGGATCATTTTGGGAATGATATTTTATATTTTGGGGATGTTACAAGGCTTAGAAGTTTGGAAGCAAATCTTGAAATTTTTCAGAAATTTTCAAAAACCCAATTTTTAGGGACCAGTTCAGGTCTGAAGTCACTTTGTGAGGCTTATATAATAGAAACCACCCAAAAATGACCCCATTCTAGAAACTACACCCCTCAAGCTATTCAAAACTGATGTCGGTCCTTTCCTTTTGCGCCCTGCCTTTTAGTGATACAGCAGTTTACGACCACAAATGTGGCGTTTCTGTAAACTGCAGTATCGGGGTAATAAATATAAAGTTTTGTTTGGTTGTTAACCCTTGCTTTGTTACCAGAAAAAACGGATTGAAATGGAAAAGTGTCAAAAATAGCTGTTTTGTCACCGTTTTTTTTTTGTTTTTTTTTTACCGTGTTAATCTGGGGGGTTAGGTCATGGGGTATTTTTATAGAGGAGATTCTTACAGACGCGGTGATACCTAATAAGTCTACTTTTTTACAATTATTTAGGTTTTAGACTATATTATCCTTTTTGATACCCAAACATTTTTTTTGTATCTCTAAAGTCTGAGTCATTTTTTTTTTTTTTTTTTAGCCAATTATCTTATGTAGGGGCTAATTTTTTGCGGGATGAGAGGACGGTTTTATTGATACTATTTTGGGGGCTATATGACTTTTTGATCGCTTGCTATTAAACTTTTTGTTATGTAAGGTGACAAAAAAAGTTCTTTTTTTGCACCGTTTTTTTTGGACCGTGTTAATCTGGGGGGTTAGGTCATGGGGTATTTTTATAGAGGAGATTCTTACGGATGCGGTGATACCTAATAAGTCAACTTTTTTACAATTATTTAGGTTTTAGACTATATTATCCTTTTTGATTAAAAAATTTTTTTTTTGTATCTCTAAAGTCTGAGTCATTTTTTTTTTTGTTTTATAGCCGATTATCTTATGTAGGGGCTCATTTTTTGCGGGATGAGAGGACGGTTTTATTGGCACTATTTTGGGGGCTATATGACTTTTTGATGGCTTGCTATTAAAATTTTTGTTATGTAAGGCACTTTTTTTGGGTTTGTCCCTTCTTTCCAGTATGGGGGACCACACCTGGAAAGTGTTGGCCAGGGACGATCCGGGCGCCTCCAGTTCCCGAGGTACTCCGGCCTGCTCTTTCCTGGTCCGAAAAGATCAGGGCCTTGAGGACTGCCTCATAGAACTGAAGGAATGTCCATGTGTTGCCAGCGCTCCGGGACAGCACAAAAGAGTTGTACAAGGCAACCTGCACCAAGTAGACCGCAACTTTTTTGTACCATGCCTGGGTTTTGCGCATGGCGTTATATGGCTTGAGGACTTGATCAGAGAGATCAACTCCTCCCATATACCGATTGTAGTCGACGATACAATCGGGCTTGAGGACCGTTGCAGCTGTACCTCGCACAGGGACAGGGGTGATGCCGTTACCGTGAATTGTGGACAGTACAAGGACATCCCTCTTGTCCTTATATCTGACCAGCAACAGGTTTTCACTGGTAAGGGCATGGGTCTCACCCCTGGGGATAGGTACCTGGAGGGGGAGGGCAGGGAGGCCGCGTTGATTTTTCCGCACGGTCCCACAAGCGGACGTGGATCTGGCGGCGAGGGACTGGAACAAGGGGATACTAGTATAAAAGTTTTCCACGTACAAGTGGTAACCCTTATATAGCAGTGGGTGCATAAGGTCCCACACAAGTTTCCCGCTAACACCCAGAGTGGGGGGACATTCTGGGGGTTGAATAGGTACTCTCACAAAGTTTGTACAGCTTCACGCCATACCTCGCCCGATTTGAGGGAACATACTGGCGGAAAATGAGTCTCCCCTTGAACGCAATGAGAGACTCATCAACCGCGACCTCCCTTCCAGGTACATAGGCCTGTACAAATTTGGCCCCAAAGTGATCGATGACCAGCTGTATCTTATACAGACGGTCATAGGCAGGATCACCTTTGGGGGGACATGCTGCATTATCTGAATAATGCAGGCATTTCCGGATGGCCTCAAACCGGGTACGTGTCATGGCCGTACTGTAAAGTGGGGTCTGGTAGAGGACGTCCCCACTCCAGTAATGCCTGACACTAGGTTTCTTGACTAGGCCCATGTGCAGCACGAGGCCCCAAAATGTCCTAATCTCGGCTGCACTGACCGGGGTCCAGCCACCGGGCCTAGCCAAAAAGGAGTCCGGGTGTTGAGCAACGAACTGTTGGGCATACAGGTTCGTCTGCTCCACCATCAGATTTACCAGTTGGTCACTGAAAAAAAGACTAAAAAAGTCAAACTCAGTGAAGCCCACTGTGGAAATCTGGATTCCTGATTGGCCTACAAACTCAGGAATCACAGGCTCAAATCGCTCTGGGGTACACCAGACAAGTTCACCGGCAGGGGGCTCCGGTGGATTTAATTGGTGGGCCGGAAAACTAGTACGAGCCCCAGAGCTGCTCGTACTATGGTGGGCCACAGGGTCCCTAGCATGGCGGTCCCCTTGCTCCGCCTGGCGGCGTCTCCGCCGCCTTGTGGGCTCACCATCATTGCTAGATGATGAGGATGACGCGGATGACAACAGGAAAGTGGGGTCATCCTCTTCCTCACTAGGACTCTCGGACTCAGTGGCAAGCTGGGCGTATGCCTCCTTGGCTGAGAACAATCAGCGGGACATAGGGGAGTGTGTGTCTGCGTGTGTGTGTGCGTGTAAATCTTTATTCAGTGTGTATGTGGGGGCACGGGTGTTCATGGACTTATCCCTAAAACTAAAAAAAAAAAAGACTAACTAAAAAAAGGGGGAAAATTTGAAAAAAATAAAATAAAAAAATTCTTAACCGCTGATCAACCGTCCGAAGTTGATCAGCGGTAGGGTGTGCGATGCGCTAACAGTGGCCGGATGCTAAGAGTGCCGGCCACAGTCAGCGTACACACAAAAAAATAAAAATAAAATGCCTGCGCCCACAAAAAGTTGGGGGGGAGAGGGGGGCAGGGGGGCAAGCGGCAGGGGGTCTAGGGTCACACAGCTGTGCTGTGGACCCCAGACACCCTACTTAGGCTGATGCAAGAAAGCTTTTTTTTACCACTAACTTACCCTTTATTTTCCCTGCCTAGCTCAACCTTTCCCTAGACTTTCCCTAATTACCTGCAGATAATATGGGGGGTGCTGGGGCACAGATCGGCTCCTGGGGGCAAGGATGGGTGCTGGGGCACAGATGCGGTGATGCTCCACACGTGCAGGCAGCACTCCTCCCTCCTCGGGCTCCGGACACAAAAGGAGGAGGAGAGGAGCGCTGCTATCATTTGAATCTCCCGCCGGCCCGCCCTCCTACCAATCAGAGGCGATCCTGAGAGGTGATGTCGCCATCACCTCTAAGGATCTAAGGATGGTTATTGGTGGGGTAAAATCACACCACCGATCACCATCCTGTTCCGGGTTATCGGGTCCTCAGAGACCCGAATAACCCGGAAACGCAGCAAACCGCAGGTCTGAATTGACCTGCGGTTTGCTGCGATCGCCTACACGGGGGGGTCACAGGACCCCCCGGCGCATTTGCCCCAGGTGCCTGCTCAATGATTTGAGCAGGCACCAGGTTCCGATCACCGCCCACCGCGCGGCGGTAATCGAAAATACACAGGGCGTACAGGTACGCCCTGTGTCCTTAAGTACCAGGACATAAGGGCGTACCTGTACGCCCTGTGTCCGGAAGAGGTGAAATATTTGCAAGCAATCGGTAGCAACATAAATCTAAATATAGTGGAGTTACAGCACTCAAATTGATACAGAAATAACATTGTAATAAAAACAAAAATCCTATACATGATGTAGCATCATATGTGGTATATATTCAAAAATAACAAAACGTAAAAAGTAAGACAAAACAAGGAAGAAAGGGAAGGGGGAGGGGAGAGTGAAATAAGGGAATAGGAGATCAGTCAGGTATCACTTCACCTTAATCAGGCTAACAATCAGAGACCATACTTAATTGGCTAGTTTATTCACATCATCACCCAGACATTTATCAGCATCTGGATCACAACAAAAAAGTCAAACTGAGCATTCATACCAGAAAAGCACAAACATCAAGAAATGATTTATTTTTACACCTTTTTACACTATCCATACCTGATATCTAAAGTAAAATACTTCTCTAGCAATTGCCATTACGAATCTAATACATTTCTGACAGAAAGATTTTCATCAGTCAGAACAAACATTTTTGTTCACTGATTGTCACCATAAATGATAATTTTCAATTGTGGTCGTGGCTCATCAAGAAACCGTGAAATCCTACGGATGACTACGTGACCTGCCTAACTAATACGACTAAGCTGCTTGAGTTGTGCCATAACCGCTACGTCATAGGGGTACCTGAATTAGAGGGCAAAACACAGGAAATGCAAAATTAGGAATTTATTACATACAATTCTTACATCACCAAGTGCTGAAATGCAAGCAACATTTCCTGCTTAGGTTGGGGAATGTATCTATTAAAGCAGCAAAGCTAATTTGCGAATAATATGAGCCGGGACCTTGTTTCTGGACGCAGCGGATGCAGCGCCAATCCGGAATGAGTGACCGGACACGGTGGCAGGATTCAACCCTAGATTCGAAACTAAAACACGGACATGCTCAATGAATTGTGAGGTGGTTAATGGCCGCGTGGGAAACGGCAATAGCGACCCCTGAGGATCATGACTAGCTAGGGTGGTTAGCAAGTGTTGCGGGACCATGACAGGACACCAGGCATGTGCCGTCGGGAAAAAGGTCACCTCTGTAGGGGGACCAGTCTGGGACGTCTTGGTAACCGGTAAGGATAAAACCAGACCATCGGTACTACGGAGCAGCTGATTGATTCTGATGAACCTGCTGTTGGAGTTCTTGCAGGTAAACTCTCCTGGTCTTAGGAAGCCGTAGAAGGCGAGGTAAACAGCTGCTTTTAACACTAAACTGGGGAGAAGTCCGAACGGAGCTCTATCAAGCATGTCCGATTGGTCTCGGAATAATTTGCCGGAAATGCCGGTACAGCGCGACTTTTTGGCAGTACCGGATTTCTCTAATCCTCTCAAAGCGGCCTTGATAACGTGCTCAGAAAACAGGGAGCCCCTATCCGGATGACTAAGCGAGGTGAAATGCTGGACCCCTGCAATGTAGGACCGGACGGTATTGTGTGATAGTTTACACTCCGAATAGCAGTAGCCAATGAAGGCCAGGACATAGTTGATGAAATTGGTATCTCGCTGAAGATACTTCTCTTGGAACTTGCAAAACAAACTCCAGCCCGTGGAGTAGCTCCTGGAGGTATTGGCCGGTAGGGATCTGGCAACTAGTCGATGTGCGGTGAGCAGATGGCTGGTTAGGGTTGAAAATGGTGGGACTGCGGTCCCTGTGGCGTGTGCTTCCGGCATAACCTGGAAAAGAGGGAAAAATTAGCTAGAGACAAGGCCTCGGCCGCCACATTCTGGGTACCACGGATATGTGAACAGCAATAACGGAAATTGTAAGTTAGGGAGAGCTGGACCAAGCATCTAGCGAGAGACATGACGTGTGGGGACTTGGACCTACCCTTTAATAAAATGTCTACTGTGGCAGTGTTATCGGAAATGAAGACAACAGTGGAATGGGACCACAGGTGACCTCAGGCATGAGCAGCTGCTACAATAGGGTAAAGTTCGAAGAGAGCTGACGTCTGCATGAACCCAGGAATCTTACTGACTTCATCGGGCCAAGTCCCGGCCAACCAGTGGGTGCCAAAAATGGTGGCAAACCCTGTAGTGGCTGATGCATCCGAAAAGACCATAGGGGAAGTATTACTGGCGGCCGGAATAAAGAAGGAGACTCCATTCCAATGACACAGGAAATAATCCCACATGACTAAGTCTGCCATGGCTTGCGCATCTAATTGAACTGGACTGTCATGGTTGGCTGCATCAGGGATGAGGGCTAGTAACAGAGATATGAATGACCTGCCCTGAGGAGTGATTCCCATGGCAGAGTTCAGCATGCCCAAGAGTGACTGCAGATCCGCCTTGGTTGTGACTCTGCCTAGCGTGAACCTGTGAATGACGTCTCTAATCCTGACAAATTTCTCTTCTGGCAACCTAGCTACCATGTTGTCGGATTCCAACACAATCCCTAAAAAGGTGATGACAGTGGAAGGGCCTTCGATTTTCTTAGGTGACACGGGAACCCCAAGCTTGGAAAAGACTGCCAACAAGGTGTCAAGGGCCTGCGGAGGTCTGTCAGGGGATTCGATCAATAAGAAATCGTTGAGGTAATGAATGACGTGATCGCAGCGGAATTCTGTTTCTAAGATCCAGTGAAGGCTCTGCACGAACTGGTCAAAAAGCCAGGGGCTACTCTTGGAAGCAAAAGTGAGCTTGGTGGTGAAATAGTAAAGGTCCCGCCACTTGATGCCATGCCATAGCGAAGGCATGATAGGGAGGAGTTTAAAAGCATTGGATATGTCAGCTTTAGACAAGTAGGTGCGGGGCCCACACTAAATTATGGTGGCTATAGCATGGTCAATGGTTGAGTATTTCATGCTCACTTCTTCGGAAGGGATTAGGGAATTCAGGCTGGGAATATGGGAACAGTGAGGGGCAGAGAGGTCGTAAATGAATCTTATTGCTGAACTTGCCCGTCACTACCCCTACCGGACTGACCCTCCAGCGATCGAACGGTGAGGTCGCGAAAGGCCCTATAAGAAAACCTTTTCCGAGCTTGGTTTGAATCAATGTGTCTATGGCATTGGGTGCTTTATTGGCCGACTGTAGGTTGCTGCATTCGTATGTCACCTCAGGAAGTGTGATCAAACCTGTATGGAAGCCCTTCTTGAACCCCGAGATGAGAAAATTAATGAACTCAGGGTCGTGATGACCCTACAGACAGTGCTGTAAATAATCAGTGTGCACTACGCTCAGGTAGGATTTATCCGGATTTAATGTACACACCACCTTGGGGTGAGCCCGGAAACAATTGGTGCACACGTGGAGAATGCGACATTGACCATAGTTACAGGCTGAGAAATTGTAATTATTACATATTTGGGATCTACCTAGAAATTTGACAGGACGACCCAATTTTTCAACCGTGCCAAAGCCCTTGTTGGCCTCTGATGGGCCGGCAGCAGAGGTACTGGGTGTTATGTCCATACCTCCAGCTGCCAGGTGACACCAGTCGGCGGTGTGAAAAATTGATTGACACCGAGCACAAGATGGGGCTTTGAGGCCGGCAAAATGTCTACAGAAATGCTCGGTGTCAATATTGGCCCAGTTAGTGGAGAAGTGGAACTGACTAAGGGCTCCGGCGGCTTTTGCAGAAAAAGAGCAATGGTAATCATAAAATGCGGTTTTATGCCCCAAGTCAATCACTCTGTAAAGATAGAGATCTAGCTCTTCTCTTCTATCTGGGCGTACTGAGCAAATTACGATACAGACTAAATGCCAGAAGGGCTAGAGTACACACTTTGGTACCAAATTTGAATTTGTGTCCAATTTTTGCTAATCACTCTTTGCTGCAAAGATGCATTCAGGTGGTTGTGTATTGCCTAGTAGGTTATACTTTTATACATGATATGCTGTGCACTCTCAGCAACTGTACATTTTGGTAACATGACAGCTGTTTTCCCTGTACAGTATACTTTTATAACACATTTGTTGGATGATGTCCAAATAGTGCATGGCCTCTCTTTCAGCACAAGAGCTCAAGCTCTTGTAGTGTACACTTGTGGTATATATGAGCTTTGCACGCCTTAATATATTATGTTTACATTGTTTTTGTGTGTAAACCTCTGCTTGGATGTGAGTTTTAGGCACAAATGTTGGTCTTGATGCATTTTTAAAAATAATTCCTGTTTATCACAAGCCAGTCAACAGCAAGTCAAGGCAACTGCAATCATGAGGTCTGCTTTCAGGAAATATATAGAGTTTTGGATGCCCAGAGTTTTCATGGACTGTAATCTCAATCTTTAAAAAAAATGAAAAAAAAATATTCCTAAATTCTTAAAACCATCGGATTGTTTTTTTTCCTTCAATTTTTGTGATTTTATTAAGATATTTGCATGTAAATGTAGGCTAAGTGGTATGTATGAATTCTGCACGTGTTGAACTTTTCTTTTTAGGAGGTGTGGAACATATAACTTGGGTCACACTTTTAACTACTAATATCAACTTTCCTGCAATTTTGTATAAAAAAAATTACATTTTAATGCAAAATTGCACAAAGGTGTCTGTGTGTATAAAGTGCTGAGTAGTATTCTGACATTCTGTCGGGCATCTCTTTCAGAAAATATATGGGTATGGGAGGTTTATATTATTTTTATTTCATAAGTTTTATTTGTACATGTGCAACCGGCGGCCTCCCCCCAGGGCCCTCTACATATCGCGTCCCAGGTGTAGGAATGCTGAGTGGTGTAGTGCGGCCTAAATGTCTCTTTATGTGTGTCACAGTGCTCCTACCTGGATACCGCTGGACCCCAGGCTTCGGCTCCGAAGCAATAAATAAGGGGAATAATTGTGGAATAATAGAATAACTTGAGTCCAGACCTTGAGATGAAGTTCAATGGCAGCTTTACTTGAATAAATGTTTCTCCAAACAGTTTCAGGCTTTGTCTTGGTTCCAGCAGGCTTTAGCATTAAATTGGCAGGCAAACTCAACTCTGCTATAACTGTTTCTCTCTGACCCTGCTGTACTGACAGGCTGGCTGTATAACTCAGCTTCTTCTGTATGCTGCACTTCTCTCTTTAGTCAGACTTAACTTCAGCCAAGGAACTAATCTCCTGGCTCCTGAGGCTTCAGGCTTTAGATGGCATTGGTGTTAGCCCAATAAAGACAGTAGCAGGGTGCAGGAGTTTCACAGTTCAGACAATAAAATTGTTTTAAGGGTGGTTACCTGTGACATTGGAAAAATACAATGTAAGGGTTCATGCACAAGAACATTTTTTTTTTCCGCGTCCGTTCAGTTTTTTTTTTTTTTTTGCAGAAATGGCTACATGTGCTTTAAGTTTCCGTATGTCTGCATGGCTGTGTCGCAAAAAAATAAAACTATTATCGTCCGCATTACAGACAAGGATAGGACTGTTCCATTAGGGGCCGGCTGTTCCGTTCCACAAAATATGGAATGCGCACAGCCAGTATCCGTGTTTTGCGGATCCGACGGTCGTGTGCATGAGCCCTAATGCCTCATTCATATGTCAGTGTTTGGTCAGTGATTTCCATTACTGATTGTGAGCCAAAACTAGATGGGGCTCTTAACACAGAACAGTTGCACATCTTTCACTTATACCTTATGGCCGCTTTTAGATGAGTGAGTTCCATGCTCTGGACTCGCAGCGTGAGTATGCAGCAGCTCCCATCCTCACCTCCCAGCACTGCCGGGGTCGCATAGTATTATATTGATTTATGATGCTATGTAACCGTTACAGTTCTGGAATGTATTGGATGACACTGAAAGCATAAAGTCAGTGTTATCCAATACATTCCAGACCTCTAAGGCCTCTTTCACACGGGCGTTGCGGGAAAAGGTGCGGGTGCGTTGCGGGAACACCCGCGATTTTTCCGCGCGAGTGCAAAACATTGTAATGCGTTTTGCACTCGCGTGACAAAAATCACGCATGTTTGGTACCCAAACCCGAACTTCTTCACAGAAGTTCGGGCTTGGGTTAGGTGTTGTGTGGATGTTATTATTTTCCCTTATAACATGGTTATAAGGGAAAATAATAGCATTCTGAATACAGAATGCTTAGTAGGTGATCAATTGAGGGCTAAAAAAATAAAATAAAATTAACTCACCTTCTCCTCTTGTTCACGTAGTTCCCGGTCTCTTCATTACTTCTTTAATGATGAGTTGTGGGTATTCAGAATGCTATTATTTTCCCTTATAACCATGTTATAAGGGAAAATAATACAGTGAATAGACTGTCACCTAGCAACCATGCGTGAAAATCGCACCGCATCCGCACTTGCTTGCGGATGCTTGCGATTTTCACGCAACCCCATTCACTTCTATGGGGCCTGCGTTGCGTGAAAAACGCAGAATATAGAGCATGCTGCGATTTTCACGCAACGCATAAGTGATGCGTGAAAATCACCGCTCATCTGAACAGCCCCATAGAAATGAATGGGTCGGTATTCAGTGCGGGTGCAATGCGTTCACCTCACGCATCGCATCCGCGCGGAATACTCGCCCGTGTGAAAGGGGCCTAAGGGTTACATAGCATCATCAATTAATATAATGCTATGCGACCCCGGCAGTACTGGGAGGTCAGGACTTATACTCGCGCTCAGAGTCCGGTGTGTACAACTCGCTTGTCTGAAATGGGCCTGTGTCTGTGGAGACTCAAATCCTGCTTTTGGCTCACAATCATTGAAGGAAATCACTGACCAAAACACTGAGGCCTCGTCCACATTTCCGTGTCAGTGACACATCCGTGATAAAAAGCATACGTGTTTCATCCGGGAAGCTGTCCATGAAGGATCCGTGGTTGTTCCGCATGTCTGTTTTTACCATCCGTGTGTCATCCGTAATTCACTGACGTTGCTCAGCTGAAAATTAATTTCCAAAGAATCTCTTATTAGTCTTCAGTGAAAAACTAATGCAACACCAACACAACACGGATGTGTGTCAGTGATTTTCACAGACCCGTAGTCTTAAATGGGCGTGCTTGGTCCGCATCACGGATCAAAGTAGTGCTTGTCCCCGTGATTCTTTTACTGACCCACGAATGAATGGGTACGTGTGCTGTCCGTGGAAAATGCGGACAGTACACGTGACATCAGTGAAAAACGAAAATGTGGATGAGACCTGAATGAGGCTTAAGTGGGAAATATGTACTTTTATATGGCCTCCTATAATAATAAAGTAACATTGTTAAGGTCCCAGTTATCTAGTCACATGATTGCGGTGTTTTATGTATTGCTGAACCATCGCTGCTGATACAACCCAACTGTGCTTCTGGTCATCTGCTGTCAATGGCTCAACAAGGCAATGAAATGTCAGGTGATGTGTAAAATCATAATGTAAAACGTCACTCTTTAACAGATAAAGGAGGCATGTCTCCATGCTGCAGAGAGTCCTATAATGATTTACTATCTGCTGAATAGAGGAAGAAAAGGGGACATGAACTGGAACACCTCAGCAATGAGCACAATAAAACCAGGCAATAAACCTGCCACTTTATGGATATAGCCAGATGTTACATTTCACCTCCTACGGTAACAGGTAACAAGTTAAACATTGCGAGTTTTTATTTTTTGACCAAAGAATTGTCAATAATGCTATAATACCCATCAAAGTATGGCCTCATGCACACGACCAGTGTTTGTCTCTGCGTCCGTTCGGCCGATTTTAGCGTTTCAGATGGGGACCCATTCATTTCTATGGAGCCGTTGAAAATGCAGATAGTGCACCGTTTGCCATCCGCGTCCGTGATTCGTGGTTCCAGTCCGTCAAAAAAATATAACCTGTCCTTATCTTGTCCACAGAAAATGGTTTGCGGACCCATTCATGTCAACGGGACCGCTAAAAAACGGGGAGGCACACAAGATTGTCATCCGCGTCCGCGTCCGTTTTATTCCTATCATTTGCATGGCAAACCTGTCTTAGACTTTTTTTTAACCTTCCTTTATGTCTTGTGGTCCTACAAAAATAAAGGAAGACACACGGAAACAAAAACAGAAACGGATCACGGAACAACGGAACACAACAACGGTCGTGTGCATGAGGCCTACGGATGGAGTAGAGTTAACATTCCTGTTTTCTGAGATTTCTGAGTTGTGTTATCTAATCTAAGCAAACACCTTCAATTGCTTTTCAATGGCTTTTGTCTCAAGATAACGCGATGAGTTAAGAAATTTGAGTTAAGAGCTGGAGTGCTAACCCTGCTACATATGTATGTACAATGTCTACTAGCTGTTATAACACTGTAAAGGTAAATGCAGACCTGCGGCAGTCAGGGGAGCGCGCCCCCAGCTGATTAGATTGTCTGTATGGTCTGCGGTTGGCGGTCATCTGCTGGTGAAAGTAGAACATTACATAGCAGTTGTTCAGCTTTCACCCGCAGATGGTATACAGCATTATAAAAGAAGTATAGTAGAAAAAGAGAGGGCGTGGGTTGGAGAGATTCACAGCTCCTCCATCTCCAAATTACTGCTAGCTGGAGGAGTCCTGTCCTGCTGTGCCCACCATTGTCCTCGTAGGCATTAAAGAAGACCATCACAGAGTGCATTTGTTTGTGTGCCACAATGTGTATATGTGTGTGTGCATACGTGTTAATGTATGTGTGTGTGAATATGTGTCACAGTGTCTATATACTATGGGCCCTATTTAATATAGACTGGTGTAAGATAACAAGGCGCCGGATGCAGCGCCTAATTTATGATGAGGCGTACACCTTGTCATAAGGTGTTCTTTTACTCCAGCAACCTGATGTAAAAAATGATAAAAGTGGTGGGGACTCTAGCCCCAACCCTCTCCACGCTCTTCACACCCATTTTCAGGAAAGTAGGAGGGGGGGGGGGGGGGGTGGAGAAACGCAACTTGCGCAAACATTTTTGCACAAGTGGAGCTTAAAAAGTCACAAACTTGCAGTCTGCAACTTTTTTACGCCATAAAAAGTACTGTATTTTAACTATAAATCTGCCCCAATGTGTGTGTATTTGTGTATGTATATGCATGTACTATTCAAGTGTGTTCATGTTCATTGGCCATGAATCGTCACCTTTACAAGATCCCAAATACTCTGCCTACACTTCCCTGTGCACCCATGTAAAGTATGTAACAAGGTGCTCCAACTATCATGTGACTTTTATAATACTGGTGTCTTTTTATGGCAGAGAGACCTTTGTACCTCTACGCCCCTAAATGTATGTCCCTGATTGGGATGATGTCATTTTCTTATTGATTGTATTGACGAGTTTGCAATTTTCCTCTCGCTCATAATCATATCTATGAACTAGAGGTTGTCCGGTCCCAAATTCAAAATTCTTTTTATGTGCTCCTAACACCCCTCACCATGCATACATATGCCCCCAATACCTGTTTTTCATGTCCGAGCTTTCCTTTTCCCCTGGAAGATATCATATTATCCTGTTTACTTTCTCCCCTTCTTGTTTTGTTGAATACATAACTTTATTGATACACAAGCCTGGCTGCACTGCACAGAGATGAGTCACAGGCTGGACACGCCCCCCACTCTGCTCTGTCTGCAGCAGCTACTCCATCTATTAGTGATGGGAAGTTCGGATCTTTCAGATGAATCGGTTCATGAATCGGATCTTCGGTTCACTTGCTGAGTCACTGACTGCTGAGCTGGCTCGCAAGTGAACCGAAGACTCTAGGTGCCGGTGCGCATGCGCAGATGCTATCCATTCGATTCACTTGCTGCTGCTGCTGACTCAGTCGGCTCTTCAGCTCTCTAATGAGTGAGTCAGGATCAGGAAGAGTGATTGATTATAGTGATAGTGAAGGGAAGCTGAGGCTGACGCCGGACAGGAGGACTCAGGAGCTGTCACTGTGGTGTGCATTGTTGTCTGTTGTGCATTGTTACCCACAGTGACAACAGTCTGACACTGACAGTAGTACAACGAACCAAGTGAAGTGAAATGTGAATGCACAGGGAAAACTATGTGCTGAATTGATAACAGTATTACAGTAACAGTCACTGGCTGATAATATAGTCCCCACAGTCCCCACTTAACGGAATCCATAAAGGAGATGTGAACCCACCCTTAGTTATATAGCTACTGAACGAGATGCCTTTAACATATAGATCTCCTGAGAAGCCAATTTGATCCTAAAGGGTTAATTCAACCTGTAATCTAAACTCTGTGTCATCTGTCACTTCACTGCTGCAACAAAAGCAGCCGAGAGCCTCAGTGTAACCTGTTCTAGACTCTGACTCACGGCTCTTTTAACTCAAAGAATCGAATGAGTCACTAACTAATCGGATCTTTAGATTCTTTTAACCTGTGACTCATTCGATTCATTTCTATTCTTAGACTCCCTGTACTGCTCAGACGACTCAGAGCTGCTAGTGCTTGCCTTGCCTCAGCTCTGATTGGTTGGTGGGCGGGGAGGGGAGTGGCTGGCAGAAGCAGCTTCCACTCTAGGATCATACTACGCTCCTCCCGAGTCCCTCCCTCAGGCTCCCGGCTGCCAGCGTGAGGTGAGCGTCTCTGCATTGTCTGTGCGCTATGTGACTGAGCTGAGCCGTTTCACACGGATCGGCTCAGTCAGGTGAATCGACTCCTCCGGTTCAGTGAACTGAATCGATTCAAATGAACGATTCGTTCATGAACCGGACATCACTAGTCGCGAGCAAATGGAGGCAGTAAGTTTGAATTTTTTAGTTTTTTAGACAATTTCAGGTTAAATCGATTCGCTGACACAAAGCTCGAGGAAATTCGGCTTCTAGGCGAATCAAATTCATCCTGAAATTCGGATCGAATTCCACTTCATGGGATTCGATTCGCTCATCTCTAGTGTTCCTTGATTTCCTCTCAGAACATCCACCTAGTGTGTCTAGTATGGGTGGTCACACATGCTCATTAGCTCTGTGCTAAAACCTCAATCCTCTTGTACACAAGTGTTGAAGTGATTCCTGCTATTGTGCAGGTCAGCTGGTAAGAATGAGTGCACTGGGAGCAGCTTCTTCTCACCAGCACTAGACACATTAGGTGGATATTCAGAAAGAACACCTGTCACGGCAGCAGCCTCCAGTTGCCGGGGGAACGAGGAGTGCAGGCTGGCCCCTGGAGCCTCGGGCCAGTGTGGGTGTGCACCTGGGCTCCCATGCGTCAGGCCTAGTATTAAGTGAATGAAAGCATCAGTGGAATTCGATTTGAAGTTTAGAAAAATTTGTTTGGCAATGAATCAGAATTTCCTTGTGCTTCGCAGTAACGAATCATCTTATTCCTAAAATGTCAGCTATATGTGTTACAAAGTGAAAGTAAGAAGCCCAGAAATGCGAGATCACCGATAATGCAGCCAGCCAATCCGCAGATAGCCATCCCCTATAAAAGCCTCATCTAGCGAGGTATCCGCCATTTCAATGTGAGCTGAGCATAGGGAGAGATGTGGCAAGCGCTAGGGACAGTGTTTCAGAAAGCTTTAAATGTAAAATATTGGATAGGGAAAGTGCAGGGACAGTGCTGGGGCACTGTAGGTAGATAGTTGGGAGAGCATAGGAAGACTGCAGGGACAGTGCAGGCTGGGAATAATCACCCTGTCCCTCTTGTTCAACTGCTGTGCCAATAATGCTTAATCTGTTCTGTTATACATTGACTTACTGTGTGTCAGACTTAGTGTCAACCGACATTCTAATATATAGGCGGATTTATCTAGTTCACCTGCTGTGCCATTTATACTTACGGTTCAATCAATATTTTATTAAAGCGTATAAATGAGTAATGTATAAATATATCCAATATGTATACATAAACATGAAAATTACAAAAGTCGAAAACTGGTCATACAAATAAGTCTGAGGTAGTAGTACATTCTATAATTAGCAGTACATAACATTATTTTCAGGTAACAAGCCCGTGGGGACTTCTGGAAATGAATGAAGAGCACATATGGTATATATTCTCTAAATTCCAGACCAGCAACCACATAGGACAAGGAAAGACATCACAAGACATGACAGACCAAGACAAGACATAAACAAAAGGAAAAGGGAAGGAGGTGTATAGGATAGAAGGCTCTGCTTAGTGCAGTATTTAGGAGCCATTACCCGGAATAATACCTGTTGTCAACCAATCATGAAAAGATGTGGAGGTGCGAAACTGATTCCATGGGTCCCAAATCCCCCAGAAGGCCGAAGCAGATCCTGAATCCACAGCGCCTAACTCTTCCATATGAACTAGTGAATCCAGAGCGTTAGACCAGGTCACTCTCAAAAGACTCTCTGTAGACCTCCATTGACGGGGAATTATCTGTCTCATAGCTAAGATAAACAAGCGAAGGGCACCCTTCTTAATCTGCGAAATCCACCCTGAGAACATGGATAGAAGAGCTAATGCAGGTGAGGGTGTAATAGTAGCTTTGTATAAGAAATTATATAAGTCAAAGATCTCCCGCCACAGGGGGGCCACACCTGGACAGTCCCACCATATATGTGTCATGGAGCCCCTTGCATTAAGACACCTCCAGCATGCATCAGGAACCTGAGGATAAAATTGATGTAATCGCACTGGAGTCCTATACCATCTGCTAAGGATTTTATAGTTGAGTTCCTGTAGATTACAAGACACAGTTAATTTATGAGTGAAGAGAAGTGATCTAGACCATTGGTCTGCTGAGAAGGTGGATCCCAGTTCCGATTCCCAATCAGACATGAATTTGAGTTTAGTCCCTTGAATGCCTGTGGAAGAATCCCCTTTCTCCCCAGAGTTCAACATGGCGTATAGTAGAGATATAGCATGATCAGGAGCTGACCTCGCTGTGCACATTTTCTCAAATTCAGTTAAGGGGGGACATGACCGCAATCCAGGCATCAGGGATTTAATAAAGCTTCGCAACTGAAAGTAGAGGAGCCAGCGTCCAGGGCCCGAAGGAATAATGTGGGAGAGGTCACCCAAAGGGAGTAGACCATTCTGCTTATAGACGTCTATCAATTTGATTGGGTGTCTATTCTGGTCTCCCAAAGCTGGGAGCTGACTCAAACCTGTGGGAAGATCCGCATGGCCTGTGAGTGTCATGAGAGGACCAGGAGAATGTATAAGGCCAAGTTTGACCGCAAATTTAGCCCAGAGCCTAGCCAAGGCACATAGAAGCATCGGGGACTGCGAGTTAGGTAATAAATTCAAGGAAGTAGGGGACAGCCAGAAGACTCCAGTGGCCAAATGCGGTGCCATTTCATGCTTAATTTCCACCCATAGTTTAGTAGAGCGGTTGTGACATAAATCAAGCACACAATTCATGATTGTCGCTCTATAATATGAGATGAAATTTGGTAGCCCCGTACCTCCCAAAGCTTTAGAACGAGATATCAAGCTATAACTAAGTCTAGCCCTGGGTGCTTTCCATACAAAGACCGATACCATTCTCCTGATCTTAGCAAAATAGGTTAAAGGAATTTTACATGGGATCGTCTGGAACAAATATAGGAGGCACGGTAAAATGTCCATTTTCACCACATTAATCCTCCCAAACCAAGAGATCTGGAGTGGAGTCCATTTATGGAAACTGGATTCAATAGCTCTAAGCAAGGGTAAATAGTTAAGTTTAAAAACATGTGTCAAGTTTGCTGGTATGTATACTCCTAAGTATTTAATGTGTTGGGAGGTCCACTTAAAGGAGAAAGAGTCCTTTAAAAAATCTGCTTCCCGTTGGGGCATGTCTATGTTTAAAATCTCTGATTTCTGCACATTGACTTTAAAGTTACTAAGGCGCCCAAAGAGATCAAATTCACGAAGAATCGAGGGCAAGCCAATCCTGGGAGAGGTTAAATATATAAGCAGGTCATCTGCGAACAAGGACAGTTTGTGTTCTGTATTACCAAGTTTGAGACCCGAGATGGAAGGATTTGCCCGAAGAGCATTAGCAAGGGATTCCATCACAAGAGTGTATAAAAAGGGTGACAAAGGACACCCTTGACGTGTTCCATTCCGAATCTCAAAAGGGGCAGACAGAAGTCCACGAACACAGGCTGAAGGGGAGGAGTAAAGAGCTAATATCCTATGGATCATTTTGTCTCCTAAGCCAATGTGGCGCAGGGTTTCCTCTAAGAACCGCCAGCTTACCCTATCAAACGCCTTCTCAGCGTCTACAGCGAGAAGGCATAGCGGGATTTTGGTTTGCTGTGCCCTCGCTATCAGCCCTAGCGTTTTAAGTGTATTATCTCGGGCTTCTCGTCTTGGCACAAATCCTACTTGCTCTTTGTGGATACAACCTGAGATGTGGGGATGGATCCTCAGAGCCAAAAGCTTGGCATACATTTTGAGATCCACATTGAGCAAGCAAATAGGCCTGTAATTAGAGCACGAAGCTGGGTCCCTGCCTGGTTTAGGAATGACTGTGATATGTGCCTGAAGAGCTTGCCGTGTAAATGGACAATCCAGTGAGATGGAATTAAAGGTTTCAACCAATAAGGGTGTAAGATCCTCTCGGAGGATTTTATAGAACCGAGAGGTCAATCCATCAGGGCCTGGGGATTTCCCATTCTTCAGATTCTTGATCACTGATTCTAGTTCAGGGAGGGTAAAATCATCTTCCAACGTGGCTGCATCTTCGTCAGAAATGGGGGTGGGGCCAAATTGGGTTAGATATTCACTAGTTTCATCACCAAAGGGTTCCCGTGGGGGAGCGGCTGCTGGGAGATTATATAAGGATGCATAAAAGGATTGAAACTCCGCCGTGATATCTACTGGGTTATATACGGAACCTCCTGTACCTGTATTAATTGATGGAATATGAGTCAGAGCAGTTCGGGGATGTAGGGCCCTAGCTAACCACGTTGATTACGATATTCAAAGAACCCGTGTCTAATTTTATCTCTAAAACATAAGGATTTTTGGTCTAGGATCTGCAGTATTTGATGCTGAACTAGAGAAATGTCTGATTTTAGAGTGTCAGTAGGGGAATTTTTGTTTAAATTTTCTTTTATGACAAGATCAGATAGAAGAGATTTCAATTTGTGGGAGCGTTCTTTTTTCAGTCTGGAGCCATGTGAAATAAACACCCCCCTAAGCACGCATTTGAGGGCCTCCCATTTAAAAGGGGGGGCAGTCAAATCCGTTAGATGATCGTTAGTAAAGTCGTTAATAGCTTTCCGGATGTCTGCTAAGCAGGCTATGTCTGAGAGAAAGTTGTCATTCAGTCTCCATGAGAAGGGCCGGGGGCAAAAGGGTTGGGAAGAAATAATGCCACACACCGGTGAATGATCAGACCACAGGCGAGTGTCAATAGAGCATTTAGGCCCAGAATCCAGCAATTGTTGAGATATAAAGATATGGTCGAGTCTACCATAACTGTTGTGGATTGGGGAGTGGAAGCTATAATCCCTGACACCTGGATTCAAAATGCGCCATAAGTCCACCAGGCGGAGCGCCATGAGCTCAGATTTGAATCTGCGCAAAGAACTCGGGGAGATTGAGGCCCTACCAGATGAGGAATCCAGCTGCGGGTCCATCACTAGGTTGAAGTCGCCTCCAAGTATGATCGGAGAACCATCTGCAAATTTGGATAGTTTTTTCAAAACCTTGGATCCATAGGTTGTCTGCCCCTGGTTAGGAAAATAGACATTAGCTACAGTTAGACACAGAGTGATCCACAGAGAGCTTAATGAAAACAAACCTGCCTTTCAAGTCTATCTCAGAAGATAAAACTGTATGGCTAAATGATTTGTGGAGTCCTATAGAGACTCCTCCCGACCTGCTAGTGGGATTAGGACCATGGAACCAATTCTGATAATAACGGTTAGCATATTTGGGAACGGCACCTGCTTTAAAGTGAGTTTCCTGAATCATAGCAATCATAACTCTCTTCTTATGGAGATTGTATAAAATCTGACTACGCTTCTCGGGTTTATTGAAACCCCTAACATTAAAAGTGCAAAACGATATAGGTGCCATTTTGAGGAATATTAGTGAGAGGAAGGCATAATCTCCCAGATCCTTTCAGTACTATCAGGAATGCAGTAGGGGTATAGGGAAGGACACATAAGGGAGGGAAGACAAAAAGGAGAACAATTAAACACAAGGTAGTGCACATATAAAACAAGTAAATCTTATTTGGAAGAACCAACATCGTCGGTTCAAAAGGTGCTAAGTGACGACTGAGGTCGTTCGCAGCGGTGTGTGCCGTGGTCCCTAAGTGGGGTAGGGAGAAAGCAAGGACCAACCGTCTCCTTACTGGACTCCAACTTACAATAATGCAGTAATAACATTTGCTGAATACAACAGGACAGGTGTGTGTAAAGGTCTAGAAGACCCATCCACAAGATAATAGAATGCACATAACTTATATAACAGTATAGAACAATGAAGGTAACAGGAGGGTGTAAATCCCCTCAGGTGAGTGAACAGGAATATCCCAACAGTCACTCGTCAGGGTTAGGCTCACGTCTAGGAGCCCTCTTCTGCTTGGGTGAGGTCATCTGCCATCTTTCCCTCTGTGGAATGGGAATGGGTTGCCTCGGACTAGGCCAGTCCGTTAACTCCAAGAGCGGGATATCAAAGGCTGCACAGAGGTTAGCGAGGTCATCAAGGGATCTGAATACAGCTGACCTCCCTTGTTTAGAAGCAGACAGTTGAAATGGGTACCCCCATCTGTAAGGTATGTCCTTGGCTTTGAGTGCTGTCAGAAGCGGTTTCAGTGCTTTGCGTAGCTGTAAGGTGCGCCTGGCTAGATCCTGTAAAATGATGACTTCTTTGTCAGCATGCATGATTTTGCCCGCAGATCTGGCTGCTTTCAAGATGGCCTCCTTATCTTTAAAGAAATGTATACGGCATATGACATCTCTGGGGTGATTAGGATCGCTTAATTTAGGACCAAGGGCTCTGTGAATACGATCTATTTCAAGAGATTGTCCTAGATCTCTGGACAGCAATGTATTGAAAAAGGAAATGGCCCATTTCTCAAGATCTTGTGGCAAAATATCTTCAGGGAGGCCTCTAATGCGTAGGTTATTCCTCCTATTTCTATTTTCAATATCGTCCAGATGTGTGATGATATCTTGGATCTGAGCAGAGTGTGTCTGGGTGACTTGTTGGTGTGATTCTAGGACCCCCAGCACTTGATCCTGCATGGATTCAGCCTCCTCCACCCTCTGACCCACCTGCTTCAAGTCGTGCTGCAAGGCCTCAATGTCTCTTTTATGAGATGATTCCAGCCTGAAAAATAAGGCATCTATTTCATGTCTGGTGGGGAGGGATTTGAGGTGAACCTTCCAGTCCCAGTCCTCATCTTCTCTTTGTGGGGTCATGGACGCCCCTGATTCAAAAATCGTGGCCTGGGAGCAGCGGCTTCTAGGGGAATGTCCCTGAGGTGCTGCTGAGGACGACCCTGCATATGGGGGAGATGAAGCCGCCGACGAGCCGGAGCTTGCTGCCGCAGCATAAGATGCCGGTGAACCGGTAGGTGTACCCCTCAGCTGCTGCGGTGACTCTGGGGCTTGTGGGCCTGAGTCCTTATGATGCATAGGGGACGCCGCTCTGACCTGCTTAGACGCCATCTTAGGAGAATCGTCGCCTTCTTTGTCAGCGTCTGTCTGGCTGGAGGAGGCGAAGAAGCGGGAAATCGCTCCCGTTTTGCAGCGTGTCGGAGCGGGCGTCGATGGGGGTCTCCTCCTGCGACCTTTCATGTGATCAGCAGAACGGAGGGTGTCCTGTAAGGCGGTGAAGTTGGAGTCGGTCGGGAGCCGAGGTAAAGCACGTCTTACCCGGCCATTGGTTAGCTCCGCCCCCCGTGCCATTTATACTTAATCTGTTCTGTTGTACATAAACTTATTGTGAGCAAGACTCGGTCTCAACAGGTGGTCTAATATATAGGCACATTTATCTAGCTCACCTGCTGTGCCATTTATACTTAGTTACATTACTGATTCAGTTACTGTACACTATGGCCAACAGACAGTTGCCTGGGCCCTCCAAAAGGAATGGGCAGAAGCAAAAATGTTGCCGTAGCCGCCACAAGTAGCAGAAGAAGAAGAAGGGTTGGCGGTAGAAGAAACAAAAAACAACAGGACAGAGCTACCACTGTCATCCAGCGGTCGTGTTTTGATCAACAATCCAGCTGTACCAGAATGGTTGACTCGCTCTTCAACATCATTTCAAGTGACATCAGACATCAGGAATCGGTGAGTTCCTCTGACGCCACACTTAGTTGGCATGGACCTCGGAAAACCTCTGTGCCCTTAACTGTCCTGCAACTGCCTCTTTCTTTTGCTGTTACGTCTGCTGCCGGCTCTGCTCCGCTTTTGAGCGAGGTCGAGCTTGTTGAGGGTAGTCAGCAGCTACATGCCAGCCCAGATGTGGGGGAGAGGTTTGCTGCATCTTTATTTAGGCGTGCAACTAGAGATAATGACAGTTGGGTGGATGCAAGTGTTGTGAGCGGTCAGGGATGCGGCCATGAGACTGGTAAGGGTGACATAAGTGACAACCAAACAATGGTGGATTATGATGCAGCCAGTCTGTCAGGAATCATCTGTTTAGTTCAGATTGTCTTGCCCTCAATTTTCCCTCAGTTAAGATGGTGGATTGTGTCTCAGTTGGGTGCCATCTTACTTTCTGTTTCACATTTAAACCTCTCAAGCCTGTTACTAATTGCTTGAGTATTGTGTTTGAGCTCCTGCTTGTGCAGTCCTCTCGCTTGGAACTTGCTCTCCGGTTTGTTCCTCCCCCTTGCTGTTTACCCTAATACCTCCTGTTGCCGACCCAGATTGTCTGACTACGTTCCTGTGCCGCCTGCCCTGACCCATTGCTCGTATGACCTCGGCTCTGCTTCATCCTTCAATCCTGCATCGTTGCTACTGGTAACGGCTCTGCCTGCCTGGCTCTGCTTCATCCTTCAATCCTGCATCGTTGCTACTGGTAACGCCTCCGCCTGACTGGCTCTGCTTCAGCCTTCTATCCTGCTACCTCCTGTTCAAGACTCCGGTGCTTCCTGTGTTCAGGCCTTGTCCCTGCCATTGGATTCCAGCAGTATTCCACTAGTATCGTGACACAATCGCACGAGGGAGCTGGGTCAAGAGGGAGCATCACCATCAGTGGGTGAGGGTGGCAGCAGGCCCATGACACAGAAGGGCGGCAGCATTGAGATATGGAGCCAAATGTGTCTGGGTTAAACCGTCTGCTACTCAGGAGCCTACCTGTCAGAAAACAACTAGCGTTGCAACGGTTTATAAAGGCAGCCATAAGCAGTCTGCACAGAGTGATGGGGGTAAAATGCCATATTCGGCAGTGTGTGAATTTTTTTATCAAGCCACTGGAGGATGTTGAGGTATGTAGGATGTGTGGGCAGAAGGTGAAGCACGGTCAGGGGGCTAATGTTGGCACCACGGCCCTGCATCAACACATGGAGCGTCACCATAAAGTGGCCTGGGAAAACCATGGCACTAATGTAGTGGTACTGCATGACACAGCAACTGCTGCATCTCCCAGTGGCCTGCACCCTTTCTGCTGCAGTCATGGCTCCTCAAACTCAGCAGAAGGAAGCTGTCATTCTTTCCCTCTATTGCTCCTGAGGCTCCTCCTACTCATCGTCACTTGTTTCGCCAGCAATCAATCACCGAGAATATTTTAGAGACAACAGTATGTGTGCACTAATCCAATGGCGCAGAAGCTGAATGTGCACCTGGCCAAGGGACTACAGTCCCTCCCTTTCCATATTGAGAGGTCTGAACATTTCAGAGAACTGATGGCTTGTGCCCACCGAAGGTGGAGAATCCCAAGCCGTCAGTACTTCTCCAAAAAAAGCTGTACCAGCCCTGCACATGTATGTTGAGTAGAAGGTGGGACAGTCCTTGAGCATGTGGTACAGTTTATGCCAGCGCTGACATGGGGAGCTGTAACTATAGCAAAGGATAATATATGTCCTTTACAGCCCACTGGGTAAATGTGGTTCTGGCCCAGGTACACCAGCAACTTGGCCAGGTTATGCCGCCTCTACATTGTAATTGTGGGATTTCTGCGCAAATGGCCTCCTCTGCCTCCTCATCCTCTACCTTGTTCTCAGCCTCCACTGTAGGCACAGTTCAGAGTGGTCCTCCAGCATACCACCTATGCAAAGCACAGCATTGTCACGCGGTTCTGCATCTGGTAAGCCTGGGCGACCGGAGTCACACTGGGGAGAAACTGCTCCACGTCATCAACCAAGAAATTGAATACTGACTGTCTCCTCGCCGCCTGGATACAGGAACCATGGTCACCGATAACAGGAAGAACATTCTGTCTGCGCTGCGTCAGGGAGGGCACAGGAAACTGTGCACAAACTTCAGCCACTCTTACCCTGCAAAACACGCCATCCTTGACCTTCAAAGGTAGAATTGAGCACTTTAGCCTACTGAAGAAACTACCCAGCAGCAGGACATGGAGCGAAACCTGAACCAGCAGGTGCTGGCACACTTGGACTTCACCCTGTCACCCAAGATCTAAGATCCCCTGGACTACTGGTCGAAAATGACATTATAATTGGTGAAACTGAAGTATCCACTTAACTTTTAATCGTCAGAAGAGTTTATAGTCACATTTACTATATCTGCAACAATCATCTCCTCTCTTAGAGAATGATTGATTCTGGACTGCAGATCCCTACTCGAGCAGATGTGCTTGCAGAGATTTTTGGTGCTGGCCAAAAGACACGATCAACTGATGACCAGTTTTTCTTCAGTAGATTCTTGGCATCTTTACACAAGCCAGTTATTAGGAACAAGCTCACACTCATGTCTTATAATGAGTCTATGTAAAACCACCTTAAAGGGGTTCTCCGGGAATTAAGAAAATTTAAATACTTAAAGGGGTTGTCTCTTCATGGACAATGAGGGCTCATCGCTAGGATATGCCCCTATTGTCTTATAGGTGCAGGTCCCGCACCAATATCGAGAACGGGGCCCCGCAAGGTGGTGGCTGAAGGACTCCGGTCCAGCCACCACCAAGCCGGCTCTCCATAGAAGTCAATAGGAACGTGTGTGGCCCCTGCTCACATTCATTTCTATGGGGCCGACGGAAATAGCCGAGCCAGACCTCTATTTTCGCCGGCCTCATGGAAAATGAATGGAGGGTGGCTGCGCATGCGCATTGCGCTCTCATTCATAAGACAATGGGGTCATATCCTAGCAATATGCCCCCATTGTCCATGATGAGACAACCCTTTTAAATATTACTTTATAATAAATATATTTCCAAAAACCTTTCATTATTTATTATGGCTCGTTTAGTCGGGGGAGCAATCATCAGGGGAAACAAAATGGCCGCTGTCCTACCAGTACACACAGAATCTGACCTATTCACACAGGAGGACAAATTACTTCACAACACTGAGGATAAAGAGCTCCCTCATCCTCCTCTCTGCTTTACTTGTCAGTGATTATGATCTTGAATACGGCTGATAAGAACTTTAGCTGAATCTCTGGGGAATTTAGTTAAAATGAGACATGCGGTACAGAGAAGACGGACAGGACAGGCTGTGGTGATATGGAACTGTGGTAATGGAGACTGCATAAAAGTGCTGCTGCTCATTACGCCCACCCTCCTCTCTGTACTTTATGTCTCCTCATCATTTCCATTCCCACAGAGCAGAGAGGAGGATGAAGCAGCTCTTCAGCTCTGTGTTGTGAAGCAACTTGTTCTACTGTGTGATTAGGACAGATTCTGTGTGTACTGGTAGGACGGCGGCCATTTTATTTCTCCTAATGATTGCTGTGTAGACAAAACTGGCCACTCTAACTAATGAAAGGTATTTGGGAATAAATTTATTATAAAGTAATATTTATGTATTTTCATTTTCTTAATTCCCGGATAACCCCTTTAAGTTGTATGTTACATTGTATGATAAGACTACCTGTATATGCACCACCATTACTCTATTACCTCACCGTATTATACAAGACATATTTATAAAGAGAAGGCAAGAACATTATCTACTAATTATCTGTTTCAGATCTGATGAGCTTGGCATTCTCTTGTTAGAATCTATATATGACCACTATTGTCCTTCCTTCAAAGCTATTCTTAGGGCTCTTTTAAGGCCAAGGATCAGACCAATTATCTGAAAAAAAAATTAACCAGACAAATGCTCATTCCCAAAAACTGGCCTGTGTTTACACAGGAATATTATCGGGCAGGAGCTTTATGGGGTGTAAATCTGTGAGGGAGGGCCGGAATTGATAGAATGTAACTGTGTTAGTACATTATTACAAGATTTGGGGCACCACTTTAGATTTTGCCCAGGGCCACATTTTGTCTAAAACTGGCCCTGCAGTGGAGGTGATTGCTGCATGTAAATGCAGCTCTCATCTTCTAGAACAAGCAAGCAATTATCGGGAAGAAACGGTTCCTTCCTGTTCATTGCCTACTCAGTCGGCGCTTGTAAAGGCACCATTAGGTTGAGTTTCCACATTCAGGTTTTTTTATGCAGTTTTTCTAAACCGAAGCCAGGTTATGAATTGAGAACACATATAAAGGAAAGACTATGTCATCCGCCCTTTTTGAATTTACTCCAGGCTTTGGCTTCAAAAACTGCATTAAAAAAATGTGAAAGTGGAAACCCAGTATTAAAATATAATTATTGCCAGAAAACCCCTTTTAGGGTTTGTCGACATGATGGATTTCCCACCATTAAAAATTTACTGCAGAAATGCAAAGTTGATCCTCAGATTTTCCACAGTTTTGCAGTTTGCATGTCACAGATCCACCTGCGGCTTTAGTCCCATTCAACACAGCTAATCCTCATATGGACACCCACCGTGGTCTCTGAGCACTTAAATACTGGAACCGTGACAAGAAAGGTCATATGCCTTCTTGATGTAGGTTTGAAATCCACATGTTAAAAAATCCATGGCTATATGGATGGCAACCTGGATTTCTATTGGAAACAATGGAACGTGGATTTGCCACTGCGTTCAGATGGATTTCATTGCAGAATACACATCGAAATACACAAGTAAAAACACTGTATGAACAAGCCCTAAGGCTGTGTTGGCTAATCTCCGGCACTCCAGCTGTGGTAAAACTACAACTCCCAAGACGCACACTTGCTTGGCGGTTTTTCAGACCTAAAATAAATAAAACCGCCTAGGCGGTAGATTCAAAAAGTAACGGGAGTATCAACTAGAACTAAACTTTAAACACCTTCCCACTTGTATAAAATATAACTTTTAATAAATACTTTTAAAATGTAAGCTCAACTGAAGCCCAAATCAAGTGGGTCTTATAGTACATACAGATGGTACACTTGTTATCAAAAAACAGTAAAACTGATTATTTCTTAGATATTATTCACGGTTTGTTGAAATCTCAGCACTTTAATACAATGTCCGGCCCCTGAGGATTGCGAATGAAGGTCTGAGGTAAGTAAAATCTTCATAATGCAAAGAGGGGGAGGGAAAGAGCGGACAGATAGTTATCTATGCTCTCCCTAGAAGCCCCTCCCTAAACCTCAGCCCAGGGACACCCCTTGGTGGAACGCATATGCGTTCCAGACGGCACTTCCGATGCTCACACTTCCGGATACACATATATTGAGGGCAATATATCAATCCCTGCACTCTACAATTCTCCAAAAATAGCACCTTGAAGCTTTTTGGACTTATTTGTGCAGAAACTTTGTGACATTTTAGTCTGTCAGGCTGATTCTGCAATTTTAAAAAGTTGCTAAATTTGGTGCAGATATATAATGTCAGATAATAAACTTATATGGCACGTGGACATCATATAGGGGGATCTCCCATGCTTAGACTCAGCATGTTTGAACGTATATTACATGGACAACCATTTATTTGTATGTGTGCTGTGTAATGCTACATTGTTTGGCCAAAAGTAATTTCTGACAGTGATGACGGCTGATGTGGGAGCTCAAAAAACTGGAATTGCAGTGATCAGCCAATTGCTATGCAAATTTCAAATCGTAACAAGGTTATATCATTAATGGATTCTTGTCCTATGTTTTCCATGGCTCTGTTCTGTCAAATAGAAAACTACGGAAAGAACAGAAATTATTTTTTAACACTGTAGACATGAATCCCTTAAAAAAAAAAAAGAATGATTTCAATATTTCAAGTGTAAAATCGAAAACTATACAAATATATGACTATGAACTGGATGGTATTTCGCTTTAAATATGTATGGATCAAATATGGCAGCAGGATTATTGCCATAAAAGACAGGAGACTGAAAACTATAAAATGTTAGCCAAACAGGGGCTGTTGCTGGTATGGGGTTTGGCTGGTTTGGTGCATGGCACAATATACAAACTATTGCTGTTGTGGCCTGAAATCTCCTGAAAATGGCCCTTATGTATGAGAATTACATAAAGGAGCCATATGGGGCCAGTAGTTAACCACTATATACATTTTACCTAATAATTGAAATTATACTTACCTTTAACCCTTGCATCCTGAAACTACTAGGGATGAGCGAACCTGTGGAAGTTCGGGTTCGCCCGAACTTCATGGCAAAGTTCGGGTTCGGGACCTGAGCTTGACCTGAACTTGACCCTGAACCCCATTGAAATCAATGGGGACCCGAACTTCACTTAATTATTTTCCGTTATAACATTGGAAAACAATTGCATTTTTAAGACAGAATGCAAAAGAATATGGTCATTTAGGGGTTAAAAAAACACCTCATCCACTTGATCGCGCTGCAGCAGTCTTTTCTATCTTCATTCAGCGCATGACCTGTCAAAGGACCGGCGATGTGCGCAATGACGTCACTGCGCTCTCCCACATAGTGAGTGCGGTGATGTCATCGCTCACATTGCAGGTCCTTTGGCAGATTCTGCAGAATGAAGATAGAAGAGACTGCTGTAGCGCGATCAAGGGGATGAGGTAAGTTGTTGGGGGGGTTAAACCCCTAAATGCCCATATTCATCTGCATTCTGTCTTAAGAATGCTATTATTGTTCGATATAACCATGTTATAATGGAAAATAATAAAATCCACCGAACACCGAACCCGAACTTCAGTAAAAAAGTCTGGGTTCCGGTCCAGTTTGGGTTTGCTCATCCCTAGAAGCTACATATGAAGAGTACCTTGTGGTACAGCAGGTGACGGGCAGTTGGATTCAACGAACTGTAAAAACAGGAGAGAAAAAAGTTAAGGGGCATTTGCGGAGTAACCGCTCTCCTGCCCTACAAGCGGAAGAACCCTTCTTCTGCCATCTGCTTTTTCTCCTTTTTCACATCATTTAATACCGACGATAAGTTTTCAGAAACATCCAGCTCCTCATCTCTAAGCATTTTGCGGACTTTGAAGGATGATTTGGACGAAGTAAAGCCAGCAAAAGATGAAGATGGTCATCATTAAGACCTGGCCCCCCAAGGGGTGCATTAAAAAAAAGAATGATTTCCAGATTCTACTGCATACTACTTCCATAGTCAACTACATAAAAAGGGAGGGACTATAGTACCAGTAACTTGGCCAGGTGCATGTTCAGCTTCTGCCCCATTGGATGAGTGCACGCATACTGTTGACTTTTTGCAATCTCCTCGGTCCTCGATTGCCGTTGAAACAATTAACAAGGAGAAGGAGGAGGAAGAACATCAGGAGCAAACAATGAGATTGAAGTCAATAGGAAGGAACAACAGCTTCCTTCTGCTGACATTGATAAGCCCTGACTGCTAGAGAGGTGGTGTGGGCCGCTGGGAAATGCAGCGGTTCCTTTTGAGGGCCCAGGCAACTGTCTGCTGGCCATAGAGTACAGTAACTGTATCAGTTAGGTAACAGATTAACAATGAATGTTGCAGCAGTTGAACAAGATGCAGATGGCGATATATTAGAATGCCCTTTAATACTGAGGCACAGTAATTCTATATATAAACTAACAGATTAACTGCAAATGTGTCAGCAGTTCAACAAGATGCAGACAGGGATATATTAGACCGCCCTTTAATGCTGAGGCACAGTAATTTTATATATAAACTAATAGATTAAATGAGATTGTGGTTCAACAGTTCAACAAGATGCAGATGGCGATTACACTTAACCTGCACTGTCCCTGCAGTCTCCCTATGCTCTCCCTACAGTGTCTAAAAACTCTCCAAATGATCTCTCTACACTGTCCCTGCACTCTCCCTATCCAATATTCTACAATTAAAAGCTTCCTGCAACACTGTTCCTAGCGTATTTGAGCTTGTCACAAGCCCTAAGCTCAGCTCAGTGAAATGGTGGCGACTGCACAGGATGAGGCTTTTTATAGGGCTGTGACATGACAGGGGATGGCTATCTGCTGATTGGCTGGATGGACACCATTATGGGTCATATAGCATTCCCAGGCTTCTTGTAACACGTGCAGCAGCCATTTTAGAAAAAATATGATTCATTACCACGAAGTGCAAGGAAATTCGGCTTTGTGGCAAATCAAATTTTTCCTAAGCTTCAGATCAAATTCTGCTCCAGATGCTTTGATTCGCTCAACACTAGTAATATGCCTAGTAGTATACACCTCAAGTTCTCATCTTCAGAAACTCACTGATCATGCAACAGAAGTCGCGGGGAGCTTCGTAGAGCAGGTAGCAGAGACACAGCAGTGTGGGAACAGAGCGGATTCCGCAGAGCCACCAACCCGTGTAGATGTAACTTTCATTTAGACTCATAGCAGGATGTATATCAGGACAAGTGAAGGGAATTAGGACCTGTTGTGCTTCCGTGTAATTTCAGTGGTGCCACCGACGATGTGGATGAGCTGGGGGTGTCATTCAGAGCTGAAGTGGCAGGCTTGCAGCTGTGACTCTATGATTGCAAGGAGCCACCCCAGTGATGACAGATTCTATTAAGGAGATATTGATTACAGGGTGTTTCTCCTATGCAAAACTTCACAAAACACCGGATCCCTTTACACCATTACAGATTATTTAGCAGCCTATGAATACAAAAGTAGGACATCACAAAAGTAGGACATCATTTATAACATCACTTCATTGTACAAAGCGAAACTCCCTTAGTTATCACACAGATTGCTTGCCGTAATGTGTGCACATTGATACCATGCATTCATTACAGTTGGATGACTGAACCTTACTTCATCAGCTCCGCTTAGGGAGTATAAAGTCTATGTCCACCTTTGCCACCAATTTGTTATCACTTCAATGGATCTTAAAAAATAAAGCAACGATTTTTCATCAAAATCACCTTTTTCTGTATCCAGCTTCTATGCAGATCTGTTTGTCTTCATGGTTAGAGACACCAAATAAAGCCTTTTTGCTCAGACCCTGCAGTCATCCTTCCTTTCTATTTCTTGTTAACTTACACTTTGGTAGGTTAAAAACTCACAGATTGAACACAACCCTGTTCATGGGATTATAGTAGAATGTGGTCATTTAAATAGGATTCACAGAAGCACCACTATTCTAAAACATAACCTTTAATGATACATTATTAAACGCCAATATACCCTTTAATAATGAAAAAGAAATATAAAATATTTCTTTTTCATTATTATAAGGGTATATTGGCTTTTAATAATGTATCATTAAAGGTTATGTTTTAGATAAGTGGTGCTACTTTGGTAGGTTAGCAAGTTGGAAATAGAATATATGGAGTATGTTAAATATGATTCCCTTTTATATCCCATACAACATCTAGACCAGGGGTGGGGAACCTCCGGCCCGAGAGCCGTATGCAGCCCACGGTATCATTTCATGTGGCCCCCGGCCCCCTGCCAGAACATAATGTGAAAATGCTTATAACCCCTTCCATTATGGAAGCGGTCATTAGCATACGGGAGGCACAGGAAGGTGAGAACAGCACTGCACTGGCTGTCCTCACCTTCCCTGGTCTTCTTTCAGCCCCACACTGTGTCCTGACACATCCAGCGTCAGGACGCAGTGCACGTAGACGTGCACTATGACCTGACGCTGTGCGGTGTGAGGTGACAATATAGTGCGGCAGGAAGAAGAACAGGGAGGGTAAGTGAATCTGCCAAGAGGCAGCGCCGTACGGAGCTGGAGAGGTAAGTTTATTTGTTTATCTTAAATACAGTATCTGATCTGATGTCTGATTGGGGCTGATCTGAGGCTAAAGGAGGGTGGGGAGGGTCTGATGGGGGTCTGATCTGAGGCTTGGGAGGGTCTGATCTGAGGCTGGGGGTGTCTGATCTGAGGCTGGGGTTTGATAGGGGTCTGATCTGAGACTAGGGGGGCTGATCTGAGGCTGGGGAGGGTCTGATGGGGGCTGATCTGAGGCTAGGGAGGGTATTATGAAGGTCTGATCTGAGGCTGGGGGGTCTTATAGGGGCTGATCTGACCCTGGGGGGTCTGATGGGGGCTGATCTGAGGCTGGGCGTCTGATCCGGGTCTGGTCTGAGGCTGGGGGTCTGATGGGAGTCTGATCTGAAGCTAGGAAGGGTCTGATTGGGGTCTAATCTGAGGCTTAGAGGTCTGATGGGAGTCTGATCTGAGGCTGATGTAGGCCTGGGGGGTCTGATAGGAGGCTGATTTCAGGCTGATGGAGGTGGGGGCAGATATTTTGCTGAGAAAGGGACAAAGGCAGGGACAGTTGCGAAGAAAGAGGCAGGGAGAGTGAAAGCTGGGTGAACCCCTCTCTGGACCCCCTGGGTTTAGCTTCCTGCCATTAATGTCAAATAAGTAACATTCTGAACTTAAAAATTAGACTGCTATGTGTGGTCAATATGGCGCCTGTATTGTATGTAATATACTGTATATATAGTGCAGGCGCTATTTTGTGCTGCAAAAATACAGCCCTCTAGATTATTTTAATTGAAGTGCAATTTCTGTAACTTATCCCTAAGTCAATTATATGTTTGACCAAATACAGCAGTAAAAAAATTTTATTGAGAATTTTGTATGGCCCCCGAATGATGTTACAAATATCCAAATGGCCCTTGGCAGCAAAATGGTTCCCCACCGCTGATCTAGACGATGCAAAGGGGGAAAAAAGCTGGCATTATTGATATAGTAAACAATGGGGGTCAATTGCGAATATTTTTATGCTAGTTTTTGGCATAAAAAAAAGTTGCAAGACCCCTTTTTTGTGACTTTTTAAAAGCCCTTGTTTGAGAAATGGGATGTGGTCTCCTTCACGACTCTCCTTCTCCCTTGTGAATAATCTCATTACATCTGGATTGATAAGTATTAAAACTTTTTTATATTGGAAATTGCACTTTATTGGAAATATACCTTATTTGTCCAGCTGAACTATTGAAGATTGAAATGGATGTTAATATAATGGAAATAAATCTATTGTGTTGAATCGTGTATCTTTTGGCATGTGCCGAACAGTGTGAAGGGTAGGAGGATCTTTGGATACACGTATGCAATAGTCCAGATCTCTTGAATTGTTGTACATTGCAGACTTTGGGACTTTCTAGCCTGTGCACTGAGAAGCAATTTCCATAGATACCACAAGAAACTATGCAAAGCTAAGTTTTGAAGGAAAAAAATATACACAGTGAACTTTTCACCATATGATTTAGCTCTGTCAGAAAGTTGTTTACGCCTGGAAACTGCTTAGTCATTCCCATTGACTTGTAATGAGGTGCAATACAAGTTTATGGCAGCTGTGAACTGCAACATTGTTTCTGTTAGGCCTCATGCACATGGCTATAAGTGTTTTGCAGTCCACAAATTGCAGACTCGCAAAACATGGATCCCGACTGTGAGCATGCCGCCTTTGTTCCCCTGTCTACAGCAAAGTCCTATACCTGTCCATAAAATGGACAAGATTAGGATATGTTCTATTTTTTGGCCACGGGCCATGGAATGTACTTACAGATGCGGACAGTACATGGGTGCATCTTTTGTGGCAACACTGATGAATGAAACACATTTTTTGTTACCTCACTCCCAGCCATGGCACCCACATTTGAAGAGCCAAGCAGTGCTGAAGAAAGCCAAAGGTGGAGTGCGCTCTGAGCAGCGCTTCTGGACCTCTGTGTTTTCAACAAAGGTGAACGTACTGTTTACAGCAAGCCATAGTAACATTTAGACCATTTGTGTGTGAGTGTCTACCACTTCTGATGCAGAGATATTGTAAATTCAACAACAAAGCAGAAGTGGTGGTGGTATAAATTTGGAGCATCATCGGCAGTCTTGCAGCGTACTCAAGTTGTGTGCAATAGGTGTTTCTGGGTGATGTAGTGCAATATACACTAACCTGGTACAGCTGACTCTCTGCAAGGGCAGGTATAGGTAGAAATAGTTTGTGACGCCAGTGCCAAGTAAACGGTGGCACGCCGGTTGCGGATGCAGGAATAAATTGAGGAAACTTAGTCTTAAAACAGAACTCCAACTTTAGTAGTTTTTCAAGCAGAGACAATATTGGAAATGCAGTTCCTAAGCATACAGTCGATTTTGCAATTCGGTCGATGCAGGCAATTCAGTTATAGCAGGGTAATTACAGAGTGTTGAACACAGGACTTGCAGCACAGGAGCTTGCACTCTAATTCTGTCTGATCCTGGAATACAGCAATTCTTCACCAAGGCCCATTAACCTAGTTCTGGCTTTATATCCTTGGCTATAGCTTTAATCAGTACCTCCTCTGTCTTTCTGAGTACCTCTTGCTTTCCTGATCTTTGCTTCTGTCTCTCTCAGCTTCTGGACACTTCCTCAGGCTCTAGAAACTTCTGAGCTGTAGTCTAGACTGACTTCTGCACTCCACACTAGATCAGGTTACACTGACTTTCCCTTCCTTGTCTGGCCCTTATATAAACTAGGGCTCCCTAGCTCCCTCTAATGCCTAAGAGCTGGAATGACACCCCTAGCCGGCCTGTACTTGCAAGTTTCATAGCAACAGGGAAATACATGCATTACATTACATGACATTTTATAAAACTGACATATACCAACTTCCCCATAATTAAGGAGGGACGACAGCACACCAAATGACACTTTGGTAGTGACAGGTATTACAGTTCCCGTACACTACATACCCCACTGCTTTAAGCTGAGTACGACCTCGTACTCCATCATGGGTCGCCCAACTGGAATCTCTACCTGAAATAGAAAATAGAGACATGCAGGCATACATACATGTAATTCATCTGCATTTACATCACGTCCAATTGGCAAAAGTGAAGGGTAGTGACAAGGGGCGTCGTTCTCTTCTCTCAAGATAGTGAATGGAACGGGGGCGCTGACCTGGCACAGCGTAACATTATAACCAGGATAGTCCATGACAATGAATAAGTCCATGATAAAACAGTTGAAAACGGTATAAAAGTTCTTGGAGGCTCAAATAACAAACATGAGTCCGTACCCAGGCTATTTCTTATTAAATCACAGAGGCTCTCATGCGGTGGAGTCCATCTCTGGGCACATTTCCTTAGTATGAAGTTGCACAATAAAATGACAGCATAATAACGGAACTACCCAGGGGTTTCCTGTGGGTGTAGCACAGGCAAGGGCTCACGTGGGGGAGTCCATTCTTGCGCACAAATGTCCAACAAGGTATTCCCAGTAACAACGGTTTGGGAGGAGACACCACCAGAATAATCAAAGTCTCCTAAACGGACTGGCGGACGTCCCCTGGTCATCCGGGTAGACCTTCTCAACACAGGGATCTCCTCTTCCCTTAGCAACGAGGTAGAAGGGAGAGGAGCAACAGGAGGGTCTCCATCCGTGAGACCTCGGTCAGGAACAACTGGAACAACAGGAACAACAATATCCACTACAGGGGGAACTGGATCCAGGGCATCTTGAACCGGCTCTTCTGGAGGTAAAACTACAGTAGGTGCCGGAGCAGGCACCAGCAAGTTCAACCACGGTGTCAGAAGCCAATGCATGGGATCAGCGTCATATCTCAGATTACTGACAGCCTGCATAGGATCCTCGGGCGGTATTGCTGACTCTGACACAGGATTTTCAGATCCGGAACTCTCGGCACTAGGTTCTGGTGTCAGGCAGAGCTTCAACCGGTTTCGGTGTACAATTTGGGATCCCTTGTCTTCCCGGGTGATCTCATAAGTGTGAGTTCCAACATTTGGGATTGCAGTGACAACATAGGGACTTCGCTCCCACTTACTGTCCAATTTGCTGGTACGACGGTTATTCTTTAACCATACCACGGCCCCTATGGTCAAGGGTTCTGCATGGGCTGCCTGATCATAGTCTCTCTGCTGTCGGTCTCTAGCAAGGTCCATACGTTCCTGAACAATGGCTTTGGCTGCATCTAATCGCCTTTGGTGCTCAGCAACCCAGTCGGTGTTAGGTAATGGGTTAATGCAATCAGGCACATGTATGTCCAATGAATGATCAGCAGGCAATGTTCCTTGGCGCCCAAACATCAAGTAAAAAGGGGTATACCCGGTGGAACAATGTATGGTATGATTGTATGTGAACATGAGCTGTGGCAACAGACTGGGCCAATCTCCTCTGTTCTCAGGAGGCACGGCCCTCAGCATCTCTATCAAGGTCTGATTCATTTTTTCACATAATCCGTTACCTTGAGGATGGTAGGCCGTCGTCCGGATCTTCTTACAGTTGTGTAAGCGGCACAGTTCATGGAACAGATGGGACTCAAAAGCAGGTCCTTGATCGGTGAGGATCTTTTCTGGACATCCATAGGGCAGGAGGAAGTGCTTCCAGAACATTTCGGCTGTAGTCTTGGCTGTCTGGTCTCTCACAGGCACTGCTACAACAAACTTTGTGAAATGGTCAATAATAGTCATGGCATAAGCATACCCTGAGCGACTAGGCTCCAGTTTTACATGGTCGATGGCGACAAGTTCAAGAGGACGAGTACTTACAATGGGTCTCAGTGGTGCCCTCTGATCATGGTGCTCACTTCGTTTCAAGGCACAGGCTACACACTCTCGACACCACTTCTCCATGTCTTCTCTCATGCCTACCCAGTAAAACCACTGGCGGATAGTAGCTTCAGTCTTTTGGACCCCAAAGTGACCGGATTGATTGTGGTACATCTCCAACACCATACCTGCATCTCGTCGGGGTATGAGAATCTGGTGCACTCTCTCGTTGGACACTGGGTCTAGGCTTCTCCGTAGCAATAGGCCCTTTTGTATGAAGAGTTGATGGCGCTGTCTCCACAATTTGATGAGCTCAGGATCTGCACTCTTACGCCAGATCCTCTCAGGGGCTCTGCCACTAGTAATGAAGTCCAACAACTCACCCAGCACTCTACTTTCAGACTGTAGTTTCACCCACCTTTCTTCCTTAGGTTCAGGCCTACTGGAGGGTGAAGGAACTGCAGCTCTGTTATTGGTAGCTCGAGCCTGATCCTGTTGAGCAAATTTGTTATAGAAAGCCGGCATCTCTACATCTTCCCAAGCATCTCGCACATCATCAGGAGCTGTCTCTGTGGGAAGCCTGGATAAAGCATCAGCGTTATCATTAGTACGTCCAGCACGATACTTTACAGAGAAATTATAGTTGGCAAGGCGAGAGGCCCATCTCTGCTCCAAGGCCCCCAATCTAGCTGTATTGAGATGTGCCAGAGGGTTATTGTCAGTGAATGCAATGAACGGGGTGGCGGCTAGATAATCCTTGAATTTTTCTGTCACCGCCCACACTAATGCCAGGAACTCTAGTTTGAAGGAACTATAATTCTGGTCATTTTTCTCAGCTCCTTTCAGGGAGCGGCTTGCATATGCTATCACTCTCTCTTTTCCCTCTTGGATCTGGGCTAACACAGCTCCCAGGCCTCGCTTGCTAGCATCAGTATAGAGATGGAAGGGCTTGCTATAATCTGGATAACCTAACACTGGAGGCTCGGTCAGTTTCTTTTTTAGCAATTGGAACGCTATCTCTCTTTTCTCATTCCACTCAATGGGCACAGGAGTTCTAGGACTCTTTTTGGGTTGCCCCCTCAAGAGCTCCTGGATAGGATCAGCTATTTGAGCAAAATGGGGGATAAAACGTCTATAGTAGCCGGCAAAACCAAGGAAACTCCTCACCTCTTTGACAGTAGTAGGAACCGGCCAATTACGGACAGCTGCTAATTTATCAGGGTCAGGTTGCACTCCCTCTCCGCTTACTATATGCCCCAGGTATCTTACTGCAGGCTTGAGCAGGTGACACTTGGATGGCTTTACCTTCAAGCCATATTTGATAAGGATTTCAAATACTTCTGCCAAATGTTTCAGATGGTCCTCATATGTTTTTGAGTACACAATGACGTCATCTAGATACAGCAGCACTGTTTCGAAGTTTTTGTGACCCAAACACCGTTCCATTAGTCTCTGGAAAGTTCCTGGGGCATTACATAGCCCGAACGGCATACAATTGAATTCGAACAGGCCCATGGGAGTAGTGAAGGCAGTCTTTTCTCTATCTGCAGGGGCCATGGGTACTTGCCAGTAGCCACTGGTCAAGTCCAATGTGGAGAAATAGGCAGAGGAGCCCAGAGCAGTTAGTGACTCCTCAATGCGGGGCAGTGGGTATGCATCTTTGTGGGTTATTTGATTAATTTTACTATAATCCACACAGAAACGGATACCACCGTCCTTCTTCTTTACAAGGACCAGGGGTGCAGCCCACGGACTACGGCTGTCCCGGATTACATTAGAGTCCTTCATCTCTTGGATCATTTCCTTTACAGTCTGATATGAAGTAGGCGGTAAAGGTCGGTACCTCTCCTTGATAGGAGGATGAGAGCCAGTAGGTATAGTGTGTTGTATGGCACTCACCTCTCCATAATCAGTGGCATGCTTACTGAAGGCCTGGTGGTGCGCCTTGACAAGCTGTATAATCCCTTCTTGTTGTTGTTGGGGGGTATTCTCGTCCCCGACATGGAGCTCTTCCCACCAGGGCACTTGTGGCTGGGTCACCGGCGAACATCTGCTGTCTGCAGCTGGCGGCTTTTCTGTCACTGGAAGACGAATGATGTCTTGGAAGGACACCTGGGACAGCTGGGCAACAGGGCAATGCTTAGTAAGCGCAACAGGATGATTACTCAGATTAATCAGACGGACAGGTACTTTACCTTGGGAGACGTTCACCAGGCACTTGGCAGCTCTCACATAAGGATAATCCTCCATCTGGAGTGGTTCCACCAGGGCTGGATAATCTCGGCCTTCGACTCCCAGGACAGCACGACACCACAAAAGAGTTTGAGAATTAGGAGGCAAAGTCACAGGCTTAATATCACGGATCCTGGCAGTACAAATTTCTCCTTTCCCATTAGCAAACCTCTGCTGGGCACTTAACACAGTGATAGTCTTTTGAATCACCCTCCTGGATGCAGAGGAAGCAGTGGGCAAAGTCTGATGTAATACAGCAAGTATTTCTGAATAACAGTTTTTGAAGACATTGGTGCCTAGAATGACAGGATGTCCTCCTCTGTCACCGGCCTGTACTACGATCACTCCCTGTTGAGGCAGGGTTACTTCTCCCACCTGTATCCATGAGTCTTTACTGGTTCCCAGTATCCATGAGTCTTTACTGGTTTGCCATTGCTGGCGATAATTTCCACCCAGGATTCAGGCGGCTGGGTCAACTGGTTGGTGTCCCAGAACTTTTCAAATGCAGGCAGCTGAATAGTAGTGACCTGAGACCCAGTATCTAATAGGGCTTCAAAGGGGACCCCGTTGATCTCTATATTGATTTTAGGATGGGATCCTACATACCGTGGCATCCAATTTGGATCCTCTGGACCTAGTGTTCTACCTCCCGAGGGGTGGTCCTCAGCCTCAGGGGTTGCCCGTTTAACTGCCAGCACGTGGATTCTGTGTGTCCCAGCTTTTTGCAGTATGTACTCACGGGCTTCTTGCGACCTCTATTACGCCTCCCAGGATCCCTGGGGTGAGTCTCTTGGTAAGGAGGTGGGAACGGCCTAGGAGGTGACAGGAATTCTTCATCTAGCATTATGGGTTTTTCCCATTCCTCTATTTTTCTGCACACTTTCTCTAAACTTTTAGTGAGGTGATTTACTTGCTCTGTCAGCATGGCAATAGTATCAGTAGCTGACACTTGAACAGCTTGGCCGGCCTCAGCTCGGTTAGTGACAAGCGGTTTTGGCTTGCAGGCTGATGACTCAGATAGGGCGCTCAACTCAGGAGATACTGTGGACCCCAGAATTTTTATAGCCAGTTCTTTAAAGTCCAGAAAGGTACTGTTAGGGTGCTGGGCGGACAGCATCTTTAACTGGGTCCTTATTTGTTCACTAGACACCCCGTTGATAAATTGTTCCCTCAGGGTCTGGTCCCGGTTATCAGCCTCTTTGGGATCTATCTGGATTACAGCCCCTAAAGCCTCCTGAAGTGATAGGGCAAAGTCACGGAGGGACTCACCGGACTTCTGTTTCTTGCCAAAGAAGTGCATCTTTATCTCTGAGGCAGTCCTAGTTTCAAAAGTGGCTCTGAGGCGGGTGAATATCTGTTCTAGAGTACTCCGCTCAGTAGCAGGCCAGGATAATACCTCCCTGCGGGCAGCTCCCTCCGGCTGCGCTAGCAGGATTTCCATTTGCTGGTCGGCATTTATAGGGTACAATCGGAATAGTGCCAGCAACTTTTCTTTAAAGTCCCTTAGGGTATGGGTCTCTCCCCTGTAGCGGGGGAACCATGGGGCCCCGAAATAGTAGGGCATGGTAAAGGGCATCATGCTAGGGGCTGTAGGGTGATCAGGAGCCGCAAGCTCTCCTGGGGCCGGCTGCTCAGGCACTCCTGGCTCTGACATGGTAGTCTATTGAGAGGTGGCCGCTGGCGACTAAAGGGGCCGGTACACTCCCCTTCCCTCCGGTTACAAGTGCTTACCGGTATCGCTGGTCTTGCGCAGGCCAAGTCTCGCGAGATTCCGGACGTCCTGAGACCGCGGTGACGCAGGAGAAGCAGGGCCGCGGCGGTGCGATGATGAAGAGGGGCGGGACTCTCTGTGTCTTTGCAGGGATCCGCCCACGAATGTCCTCAGCGGCGCGGGAAACTTTACTCCAGGCAGCCGGTGGCCATCTTTAGCAAAACGCTGTCCATTCACTGACAGCAAGCAGGATTGTAAAAAGTCCACAAAACCACACTCCAATGCGGCGATTTTCTTCCTCTGGGTAGCGCAACACTGCACAGCGCTTTTTAGAGGTTTTTGGTACACTTTGGGTACGATTTTCAGTCCACAAAGTCCACTTGAATAAAACAGGCAAATTGTCACTTTGGTCACAGGGCAACGGTATAAGGCACAAAGTTCACGCTTCTTGCACTAGAAAGCGTGCGTATCCTGTTCGTGGAACGCCAAAAGAGAGGTGCAGCGTACTCAAGTTGTGTGCAATAGGTGTTTCTGGGTGATGTAGTGCAATATACACTAACCTGGTACAGCTGACTCTCTGCAAGGGCAGGTATAGGTAGAAATAGTTTGTGACGCCAGTGCCAAGTAAACGGTGGCACGCCGGTTGCGGATGCAGGAATAAATTGAGGAAACTTAGTCTTAAAACAGAACTCCAACTTTAGTAGTTTTTCAAGCAGAGACAATATTGGAAATGCAGTTCCTAAGCATACAGTCGATTTTGCAATTCGGTCGATGCAGGCAATTCAGTTATAGCAGGGTAATTACAGAGTGTTGAACACAGGACTTGCAGCACAGGAGCTTGCACTCTAATTCTGTCTGATCCTGGAATACAGCAATTCTTCACCAAGGCCCATTAACCTAGTTCTGGCTTTATATCCTTGGCTATAGCTTTAATCAGTACCTCCTCTGTCTTTCTGAGTACCTCTTGCTTTCCTGATCTTTGCTTCTGTCTCTCTCAGCTTCTGGACACTTCCTCAGGCTCTAGAATCTTCTGAGCTGTAGTCTAGACTGACTTCTGCACTCCACACTAGATCAGGTTACACTGACTTTCCCTTCCTTGTCTGGCCCTTATATAAACTAGGGCTCCCTAGCTCCCTCTAATGCCTAAGAGCTGGAATGACACCCCTAGCCGGCCTGTACTTGCAAGTTTCATAGCAACAGGGAAATACATGCATTACATTACATGACATTTTATAAAACTGACATATACCAACTTCCCCATAATTAAGGAGGGACGACAGCACACCAAATGACACTTTGGTAGTGACAGGTATTACAGTTCCCGTACACTACAGTCTGTCCTTCTGTAGTGAAAACTACTCCAGCCACTGACTGGAGTAGTTTTTTCTCCTCTATTACACCTGTTTCAAGGAGTAAATGTTAGTAAATTTTCTAACTCCTAAGTGATGAGGACAATGTAAAAACTTCCGTGCAACAAATTTTTGTTGCATGGACTATTAGAAAGTCACAAAATGGGGTCTTGGAACTTTTTTTTTACCAAAAACTGGCATAGACTTCTTAACCCCTTAAAGACCGGGCCATTTTTTACCTTAAGGACCAGACCAGGGGCGTTGCTAGAGTCTGAAGAGATCCGGGGCACAAGCCCATGTGAAGCCACGTCCCCACCCCATGAAGCCACGCCCTCATCACAACCGGGGGGGCCTTCATAGTAGTTATTAACCCCTTTCAGCAGCCCCCTCTTCAGTGAATGGGGGACTGCTGAATGGGGTTAATAACTACAGTGAAGGGCCTAGCCGTCTGGGCAACCCCACAGATCATCAATAAGTGTCATCCACAGATCCCCCATAAGTGTCATCCACAGATCCCCCATAAGTGTCATCCACAGATCCCCCATAAGCGTCATCCACAGATCCCCTCCCCGCCCAGCGCCGCCTCCTAGCTAATTTATTCACTTCACTTGCCTTTGGGTACTCTCGCACAGACGCAATGGCAGAGGCATCGTCGAACGAGGTGCGCTGGAAGACGGCGCATGCGCACTTCGCTCGACGATGCCTCTGCCAGTGCGCCTGTGCAAGATTACACAGAGGCAAGTGAAGTGAATAAATTAGCTAGGAGGCAGCGCCGCGGGCCCCCGCCGACCCTACATTCGGGGCACTGGACAAAACATCCGGGGCTCCAGCCCCAAATGTTTTGACCTAACGACGCCCCTGGACCAGACGGATGTGTCACATTATGTGGTGATAACTTTCAAACGCTTTTATTATCTAAGCCATTCTGAGATTGTTTTCTCGTCAAATATTGTACTTCATGACAGTGGTAAATTTTAATCAACTTTCCAAATTTCAATTTCTCTGCTTTTAAAACAGCTAGTGATACCTAATATAATAGTTATTACTTTATATTCCCCATATGTCTACTTCATGTTTGGAACATTTTGTGAATGCCATTTTATTTTTTGGGGACGTTAGAAGGCTTAGAAGTTTAGAAGCAAATTTCCCAAACCCACTTTTTAAGGACTAGTTCAGGTCTGAAGTCACTTTGTGAGGCTTACATAATAGAAACCACCCAAAAATATCCCCATTTTAGAAACTGGCAGATTTTCCATTTTAATCATTTTGTTTTCTACTAACAAAGCAAAGGCTAACAGCCAAACAAAATCAATATTTATTGCCTTGATTCTTTAGTTTACAGAAACACCCCATATGTGGTCGTAAACTGCTGTATGGCCACACGGCAGGACGCAGAAGGAAAGGTATGCCTTATGGTTTTTGGAAGGCAGATTTCAACTTGCCATGTCACATTTGAAGCCCCCTTGATGCACCCCTACAGTAGAAACTCCAAAAAAGTGACCCCATTTTGGAAACTACGGGATAAGGTGGCAGTTTTGTTGGTACTATTTTAGGGTACAGATGATTTTTGGTTGCTCTATGTTACACTTTTTGTGAAGCAAGGTAACAAAAAAATAGCTGTTCTGGCACTGTTTTTATTTTTTTTGTTATTTACAACATTCATCTGACAGGTTAGATCATGAGCTATTTTTATAGAGCAGGTTGTTACAGACGCGACAATACCAAATATGACAACTTTTTTTGTTTGTTTGTTTCAGTTTTACATAATAAAGCATTTTTGAAAAAATACTTTTTTTTTAGTGTCTCCATATTCTAAAAGCCATAGTTTTTTGTTTTTTTTTGAGCGACTGTCTTATGTAGGGGCTCATTTTTTTCGGTATGAGATGACTGTTTGTTTAGTATGATTTTGGGGTGCTTATGACTTTTTTATCGCTTGGTATTACACTTTTTGTGATGTAAGGTGACAAAAAAATAGCTTTTTTGACACAGTTTTATTTTTATTTTATTTACGGTGTTCACCTGAGGGGTTAGGTCATGTGATATTTTTATAGAGCAGGTCGTTACGGACGTGGCAATACCTAATATGTATACTTTTTTTATTTAAGATTTACACAATAATATATATTTTTAAACAAACAAAAAAATCATGTTTTAGTGTCTCCATAGTCTGAGAGCCATTTTTTTTTTTTTTTTTTTTTTCAAGCGATTGTCTTAGGTAGGATATTATTTTTGTGGGACGAGGTGACGGTTTTATTGGCACTATTTTGGGGTGCGTATGACTTTTTGATTGCTTGCTATTACACTTTTTGTGATTTGTGGTGACAAAATGGCTTTTTGACACCATTTTTATTAGATTTTTTTTATGGTGTTCACCTGAGGGGTTAAATCATGTGAAATTTTTATAGAGCAGGTCGTTATGGACACGGCGATGCCTAATATGCATACTTTTTTATTTTATTTAAGTTTTATACACTAATATTTTTTAAACAAAAAAAAACATGTTATGGCCTGAGAGCCATAGTTTTTTATTAATTTTTTTGACGATTGTCTTAGGTAGGGGCTCATTTTTGCGGGATGAGATGACGGTCTGATTGTTACAATTTTGGGGTGCATATGACTTTTTGATCGCTTGCTATTACACTTTTTGTGATAGAAGGTGACAAAATGGCTTTTATAGAGAAGGCTGTTACAGACGCGGCGATACCTAATATGTATACTTTTTTATAATTTTTTTTACATTTACCACAATAGAAGCATTTTTAAACAAAAAACATCATCTTTTAGTGTCTCCATAGTCTGAAAGCCATAGTTTTTTGTTTTTTTTGGGCGATTGTCCTCTGTAGGTGCAAATTTTTTGAAGGATGAGGTGACGATTAGATTGGTACTATTTTGGGGGACATACGCTTTTTTTGATCGATTAGTGTTGCACTTTTAGTGATGTAAGGTGACAAAAATGGATTTTTTTGACACAGTTTTTATTTAAATTTTTTTTAATGGTGTCTATCGGACGGGGGGATCATGTGATATTTTTATAGAGCTGGTAGTTATGGATGCGGCGTTACCAAATATGTGTGTTTTTTTTTTTTGTGTTTTTTTTATTATAAAATCATGGGAAAGGGGCCCTTTTTTCTTTTTTTAACTTGAAACTTTCTTATTTTTTTTAAACACTTATTTTTTACTTTTTTTTTTAACTTTTATTTCCGTCCCACTCAGGGACTTCAACTTTTGGGGGGCTGATCCCCTCTATAATGCATTACAATATATCTGTAGTGGATTACACTGAGTAATACACTAACAGGTTGCCTAGGAGACCCAGCCTGATGTTGGATCTCCTGGGCACCCGTAGAAGGCAGGTCCCCATGCCGTGCAAGGCATTGGGCAGCTTCTGCATGGCATCGGGCTGCCTTGTAACACATCGGGTCCCACAGCAGCGCGGGGACCCGATGGGCTCCTTCACCCGCCGCAAACCACTTCTATGTTGCGGTCAGTGCAGACCGCGTCATAGAAGGGGTTAATCCGCGGGCGATGTTGGCGGATACAGCAGGCGCTGCCGGACCCCTGCAGTGATCAAGTGGGCGCAGCTCCTGCACCTGCCCATTCTGGCACAGCATCCCCCACCGTACATGCACGGCATTTTGCGTTAAGAACATCTGGAAGGTGACCTGAGCCTGATTATTTAGTGCAGCCTCTTCTGGGGGCTTTGTTATGTGGCCTTCCAAGTTTAGAGCTTGATTAGATTCTTCTAAGTCTGATATTTTCCTTAATGAGTTTGTTTCCCTTTAAACAAATTATCATTGGTCTCTACTTCAGTGCCCAATGGACGATTTCTGTGTATAAGAGCATGCCTGATCAACAGACAAATTCACATATTACTGGGGGCAAGTGCTGCAAGGCTTTAGATCAATTTCTGTTTTAGTGACCAGTAAACTGGAAATTCAAGTTCCTTCTTAGAGATCAGCTGTTAACAGCATCCACAAATATACACAGCAGTGTCAGAATGACAGGATCACAAGACCTCGTTGCCACATCTCAATGGTAGCATTTCTACACGCTGCTGGTTTTCTGTTGTCAGAACACAAAACTACATGCAACTTTTCCAGCACAGAGATAAATGTGCAACTGTAGCTCACTTGTGACATTTCATTTGGTTTAGCAATTTGTTTTTAAGGGTTTAATGGGTGTTGCAAATCCTAAAAAGCATACCAAACTCACAGATAATTTCCACCATTAAAAGGGTTATCCTGGAAAGGATAATTAGTCATTATTATCACATCGGAAGGTGTCCGAATCCCAGCACCCCTGCTGATCAGCGGTTTCAGGTTGCTGCTCTCACCAGAGCTCTGCAGCTTGAAGCTTTCCAAGCACAACACCGTACATGGTATAGCGGTTGTGCTTGCAATTGCAGCTCAGTCCCATTGACTTGAATGTGGCTGAGCTGCAACTAGGGCACATGACCGATGTACGGTGACGTCAATGGCCTAGGAAGAGGGTGTCGGACCCCCACAGATCTGATATTGAGACCTATCCTGAGATAGGTTATCAATATCTTTTTCTGTATCACCCCTTTAAATACTAGAGCCTTGTGACATCTGTGCAACTGACTCTCACAAATAATTCACAGACACATTTTTTTTATTTTTGTGGTCTGATCAAAGTCGCTTTGTAGACCTATATAAGGACAATAGGCAGGCACCCACCATCTGACTTAACACAATCAATTAAAATACGCATTTTATCCTAATATAAATTATTTAAAAGGACCAAAAACATAAAGTGAGGCTATACACTGCCTGTCCAAAAAAAAAGTCGCCACCTGGATTTAACTAAGCAAATAGTTATGAGCCTTCTATTGGATAATTACTGCATGGGCGATTATCTTTCAGCTGGCAACAAGTTATTTAACCCCAACTGGTGCAATAAGTTGCTTCACATTTTTTAAACAACCATGTCGAAAGACACATCTCGTGGTCATGGAAATGATGTTAGTCTGTTTGAGAAGGGTCAAATAATTGGCATGCATCAAGCAGAGAAAACATCTAAGGAGATTGCAGAAACTACTAAAATTGGGTTAAGAACTGTCCAACGCATTTCTAAAAACTGAAAGGATAGTGGGGACCCATCGTAATCGAGGAAGAAATGTGGCGGGAAAAAATCCTGAATGATCGTGAAACGTTTGGTGAAATCAAATCGAAGGAAAACAACAATAGAACTCAGGGCTATGTTTAATAGTGAAAGTAAGAGCATTTCCACACGCACAATGGGAAGGGAACTAAAGGTATTGGGACTGAACAGCTGTGTAGCCGTAAGAAAACCACTAATCAGTGAGGCAAACCAGAAAAAAAGGCTTCAATTTGCTATGGAGCATAAAGATTGGACTCTGGAGCAATGAAAGAAGGTCATATGGTCTGATAAGTCCAGATTTACCCTGTTCCAGAGTGATTGGCGCATCAGGGTAAGAAGAGAGGCAGCTGAAGTGATGCACCCATCATGCCTAGTGCCTACTGTACAAGCCTGTGGGGGCAGTGCTATGATCTGGGGTTGCTGCAGTTGGTCAGGTCTAGGTTCAGCAACAGTATGTGCTCCAAGAATGAGGTCAGCTGACTACCTGAACATACTGAATGACCAGGTTATTCCATCAATGGATTTTTCTTCCCTGATGACACGGGCATATTCCAAGATGACAATGCCAGGATTCATCAGGCTCAAATTGTGAACGAATGGTTTAGGGAGCATGAGACATAATTTTCACACATGGATTGGCCACCAGAGAGTCCAGACCTTAACCCTATTGAGAATTTTTTGGGATGTGCTGGAGAAGGCTTTGCGCAACAGTCAGACTCTACCATCATCAATGCAAGATCTTGGTGAAAAATGAATGCAACACTGGATGGAAATAAATCTTGTGACATTGCAGAAGCTTATCGAAACAATGCCACAGCAAATGCGTGCCGTAATCAAAGCTAAAGGCGGTCCAACAAAATATTAGCGTGTGTGTGACCTTTTTTTTTTGGGTGGCAACTTTTTTTGGGACAGGCAGTGTATAAGACCAATTATCCCCTATTTCGTTCTAGTGTTTAGACCTGAGATGAGTATATTTAGTACCCAATGTTACAACATATAGTGCATTAGCATTAGAAGATACTTGGGTTTAAAATACATAACAATTAAAAGACTTCAGACCTTAAAACACTCTTAATAACTTAACTTATGGAAAAAGTCCATAAAAAAGTAGACATTAGTGTATTTTTCTGAGATGATTTTCAGTTGATTATATAAAGCAGCTTTGTTACTCTGTATTAACCATCCACATATTCAGGTTCAAGTTCATATACACTCACCTAAAGAATTATTAGGAACACCATACTAATACGGTGTTGGACCCCCTTTTGCCTTCAGAACTGCCTTAATTCTATGTGGCATTGATTCAAAAAGGGGCTGATAGCATTCTTTAGAAATGTTGGCCCATATTGATAGGATAGCATCTTGCAGTTGATGGAGATTTGAGGGACGCACATCCAGGGCACGAAGCTCCCGTTCCACCACATCCCAAAGATGCTCTATTGGGTTGAGATCTGGTGACTGGGGGGGGCATTTTAGTACAGTGAACTCATTGTCATGTTCAAGAAACCAATTTGAAATGATTCGAGCTTTGTGACATGGTGCATTATCCTGCTGGAAGTAGCCATCAGAGGATGGATACATGTTCTCATTCTGTTTACGCCAAATTCGGGCTCTACCATTTGAATGTCTCAACAGAAATCGAGACTCATCAGACCAGGCAACATTTTTCTAGTCTTCAACAGTCCAATTTTGGTGAGCTCGTGCAAATTGTAGCCTCTTTTTCCTATTTGTAGTGGAGATGAGTGGTACCCGGTGGTGTCTTCTGCTGTTGTAGCCCATCCGCCTCAAGGTTGTGTGTGTTGTGGCTTCACAAATGCTTTGCTGCATACCTCGGTTGTAACGAGTGGTTATTTCAGTCAACGTTGCTCTTCTATCAGCTTGAATCAGTCGGCCCATTCTCCTATGACCTCTAGCATCCACAAGGCATTTTTGCCCACAGGACTGCCACATACTGGATGTTTTTCCCTTTTCACACCATTCTTTGTAAACCCTAGAAATGATTGTGCGTGAAAATCCCAGTAACTGAGCAGATTGTGAAATACTCAGACCGGCCCGTCTGGCACCAACAACCATGCCACGCTCAAAATTGCTTAAATCCCCTTTCTTTCCCATTCTGACATTCAGTTTGGAGTTCAGGAGATTGTCTTGACCAGGACCACACCCCTAAATGCATTGAAGCAACTGACATGTGATTGGTTGACTAGATAATTGCATTAATGAGAAATAGAACAGGTGTTCCTAATAATTCTTTAGGTGAGTGTATATCATATAATAAGGTCGGTGGTTAAAAGGTTAACTATTTATCCTCAAAGGTAAGTAAATGTTGAGTAGTTAAATGGTTAAAAGTTCATATTATTAGTATTGCATATTATCCATATTGTAATATGCATATATTGGTCTGGCTGATCGCTCTCTATAGGGATGATATTGTTGCAGCCGGATTTAATGTGAGTTAGTTTATTAGTTTGTTACTCACTGTTTTCTGGTATGGTGTCTTCGTTGATACCGGTGGCGTCCCACTCGGTAATCAGCAACACTCACCCTACTTGTCAACTCTCTTTGGTGTCGGGAGCTGTGGCTGTGTTTGGAGTTGGTATCTGGCGTAGTCTGCTCCTTGACTCTGGCTGTGTAGTTTGTGCGCCTGAATCGGCGTCCCACGTGTTGCACTTCACGTCACGTGGTCTCCTGCTCTCAGATCAGCGGTTTCCTGTTGGCTGTGCTTCTATTGGACTCCTCCGATCTTTTGTTAAATCGTGGTTGGAGGAGTTTGGCACTATTATAGAAAAATCATATCCCTTGAAGTGAGACAATGTGGGTTTTGGTGGGTAGTCTCAATGATGCCAAGGATTGCCACTGAGGAAGAGGTTGGAGCACCTCAAAACGTGTCTGGCATTACTTGGCATCATTGAGACTACCCACCAAAACCCACTCACTTCAAGGGATAGGATCTTTCTATAATAGTGCCAAACTCCTCCAACCACGATTTAACAAAAGAAAGATTGGAGGAGTCCAATAGAATAATAATTGGTCTTATATATCCTCACTATATGTTTTTGGTCTTTTTAAATAATTTATATTAGAATAAAATGCGTATTTTAATTGATTGCCTGTGTTGAGTCAGATGGTGAGTGCCTGCCTGTTGTCCTTTATATGCTTTTAGTGACTGGGTGAGCCACTCCAGACAGAGCACCAACCCACAGCAATAGGCCGCTAAAAACATCCTTGTTATTATACCGCTTTGTAGACCTAGCCTTAAATGGGTTGTCCCATTTTGGCCTTTCATGGCCTGGGGTGGCTAGGTTTATGGAAAAGGTGATCAGTGCTCCACTGTTTTTTGTAAATCCCATAGCTGTGAATGGGAGCTATGCTACAGAGTAGCAGAGCAAGTTACACTGTTTCTGTAACTGTAGGTTAGTCCCATATTGGCCATGAAAGGCCAAGATGGGCCAACCCCTTTAAGGAAAAGAAAACATCTGAAGAAAGGCTGAATTGCTTTGTTATGGTATCAATTTATGATCGGTGGGATTCCCACCGATCCTTTGAAGGAAACGAGCTGATTCAGAGAATGGGGTAACCTGCACAGTTGGAGTTCGGGCACATTGACCAGCTGTGTGTGGCTGGGATGTAGCTGTACCACGTGCGACCTCGGCAGTGCTGGAAGCTAAGGACGGGAACTGTGCTGCAAGTCCAGAGCATGACACTCGCTCGTCAGAAAATTACCTAAAAATACGCCTAGTCTAATTCACCAACGGTTGTGCAACTTTTAATAAATGCTCCTAAAGGGAACCTGTCACCAGGATTGCTAGATGGCCGCTAGCACATCCGCAATATCCAGGCCCCATAGCTCTGTGTGCTTTTATTGTGTAAAAAAAAAAACGATTTGATACATATGCAAATTGTGGCCGCGGCCACGGTCAGTAAGGTGACAGGAGGGGGCCCTAACAGTGGCTGGTGTGTGCCTGCAGCCACGGGACGTGGGCCTGCCTAAAAGAGGGCCAACCCTAGGGAGAGTAGAAAGAAAGGGGTGGGAAAGGGGGGGGGAGAACGAGTAGGCGGGCGCGGTGAGGTGAGCTGGACGAGGGGGTTTAAGAAGGGGGACCTGGCCCCTCCCACAATTACAGGCTGCACGCAGCCTTAACTATTTAACATAAAAGAGTCCTATCTTACTTGTGTGACCAGAGAAGAGTCATATTTTCAAGCTCTGACTCCTCTCAGGTTAATTTACATATGTATCAAATCGGTTTTTATACACAATAAAAGCACACAGAGCTATGGGGACTGGGTATTGCGGATGTGTTAGCGGCCATCTAGCAACCCATGTCCTCAGCTCTATACCCAAATTCCCGGTGACAGGTTCCCTTTAAAAAAAAAAAATAATAATTTATGACCAAAAACAGGCGAACTTGATAAATGTGCCCCTATATTCTCAGCATGGTTGAAGTCCCGGGGGTTAGGATCTCCACTTTTATAAAGCAATGGCTTAGCCTAGTGATAAATCACTGCACGTGATTCCTGTTCCTGTGCATAAGTGATGTAGTTCTCAGCGACTACTGCTGCTTCCCTGAGTGAACCTGGTCCTTCTGCCTAATATCCATAGTATGAGGTGAACATTTAGTTCTCCAGTAGTAAATGATTAGCTCTAATGCATAGTTATCTAGGCTAATAACTTAGGCTGCAAGTTCTGTCACTGCACAGAAAGCATGAGGGCTGTGTCTCTTTAAATCACTCTCCTTCACTCTTCCAGCAGTCTTCAGGGCTCCTTACAAGTGCCTGTTGTTTAGCAACCCTCCCAATCTAGAGGGACATGACACAGCAGCGCATGAAGTCAACCTGTTGCCACACAAAATTCTTTTCATATGCAGAGAGGTCTGAAGGTGTACAAAGGTGACAGTTGATTTTAAGGAGTGAGACCTAAGATAAGGAAGGGCTAGCCGGCTTCCTCCTCCCCATGCTACCACACCCTTTCCCTGGATAAACCTGGCTGACTGGTTGACTACCTGTGGCTGACTGTGTTTTCTGTCGCTTTATGTAACTGAGTGCGGTGTAGATCTGTCCGATGGCTCAGCCCAAGTTCGCTCACTGTAATGGGACGCACAAACAGCACCAAAATCATCTAAATGGAATAACCAAGAAGAACGGATTTCATAAAACACTACAGGTAAGTGATAACAAGTGTGCTTATTAACGGGTCAATGTACAATCCTGTATCCCGGGCGTGTATACTTCTGAAATCATGACCGGCGATGAAAGGGTGTAGAGGCATTATCAGTCACCGCAGTCGTTCCCAGTTAATTTAAGCTGGATCTCCTCTAACCTCACATATGACCGGCTAACTTTGTTGTGAAAGCTCCTTGTAAGTCTCAGATTAAAGGGACCTTATACTAGGTCCTTATTCTCCTGCCCCTGGCACATGCTACTTTTGGGATTCACGTCTACGGCTTCACTTGGAAGATAAGTTCTATCTGGAGAGGTGACGGGAAGGGTTGTGCTGAATTAGAGGAACTTCTGGTGGGATGAGGAAGTAAATGTAAACCCTTTGACACGTACTGCGATTGTGTTGTAATCTGCATCTCATTAGGAATCGTTACGGCGATATGTGTCAGTTGACAGCAAGTCTCCGAAAAGTTGCATGACCAGAAATATTTGTGCGATTTGTTGCACAACTAATTTTGGCCTCATGCACGCGACCGTTTTACGGGTCCGCATCCAAGCCGCAGTTTTTTTGCGGCTCGGGTGCGGACCCATTCACTTCAATGGGGCCGCAAAAGATGCGGACAGCACTCCGTGTGCTGTCCCGCATCCGTTGCACCGTTCCGTGGCCCCACAAAAAAAAAATAGCACGTCCTATGCTTGTCCGTTTTGCGGACAAGAATAGGCATGTCTACAATGGGCTGCCAGTTCCGTTCCGCAAATTTGCGGAAGGCACACCGGCGGCTTCCGTTTTTTTGCGGACTCCAAAAACCGGCACGAGGATTTAGAGCTGTGATTTTGCTGTAAAGAAACAGCCAAGTCGCTGAAAAGTGGTGGTCTATGATGGCAAAGCAGCAAGTGACAGAAAATCCACCAGTGTTGGATTTTCTGTAATTGTCGCGTTGCGGTATTAGATGCAATGTCGCCATGTAGCCCAAGCCTAAGGGCTCATGCACAGGGCCGTAATTGTTTTGCTGTCATCAAATCATGTCCAAAACACAGATCCCGGCCGAGTGCATGTCGCCATTTATTTTTTAAGTTCTTTAGAAATGTCCTAACCTTGTCCGCAAAACGGGCAAGAATAGGAGCTATTCTATTATTTATTTATTTTTTTACAGGGCACACAACGGATGTGTGGATGTAGACAGCACACAGTGTGCTGTTTGCATCTTTTGCGGCCCCATTGAAACAAATGGGTCTGCATCCAATCCGCTAAAAATGCGTATCGGATGTGGACAGAAATTATGGCCCTAAGGCCTCATTATTTATTACTTGGCTCACTTATATAGTGCTGACCTGCTCTGCAGCGCTTTACAGACATTATCATCATCCTGTCTCCCGATGGAGCAGTATTTCCCAGACTGAACTCTGTTTCTGGGACACGAACCTGTGGCATTATAATGAATTCTAATGATGCGTGTTCCTGGCCAACCTCAGCTATTCTGAATTGTACTCGCATAATGCTGTCAGTACAATTCAGTACAGCTGCAGTCAGACTGGAATTCACAATGCCGTGAGTTCATGTCACAGGAGCAGTGGTCAGTCTGGGAAATACTGCTGTCACACTGAGCGTCTTTCTCGCACTGAATACACTCACGTGAAATTGCCCTTGTCACAGAAATAATTTCTATTCATCTGAATGGGATGGTTTTCTTGGCAATCGCATGGATTTCCACAAGTCTCATTGAGATCAATGGAGTGGTCACTAATTTTACATTCGCTAGACAGTAAAAAAAAAAAAAAAAAGTCTTTTTTTAACAGCTGTTTTTAGAACCATTGATGTCTATTGGTCAATTCGCATGGCCATTTTTTTTTTTAACGGCCTGTGAAAAATAGGAAATGTTATATACCAACGGCCCCCATACAATTGAAGGGGCCATTTTTAACAGCCATCTTTTAGAAAGCGCCCTTTACCTGAATTTACCTTTAGCATTAAGCAGGCTTCAGATCACATTTCTGGCATCACGGAGATCAGTGATACATTACAATAAAGCAAACATTTCTTTTTATGTCGAGTCACAGCACACTTATTTACTTTATTAACATTTCTGATACATTCTGGGTGATAGCTACTGTACAACCAGGGGCGGATTGGCCATAGACATTACAGGGAAATTTCCCGGTGGGCTGATGCCCAGGAGGCCGCCCAAGCCCCCATCTCTGCCGCTGGCCGGTTACATAATGAGCTCTCAGCAGTAATTAAAGCTGTGAGAATCAGTTACTCATGTACCCGACCAGCGGCCACACATGCCCTCCTGAATTCAACTGCTGTGGCGCACATGTCGCCTCCTGAGACCCCTGCTCTATATCTTAACCAGAGGTGACAGAAAATGGCAGCTATTGGTGGCCACCACAGAGGGACAGCTTTTGGGCCAATACATTTTGCTGCGCTGAGGTATGTGGTTCTGCTGTGGCAGTATTTTGTGCTATGGTATTGTTGACCCTGCCTACTTGTGTTGCCCCTACTTCTGGACCCCCCCTTACAACATTGATCACCCGTCCTCAGAAGCGCTCATTAATATCAGATCTGTGGAGGTCCTACTCCTGGCATCCCCACCTGTCACCTGTTTGAAGAGGCTGTGGTGCTACGGTAAGCGCTGCGGCCTCTTCCTAGACCAGTGAAACGTTGCGTTCATCGGTCACGTGGCATTTATGCAGCCCAGTCCCATACATCCATACAATGGATGGTGCTGTGCGTGGTATAGTATGAAGAGGTTAGAACAGATGATCAGATGGAAATAAGTCGCCAGTCCCTTTAATGCTACATCCTCCACACGAGAGGGAAGACACAGCAGAGAAGTTTGCAGTAAATATTGTTATGGACACGCATCAAAAAACTAAAAGAAACCATGACAAAAACCACATGTATTATATTTGTCCGTCTGAATCCCAGCTCGATCTCCACCAGACCCCATTATAGTCAATGAGGCAGACAGGCTTAATCCAGAGAACTAAGGCAGGCTGTTCTCTGCCGGAACAGACTGCCGGGCCTAATATGGGCTAGGTTAGGGCTCATTCACACAAACGAGTGCTGCCCGTTGCCGTATTGCGGACCGCATTTGCATTCCGCATCACGGATGCGGACCCATTCACATCAATGGGTCCGCAAATCTGGAGATGCGGAACGGAAGAACAGAACTGAACACTACGGAAGCACTACGGGGTGCTTCCTGGGGTTCTGTTCCGTGCCTCCGCACCGCAAAAAGATAGAGCAAGTTCTATCTTTTTGCGGAACTGCTGGATCGCGGACCCATTCAAGTTAATGGGTCCGCGATCCCCATGCGGCTGGGCCACCGTCAGTGCCCGTGCATTGCGGATCGCAATTTGCAGTCCACAGCACGGGTACGTGTGAACAAGCCCTTAAAGGAATTTTCCAGGAGTTCAGTATTGATGGCCTATCCTCAGGATAGCTCATTACTATCTGATCAGTGGGATTCAGACTCCTGGCACCCCGGCCGATCAGCTGTTTGAAGGGTGCTGTGGCCTCCTCACAGTATACCAAGCACAGCGTCATTGTACAGTGCCTGTGCTTGGTATTGCATCCCAGATCCTTTCACCAGGTCCATAGCAGCATATAGGCAATGTGACTGTTGACTGTGATGTCACTGGCCTAGGAAAGAGGCCGCAGCGTTGACTATTGAACTCCTGGAAAATTCCTTCAAAGGGTTACCCAGCCACATACATAACACTGCCCCTGAACATAATGGCTGATTCAAAGCCTCCTGTGTCTGAGTATTGTGTACTGTCACCATGGAGAGCTAACTGCACATCCTGTCACTCTTATCACTCTCCCTGCTATTATCTATTGCCTTAAAGGGGTTGTCCAAGTAAATGGGATATAATAACATCCGTGTGACGTCCGTGTTACATCTGTTTTTTTTGCGGATCCATTGTAACAGTGAACATTTTTTTAACTATTTTTTTTTTGCGGAACGGACTTGCGGACATACGGATACGGAATGCAAACGGAGTCATTTACGTTTTTGAAATGAATGATTCCGCATACAGGTCGCAAGAAAGATGGAACGGACATGGACAAAAAATAAGTGTGCGGTCCGCATCCGTATTTTCGTTCCGCGGCCCCGCAAAAAAGGTACAGCATATCCTATTCTTGCCCGCAATCGCGGACAAGAATAGGCATTTTCTATTATGGGGCTAGCAATGTGTGGTCTGCAAAATGCCGAATACACACAGGCCGGTATCCGTGTTTTGCAGACCGCAAAACACTAACGGACATCTGAATGGACCCGACGGCTGATGACACGCATAGGTTTTAACATTTTTGTTGTAGTGTATTTCAGTTTTTAAGGCATACTGTCGTTTTTGCTGCCGTTTTTTCAACCTTTTTATAGGCAAAAAAAGACAGTTCTGGACGTTGCATTTTTTTTGTTTCATTTGTTTTACTCTTGAGGTACATTTTTGGATCAATGGCTTTTTTTCTCAAATCGTAGCATGCTCTGGTGTTTAACAGCGTTTTTGCATGATATTTTTTTTTTTTTATATATATATCAGTGTTTTTTTCCAAAAAATCTTTACAGAGAAAGTGACATGGAGGGACATTGACTTACAAACAAAAACATACTATACAGACAAAAAAAAACCTGAAAAACATCTTAAAAATGCTGCAAAAACGCCTTTTTTTCTTTTGGAACCAGAACTTTGTGTGAAGTAGCCCTTAAAAGGGGTTGTGCAGCCAGTAATATTAATGACCTTTCCTCCAGAGAGGTCCTCAATATCTGATCGGTGGGGTCTGACTCCTGGCATCCCTTGTAGATCAGCTGTTTAAAGAGCAGGCGGCGCTGTTACGAGTACTAATTCTTCTTCACGTCGCCTTGGAAGTCTCAGCAGCGCAGTGCTATTAAGTGTTTGTTCCATTCACTTGAATGGGACGAGCACTTGTAATTACACTGCTGCGCCACTGCATACGAGACAGCACATAGTGTAATCTTAAAGAGGAAATAGTGCTCGTATGAGCACCATCTCTTCTTCTACACCCCCCCCCCCCCCCCACACACACACACACACACTTGTTATATATATATATAAAATATATATTATAAATTAAAAAAGAGAATTGAAAATTTCAGCCGGACACATTAGGCCAGTTTCACACTATTTTTTTTTTTTAATCTTTTTGACAAATGCCACCTTTTTGTCTTTTTGCTTAAAAAAAAAAGACCTGGCCAGATATTAAAATGTTTTGTTTTATTTGCTCCTTTTGGTGTTTTTTGAAACTATAGTAAGCTATGGGTGTAATGTTTTCCCATAGACTTCTCCATAGGGAAAAAAAAGTGTCTGGAAAAAGTGTTGCTTGACAAAAAAGAAGCCTCCCCCAAAAATCCCTTGTCTACAAGCCTGAAGCCGTCCTGTAAAGTACAAGGACAGGCATTTTTCACAAGTCTGGATCTGAGCTTCTATTATGTATGCAGAAGTGAGCAGTAACTCACCACAGTCCGGCTCCTGGGCTTGCCCAAAACTGTTCTATAAGTTTAGGAGAACAGTAAGGAATCTAATGTGCAGGTTTGTGGCTACAGCCGTCGGCGACGATTTGGCGAATGCCTGGGTAAAGATTTTTTCGATACAATATTCTTATGGCACAAGGGAAATGTACCATATATGTCTTTAATGTATAAAATAAGACTAGCCCTTTAATGGCACAGCATAAAGGAATTTTGCATAGAACCTCAATGTCCTTCCACCCCTGATAAAATTCTGTGTACTTCATTGGTAAGTAACTGTACTGCCCTGTGCGCTAAAAAGTATACTACATTTGATGCTAAAGGCACCAAGCCTCTTAACAATAGCTGTAATCTACAGTTTGTATCTGCATAATCCTTCAGGGCAAAGTATTCAGTAACCTGGAAACCTTGTAACTACACGGATGCCGTTGTGTATTGTTTCAGCCGGACATTAAAAGAGTGCTGCACCTCCTGCATTCTATGGATCACTGGAATCAGACTCCCATGAAATATATTCCAGTTATATTAAGTTAGCCCCTATCCACATGGTAGGGGATAACTATTAGATCAGAGGGGGTCCTATCATTAGGAGAAATAAAATGGCCACCGTAGCCATACCCCCACTTCCTCTCTCTACTTCATGTCTCCTCATGAACTCCATTCCTACAGAGATTCAGCTGAAGATCTTATCATCTGTATTCAGCCTATATAAATAATGAAAGGTATTTGGGAATATATTTATAATAAAGTAATATTTAAGTATTTTCAGTAATTTTCTTTTCTTAATTTCCAGAGAGCCCCTTTAATGGAGTGGCCAATCTGGCATCAACGCAGCTGCTCCATTCATTTCTATGGGGTAACATCCAAGCACTGTACTCAGCTGTACCAGAAATTAATTCAGTGGCTGGTCGGGTATGAGCGCAGCGGCTCCATTCATTCATACATGCCACTCTAATAATTTTGAGGATCTCCATAGGGCCACAGTTCTCGTGATCGGTGGGGATCCCAGCAGTAGGACACCTACCAATCAAATAATTATCCCCTATCCTGTAGATACAGGATAACTTAATATAACCAAAATACCCCTTTAAGAGATGACACATCCTTGCCATATGTCATCACTAAGGCCTCGTTCACATCTCCATTTGTGGTTCGGGCAGGCTGTTCCGGAACAGAGCAGACTGCCAGATCCTCTACTTCACCGTTAGATCCGCATTGACTGCAATGGGATCCCGGTGATGATCCAGCCTACTGAATCCACAAACGGAGATGTGAATGAGGACGTACTTGAGTTGTGAAATATATCTATCAGTTTTTACACCACAATAGTAAAGGGAGGTTCAGTCATTCTCTGCCGCTCCCTGATCACCCAGTATTTATCTAGAGAGAAAATCCGTTCTTTACTCATGCATGATCTCATACGGCATACAGTATGTCAGGAGGTGAGTGACTTCAGCATAGTCACTGATTAACCCGCACAGTATTGCTGTCACCGTGAGGTTGAACATCCAAGGAATCTGATGTGTGTGAGTAATTACCTAGAGGACAAGTTTAGTACATTGTGGCTAAATACATTTTAAGAAATGAAATGACGTAGATTTACTATGTATTCTAGTGCACCACAGAAGATATCTTTTAATAAGATTCTACTACAAGCTGCGGCCTCAACATTTTCCAAATATAAGCCTCTGTGAAATAATGGGTATTACTGAGGAGTTTCATAATGATCATATTACAGATCTACCTTAGTGAAATAGCACACTTATCAAGCATACAGGTTTCAGGAGTGCAGATCTAGCTGTGGTGGTCAATACAGCAATATCAGACTTAGGCCTCATGCACACGACCGTTGCCCGGCCATGCCCATATTTCGGCCCGCAAACCGCAGATCCGCAATATACGGGCCCCGGCCGTTTTTGCACTGCATTACGGATGCAGACTTATTTACTTCTACAGAGAGTGCTTCCGCGGGGTTCCTCTCCGTGCCTCCGCACTGCAAAAAAATAGAACCTGTTCTACTTTTTTGCGGTGTGGACAGATCATGGACCTATTCTAGTTAAATGGATCTAGACCCATCTGTGGCAGCCGCACGGATGGTGCCCGTGCAGACCCTTTAATTTCAAAGGGGCCACAAAAAATGCAGATATTGTTCTCCTTCACTTTCGGGGGGCCCATTCTGGAGATAGGTGCAGGTCCCTGAAGTGAGACCTGCATCTATCTGACTTTGTGGTATATCCTAGTCTTATGCCATCAAAGTCTGTGATGACACAACCACTTTATACACTCCCTGCTGCCTGGTCCTATACACTGGCTTCCATTCCTTCATCTCCTTTTCTCCAGTTGTCTTCTGGCCAGGGCAAGGACAATGCCACATGCATTGCTTTAGTTAAGTGTCCCAAGTGACATATAACCACTATGGCAGGACACGTGACCACGTCTATGCCCCAGCTAGAAAACAATAAGCCGAGGACTGAAAAATGGAGGAACAGGAGACAGCAGGGAGTAGATAAGTATAAATCTTTAGGAAAAAGATGCAGACTAGGGGGCTTCCCTTAATAATTTATACTCTGGGAAAACGCCTCTAAAGCCATTTTAAGCTGGACGGCGATTACCTGGATGATCATTCCCAATCATTGCCCTGTGTAAACAGCTCTGTTGATCAACCAAGCACTCATTTCACGTCTTATATGCAGATATAAAAATCATCATTTCTCAGCAGCACATAAACAGTGTGTAAGCAGGGATGTCCTGCTGACAATAATGCAAACTGTAAAGAGTCAATGATTGCACCATGGAATAGAATAAAATGAGCCCCATTCCTATAGACCTCTCATATTGTCAATGTGCACTTGACACAAGAAAAGTGCCCACATGACATGAAGGAAATGCACATTAATAGCATTAGTTACTTTTCTTACATGTTGCTACAGATATCCTTTTGAAATAAACCAAATTATTTAATATATATGTCCTAAGATATTCCATCGTGTAACGAACAAGCGGGTGTGTACCCACTGTGCCACTGACTGGCAATACTCTGGAGGGGTGTAACTAAGCAACACCAGGTCTTCACTAGCGCCACTGGTGGTGAGGATAGACTTGAGCCACAGTAGTTGCCAGGGGCGACTCCAGAGCGTAAACAGAGTCAGTGGCAGCTGGTCCAGCAGAAGATACAAACAAGACAGAAAACCTGATACAGATTCAGATACAGATCCACAGATGGTCAAGGCATAGCAAAGGCAGAAGCAGTTACCTGCGCTGCAAGCGATAGCAGCTAGGCGGTCCCAGGCAGAGCTGCACATGGATGGCGATTCCCCCTCCGGGGAATCCAGGGACCCTCTTCCGAAGGCGGACATAAAACAAGCAGATACTGACATGGACAGAACAGGGACAGAAGCCAGAGACACAATAGGACAGACATGGGACAGGATAAATCGGAAGAAGTTAAGCTCTGCCAGGCTCTCGGACGCAGTTACGCACTGCGTGGCGAACGGGGAACAGACCAGGAACATAACATAATACAGGGCAGGTACAGACATGGCATATACAAGATACAGAATACAACAATATAAACCTAGGTGGAACCATACAAACGGCCAGATGGTAAGACCCCTTGGGTCAGCAGCAAAGAGCTACACCAAGAACTGAACAGGACAAACTGACCCCAAGCCCCACAGCTCACAGGAACTTAAAGCTGCAAAACGAGGCACCTGAGAAGCCCCACCCAGCCACAAAACAGGGGAGTTAACCCCAACAGAACCAGTGTCCAGAACAGACCATAACAGACAGACTGCAGCACAGGCTGTTGCCGCTGGCAACCGGCATACACGGAGACACCCGCAGCCAGTACGCCAGAGCACAACCAACCCGTGAAACTGCAGACAGACTGACACGAAATAGCAACATCCACAAGTTCACAGACCCCACAGCCAGCACCCAGCCCCAAGCCACCAGCCTGCACAGGAATTCAGCCTGCAGCCAGTACGCAAGGGTGCATGCAGCCAGCCTACATGGAAAACGTCACAGTGAACCGCACTGTGACACATCGTAGAAAACTTTAAAGGGGTTTTCCAGAACTTAAAGTGTACCTAACTTTTCAACAAACCCTGCATTAATTAATAGTACAGTGTGCATACACGAGAAATAACACTATTATTGGCCACTATATGATATGTATCGGGTATTTTTTAGCAGCTTGTCTAGGTTCCCAGAGATGGTGGGTGATGACTAGCTGCCATCCACAGCACACAGAAAGTAGAGGAGAATCAGCTTCATAACCTTCTTTTACTCACTCATAGGCCTCCTGTACACGTGTGCTGCTCGTTACCGTATTGCGGACCGCATTGCCGATCCACAATACACAGGCACTGTTCCATGGGCATTCCGCATCACGGATGCGGACCCATTCACGACTGCTGCCTCTTTCTTGATTGTCCTCACTCAGGAACTGTTTTGTAGTGCTCCTGGTCTCTTCTGTTCATATTCAGTGCTGGATATATATATTTTTTTGGACACCACCAACATGTCTCATACCTCACTAAGAGTCATTGATAATTGTGATGAAAGACTCAAAAAAATCAATGCTATATTCAATATAGAAGATGAGGATTCACGCAATGTTCTGGATCTTAAAATTCACATGAGTCCTCTTGAAAAATTGCTCACACGTGAAATGCGCACCTGGTGGGATCTAACCTCATTAAAGAAGTATGTGGATAGAGGAATGATTCCTCGCGGCCTGAGGTTGCACAAGAAACCCACAACCACTTATTCTGAGGATTTTACCACCAAATGGCAAACTATTTTGTCAGATTGTTCCATTAAATTAATGGGACTGATTATCTCTCACGAGGAAGAGACCCTGGTTAATCTCCGGGAAGAAATCAGAGTTACAAAAAATTCTATTGCACCTCTGGCGGACTCGTCCATTTTCTCAGATCTGGAAGAGAAACTCCAACTGAATTTAAATAAAATGGAGGACAGTCTGATTGCCATCAAGCAGGATAAATTCGGCAGAGACATGCAAGATTATAAAACCCATAATGTCTAAAACTGGTCTGCTGCTAAAACCAACACTCCTCGCTCTATCATGAGAAGAATATACAGAGGAAAGAAGTCCAGGTTTTCCATAGTCAGCTTCAGTTCTACAGACATCGACTCCTCCGACTCAGCGTCAGAAACCGTACGTCCCAGCGCTTCATCTACACCTCACGTCACCGCAGAGGAAACCACCTGCCCTGGAAAATCAGCAAAAAACACCGAGCAGGGCGTAGACGCAAGAAAAGGTGGGCGTTACCCCTCGCGTGAGAGAAAAATCTAGCTTCTTCTCAAGTGATCAATATTTCCTCTATGGTACTCTCCCAATCACAGATTCAAGTTCTATCTAAAGGACTATCTTTTTCACCTACGTGTCATTTTGACATCTACAAGACCCTGTTGGATGTGAATAGCTCAGGACCTTACTTTTAAAGAAACATTTTGCTTGTAATGACACAGGTGAATCCTCCCCTGCTACTTCTGTTCCTGCCTCTACTCCCTCTGCCACAATTTCTTCAAGTCAGATGAATATGTCCTTCCAGGAACTTGTCCACATCTCTCATTTACAGCAGGATCGGGACTTTTCCAGCTCCTTGTCTGTGTCTGATTTCTCTCATAATTTTGCAACTCCCAATCGTGATTTCTATCCCATACAGTCTCGCTCTCTGGCTCTTGATCATTTTCAGGAATCAGTGGAGCGAGATCTGGTTCCATTGAGGGATAACTGTCAGTCCCGACCTAAATTTAATAGTAACTGCAATCTGTCTACTGCTGAAAAAACGGCTTTAAAGGAGCTTGAAAATATGAAAGATGTCGTCTTTAAACAGGCGGACAAAGGGGGGTCGGTTGTGGTCATGGACCGCTCCATATATGCGTCCCAAAATCTTCTAATGTTAGGAGACTCGGTCACATATCTGGAGATGTCACATGACCCCACTCCCCAATTCCAAAAGGATCTGCTTTCTTTGTTGTCCTTGGGGGTTAAGAGTGGTTTTATGGATCAAAAACAAGCTGATTTTATATATGTTTTACAGTCTATCATTCCCATTTTCCACTCTTTACCCAAGATCCACAAACCACGCTTCCCCCCACCCATGCGGCCTATTGTAGCCGGGATAGGCTCATTTACGGAGCGGTTGTCTGCGTGGGTTGACAGTTTGTTGCAGCCACTTGTCCAGACTATCCCTGGCTTCCTTCTAGACACTAGAACTGTACTTCAGTCCTTTCATCAATTTCCCTGGAAGCCGGAGTATGTCTGAATAACTGCGGATGCTACATCCCTTTATACTGTCATTCCCCACCATGCAGCTATAGTCTCTCTACGATGGTTCCTGAATACCTATGCTGATTTCAGCTTAGAATTTCAAGACTACATGTTGTCTCTTTTCTACTTAAACACAATGTATTCATGTTTAACCACCGCTTTTTCCTCCAACGCACTGGTGTTTCCATGGGGGCAAAATTCTCGCCCTCCATGGCTAACATCTACATGGCGTGGTGGGAATCCTGTTATCTCTTTTCAGATGACAATATATGGGCCCCCTCATTACGGTGGTATGGCCGTTATATTGAAGGAGTTCCTAAATTATAACACTTTGAATCTGACATTCACTCTTAATTCTAACTGCACATCTATTGCGTTTTTGGACTTGACTTTGAAGGGTAACATTACCGACTCCAAAATAGTCACCCGCACCTACCGCAAAGAGACGGCGGGCAATAGTACTTTATTCGCGTCCTCATGTCATCCTGCTCATGTTGTACCCAATATCCCTTGGGGCGAATTCAAACGCCACGTACGGAATTGCTCCAGTGACACAGGCCTCAGGGAGGAGCTCAATCTAGCTGCTGAGCGCCTTGTTGCCCGTGGTACCACAACAGCAGTCTGACTCAGGCTGCGGCTCAGGTTAAGTCCAAACCACGGATAGATTTACTGTTTCCACAGAGTAGGGCTGGCAGTCGTCTCAATTTTAACAGTGAAGTCCCAAAGAATAGAGCTCCAGTTTTTTCTACGAGCTATAGTGCAGAATTTAACAAGATCTGCCATATTATCAGAAAAAACCTGTCCCTACTTCGTACGGACGAGCAGTGGTCTGATGTTCTCAGCTCAAATATTAAATGCATTGCTCGCCGAGCTCCAACTCTGGGCCACCGTATCAGCCCTAGTTTGTTCATGGATGATTTGCAGACACAGCAGAGCTGGCTACGTTTTTAAAGGCAACTATAAGTGCGGACATCATATCTGCACTTGTTGCAAGCACCTTTCAATTGGCCAAACTGTTGTCTCTGTATCTAATCAAAAAACCTTTACTTTGAAACAATATATCAACTGCAATATCAGTTTTGTGGTATGCTGGATGACATGCCGCCTACAGTATATAGGCTGTACCTCTAACAGCCTTAAAACTAGAATTTGCCGACATATTTCTGACATTCCACATGCGCTGACCCAAAATGTTTCTGCGGTCAGTTCACATTATGCGGATTGTCATGCTGGTGATACCAGTATCCTTGTGGTGCAGGGAGTGGAAAGGATCAAATTTCCTAAACGTGGAGGTGACCATAGGAGAGTTCTTTTAAACAGAGAATCTTATTAGATCTTTACTATGGGAACCTGCGTACCAACAGGCCTTAACCGCCGGCATGATCTTATATTGCATTATTGATTGTGGTATACTTTCTTTGTATCCTTTGTCTTTCCTCTTTTTCTTTTTCTTTTAGCATATGTTTTTATGTGTTAGAGGTGGAGCTATGTGTTGATTGTGTCCACCTGATATGTTTGACCTGCCCCGCCCCTTTATTTAAGGCCAGTGTCTTACACTATCATGTTGTCATGAGTAAGGATCTGAATTTGTTGATCTGAAACGCGTAGACCTGGTGTACATGTCCGGATTTTAGCACGTTTTTTCATTAAAGCATTCATATGGTCGTCTGGGAGGTGGATTTCATTTTTCTTGCATTCACTTCAATGGGTTCGCAAATCCGGAGATGCGGAATGGTGCGTAACGGAAGGACGGAACTGAACCCTACGTAAACACTACGGAGTGCTTCCGTGGGTTTTATGCCGTACTTCCGTTCCGCAAAAAGATAGAACATGTCTTATCTTTTTGCGGGAACGGGCGGATCGCGGACCCATTAAAGTGAATGGGTCCGTGATCTGCTGCGGCTGCCCCATGGTCAGTGTTCGCGTACAGTGATGGCCAGTTCGCATTGTTCGCCCGCGAACATATGCGGGCTGCCATCTTTTTTCACAAGTCCGGCGAGGCACAGTTAAGCCCTTACCTGTGCCGCGAGCCGGCCTGAAAACAAATGCGGTCACCGTGAGCAGGCAGTTCCGGGAACAGCCCGATGAAGGCCCCCAGTGGCTGTTCTCAGAACTGCCTGCTCCCGCTGATCGCACTTGTTTTCAGACCGGCTCGCGCACAGGTAAGGGCTTACCTGTGCCTTGCCGGACTTGTGAAAAAATATGGCAGCCCGCATATGTTCTCGGGGGAGTCCTGTCTCACTCAGCTCTTCCATAGACTTGTATTGATATGTGTAATATGATTTCTTTTGTGAGCTTCTCCCATCCTGGATGGATTCAATGCATATCTAAAAGAGAAAAGCATTTAGCAAGCAGGGGTGGGGGGAGAGGTAAACAGATGATAACATGAGAACAGGGCCGTTTGAAGGAATTTGGGGGCCCCAAGCAAAATAGACATGGAGGCCCCCCTCCACGCCCTCCCCACCTTACGCACACAAAGCCTACAGGAACCACAGTATAGCCATACAGTTTAAGTTCACCCACACTTTATATAAATAAAAAAGGAGGTTTACAGTGCAAATACTGCTGTTGCATTTAATGTGCATGAAATTTGAACATTTTCAACAAATGAACATTTGCAAAAAACACCATTGTACCATACAATCCAATATACATTAAAAAAGTGCACAATAACTAAATCCAACATACTTAAAACACACACATTAACATTTTTCAGTTCTTACAAACATGTGCAAATGATCTAAAACTGCTGTTTGCGAACCTTGTTTTTTGCAAAGGCAATCACAATGTCCTCCATGTCCAAAGACTGGCGAACATCACGCTCAATTGATGTAAGTGCCAGTTCTTACTTCCCCCTCCCCCTCCCTGTGTCCTACTTACTCTCCCCCTCCCTGTTTTTTGTTTTTTTTACTCCCTACCCTACCTTAGATAAGTTCCTAAGTTAATTCAGTCCTCCGGCTCCTTCCCTGGACCCTGTAGCGTGACCGAGCTCCGAGCTCCTCGCTCTCTACCTTCAGTCCTGGCTGTCACTCAGTGCGGCCGGGAACCGCGTGGTACAGGTCAGGAGATTCAGTTTCCTGTTCCCGGCCGCGGCCGGACTAAAAGGAAGTGAGCACTCAGTGTACACTTCCTGTCAGTCCGGCCGGGAACAGGAAACTGAATCCCCTGTTCCTGTACCGCGCGGTACCCGGCCGGACTGAGTGACAGCCAGGAGGTAGAGGAGGAGAGCTCGGCCACGCTACAGAGCAGCAGTCAGCAGAGGAGGAACTCGGGAGGTAACCAGGAGTGCTGCAGCCGCCTGAGGCTCTCTATAGAGCGCTCAGGCGGCTGCAGCCTTAAAGGAAGCAAAACAAGCACCGGCTCTGCTTGGGGCCCCGGGCCAGCTCGGGGCCCCAAGCAATTGCTTGTTTTGCCTGTCTGTTAGCGACGGGCCTGCATGAGAACTAGACATTTCTCTGATGGGACATATTGCAAAGTTTCTTATGGTCAATTTGCTTGTACTATTGATTTATGCAAAGTTGTGTGAAAAGTTATTGACCATTTAAATATTAATGACCTGTCTTAACAATGAGTCAATATCTTATGCGTGGGAGCCTTACACCTGACTCCTCACCAATCAGCTGCTGGAAGGGACTACAGGACTCAGTTACATGCCTTTTCTGCATCTCAATTCTATTTGAGTGGATTGGATTGAGCTGCAATACCAAACAGTGCCACTGTACAATGTACAGTGCTGTGTTTGGCATTATATAAAGAGCCACAACACTCGTCTGAGCATGGTAACCCCTTCAAATAGCTGATCTGCTAAGGCAATGTTCCTCAACTCCAGTCCCCAGGATTTCCTTAGTACCAAGCAGGTGATATAATTAGTGTCAATGCATCAGGACTTACCAAAGGTATTAATTCTGTGGGATATTCTCAAATGCTGACAAGCAGGTGGGCCCTGAGAACTGGAGTTGAGGAACACTGTGCTAAGGTGACAGAAGTCAGACCCCAGTAATCTGATAGTGATAAGCTATCCTGAAACTAAGTCATGAATATCTAACTCCAGGACAACCCCTTTAACAATGAGTCATAAGGCAACAATTTCATTCTTTTCTACTGCCCAGAAAACGCTTAAAATTTTAAAGAAAGCCTGTTGTTATATGGTTCCTATAACTACAAGATCCCTATGGAGTCGTTTCACAGAGACTTTGCCTTTGACCTAGGAGCACTACAGCTCCAAGGTCACTCCCTGTTGGCTTTATGCAAACATTTCCAGTAGGGAGAGATTGCTTATTCTAACAGGGATTGAACCATTACTGCATGCTTTGTTTAGGATGGGCTAGCAATGAAACAAAGACACAATACAGAATGCGCATTTGTATGTGATTGGGGTAAATGGGCAGAAGTCTGTATTCTTGTTTTTCTTGCATGCCTGCCTTTGTTTCAACAATATAAGATATAAGATATAAGATGTTGCACATAATAAGCAGTTGTGCGTTGGTAATGGCTACACAATGCTTCCATTCAAACATATTTAGAGGTTTTTAGAGGTTCTTTATTTGATTGCGATTAGAGATGAGCAAATAAAAAAAATAAAAAAAATCGATTTGCCGGTTCGGAATTACGTTAAAAAACTGCTATTTCCTGGCTGCAGAGAGCCTTTATAGTGGTGTAGAACACTGTGCCTTGCAGTAACACGCATAGGGAGTCTGCTTTGGTAGTAAAATAATACTGTGAGACCGTATTACATGCAGATGACAGGCGTCGCTCTTAGAATCACTGCACACTTCACTTATGTGGGCAGTCACGGGGCCAAAACTGACCAAATAACTCAAGTATGAACTCAGCCTTACAGGTCGATGTTGGCGCCAAGAAGAAGCGCACTCCTTTTACACCGTTGTCAGCTGATTCCACATAGATGTCTACAGAACCTGTTCTATTAAACGCTTATACAAGTAGAGCCTCCCGACAGAGTGGAGAGGGTGTCAGCAGCAAGTTTGTGTGGACATCACTGATTATTTTGCCCTTCTTCTTATCCGTCAGAACAATAACCCACAAAAAACGGATCCTGTCTGTGGAGTATCCGCCTTCACTCGGTCAGCATTTGGTCAGTAATCCATCAGTAATGCTAATGCCAAAAAAAACAGGAGTGGATCAAAACCGAGATGTCACGTAAACTGAATATTTGCAAGTCTTCTGTGTTTTGTACCCACTCCTGCTTTTGGCTACCAAATCACAAGCCAATTCTGATGGGACCATACAGGCCTTACAGCTGCCACACAGACAGGATCCGTTGTGCATCTAATTTTACCTTCCTTCTGACAGATCAGAGGAAGGGTCAAATAAATTATGATGTCAGCCAAGCCAAAAAGGCTAAATAGTGGCCCAGTCACGAAGAAGGGAGGGTGGGAACAGCATGAGAAGTCCACGGAGTGGCCCTATGATATAGTAGTGAGCTGAAAGCAGCATGAGGAGACCACAGAGTGGCCCAATCACAGAGTCTGTAGGTGGTGGCAGCATTAGGAGGCCACAGAGTGGCAAGGTGACATAGTGTGGAGGTGGCGGCATCATCAGGACGCCACAGAGTGGCAAGGTGACATAATGTGGAGGCGGCAGCAGCATGAGAAGACCACAGAGTGGCAAGGTGACATAGTGGTGAGGTGGAAGCAGCATGAGGAGACCACAGATTGGCCCAATCACAGAGTCTGTAGGTGGTGGCAGCATGAGGAGGCCACAGAGTGGCAAGGTGACATAGTGTGGAGGTGGGTGGCAATACCAGTACCAGCTGAAGATGGTGGGTGAAAGAAGAAGCACTTGGCATCAGATGTGTGGCATCAGAGGTGGGTGGCAGCATCAGAATAGTAGGTGAGGCAGGTAGCCAGAAGAAACCAGTCTCTTTTGTCAAAGTGTTGGTGTGGCGCCATGAAATCTTGGATGATCCACGCCTGATTCATCTTGACAAAGGTCAGTCTCTCCACATCTTTGCTGGACAGGCGAGTTCTTCTTGGGGTAACTATGGCCCCACCGCACTAAACACCCGCTCTGATGCCACACTACTGGCCGGGCAGGACAGCTTTTCCAGGGCAAACTCGGCCAGTTGTGGCCACAAATCCAGTTTGGCTGCCTAGTAGTCCAGCAGATCTTCAATGTCGGCTGGCTGTGTGCACTCCAAGTATGCCACCACCTGCTGGTTCAGGTTCTGCTCTACGTCTAGCTGCTGGTGAGTAGTTTCTTCACTATGCGGGTGAAGAAAGCTGCTCATCAGCGACTCTAGACTCAGGCTGCTGCTGATGGAGCTGGCACTGCTCCTGCCACCCCACCCCTCCAGAAACAGCCATGGCAGTGGAACGTAAGTGCAAAGGGCCCCCCCTGGTCAGACCTGCGAGAGGATGGACGATGGCGCAGATAGGCAGCGGCCAACTGACTACATAGGATGCCTCTATAGTAGTTCACTACAAGAAAATTTAGACTAGAACCTTCAGAAATCACAGGTGCATATCCATGAAGCAAACTTACAAACATTAGAGCTAAGAAATGGGGGTCATTCCAAATAAGTGGTATGATACCTACTATAAATGAGTCAATAGAAGCTCTTAGCACACATATTTGATCAAACGTGTGTCGGGCCCATCTACCAGGCGTCAAGGTGGCTTCCGCAGATGGGTCCCTAACGCTAGTATACTGCCTCTCTTTGGACTTACCTAAGCCTACAATATTAAGGGCAGTGTAGGAACCAGCTACATACGTACTCTACTCAAAACTCCCAGGTATATGGGCGTGTTCAGTCTAAAAGAGGCGCTACCCTCAATTGATACTACAAGAAAATTTAGACTAGAACCTTCAGAAATCACAGGTGCATATCCATGAAGCAAACATGATTATAAAAAAAATAAAAAAAAGAGACTGAACACGCCCATCTACCTGGGACTTCTGAGCAGAGTACGTATGTAGCTGGTTCCTACACTGCTCTGAATATTGTAGGCTTAGGTAAGTCCAAAGAGAGGCAGTATACTAGTGTTAGGGACCCATCTGCGGAAGCGTCAACCTGGTAGATGGGCCCGACACACGTTTGATCAAATATGTGCGCTAAGAGCTTCTATAGTAGTTCAGTTTGTCAGTTTGACATTGTCGCTGGACCAACGGAGTGGCAATGTGGAGGCGGAAGCGGCGTCACCTGGGCAAGTTGCTGGTGTGGCTGTGGAGGAACCACATTCACCCAGTGGGCCATAAAGGATATGTACTGTCCCTGACCTTAGTTACAGCTCCACATGTCGGCGCTGCCGTGCACTTTGGCAGACACTGACAGGCTCAAGGACTGGCCCACCTTCTGTTCTACATGTGTGTGCAGGGCTGGTACTGCCTTTTTGGCAAAGAAATGACGGCTTGGCACTTTCAACCTCTGCTCGGCACAAGCCATCAGTTCTCTGAAAGGTGCAGAGTCCATCACTTGGAAAGGGAGGGACTGCACCAGCAACTTAAAAAGGAGCACATTCAGCTTCTGCGTCGTTGGTTGAGTGCACGCATACTGTTGTCTCTTGGCAATCGCTTCTGTGATCGATTTCTGGCGGAATAAGTGACTAGGAGAGGGAGGAGCAGGAGCATCAGGACCAGCAGATGATGGGAAGGACAGACAGCCCCCTTCGGCTGAGGTGGTAGATCCTTGACTGCCAGAAACCGGGTGCGTGCCATTGGGTGGACCACCACATCGGAGCCACGGTTTTCCCAGGCCACTTTATGACGACGCTGCATATGTTGATGCATGGCCGTAGTGCCAACATTGGCACCCTGGCCACGCTTCACCCTCTGCCCACAGATTCTACATACGGCCACGTTGATCTCCTCCGGTGGATAAAAAAAAAAAATGCCACACCACCAAGTAGGTGATTTTACCCCCAACACTACGCACTGACTGACTGCTATTGCCGCTGCCTCCTTGAGCCCCTGCACCGCTACTTCCCGGGCAGGTAGGCTCCCGCGAAGCGGGTGGTCTACCCCGGGCGTGTTTGGATACTGACCTCACTGACTCCCGTCCACACTAGTGACTTGCTGGCTCACGGGCAAGCTGCCACCCTTTTCTCTCGATGATGATGAAGCCCCTTCGTCACTCGACTCCCAAGTGTGGTCGTCGTCGTCGTCGTCGTCGTCCTCAACTGTCTCTGGATCAGGAGCCTGACCGCTCTCAACACCAGCTCCCACGCGACTCTCCTCCACATCTTGGCTGGGCAGTAGCTGCTGACTGTCCTCTAGTAGCTCTTACTCGCTGAAAAGTGGAGCAGAGCCTACAGCAAATAATACTTCTCGCAGTGAGGGAACAGAAAGTACAGAGGCAGGTTGAGAACAGGTGAGGGCACAGGGCCTGCTCCCAGGCCATGCCAATTAAGGGTTGTGTCTGACAAACCCACTGACTCTTGGCTGGGGGTGTCTGATGTCACTTGCGACGAAGTCGAAGATAGTCAACCATTGAAGAACCGCTGGGTTGCTGGTCAAGACTTGACCGCTAGCTGACACTCAGGCCTCTCGAAGTGACCCCTGCTGACATGGCCCCTTACTCTGCTGTGACCTCTGCCTGCGCCAGAAATATTTAGGCCTCTGCCACTCCCCTGTGCAGGGCCTGGCACTTCTCTGCCTGACATACTGTTAGATCAAATAATCAAATGTTAGATCAAATATTTTTTATTTCGCCACTAATACACAGCAAACAGGGCTTTAGAATATATCACTGCACCGCTGAACGGCAAATAGGCCCTAATTTTTTTAAACTGTTACAGAACACAACAGGCTTTTCAAAAGATAAGTGCAATGCTGAACAGCGAATATTTATTTTTTCGCCAGTAATACTCGGCAAACTGGGCTTTAGAATATAGCACTGCAATTCTGAACGGCAATTAGGCCCTAATTTTTTTTTATTTTTACACAAAAGGCTTTTCAACAGATAAGTGCAACAATGAACGGCGAATATATTTGTATTTCGCCAGTAATACACGGCAAACTGGGTTGTAAAATATCTCACTGCACCGCTATACGGCAGAGATATTTTTCCCTTTTCCACTAATACACGCAAAAAAGAGCTTTAAAACACATAACTGCACCGCTGAGCGGCAAATATATTTTTTCTTTTTCCACTAATACATGGAAAAAAGGGCTTTAGAAAAGATAACTGCACCGCTGAGCAGCAAATATATTTTACTTTTGCCACTAATACACGACAAAAAGGGCTGTAATTTTCGCACTTCACCACACAACGGCTAATAAGCCCTTTTTTTCCCCAATAATACAAGCCAAAATATGCTTTAGAACATATAACTGCACCGCACTAGGGCAAATAAGACGTATAAATATTTCCTTGTATTAACCCCTGTTAATGTCTGTACCAAACAGCACTTGCACCCTAATAAGAACGGTTTGCTGGAGTTACAGAGCTGTATAATGGCAATTTGGATACCCAGTCCGTGGAGCAAGGTGTAAGGCCTATTGCACACGACCGTATGGCTTTTTCAGTGTTTTGCAATCCGTTTTTCATGGATCCGTTGTTCCGTTTTTTTGTTTCCGTTGTGTTTCCGTTTCTGTTCCGTTTTTCCGTTCCGTTTTTCCGTATGGCATATACAGTATACAGTAATTACATAGATAAAATTGGGCTGGGCGTAACATTTTCAATAGATGGTTCAGCAAAAAACGGAACGGAAACGGAAGACATACGGATGCATTTCCGTATGTGTTCCGTTTTTTTGCGGACCCATTGACTTGAATGGAGCCACGGACTGTGATTTGCGGGCAATAATAGGACATGTTCTATGTTAAAACGGAACGGAAAAACGGAAATACGGAAACGGAATGCATACGGAGTACATTCCGTTTTTTTTGCGGACCCATTGAAATGAATGGTTCCGTATACGGACCGTATACGGAACGCAAAAAACGTCCAGTAAACGGGGAAAAAAAACGTCCGTGTGCAATAGGCCTAATAGGAATGTTCCTATTATCTAGCCTCCCTGAATGAACCCTGTTTAACAGAAATGCTGTGGATTGATTCCTCCCTATCCTTTCCCTATACTTGTAAATCGTTTTTTTTTTTTTTTAGAACAATTAGGTTTTTTCTATCACTGTCTCTAGCGCCTGCTGACGTCTCTTCCTGCACTAAGTACGCTGGTGAATGGCAGAATCTAAGATGGCTGCGCTATTTATAGGGCTGTGACATCACAGGGCTGGCTGCTGATTGGCTGCATGCATGGCATTATGGGTGATCCTGCCTTCCCAGAGTTCATTTCTCCATGTCCTCACATGTGCAGCAGCCATTTTAGGAAATTTGCATTCGGTGCGAATAGAATTTTTCCTGAACGAATTCCACTTCATCAGCTTCGATTCGCTCATCTCTAATTGTAATCTTGCAATTGTGGTGCTGAGCTAGTCATTACTGTTTCTAGTTGTGCACTCTAGAGTCAGATCTCCACAGCCAGGTTATGTCTACCATGTTTCTCTGCTGTCCTGCAGGCAACCACTGATATACAGTACGTGTTCATTGACAGTGTTGAACAGGCATGTAGATCTAATTAACGAGAACCTATCACCATGAAAATGCCGTGCAGTCCGCAGGCAGCATGTCGCAGAGCAGGAGGAGCTGAGCAGATTGATTCATGTTCAAGTGTGATGACATTTAGAATGTCTGGTCCTGTCAATCAAAGTGCAGAGAGCGCGGCAGTTGCAGAGAGAGCAGAGCTTCTAGGTGTAACAGCAACGCCCCTGTTGTTATATACAATATGGTCCCATTGTTACTAGTGCCTAACCATAAATTGTCTCTCTTCCATCCTGTACCAATCAATATATATTCCTATGTGCAACTATTGATTAAATCTGTGAAAAAACAAAGTAAATTGTGATTTTTCTACAGAATGGAACAGCAAATGGAAATCTTTACAAAAGAGAGTTCAAAGAGTCCTTTGAAGAAGCTCCGTTGTATGTTGCAGTACTCACCTACATAGGTTTTGGTGTTGTCACATTGTTTGGCTACCTGCGGGATTTCATGAGAGCATGGGGACTGGAGAAATGTCACATGGCTGAGGAAAGGGAAGAACAAAAAGTAAGACTTTTCTACATAATGTCAGAGATTGGTAACCTGTTCTCTCTACTAGAGGGGGTTTTCAAGCGGAATTATAAAAAAAAAAAGAGCAGATTGGGTTAAAAATAGCAATTAAGAGGGTTGTCTGGCCTTGGAGCCAACAATCCCGGGGGTTCTAACCTGCGCCCTTAAACATCGCCTGTCCTTGATCCTGTCCCTACTCGGTTGCTGGGCATTTCCCATACACCAAAGCCATGGAAGTGGCTTGGTCCCATGACCACTGCGGCCAATTGCAGGAATCTGTGGTCACAGCAGCTTGAATGATACGTTATATCCAAGATGTACTGTTCAAGTCCCTGTGAAGGCTGACTCCTGTGATTGGCCGTGCCTCTTCCAGATCCTGGGGGAGTGGGACCGTGAACATGTGAATGAGGGTTTTCTATGTTCAGGGGCACAGGGATTGTCAGCTCCAAGGCGAACAACCTTGTGAATCATTACTCTACTCCCCCATTACTCACCTCACTGATCACCCACTGCTGCCATAACACTGCTCTAGTCCTACTGCTCTCCACGTCATGGTCATGTGCTTGACACCCAGGAAATGGCTTGGACTGCTCACCGAGCCAATGACCGGTCTCAGCAGTGACCCACCTCACCAGTGATTGGCTTAGCTGACAGTCCAAGTCATTTCTTGTGTGTCAATCCCAGGACGTCGAGAGCAGTGCAGACCAGAACAGCAGTGGTGGGTGATCGGGGACATGAATAATGGTTGTTATTTTTAACCCATTCTGCCCAATTTGTTTTACAAAAAAACATATTTCTCTGGATAACCTGTAAAATATTTAGCAAACTCTGGACAGCACATACACTAAACTTAAAATGGATGTCATACAGAATATCCTTATTTTATAATTTTATCAATCAATATACTGAACTGCTCTGTATTATAATTTTACTAATTCACATTATAGCGACCCAATATTTTATCTCTACGGTGTGAATAACTCCAATCTATGTGAAGAAAAGTCATGATCTTTACTTTCTTACAATGGTAGGACTTTGTGCCTCTTTATCAAGACTTTGAAAACTTCTACACAAGAAATCTCTACATGAGAGTCCGAGACAATTGGAACCGTCCCATCTGCAGTGTTCCTGGCTCTCAGTTTGATCTCATGGAAAGAGTGACTGATGACTACAACTGGTCCTACAGGTGATTTTTCTGAGTTTTAATAGACCTGTGGCTGAAAATTAAGCTATTGCATATAACAAGGAATGTGGCGGCTACACCTGTAGATTGGAATGTAATAGGTGCTCTAGGTCTAGTCTGACTCACCCAGTCAGTAGAGGGTATATAGAAGGATAGGAATGTAGACCGGCACTCAGTATCTGGAGTCACGCAGAAATCCAGAATAAAATCGTCTATTTATTATTATTTGAAGAAAGTAATACATAAAATATAGAGGGCATAAGTATTACGGATGTTACTCCCAAAATAGGATTGCGCGTATCAAAATGCCTAGAAATATGCTGAGTACATGTAGCCATAAAAATAAAATAAAAATAGAGATATAGAGAGATATAAAAACCGTGTATCCTCAGATGTATCTCCAAATGTCCAGGATGTTGCTGAGGAAAAACTAAAATAATGGTCCGGTACAGAGTCCCTCTCCCCAAATGTTGATAATGTTTTATAAAACTTGCTACTAATTTTGATCCAGTCTGTTATATTGCACAGTGCCAGTTTAATGTTAGTCCATGTAACAGGTAATGACAATCTGGTATCGGTGTTCCACCGGTTTTTCAGACGTTCCAATAGCGCAATCTGATATGTATGGCTAATGAACTATACATTTGCATAATAATATATCGTACTTAGGGATTCATATGAAAGAGCGGACCAGTATAGGTGTATGTCTCTGGTGGCATCCCACCATACACCAATGTACTGGCCGTTATTACTTCTCCTGGAGTCTTCATAGACGGTGTCCGCTGATGTATCACTGGCCCTGTATGTGATGGCGTCCCACGTGGCTCTGTAGTAAAGTGCTCAGGTGCTGAGATGCAGGCGCTCGCCAATGCAGGTGAATATGTTAGCTGCTGCTGTGTAATGGACAGTGTATGCGCGCGAGTCTGGGCGTCCCACGTGGAACTACGCCAATGTGCCGGGGTACCAGACAGAATACACTGGGTCGGTGTATATAAATCCCTTGAATTCAGAGAAGCGCTACTCAATCTAGTGTCAGTAAAGGTTTATCCTGGTATGGGAGTGTGCAGGTAGAGTCAAAAAATTCCCAGACGCGTTTCGAAGTCTTAATCTGACTTCTTCATCAGTGGAAAATTAAGCTAATGTCTAGCACTGTAGTTCAGTGGTTAGCACTATTATCTTGCAGCACGAGGGTCCTGGAAGTTTATAGGAAGGAAGTTTGCATGTTTATGTAGGTTTCCTCCCAAACTACCAAAGCATACAGATAGATAGATTAGTTGACTTCCTTAGAAATTCATCTACAGTATACCTGTGTGAGAAAGGGACCATGTTATAGAGCAGGAGGAGCTGAGAAGAGTGATATATAGTTAATGGGAAAAGATTCAGTCTAGCTTTTAATTTATACGTCTAAATTCCTGCTCATTCTGAGCTTTGAGGTCCAGGAGGCGGTCCTATTAGTGATTGACCGCTATCTCTGTATACACAGAAATAGGGGGAATGCTGTCAATCACTGATAGGACCACCTCCTTGACTTCAAAGCAAAAAATGAACAGGTATTATAAGGAGTTGTCCATTTTTTTTATTTATATTGATGACCTATCCTCACCAATGCAGTTGCAACAGCGATCATGGAACCAACAAACGGAAGGCTGTGCTGGCACGGCATGCGCCTTCTCTTCAACCAGCTGATAGGTGGGGGTACATGGTGTCGGATCCCCGTCAATCTGATATTGATTACCTATTCTGTGGTTAGGACATCAATAAAAAAAACTTTGACAACCGCTTTAAACTGAATCTTTACCAACAAAACTATATATATCACTCTGCTCAGCTCCTCCTGCTCAAACACCATGTTCAATATGACAGGCTCCCTTTAAAGAGAACCTGTCCCCACAAAATGCAGTGCAGTGCAATCTGCAGGCAGCATGTTATAGAGCAGATGGAGCTGAGCAGATTTATATATAGTTTCGTGGGAAAAGATTCAGTAAAACCATTTATATATCTGTCTTTTCTCAACTTAAGTCTTTTGAGGGTAGTTTACATGGAACAGTTTTTCACTGTATTTTTTGTATGGCCCATTTATATACTTGTACAGGTTAATCATGTCCCCCCTTAGACGTCTCTTCTAAAGACTAAATAAATTTAATTATTTTAATCTTTCTTCATAACTAAGACCCTCCATGCCCCTTATCATTTTAGTCGCTCTCCTCTGTACTTTTTCCATCTGCAGTGCGTCCTTTCTATGGACTGGTGCCCAGAACTGAACTGTATATTCCAGATGAGGCCACACCAGCACTTTGTGATGTGGTAATATTACATCCCTGCCCCGGGAGTCCATGCCTCGCTTAATACATGATAATATCCTGATAGCCTTATCAGCAGCTGATTGACATTGTATGCTGTAATTTAATCTACCATCCACAAGGACACCCAAATCCTTCTCTATAAGTGACTCTCCCAGTGTTACATCCCCTAGGACAGTGGTGCACTGAGATTATTACTACCAAGATGCATAACTTTACATTTATCCACATTGAACCTCATTTGCCAAGTTGATGCCCAATCACTGAGTGTTCAAGTCAGCTTGTATTTTATGGACATCTTCCATAGACTGCACAGTACTACACAGGTTAGTGTCATCTGAAAATATAGAAATGGTGCTATTAATCCTGTCCTCAATATGATTATTAAATAATAGAGGACCCAGCACTAAACCTTGGGGTACACCACTTATAAGCCGGGACCATTCTGAATAGGAATCATTGACTACAACTCTCTGGACACGGTCCTCCAGCCAGTTTTCAATCCAATTACAATTACAAACTATACATTCCAAGCCTATAGACCTTACTTTACCTATTAAACATCTATCTATGGACAGTATCCAAAGCCTTTGTAAAATCCAGAAACACTACATCCACAGCCGCCCCTCTGTCCAGACTTCTACTCACCTCCTCATAAAACAAATCAGGTTAGTCTGACAACTTCTGTCCTTGGTAAACCCATGTTGGTTATCACTTATAATATTATTTACAGTCACATACTCCGGTATATGGTCCCTTAAGAGTCCTTCAAACATTTTTCCCATGACAGAAGTTAAACTAACTGGTCTATAATTACCTGTGGAGGACCTAGATCCTTTTTTGAATATGGGCACCACATTTGCCTTGCGCCAATCACTTGGCAGTGTACCAGTACCTAGAGAATCTTTAAAAAATTATAAACAAGGGGACATCAATGATTGAACTGAGCTCTTTAAGAACTCTTGGGTGTAATCCATCTGGACCCGGAGCCTTGTTCACATTTACCTTATTTAACTTAGCTTGGAACATATCTACAGTTAGCCAATTGAGTATATTACTGGATGTAATTTTTTTTTTACAGTAGCTGTAAGCCATGGGGGGTTTAATTTTAGCCGTTTATACTTGTTACCCGAAGGAATACATTTTTTAGTGCAATTACGCAATGTGGCTTTAAAGCTCTCCCATTTATCCTCAGTATTATTATGTGACAGTAGCTGCTCCCAGTCTATGCCCTGAAATGCTGCCCTCAACCCAGGGAAATTGGCCTTTTTAAAATTCTGTGTTTTTGCTCTATTACCTAGTGTTTCTCGAACAGTAACATTTCCAACAAGCTCTGCATCATTAGAAATTACCAGATCCAACAGAGCATTGCCCCTAGTGGGAGCTTCTACAAACTGGCCCATAAAGTTTTCTCCCCTTTGCGGTTGAGGCAGAACCATGACCCCAGTCAATGTCTGCGAAGTTAAAATCTTCCATTATGACTACTGTAGCAGCCTGTGCAGCCCGCTCTATTTGGTTATACAGTTAAGCTTCTATCTCTTCTGTGATTTTAAGGGGTCTATAGATTACACCAAGTATTATTCCACCCATAAGGTTTCCACATCCTGACCATCCTCACCCACAATTGCCTCTTTCACACTTGTCTTCAGATCACTCGTCACATACAGGCACACGCCACCTCCTTTTCTATTGACCCTATCTTTCCTAAATAGTGTAAAACCCTCAATATTAACAGCCAAGTCATGCGAAGAGTCCAACCATGTCTCAACCACACCAACTACATCTGTCATTTCAGTTTGTGCCTCAGCACTAGGGTTGTTGCGGGTATCGAAATTTCGATACCCAATCGATACTTTTGTCCCGGTATCGATACGATACCGGGATTTCCGTTTTTTCGATACTGGGCTGCGCTTCTGCGCAGTCTAGTATCTCTGAACATGAGCGCGCTGCTATCGGCGCGCTCATGTTCTCTCTCAGCAGCACGGGGAGAAGGAAGCTGTCCTCCCTCCCCCTGTGCTGCTGCCGCTGCCACCAATGAGAAGAGAGGGGCGGAGGAGGGGCGGCAATGAGAAGAGAGGGGCGGAGGAGGGGCGGCAATGAGAAGAGAGGGGCGGAGGAGGGGCGGCAATGAGAAGAGAGGGGCGGAGGAGGGGCGGCAATGAGAAGAGAGGGGCGGAGGAGGGGCGGGCGCACTGCGCCCCCAATGATAGGATTACTATCGGAGCGATGGGAGGAGACATCAGCTTCACTAGTGGGCGTTCCTTTTCCCTGCGCTGCGATTGGACAGCGCTACAGCCAGGGAGAAGGAACACCCACTAGTGAAGCTGATGTCTCCTCCCATCGCTCCGATAGTAATCAGCAGCATGTGGAGCAGGAGAGGAGACAGTAATGGGGCACTGCGGGCGAACGGAGCGGCGCCCAGGACTAATGGTGAGTGCTGAGACATCGCTGGGCGCCGCTCTATATGGCCTAATAGTGAAAGTCTGGACTCATATACAGTAGTCAGTCTTTAACACATACAGGAGGCGGGTGCCGGCAGCAGAATCGCATTGCCGGCACCCTGCCCCTGACAGGGAGCTGCGATCAGCGGCAGTTAACTGCCGCTGATCTGCTAGTACCCGCCTCCTGTATAAAGGGGTAAAATCATTGGTGGTGCAGTGTGCCCCCCCCCCTCAATCCCCCCATCCCATTAAAATCATTGGTGGCACAGTGCGCCGGCCCCTCTCAACCCTCCAGTATTAAAATCATTGGTGGCAGTGGCCACAGGGACCTCTCCACTCCCCCTCATTGGTGGTGCAGTGGCAGCTTCTGATCGGAGCCCCAGCTGTGTAAGCCTGGGGCTCCGATCGGTTACCATGGCAGCCAGGAAGCCCTGGTTGCCATGGTAACATCCCTGATGCTGTGTGCACAAAGCACAGAGCAGCAGGGACAGTGTGGAGTCCTATTCACCCTGATAGAGATCTATCAGGGTGAATAGGAAAAGGGATGAAAGATCCCAGGTTCTAGCCCCTAAGGGGGGAAATAGTTATTAAATAAAAAGTGAAAAAAAACAAAACACTAAAATATGAAGTATAAATCACCCCCCTTTTCCCAATTTCACATATAAAATATATAAAAGTCCAAACTATTAAAATATAAAAAAAAAATCTAGGTGGTGAATGCCGGAACAGAAAAAATAAAATAAAAACTGCGCGATTCGCCATTTTTAAAAATGAGGAATGCACGTGGCTTTTTTTGTTTATTTTTTTCGCGTGGTATCGAATGGTATCGAGTATCGCAATACTTTTTCATGGTATCGAAACCGAATCAAAAATTTGGTATCGCAACAACTCTACTCAGCACCGCAAAAAATAAAACGTGCTCTATTTTATTACGGTGTGGACGGATCGTGGACCTATTCAGTTGAATGGTTTTGCATCCGCCAGCCAGATCAGAAAGACAGTGCCCCTGCATTGTAGATCGCACAATGCACAGCATGGGCGGCACACGTTCATGTGCATGAGCCCTTACATTGAGAATGATATCAGTCACTGATAACCCTGGGTACTGAAAGCTGTTTACAGGGGTGGTATTAGGTTAGAAAAAGCACAGATATAAATGTATAAATTAAAAGTTTTAATGAATCTTTTCCAAAAACATTATACCGTATATCAATCTGCTCAGTTCCTCCTGCTATACAATATGCCAGGAGTCGGACACCCACAGAATACGTCGGAACCCAATTCACTATAATCGGATCCAGAGGGTTTCTGACATAAATACCGGCTTTCTGCCATAAAAATACTGCTGCAGGAAGCAGTACGTATCAGGCAGAAAGGCAGCATTTATGCAGGAAACCCGCCGTTGCCCAGCTATGCCGGATATGGTAACTCCAGTAGTCTTCTCCTCCGCTGGAACAGACTACCAGACTTACCGAATACAGATGTGGATGAAGCCTAATATACTGTAAGTGACTCCACTTGCTTATTTTAATGTCTTTAGGAAACAAATAGCAGATACATTTTTATTACTACCTTTGGCATGAACTGGTGAGGTCCAGGCGTCCACATGTTCTGGATGATCTGAGCCCCAGTAGGAAAAGTTTTAGAAGACCTGATCTAAAGTAAAATATTCAGTATAGAGGCCATGTTGCATAAGCTTGATGTATTGTATAAAGGATAGATAATCATGTGATAAAACATATCATTTGTATTTATAAATAGGTACACTGGAAAAGTCATTAAGGATGTGATAAACATGGGATCATACAACTATCTGGGGTTTGCAGAGAATGATGAAGAGTCACTGGAAAGTGTGAAGAATGTACTTGAGCGATATGGTGCTGGTGTCTGTAGTACAAGACAAGAAGTGGGTAAGTCAGATGACCAAGGGTGTTTTTGTGAATAACGATCTCTTCAAAATATAAGCTAATCAGATAAATATTCTTACACCTCCCATCCATAGTAGACTCCACTGTTGGCAGATCCACCTATCCTCTCCTCCTGGCCAGTCCCATAAAGGGAACCTGTCACCGGTATTTTGGGTATAGAGCTGAGGACATGGGTTGCTAGATGGCCGCTAGCACATCAGCAATACCCAGTCCCCATAGCTCTATGTGCTTTTATTGTGTAAAAAAAACTATTTGATACATATGCAAATTAACATAAAAGAGTCCTATCTTACTTGTGTGACCAGAGAAGAGTCATATTTTCAAGCTCTGACTCCTCTCAGGTTAATTTGCATATGCATCAAATCGTTTTTTTCACACAATAAAACCACACAGAGCTATGGGGACTGGATATTGCGGATGTGTTAGTGGCCATCTAGCAACCCATGTCCTCAGCTCTATACACGAAATCCCGGTGACAGGTTCCCTTTAACTGGCTACGTATTGCCCAACAAACTACTGATTATGACATACAAGGCCATCCACACCCTGTCACCTCCTCCCTAATCTCACGTCCCGCTCTCCTCTTATCTATTACTCTTATCGATTCGTTCATCGGAACAAAGTTTACACTTCTGAGAAAGTGTCCCCGCTGCACATGTGCCGTTACTGTGAGTAGTGCCGCACGTGCAGAGTCTTTGCATCAACGAGCTTGCAATGTAAGGGCTCATTCACACGACTATATAATTGAGTCCGCATCCATTCCGCAATTTTGCAGAACGGGTGCAGACCCATTCATTTCAATGGGGCTGCAAAAGTTATGATATGTTATGTTCCACGGCCCCGCAAAAAATATAGAGCATGTTCTATCCTTGTCCGCATTTTCTATGATGGCGGCGGCAATGTGCGGTCCGCAAATTGTGGCATGCACATGGGCCAGTATCCGTGTTTTGCGGATCCGCAAAATATTACAGTCGTTTGAATGTAGCCTAAAAATATGTTCTGCACATGCGCCACTTGTCAAGATTGTCAAGGCTGCGTGAGATGTTCAGTCCTGTCAATTTAGCAGCATGGTGGAGAATCGTCTGTAGAGGGACAGCCCTTCAGAGACTCAGAATGCGTTCGGATGAACGAATCAATGCGTACAAATCAACTCACTCATCCCTAATTTCTGCGTTTTCTCCAGTGCATCCCCCATCCTCTGGAGCTCAACACTACAACACATTAGACTCTTTTTCACCTTTGAAACTTTGAAAAGAAACCTGAGCCCTGCCTATTCAGACAAGCCTACCAACTGCAATAATCCTGCCTGAACTACATTGTACGGTATAATCAGCTTCTATCCGCTCGTACTGTCTCCCCCTTGCCGTCATAGACCCACTCTCCTCTTTTACCAGGTCCGATGCTCTGTAACCCCATGGAAAATTCTGTACCTTAGGGGGCACAATCTGTTTGACCATGTGTACAGGCTCGGACTGGCCCACAGGGGTACAGGGGAATCCCCTGGTGGGCCCCTGAGCAAAGTGGGCCCCTAGTCTCCCACCCCCTGCACAAGTGGCAGATAACACATTAGACTTACTGTACTACATACATATATTTAATGTACAGCACCTCAACCAGCCTATGTTAATATAAAAACTTGTTAGATTATTTATTATATTTGAATGTATGCGTACGGTGGGCCCCCAAAATAAATTTTACTGGTGGGCCCTAGGTACCCCAGTCCGACACTGCATGTGTACTATGACTACTATGAGAATAGCTAAATGTTGTTCATATAAATTCATTCTTCTCATAGTATTGTAATAACTGATACTCAGAATATTGCTCAAATATAAATAAAATAACTTTTTACCCATTTTCAGTCTTGGTCTACATTGGCAAGTATTTTTCAGCAAGACTAGCAAATACTAGTAGTTACATCACAATGTGTCATCGATGGTTTACACATTCAGACATTTCCCTTAAACACTGGAAGAACCAGTTTGTCACGTGGAATGTGAATTATTTCGAGCACAAACTCGCTGACCAGGAAACTGCATTTTCATGTGTGTGACCTTTCTACAGAGCTTCTAATTCTGAGCAAGTAATTCCCAATATTATTGCTACATAGTTCTAATCCCCCAAAATGTTACTTGCTGCCAGTGCCTCGCACATATATTATGTTTGCTACATCATCAAATGTTATGAACAAATTCTAGGTTCTAAGGCTTCTTTCACACTGCCGGCAGAGAACAGCTTGCCAGAGCGCTCTGGAGCCGGTATTGTTACTGGAATACCTGCTGACCCCGTTGACTATAATGAGGTCCATCGGAGATCCGGCCTCGACCCGACAAATATCACTGCAGCAGTATTTGTCTGGTCAAATCCAGGTATACTGTATTTGCTGGGTATCAGCCAGATCGCCACCAGACCCAATTGTAGTCAATGGGGCCGGCGGATATTCCTGTACTGTCCAACTATGCAGGTAGCGTGAAAAGGGCTGAAAGACCTACAATCCGAGGCATCCAATATTTTTATTGTTGCCCCAAATTTTTGTGTGTGTCATAAATTCCAGTCAATGGTCGGGTTTTTTTTTTTATCAGATGTTCCTGTAAGGAAGGTAAACCTGTTTTCATTGTGACTGCATTATTATCTTTGTTTTCTTCCGGATATCTGGGCAAAGGTGGCCTTTAGGCAATGTGATCAGTTTATGTGATATCTGTGTACTGTAAATGTGACACGTTCAGCTTCCTTCATTTACACATTTGCATATGTAATACAGAATTTGTAGAACTTTTTGGATAATGATGTGCAAAAACATCAGAAATGAAAAATGTCTCCCAAATCTGCTTGACAACATGCTAAACTGGTATTCCCGTTTCAGCAAATAAATGTTACTCTTTGCTTCATGAAAAGTTATGCAATTTTCCAATACTTTAGAACTGCTGTATAAGTTTACGGTTTTTACAACAAAAAAAAACTGTCTTAAAATTGCAGTAATAAAGATTAAAAGGGGCAGAGCAGGATTAGAAAAACATGTCTGCTTACTTCTAGAAACGGCAGCACATGCGTCCGCAGGTTGTGTATGGTATTGTAGCTCAGCTCGGTTGAAGTGAATGGGGCTAAGCTGCAATACCGAACAGTTTGTGGAAGAGTCTGATGATTTTTTCGGAGAAAAAAAAAAGCAGCCTTAATTTTCTAATCCTGAACTCCCCCTTTAACTTTAATGATTCCTACTGGGAAAAAGCATCTTTGTGACTGGCGAACATATTGTATTTTTCAGATGGTCGCCAATTTTTTTTTCTTATGAGGTAACTTTAAAGGCAATGGGTTATGCAGTAATTTACTATTGATAGCCAATCCTTATGATAGGTCATTCCTAGCACCCCCGCTGATCAGCTGTTTGTAGAAGCCACAGCACTCTGTGAGCACTTCGGCCTCTTCCTAGGCCAGTGACGTCACCATACAATTCTCATTCAAGACAATGGGGCCGAGCCACAATACCAAGTACAGCCACTATACAATGTACGGCGCTGTGCTTGGTGAGCTGTCAGGATATCCAGTGAGCATAGCGGCCTCGTCAAACAGCTGATCGGCAGGGGTGCCTGAATTTGGACCCCCACTGATCTGATATTGATGACCTATCTTGAGGATAATTTTTTCTTCTTTGTAGGTATCTTGAGGATAAGCCATCAATCTCAAACTCCCGAAAAAAAACAAAAAACTGTAATGTAGCAGTTTTACAGGGAATCACAGCCATTCCTGAGGACCCCTACCTGCCTCTACAGAAAAGGTTTTCCTCCCCACATGCTAAACCAGTTAGTTAGGATCATTTTACAGAAGTCGTAGAGTAGGCTTCCAGAAATAAGTCTGTCACCTCCAACAAGCACAATTAACTTCAGTACTACTCGAATAGCACAAATTCTTATGGTGATGCTCATTCTTCATTGAAATAGACTGACATCCTGAGTGCATGTGCATAATGGAGAGGACTTTCTGAGCATGAGCTACAGTGGCCACTTGTGGCTGTGTATCAGAAGAATGGAGGGTGGTATCAACTTGAAAATGAGAGATGCCAATTTTGGAGGTGAGAAGTCAAAAAGGAAACTTACACAACTAAAATATAACAAAAAGGAGAGTTTTTTTTTTTTTGTTTGTTTTTTTTTTTGTTTTTTTTTCTTCACCTGAAAACTTTACTAGAAATATTAGCAATGACTGTTCAGGACTAATTTCTTAAATCAGCATTTTAATTCCAGCATTCTTTTTCAGGACACTTGGATATTCATCAAGAGTTGGAGGATTTGGTTGCAGAGTTTGTCAAAACAGAAGCAGCTATGGTATTTAGTATGGGATTTGCCACAAACTCAACTAACATTCCTGCGCTGGTTGGCAAGGTACGCCTTCATAGGAATATGTCAAAGTTACTTCAAAAGTATTTTTTTATCCAAATATATATGATAATTTTCTTTCCCTTTTTTGTAAATTATGTTAACGATTTATACGTCACAAGTAAGGATGAGTGAACCAGTTTGACCTGAACCGAGTTAGGTCCAAAATTTCCTATTTTTGAGACCGCAGATGAACGCAAATTTTTCCGGGTTAGTTTCGGACGAATCCCCTAAAACAGTGAGTGGCGCCATTTTAGTGCACATATTGGTGATAAAAAAGCACTAGGGAGGAAGAAGAAGGGTTCTCACATGACCCTGAGAGGAAGGTGGGGAAAGGGCTTGCCCTGATTGGCTCATTCAGGCTGTCTGTCAGCCTGGGAGCCAATCAGTGTTGCAGCGGGCAGAGAGGTGCCCTAGAAGAACAAGCAGAACGCCATTCTGTGCTGGGCTGTGAATGAGGGTGGATGGGTGTTACAGTGTCTGCCAGAAGTCAGGGAGAGTGAAAAATCAATCAGGGACAGTCAGAAATCAATCAATTAAGCTTATTACCAGGGACAGTGAAGGGAAAGGCTATTGTTGTGTACAATAGAGAGAACCAGGGCAGCTGACAGGGAGAGAGGAGACAGGACCTGTGGCTCTGCCTGCTATCAAAAGTGTAGGTGCTCTTCAAAAGCTACAAGCAAATACTTTCATTTTGTTTCCCCATTTTCACAAAAATAATTTTTTTTGTGGTGTTCAATATAATTAAGCAATGTATGTGTGTGTGTGTGTGTGTGTGTGTGTATATATATATATATATATATATATATATATATATAATATATATATATTGTAAGAAGGTAAAAGGAATCATCGTGAATGATAGGTAGGTGTCACCGAGGTTCCTGGCCTCGGTGGAGTAAGAGCCAGTTTTTATGTGTTTCAGCAGCAGTTGCTGTTTTACACCTTGATGCTTAATATGGCTGTAATAGCTGATCCGGGATGGCTCTTACTGGGAGTAGTCAAAGTGCTGGGTGGGTGACTACTCCCCATGTTCCAGGCCGGGTTTTGCCAGGCATAAAAACCAGCCATCACTGCCAGGTGGGGAGGATTACCTCCGTATGACAGTGGAGCTCAGGAGGTCTGTGTTCTGTGATCTTAGGGCTGTGTTGGGATCCGTGGCTTAAGCCGGGCTGAAGGGCTCAGACTCCTGTGAGGGCGAACAGGAAGGTATGGAAACCATGTTGCCGCTGGTAAAGGAACATATGGAGGCAGCTCAGCGAGCTCAAAGTCGGGTGTATAATAAGAAGGGTCGGGTCCGGATCTTTAATGCAGGAGATCAGGTTTTGGTTCTCGTACCGACAGTGGACAGTAGGTTACTGGCTAGGTGGCAGGGACCCTACGAGGTACTCGAAAAGGTTGGAGAAGTAAACTACAAGGTACACCAGCCAGGGCGGCAGAAGCCGGAACAGGTGTACCATGTGAATTTGCTCAAACCTTGGAAAGATAGGGAGACCAGTACTGACGATAGCCCATGGCTGAGTTTTCTAGGAGGAGAGGTTCCGGCCCCTCAGTCTGATGTAAGGGAAGTAGTTGCCACAGTGAAGATTGCTGACAATATATTTCAGTGGACCGCGCTGTTTCTACCAGTAACCACTTCCTCCCAGAGTCATCCAACTTTATACACAGGGGAAAAACATTGATTCCCACAGACGTCTTCTCAAAAACTAAGAGCCCTGTGGAATGCCAAAAACCGCACTGATAGTGAAGTATTGTGGTCACTATTCACACACACTTGCACAGGTTGTACTCACAAGCGTAGAAGAAAACGCTGGCACAACAATCAGATTATTAGTTTCTCTATTCCTCTTGTAATTTGCACCCTTTAGTCACCGCTGCAAAGGAAGTGTATATCACATAAAACCAGCCCAATGGCATGAACATTTGGATGGTTTTATGTGATTTATATGCTTTTATACACCTATGCTTGTGAGTATAATAAATATTTATACGGTAGAATTGCCTACAGGACTTCACTATTTGGAGCACACTTCCTTTGCAGCGGTGACTAAAGGGTGCAAAGTACAAGAGGAATAGAGAAACTAATACTCTGATTGATGTGTGTGCGTTTTCTTCTACGCTTGTGAGTACAACCTGTGCAAGTGTGTGTGAATAGTGACCACAAGACTTCACTATCAGTGTGTTTTTTGGCATCCACAGGGCTCTTAGTGGTGAGAAGACATCTGTGGGAATCTATGTTTTACCCGTGTGTATAAAGTTGGATGACTCTGGGAGGAAGTAGTTACTGGTAGAAACTGCGCGGTCCACTGAAATATATTGACTGTTTGTGAATACGACCCACTTCACATTTGGGACTCGCCTCACTTCAGGATTAAGGCAACGTATTGGAAGGAAAAAAAGTCTTTATATTGCATAAAGATTGCTGACTGCCTCTCCTCTAAACAGACTCAGGAGGCCAGGAAGTTCGTCAGCGGGAACACGGACGTATACTTAGACATTCGTCACTGAGCCTCAGGCCAAAATCCGGTTGAAAC